>NC_053024.1:288255197-288875609 GCF_003073215.2 Triticum urartu | reverse complement strand
CAAGCTTGGGGGAGTGCCCTGGTATCGTATCACCATCACTTCTATCTTTACCATTTTTCTTAGTTCGATCCTTTTGGTAATATCTTGATCTAGTAGCATAAAGTTTTAGTATGATCTAGTTGTGAGTTTTGCTTTATGATCCTTCTATGTAATCGAGTCCTTGAGCTATATATAATAAAGATTAGTTTTGAGTCAAGGGCTTGATTATTTTGCCATAATCTTGAGTGAATAAAAGAAAAGAGAAAGAAATAAAAAGAAACAAAGAGATCATATGGATCTTATGGAGAGTAATAAGCTGACATAGAAAGAGTATGATGAATAAAAGTTGTTGAGAGTTGACAAACATAGTTTTGGTCATTGTTGCAATTAATAGGAAGTAGTAAAGAAAGAGAGGTCTTACATATAAATACACTATCTTGGACATCTTTTATGATTGTGAGCACTCATTAAAATATGACATGCTAAAGAGTTGACGTTGGACAAGGAAGACAACGTAATGGGTTGTGTTTTGTTACATCTGAGATAAATTATATTGTCATGGATTATCCAACATGATTGAGCTTGCCTTTCCTCCTCATGCTAGCCAAATTCTTTGCACCAAGTAGAGATACTACTTGTAGTTCCAAACACCCTTAAACCAGTTTTGCCATGAGAGTCCACCGTACCTACCTATGGATTGAGTAAGATCCCTCAAGTAAGTTGTCATCGGTGCAAGCAATAAAAGTTGCCCTCTAAATATGTATGACTTATTAGTGTGGGAGAAAATAAGCTTTATACGATCGTGTGGCATGGAAGAAATAAAAGCGACGGACTGCATAATAAAGGTCCATATCCCATGTGGCAATATAAAGTGACGTTCTTTCACATTAAGATTTTGTGCATCCAACCATAAAAGCGCATGACAACCTCTGTTTCCCTCTGTGAAGGGCCTATCTTTTACTTTTATCTCCTACCTTGCATAAGAGTCATGGTGATCTTCACCCTTCCTGTTACATTTTATCTTTTGGCAAGCACAACATGTTGGGGAGATCCTGGTATATATGGCTAATTGGATGTGAGTTTTCATGAACTATTATTGTTGACATTACCCTTGAGGTAAAACATTGGGAGGCAAAACTATAAGCCCCTATCTTTCTCTGTGTCCGATTAAAATTCCATACCCATAAGTATTGCGTGAGTGTTAGCAATTGTGAAAGACTATATGATAGTTGAGTATGTGGACTTGCTGAAAAGCTCTTATATTGACTCTTTCCTATGTTATGATAAATTGCAATTACTCGAATGACTGAGATTATAGTTTGTTAGTTTTCAATGAAGTTTATGATTCATACTTGAAATTGTGATTGAATTGTTACTCTAGCATAAGAGATCATGTGACAAGAATTATATAAGTTGATGTTCTAAGAATGATCATGATGCCCTCATGTCCGTATTTTATTTTTATCGACACCTCTATCTCTAAACAAGTGGAAATAGTTTTCGATTTCGGCTTTCGCTTGAGGACAAGCGAGGTCTAAGCTTGGGGGAGTTGATACGTCCATTTTGCATCATACTTTTATATCAATATTTATTGCATTATGGGCTGTTATTACACATTATGTCACAATACTTATGCCTATTCTCTCTTATTTTACAAGGTTTACATAAAGAGGGAGAATGCCGGCAGCTGGGATTCTGGGCTGGAAAAGGAGCAAATATTAGAGACCTATTCTGCACAGCTCCAAAAGTCCTGAAACTTCACGGAAGTCATTTTCAGAATATATAAAAAATACTGAGCGCAAGAAGTTCCAGAGGGGGCCACACCATGGCCACGAGGGTGGGGGGCGCGCCCTACCCCCTGGTCGCGCCCCTGCCTCGTGGGCCCCCTGGTGGCCCTCCGATGCCCATCTTCTGCTATATGGAGTCTTTGGTTGAGGAAAAAAATCATAAGCAATCTTTCGGGATGAGAATCCGCCGCCACGAGGCGGAACCTTGGCGGAACCAATCTAGGGCTCTGGCGGAGCTGTTCTGCCTGGGAAACTTCCCTCCGGTAGGGGGAAATCATCGTCATCGTCATCACCAACGATCCTCTCATCGGGAGGGGGTCAATCTCCATCAACATCTTCACCAGCACCATCTCCTCTCAAACCCTAGTTCATCTCTTGTATCCAAATCTTGTCTCCAAGTCTGGGATTGGTACATATGGGTTGCTAGTAGTATTGATTACTCCTTGTAGTTGATGCTAGTTGGTTTATTTGGTGGAAGATGATATGTTCAGATCCTATATGCATATTAATACCCCTCTGATTATGAACATGAATATGCTTTGTGAGTAGTTACGTTTGTTCCTGAGGACATGGGAGAAGTCTTGCTATTAGTAGTCATGTGAATTTGGTATTCGTTCGATATTTGGATGAGATGTATGTTGTCTCTCCTCTAGTGGTGTTATGTGAACATCGACTACATGACACTTCACCATTATTTGGGCCTAGAGGAAGGCATTGGGAAGTAAAAAGTAGATGACGGGTTGCTAGAGTGACAGAAGCTTAAACCCTAGTTTTGCGTTGCTTCGTAAGGGGCTGATTCGGATCCATATGTTTCATGCTATGGTTAGGTTTACCTCAATACTTTTGTTGTAGTTGCGGATACTTGCAATAGAGGTTAATCATAAGTGGGATGCTTTTCCAAGTAAGGACAGCACCCAAGCACCGGTCCACCCACATATCAGATTATCAAAGTACCGAACGCGAATCATATGATCGTGATGAAACCTAGCTTGATGATAATTCTCATGTGTCCTCGGGAGCGCTTTTCTCTATATAAGAATTTGTCCAGCCTTATCCTTTGCTACAAAAAGGATTGGGCCACCTTGCTGCACTTTATTTACTTTTGTTACTTGTTGCTCATTACAAATTATCTTATCACAAAACTATCTATTACCTATAATTTAAGTGCTTGCAGAGAATACCTTGCTGAAAACCGCTTATCATTTCCTTTTGCTCCTCGTTGGGTTCGACAATCTTACTTATCGAAAGGACTACGATAGATCCCCTATACTTGTGGGTCATCAATCCCCACTCACTCACCGCGGATTCCTATGCAACTCTGGACCCTAAGCTCGACGGCTGTTGGCGGCGGGAATAGGTCACGCTCCAAACGACACCGGATTTCGCCCCTATCGCATTCTGCCGCCTATCTGCACTGACATTCTAGACTCTGGTCGACTGGGGTTTTCTGCGGGATTGGGCCGGGGATTTTTCTCATGGAGAAGGTAATCAACTTAATTAGCGAAATATTCACTCATCTCTTATCGCAATCAGTCTGTCACTGTTAATCAACCGGCGGAAATCACTGTGGAATCATTTTTGTTCTAGCTGATTCGTGGGCGTTCATTCATGTGTCCAAAGTGCGAGCACAAATCGGGCAACTGTGGTCGTGGCCAGTCGGAAACGAAGTTCTATCTTACCATTCCGGATGACTTCAGGGAGCGCTCGGTATGTTCAATCTCAACCTACCACGGTCGGCATGGCCCAAATTTGTGAACATACACCGTTTGTTGCTACATTATCTATATATTTGCATCAAATCTTAGTTACATTATCTATTTTTAAATCTATATTTTTGTACTTTGCTTTCATCTATATATATTGATCTGTTCTGTAAGTTACTCATATTTGCATCTTGCTCTGTTATTTCAATATATCTAATTTACGATCTTAATTTTCATTTCAAGCAGTACATCCCTTGTTTTGCAAGAACAGGAATAGAATGAAATCTTGGGCTTTACTTTGCTGATGACTCCCAGGATGTCATATTGACAACGCAACATGGATTTACAATGACAGTTAGCGTAAAACTTGATAAAAATGGTCACTCCTATTTTAATGCGGACCTTTGGAGAAAAATGTCTAAGTGTTATGAACTGAAAGCTGGCAATAAAATTCTAGTGTGTGCACCACAACCTGGTCTAATTAACATGGATGTTTACTTCCCCAACGTCATTAGCCGATCAAAGTCTAATCAAGGTTAGTGTCCTTTCAACTTTCTCCATGCTATCATATTACTGTTTAAGCAACCAATTGATCACTATTTAAGCAACCAATTGTGATATCATATTCTGACTCCGTTCCTAGGCAGTAACAAAAACTATTTACCAATTTATCCGCACTATATATTCTTCTACCATGTTATGAATAAATAATACCTTTCCACCTTTTAAGCAGGATATGTTGGATGCATAGTGAACAATTTGTATGTTACTAAGCATACCAAATTTCACTGGAAGGACTTGAAGCATGTCATAAACTTTGTTGATAATTTGACAGAGATAGCACAACGTATGAACGCTGGATTCTGGATGGGATTAATTAGACCTATGGTGCACACACTGAACAAGACCAATTGTGTGCACAAAACGCTGGTAAAAAGTCTTATTTTAATGTTGATGCTCATAAACTATATATATCTTCAACGATATGTTACAATTGTTTTGTATTCTACATGTCAACAGAAATTGCCCCCTATAGCAGTTCCTGGATCGATTTCCATGCGTGGTCGAATTACACTTGTGCCTGCTGATAACACCAAAGTGATTGCAAGGTACTGCATTTCCCGCAAAAATGGAACCATTCAAATTAACAAGTTCACGCTTCTCGTGGCAATTCATCCGTATTAGAAAATTGGAGAAACTGTTCTACTCATGCTCTACCAAGGCACAGGAGGGCTCTTCCTTTTCATTGACGAGATGCCGAGTCGCCGTGATCAAACTGCTTCCAGTGGATAGTTGTGGTTGTTGGCCCTCATCCTCTTAAAATGTGCTAGCTGTTACTATATATGTTAAGTATGTAGATATGGACCATATGGTTGTTGGCCCTTAGCCTCTTAAAATGTGATAGTTATTACTATGATAAGTATGTAGATATGGACCATATGGTTGTCAAAACTATGTTATGAAGATCCGCCTTTTGTCGAATAGTGTAACCACTATATATATGTTACTCAAATGTTGTTACCCAAGTTCATAAATTTTCATGGAAAGTATTAGTATCGTCCACAGTTCATTGAGTTTAAGCGTGTGCCCGATGTCCAGAATGCATTTGCATATTAACTGTCCATATTGCAAATTCACATACATGTAAACATAAGGAAACATATGTGTAACATACTAATCATCGCACACGAGTACTCGTAGATGCATTGTGTGCGATACTCCTAGCCACCGCAAGCAACTAGTTTGCATTTTTCAAAGTTTTTTGTACACACAGAATCGCACACTAAGTAACTGTATTGACCATCTGTGTTGTAATTTCTCATCGCAAACAGTTCATCCGAGTTGGTTGTTTGCCATGTATCACACACATCTTGTTTACATGACTCGTTTGTGTTCTTTTCGCTCGTCGCAAAGAGCTCATCCATGTGAACGGTATGCCGCATATCACACACATCTTGCTAAGTTGAACCGTTTCTGTTGTGTTCCCTAATTGAAAACAGTTCGTCCGAGTTAATCGTATGTCGTATACCGCACACACATTGATATGCCTACCTATTTCTGTTGTTCTACCTCATCGCAAACAGTTTGAATGGATTAACCATGTGTCCTGCATCACACACACATTGTTATGGCTGCCCGTTTCTGTTGTTCTGCCTCATCGCAGACAGCTTGAATGGATTAACCGTGTGCTCTGCATCGCACATGCAACTAAAATATGAACCGTGTTTGATGGCTCCGCCATCGCAAATGTTTTGCACCTTTTTGACGATTTTTTACACCACCATTTGCGATTATTGCATCGCACACAGTTTCGGCAAAGGGTCTCTGATCGTAGTGTCGCGTTAGCAGTATCTTGCAGTAGTGCTTCTTCTGGAGAGATACATCGCTGGGCCACACTAGTGACACTTCCTCTGAAAAGTTGTTCGCTTATTACCGTGAAGGCTTTGGATCTGCGGACGATCTGATGGGCCTCATCCTCATCCTCTGGGAGCACCTACCTGAGAAGATATGCAATATATGGCACTGTCCAGTCGGGGATGACTACCAAAATATCCATTATTAGGTTGACCACTCTGGCACTTCGACTTCAGTCAGATTGGTAGCACTTACTGGTTGCGGGGGTACTTCCGTAAAGGGATCTTCTTGCACTGACGGGGCATGGAGATGCTCCAAGAACACATTACTAGGAATAGGCTTCCGAGTGGAACCTATCTTCGCCAGATCATCAGCTGGTTGATTCTTGAGTCGGGGAATGTGGTGGAGCTCCAATCCTTCAAACTTTTTTCTAACTTTCTTACTGCATTGCACTATCCAGTCATGGCAGGACTCCTGACATCCCACTCCTTCATCACTTGATTGACCACCAAATCTGAGTCGCTGTAAACCATCAGGCGATGGACGCCGAGTGAGATGGCCATACGCAACCCATAAAGAAGTGCTTCATATTCAGCTTCAATGTTGGAGGAATCAAAGTGAATCTGGAGAACATAACTGAGTTTGTCGCCTCTTGGAGACACCAGGACTACTCCAGCACCAGAACTGTTTAACATCTTAGATCCATCGAAGAACATGGTCCGGTGTTTCGAGTGAACTTGAGTCGGCTGCTGCTTCTCAATCCACTCTACCAGGAAATCCGCGATCGCTTGAGACTTGATTGCTTTCTTTGCTTCAAACTTGATATCCAGATGAAGAAGTTCAATTGCCCACTTCTCCACTCGACCGGTTGCATCTCGATTGTTCAAAATTTCAGACAATGGAGCGTCACTGACAACTGAAATGGAGTGGTCTTGGAAGTAATGTGCAACTTTCTTCGCAGTCAAGTAGATTCCATAGACAAGCTTCTGGTAATGTGGATACCTTTGCTTGGACGGAGTCAAGACTTCAGAAATGTAATACACTGGGTGCTGAACTTTGTAGGCCTTGCCTTCTTCTTCTCACTCGACTGTGAGCACTGTGTTGACAACTTGTCCAGTGGCTGCAATATACAACAATAGAGGCTCATTGCTTATCGAAGCAGAAAGCACCGGCTGGATGGAAAGCAGGGCTTTGAGCTCTACAAACGATGCTTCGGCTTCAGGACTCCACTCGAATGTATCTTACTTTTTCATCAGTCAGTAAAGAGGCAATGCCTTTTCAACGAGATGAGAAATGAATCGACTTAGTGCATCCAGACAACCTGTGAGCTTCTGAACACCATGCACTCACACAGGGCGTTTCATTCAGAGAATTGCCCCAATCTTTTCTGTATTTGCATTGATACCTTATTCGGAAACAAGAAAACTGAGTAACTTTCCTCCTGGGACTTCGAATGTGCACTTGGACGGATTAAGCTTGATGTCATATCTCCTTAGATTTGCAAAGGTTTCAGCAAGGTCGGTCAGCAGGTCTGAACCTTTACGTGACATGACTATCATATCATCCATGTATGCTTCCATGTTCCGACTGATGTGAGTGATCAGGCACTTCTGAATCATGCACGTGAATGTGGCGCCAGCACTCTTAAGACCAAAAGGAATGGTGACATAGCAAAAACACCCAAATGGGGTGATGAAGGCCGTTTTTATTTCATCGGGCCCATACAGTCGGATCTGATGGTACCCGGAATATGCATCCAAAAATCACAAATGCTCACACCCCGCAGTCGAGTTGACAATCTGATCGATGCGGGGGAGAGGAAAATGATCTTTCGAGAAGTCATGATTGATATGCTTAAAGTGAATACACATACAAAGTGAATCATCCTTCTTGGGGACCATGACAACATTGGCGAGCCACTCAGAGTGGTATATCTCACGGATGAACTCAGCTGAAAGGAGCCGAGCCACCTCAGCACCAATCTCCTTACTCTTTTCCATGGCGGACCCACGAAGATGCTCTTTGACAGGTTTTATGTTTGGCTCGACATGCAAACGGTGCTCAGCTAGCCCCCTAGGTACACCTGGCTTGTCTGATGGTTTCCATGCAAAGATGTCCTAGTTCTCACGGAGGAACTCGATGAGCGCTTGCTACCTCTTGAGCACTATGTTGGTTTTCCCTTGAAGAGGAAAGGGTGATGCAGCAGAGCAGCGTAAGTATTTCCCTCAGATTTTGAGAACCAAGGTATCAATCCAGTAGGAGGCCATGCATGAGTCCCTTGCACCTACACAAACAAATAAACTCCTCGCAACCAACGCAATAAAGGGGTTGTCAATCCCATCACAGTCACCTACAAGAGTGAGATCTCATAGATATGATAATATAATATTTTTGGTATTTTTATGATAAAGAGAAATAAATATGCAAGTAAAATAAATGGCAAAGCAAATAACTAAGTACTGGAAGATTAATATGATGGAAAATAGACCCGGGGGCCATAGGTTTCACTAGAGGCTTCCCTCGAGAGCATAAGTATTACGGTGGGTGAACAAATTAATGTTGAGCAATTTACAGAATTAAGCATAGTTATGAGAATATCTAGGTATGATCATGTATATAGGCATCACATCCAAGACAAGTAGACCGACTCCTACCTGCATCTACTACTATTACTCCACACATCGACCGCTACCCAGCATGCATCTAGAGTATTAAGTTCAAGAGAACAGAGTAACGCTTTAAGCAAGATGACATGATGTAGAGGGATAAACTCATGCAATATGATATAAACCCCATCTTGTTATCCTCGATGGCAACAATACAATACGTGCCTTGCTGCCCCTACTTTCACTGTGAAAGGACACCGCAAGATTGAACCCAAAGCTAAGCACTTCTCCCATTGCAAGAAAGATCAATCTAGTAGGCCAAATCAAACTGATAATTCGAAGAGACTTGCAAAGATAACCAATCATACATAAAATAACTCAGAGAAGATTCAAATATTGTTCATAGATAAACTTGATCATAAACCCACAATTTATTGGTCTCAACAAACACACCGCAAAAGAAGATTACATCGAATATATCTCCACAAGAGAGGGGGAGAACTTTGTATTGAGACCCAAAAAGAGAGAAGAAGCCATCTAGCTAATAACTATGGACCCGTAGGTCTGAAGTAAACTACTCACACTTGATTAGAGAGGCTATGGTGTTGATGTAGAAGCCCTCCGTGATCGATACCCCCTCTGGCGGAGCTCCGGAAAAGGCCCCAAGATGGGATCTCGTGGATACAGAAAGTTACGGTGGTGGAATTAGGCTTTTGGCTCCGTATCTGGTAGTTTGGGGGTACATAGGTATATATAGGACGAAGGAGTACGTCGGTGGAGCAACGTGGGCCCCACGAGGGTGGAGGGCACGCCTGGGGTTGGGGGGAGGTGTGCCCCCCTACCTCGTGCCTTCCTGGTTGATTGCTTGACGTAGGGTCCAAGTCCTCTGGATCATGTTCGTTCCGAAAATCACGTTCCCAAAGGTTTCATTCCGTTTGGACTCCGTTTGATATTCTTTTTCTACGAAACCCTAAAATAGGCAAAAAAATATCAATTCTGGGCTGGGCCTCCGGTTTATAGGTTAGTCCCAAAATAATATAAAAGTGTATAATAAAGCCCAATAATGTCCAAAACAGGATATAATATAGCATGGAACAATCAATAATTATAGATATGTTGGACACGTATCAACGCTTCTTCCTGTTTGCTGTCGAGTGTCGTTGAAATGTGGGTCGGAGTAGTGGAGGGGTATTCTGGGTGAATGTTGACTGGCTTCGTCTCGTCAGCTGACTGAAATGCTGACTCTGAAGCAGGCTTCTTGGCTCGCAAAAGATCACTCGGATCGGCATTTTTCTTGTATTCTTCCAGCTCCACCACCGCCATTTGCCCATCAGCAATTTTGTAGCCTTTCTGGAGGCACTCCTCTACTCTCTGCCTATTTCTTGTAACTGTGATCACACCTCTGTGTCGAGGCATCTTTAACTTACGATATACGTAGCATGGACGGGCCATGAAACGAGCATATGCAGGTTTGCCCAGAATGGCATGATAGGCACTGTGAAAATCCACTACCTCAAACGTCCACTTCTCCTTGCAAAAATTCTTGGAATCACCAAAAACCACATCAAGAGCAATCTGCCTGAGTTACATTGCTTTCCTCCCTAGGATGACACCATGGAACTACATGTTGCTCTCACTGAGTTTGGACATCGGAATGCCCATCCCTTGGAGGATCTCAGCATAGAGAATGTTCAGACCACTGCCACCGTCCATAAGAACTTTAGTCAGTCGGGTGCCCCCAACGACTGGGTCGACCACCAACGCTTGTCGCCCAAGGGTAGCAACATGAGTTGGGTGATCTAACTGGTCGAATGTAATGGGAGTTTTTGACCACTTCAAGTACATCATAGTTGTCGGGGCAACCATGTTCACTTATTTGTTAATGACCTTCAGTCGACTTTTGCTCTCGACGTCAGCAAAAATCACCAAAGTGGCATTAACCTTAGGGTAACCATCGTCTTCTTATTTCTCTTCATCCTTATCAGAGCCCTTCTCACAGGGCTGACGCTCTTAGAACTGCTGAACCAAGAATCGACATTGTCGAGTGGTATGCTTGGGCAGAATCAAGTTATCATCTTCATCCTTCTTCGTGTGAATGCGAAACGGCAAATCCAGGACGTCCTGGCCTGATTGATATTTCCCCTTTTTGGGAACCCATGGCCCCTTAGGTTTTCCTTTGAGCTTTCCTTGCGCGTTCAGAACTGCGGCTTCTGCAGGACCTGCAGCTACGGCTTTGCGCTTTTGCTTCCGACTGGGATGTACACCTCCGGTGTCCTGGTCGACTGTTTTCCCCTTACCATTGCGGAGTCGGTCTTCCTCTTTGCCATTTGCATACCGAGTGGCTATTGACATCATTCTACTCAGAGACATGTCTCTGGAACGACCAAACTTCAAGATAAGCTCTATGTATCTGACGCCTTCCTTGAAGGCGCAAACTGCTTGATGCTCTAACACGTTCTCCACTACATGGTGAAGGGTGGTTCATCTCTGGATAAAATCTCTCAAAGTTTCACTCGGCTTCTGGACACAATGCTGCAATTCCGTTAGCCCAGCAGGTCGCTTGCAGGTGCCTTCAAATGTCTTGATAAACACTTGGGCCAAGTCTTCCGGACAGAAAATGCTTCCAGGAGCCAACTTATTCAACCAGGCTCTGGCTGAGCCTTCGAGAATCAGGGGAGATGCTTCATTGTCACATCATCATTACCTCCACCAATCTGCAGTGTCAATCGGTAATCTTCTAACCAAGTGTCTGGCTTAGACTCACCGATGAACTTGCTAACACCAACAACCAATCTGAAGTTGGGAAGGATCTTAGCGGCTCGGATGGCTCTGCTAAAACACTCAGGACCAACCAAACCTTGCACGAGGAGTGACCTCGCATCGAACCCAGGCTCCCTTGGGTCGACTAGAGCCTTCCGCTCGTCACCGAACGGGCGTCTATCATCATACCGCCGGGGCGCGTACGAACCTCCCCTCGGAGGGGGTGTAGGCACTCGACAGTGGTCATCATGAGGGTGAAGAGGAACTGGTCTTGGCGGTAACCACAATCTTTATGCCACAGAGGCGATCTCGGGCTATGTGCCGACTAAACCATGTCTGCAACTACAGATCTACTATGAATTCTATTACGCGACTGAGAAACAGCTGAGTTCTACTCTTCCACTGCCCGGAGTCATGCCCGGATCTGCTGCAAACCTCTACCATCTTCTGAACGGGATGGCCGAATTGAATCTGCTATGCGTTCAGCTGCTGCAACATTTTGCATCAGAGTACGGTATACCTAACATTCTTCTCGAGGCTCAGTGAGAAACAGCTGTCGTGGCCGTCGAGTGGAACCTGGAATCTGTTGGTGTGCCCGCTCGTCGAGTGCCTGTTGAAGATTTTCCAGACGCGCACGCTCAGCCAAGGTGGCCAAGCGCGCAGCCTCCAAGGCCCGAGCCTCGGAGGTCTCCCAAACGATAGGGGTCTGGAGCGCCTGGATGTTGTGGCGATGCAACTCTTCTCTCTGCTCAGTACTGAGGGCTTGGGAATAGTATTCATGATGATCACGTGACGGGTCACCGCTACCACCACCGCCGCCGCGACGAAATCCACGCGGACTACGCTGGGAGTTGACCATGAGGACTTCAGCCACAGGATCCTTGTTCTCAAACTCAAAAAGTGTATCCGAGTGACCAGCTGGTAGATCAAACAATCTGTAGTGGGATTCATCGGGCTCGATTGCCGCAACTTGAGGGGTGGTCGACTCGCGATCCACCACGTGCTTCACCCACCGCTTGAGCCGCGAACGACCAGATCGCTTGTGACGGTGGACAGGGGGGAGCGAAGACACCACGGGAGCCGATCAATACTGGGTCGATGGCTGCCATAGAAGGATGCCACAGGCACTCGCGCAGAAGTGGGCCACCCCATGGATGGGGAGGGCCTCGACATTGAGGGGGGCTTCTTGGAGCCAAGCAGAGTCGTCGGAGATGAAAACGAGTGCGCCGAGACGGATCTCGCGGCCTAGAGCCAAACCACTGCTGGAAACCATGTTGACGGAGAACAAAATTCGCAATCTCATCGGAAGTCGCTCAGACGACTGCCCCACGTTGGCGCCAACTGTCGTGGGAATGAGTTTGATAGTAAGAGTAGGGGGTATGTAGGAGGAGGAAGTGTCCTAGCTACGGCGAGGTTGTACACACAGGTTTACGAGTTCAACCCCCTCTCGGAGGAGGTAATAGCCCTACGTCTCGCTGCCGCGGAGGATTGTCAGCTGGATATGCGTGAAAGTTACAGGGGGTGTGAATCCTTGTGCCGAAGGAGGGGGTGGTTTATATAGAGTGCGCCAGGCCTCTCCCAGCCCTCAGTTACACATGGTTCAATGTGAGTTATGACTAGAACGTTACTAGTAATGCCTACAATTAATGATCTTTGTGACATCAGTGTGAATGCCTAGCCATTGCCATCCTGGTGTGGGTTTGGGCATTCTGTACTCCGAGTGGGTCTTGGGTATGGTCGAGTGAAGTTATCATGGTCGAGTGAAATTGGGATATCCGAGTGGAATCTTCTGTCGAGTGGATTGTACTTCAGAATGACTTCAGTCGGTATCTTCTGTTGAATCTTGTAGGCCTCGGACTCTAAGTTAGTGTCCTTGGGTAGGGTGTCTAGGTCAGGCCTAAGACCCTACCCTAGTTACATGTTATCGTCACCGGCCCTTGGGGGCTGCAGGTCAATTCTTCAAAGTATATTAATACTGAAAGACCCGACTCATCTCATGAAGATGAGCTGGCCCTTGGGGGCTACATGGCGTTTCTTTTACTAAGCAGTTATTTAAAAGAACCGTCTTATCATTTGCATGATAACCCGGCCCTTGGGGGCTACACTTCAGACTCTATAGATTTATCTCTAAGTCTTAAACATATTCAATATTTTCTATGGTTAAGACTTGGGGGATACACAAGGATATATACTGCATTAAGAGACGGTTGAGCATACCTCATACTTCTTCATCATATTTACTAGGCTGGCCTCCATATCCCAGCTTGTAGACAGACGGCTTAAATATCCCACATGCAGTTCATCAGCACTAAAGTCCTCATAATTTGGCAGTTCCAGTTTTGACTTACCCTTCTCAATTAAGGGAATTTCCTCCTTGGATGTGTGCTTAATTAGCACAAGGGAGGTTTCTGGAGCCATATAACCCGCCCCGGTGATAGCAATATACTCATTATTCTTCTCATCAGAGGGAATCTCATCAGTCGCCTGACAGGGCTTTAGGCAAGAATGGGACTCGGCGGATTATGATTGTCTGTCAGGTTAGCATCAATATCCATGGCTTCACATGTCGTTGCTTCAATCTTCGGGGCGGGTCACCCCGGTCATCATGATGGCCTCAGGTGTAACTCCCCGAGACCGTTGCACCAGGTGTCTTCCAATTATTCACCGTCATTGCCATGTCATTCACTTGAGTGTTGCACTTTGCCATGTCATCATGTGTATTTCATCTGCATGTTTTCAAAAACTTGCATCCGGTCATTTTCTCCGTTGTCCGTTTCGGAATCCAACACTCTCACATGCACCTGTCGCACCTTCCAGATCTTGTTTCGTGAACGGGATAAAAAACGTTCTTAGAATGGGCCAAGAGTTGATGAGTGGTCTTGGTACATCACCGGTAGACCGCCTGTCAAATTTTGTTCCATTTGGAGGTCGTTTGATGCCGCAATGGTTAACCGCCGGACCCCTTTCCATTTGCAGCCTAGAACCCGTCTACACAGCCCACCTAGCCCACCTAACTCCCTCCTATGTTCATCGCCCTCGAATCACGATCGTGTGGACGAAAACCGCACCTCAATAGCCCTCTCCTAGCTCCCCCTACCTATAAAAAGGCCTCCCCCTCCTCAAATCATGGGCAAACCCTAGACCTCCCCCCTCCACCGCACTGGACGTGTCCATCGTGCCGCTGGACACATCCAGCCGCCGCGCCCGCACCAATTAGGCGCCACCACATCAGCGCCCGCGCCCCCTCATTTCACCCCGGCTTGCAAGCCCAGATCGGGCCCGCGCGAGCCCAGATCTCGCCGCCCTCCAACCGCCGCCCGATCCCGAGCGCCTCCCGCTCCGGAAGCCCGCCGCCACGTCGACTAGGGCCTCGCCGGACGTCACCCACCGCCGGTATCCAAGAGAGCCCAGCACCACCCCGCTCTCCTTCCTCCGTACCAGGGCTCTCTCCTCTCTAATCCCTCTGTCTCTCTCATCCTGCAGCCGCCGCCATGGGAGCTGAGCTCCAAGTGTCATCGCAGATGCCCCGTGCTCCGCCCTAGCACCGGGAACGGGTCCCCTGGGTCCAGATCCGCCAGATCCTGGCCTCCCTGCCGACCCCGACGTCTCCTCGCCAGCCTCCCAACCCTGTCGGACCACGCCGCCGCAGCACCATTGTCGTGCTGCCCGCAAGCGCATGTGTGTGCGAGCACACACACAGCGACCCCGCCTGGCCCAGCCCGCAGCCACGTCGGCCGGCCCGATCCACCGCTAACCTGGGCCTTGGCCCAGTAGATGAGCCAGCCCCATCCATGCCTATCCGACGCCTGAGTGCTGGATAGTTATCTTGCACTCACTTTATTTGGCCTGGAAACGATAGTCTTTCTGAAAAATTATCATCACATTGCATGTTGTCATGTGTGTATCTCGGTAACCGTGGATCATATGAACATGTGTTATATGTCAAAATGTTCATCTCTGAGTGCTCTAAATGGTGGTATAGTTTTCATGCATGTTACTGTTCATATTGATGCCTTAATCCTCAATGCAAAAGTACTAAATGTCTGTTGAAGATTGCTGGAACTTGCCTATTTGTCTCTTTCATAGTATTTTTGGTGATTATCTTTTGAGCATCATGTCAACATGTTTTAGGAGCATATTCATGCCATACTTATAGTGGTGCAATCCATGCATTTTTATGTGCCCTGTGGTGACTAGCACAAGCATGCAAAGTGGGGTACTTGTTGTTTCTGTTTTCAGCCACTTGGTGATTTCTGCTGTTTGAATCTGCTATATTATGATACCATGTTAACTTCGTGCTACAAGTGAATCCATGCATAATCTGGAGAGGCTCGGTAAGTATGTTTTGTAGATCATGTTATGCTCTATCCATCCATGCCCTTGCTTGCAATTATGGCCTGCTGTAGGTTATCCTTCCCATGCTCTCAAATTGCTAAATAATGTTTCTGTCAGCCTGTTATCAGTAAGTTCAGTTTTGCCATGTGAATAGCTAGTGTTCTATGCATCCTATGACCATGTTCTGGCCATGATTAGCTGCAACAATATGCCTTCTTGCTGTTGGTTGTATTCACATGCCATGGTATGCTTTGTGTTGATTTAACCAAGCTTGCAAACATGTCTACTTGTTGTTGTTTCTGCCATGTTCAGTTTATTCCACTAAGTCTGTGAATCTGTTATGATTTGCATTCTTTCCATGATGTTTTGAGCATGTTCTAGCGGTTTCTAGTAGTAGCTCAATGATCAAGTTTTGTAGTGCTCTACTTGTACATGTTTGCCATGCCCTTTGATGCCATGAGTTGCTCCTTTACCATATACTTTTGTTGTCATAAAGTATGCATCATGAATTTGTTTTCAGCCTTACTCTGTTTATTTGTTTTCAGCCTTACTCTATTTTTTAGTAAGTCTGAGAATCTGTTATGACTTGCTTACTTGTCTTGATGATTTCCATTGATCTAGGAGTTATATGGAGATGGTTAGTAATCATATTTTGCCATGGTTGACCTGCACTTTAGAGCCATGCTTTTACTTGTTATGTTCTTGCACTGTAGAATCACTGTTTCATGGCTCCAACATGTCAACATGTTATGTCTGCTGACATGTATGCCCTATTTTCCACTAAGTCATAATCTATGTTATAAAGTTGCTTCTTTCATTGATCATGTTGGATTAATCTTGATGCCCATGAACCTGAACCTTGATGTTATTCGAAGCATGTAATCTGTACTTTAAGTGCATATCATGTTTGTGCCTATCTTGTTCTTGTAGCATGTTGTTATGATGCTTGCAAAGTGCGTAGTTGCTGTTTTGGGCAGATTGTGTTTAAAACTTGTATTGAGTGTATCTGTTGAGCCGTTGCTCCGTTTTGAGCATGCTCTTTATGAAACTTGCTTCGTTTTGCATGTAGTTTCACGTTTCCTTGTCGCATCCTTGTTTTAGAGTGTTTGTGATGTTGTTTTGTTTGCATTTGCATCAATGCCATGTTTATCTTGTTTTGCTCATATCTTTAGGACATAGCTCCGAATTAAATGAACTTTATATGTAACTTAACTAGAAAGACGCGTAGATCATCATGGTGCACTTTAACTTGCTGTTTAACAACTTCAACATTATGTGTTATTCAGATCTGGACCAATTTTGAAGTTTGCATATGGGGAGTTTCCGGAATTGTTATATGTTGTTTCCGGCCTCATTTAAACTTGCCTTGACGTGGAATTCTTGTATGCATCATCTCTTGCCATGAGTAGCATCATGTATCCTTGCCATGCATCATATTTGGTTGAGCATCATGTCGTATTTATGTGTTGGGTGTTTACCATGTTGTTCGCTTCTTTTCAGTTGTGCTCCTTCTTGATAGTTCCTGTTTCGTTGTGATCATGAGGATTCGTTCGACTACGCCCATTCGTCTTCTTCATTGACTTGTTCTTCTTGCTAGCGGGATTTCAGGCAAGATGACTATCACCTGGGATCTCACTGCTATCTTTGCTATGCTAGTTGTCTCGATGGTATCGCTACGTCGCACTACCTACCACTTGTTTATCAAGCCTCCCAAGTTGCCATGATAGCCTGTAACCTTTTTCCACCGTCCTAGCAGACCGTTGTTTGGCCATGTTACCGCTTTGCTCAGCCCCTCTTATAGTGTTGCTAGTTGCAGGTGCCGTTGCAGTTTGTTCCATGTTGGGACAAGGATTTCTTGGGATATCACAATATCTCTTATTTAATTAATGCACATATATACTTGGTAAAGGGTGGAAGGCTCGGCCTTATGACTGGTGTTTTGTTCCACTCTTGCCGCCCTAGTTTCCGTCATATCGGTGTTATGTTCCTTGATTTTGCGTCCCTAACATGATGAGAATTTATGGGCCCCTCTTGACAGTTTGCTTTGAATAAAACTCTTCCAGCAAGGCCCAACATTGGTTTTAACATTTGCCAACATAATAATACTGAATTAATTAATTAACTCATAGGGCATCATGAACCCTTGGATTCTTTATTCCACATAAACAGGGGGCCAGTGCTGATGGTGTTGGTCCCAAACAGAGCCACTTGCGGTGCCACCCCTTCACCCGGGGTTTTCAGTTTCCGTACGTACTTCTCATCCGGACGTGGCCTGAGATGAGATATGTGCAACTACTATCATCTACTATCAGACAAGATATGCGCGGCTACTATCAGGGCATCTTGCTGGATTAGTTTTACCATTGTCGAAATGTCTTGTGCACCAGGATTCCGAGTCTGATCGGAGGGTCCCGAGATGGAGGATTGTCTCCACAGATCGTGAGCTTGTCATGGGCTAAGTTGGGACACCCCTGCAGGGTTTAAACTTTCGAGAGCCATGCCCACGGTTATGTGGTAGATGGGAATTTTTAATATCTGGTTGTAGAGAACTTGACACAAGACCCGAAATAAAATACACCAACCGCATGCGTGACCGTCATGATCTCTTTTCGAGTGAGTCGAGAAGATAACACGGTGGGGTTATGTTTGAACATAAGTAATTCGGGATCACTTATTGATCATTACTAGTTTGCGGCTATTTGCGTAGTTTCTCATCTTACTCTTGTACTCATAAGTTAGCCACCATACAATGCTTAGTTTCTTGCGGTAACCTCACCACTTACCCCTTCCTTACCCATTAAGCGTTGCTAGTTTTCATACCAATGGTAATGGGATTGCTAAGTCCTTGTGGCTCACAGTTTACTACAACAATAGTTGCAGGTACAGGTTATCCGATGATCTGACGTGAGAGCGATGTTTACTTGGTTTGGAGTTCTTCTTCGTCGATGTTGGGATAGGTTCCTGGTCGGCAGCCTGGGCTAGCAGGGTGGATGTCGTTTGAGTTTCTTTTTGTGTTTCATCCATAGTTGGATGTTGTTCTCATGTATGATGTTTGATGTATTCATGTGGCATTTGAATGTCATGTATGTATCCCCAACTATTATGTAATGGTACTATGTAACGATATCCACCTTGCAAAAGCGTCTCCAATATGTGCTTCTATCCTTGGTGGGACCTTCGAGTTCCTTTAGGATAGGGTCGCATACTGGGCGTGACATCAGGGGTCACCAATACCTAGTTCTCTAACTCAGGGCTCTCGGGGGTTATTGAAGACTCGCCCAACTCTTGGCTTTGGCCCTGTGATCAAGATAATATATTGGAAAACATATGGCAATAAATTAAGACATCAAACAATTGACTACAGTTATTTACACTGGACTTATAACTAAAGCCAACAGCTGCGTAGAGGATGAGTCTCCTGAAGATGGTGGCGACTCTTGATAATTGGAATCAGAAGGATTAAGTGGCTGCCTGACCACTTATGGATACTCCCTCTTATTGCAGTTTACCTAAGTCTCCCCGGGAAGATTCTTTACAATTTTGTTGACTTCCTTAGTGGTTAAGTCATCACAGCTGTACCTTTGAGGGTCGGTTGAGTTTCCTGAATATTCACACATTAAGTTGGGTCACAGCTTAAAGGGAGAATCCCCCATGCAACCGAGCATCGGGTTAGATCAACCCTTGTTAAACCATTAGCTAGCAAGGCCCTGAGTTTTAGGTCGACTAGAGCGGCTTCAGCATGCTCTTCAGCAATCATCCGGTTTGGGAGATCCAAGTCCGTGGGAAGGCAGTCCTCTCTATAACCCGACAAGGGGTTCTCATTAAATGGGGTGGTGTTCTTGCAATAAACCCAAGTCTTGATCCATCCCTTAGGATGACTTGGTAAGGTAGCTGCAGGAAAACAGCCATCTCTGCGTCTGTGGATGGAAATCCCGATGAGTTCTAGGCTCGGGCCGTCTGCACACTCTGTTTAACGGTTCATATAGAAGAATTCCTTGAAAAGGGAAATAGTAGGCTCTAGTTGCAGATATGCTTCACATAATATTTGATTGTGGTAGATGTTGGATATGGAGTTTGGGCCCAGATCTTCAGGATGAAGGTTAAAATAGTTTAAGACGTCCCGAAAGAATTTTTACCCGTGCGGAGAGAAGCCTCTAAGGAGATGGTCTACAAAAACCACGACTTCTCCTTCGCCGGGTCGAGGAACATCATCTCCTTTGCTGGCTCGCCAACCAATCTCTTCCTGAGCCGGCAACAAACCTTGAGCTTGATAATCCTTAAGGATGAGTTCGGAGACTTGGGAAGGCACTCAATTGCAAATGGTGGTTTTTGACATATTGAGCCACCTAAATAAGATGGAAGACTGCGGAAATATAAATGGCGGGTTACTTAAGAAATAATGATTCATTACTTCATTTATATGAACAAGACAACTTAATGGATAAGTCGCCCTAAATGGTGAACCGGTTTAGCAACAGAAACAGTTTCTAAAAGATCAGGAGAGTTGCATTAATTTGGTAAGACACCCAAGATATGAAGGCGAGTTAACTAAGTTAAAGGTTGTTAAGCTTTTGCTAAGTGTAGAATAACAAGTTTCTACCGAAGTACTTACAATTGTGGATCTACAGATGGTTCAAAAAAGGAAAATAATTGCTAAACCTAAGGACAGCGGCGGAAGCAATAGGTAAACTGTTCATTGATTTTAGCAAAGATATAAGTGTATTTAGAGGCAAGGTCAATCTTGAATCTTCTACAGCAACATTTCTATGGCATCTCAGAGAAAGTACAAGATCTAACTCAAGATAGGACGGAGAAGTACGGATGAACACCTATGAACTCTATGAACTAAGACGGGATAATGTGAATCTGAGAAGGGGAGATTTGAGTACCTGGTTGCGGTAGCAGAGGGTGGAGATGCACCGCTTAACTCCAGCGATGGTGGGGCAGTGATGTGGTTCCGGGCGAAGCGGCTGATGAAGGTCGACGGGCGCGGTGGAGCTCCGGTCGCAGGAGGCTTCAAGAGGAGGAAAAAGAAGAAGCGGAGGGGATGAAGTAAAAGTGGAAAGGAGGACCCTGTATTTATAATGAAAAGGCAATAGTAAATGGCAGGTGCGAAAATCGAGGGGGCAGAAGGCACCTTGGTTTTCGAGATAAGTAGATATGCACAAGATTCGTTATGACATCATGAGGGACTCCCTGAAATTACGGAGGTGACATCATCATTTCATATGGCGGGTCATGAATTTTTTTCCAACTAAGATTTTGGGACCTAGAGGTAAGACTCGCCAGACTGATGGATTGAAGATGGACATGAAGGAATTCAAATAAATTTGGGGCCTAATGTTGGGCATATGACCCCACGATATAACTCGCGGTATAAAGGTCGGGTCATATTACTAGCGACTGATGTGGCTCGAAGCTACGTCAGTATTTCCCCAAAGAGGAAGGGATGATGCAGCACAGCAGCGGTAGGCATTTCCCTCTGTGATGAAGCCAAGGTTATCGAACCAGTAGGAGAACCAAGCAACACAACGTAAACATCACCTGCACACAAATAAGAACCACTCGCAACCTGATGTGTTAAAGGGGTTGTTAATCCTTTCGGGTAACGGTGCCAAAAATTGGCACGTGGACGGGAGAAAGTTGTAAATATTGATAGATCGAATGCCAAATAAAATAAAGTAAAACAAGGTATTTTTCTATTTTTGGTTTAGTAGATCTAAAAATGAAAGAAAAGGAAAATAGATCGCAAAGGCAAATAATATGAGAAAGAGACCCGAGGCCGTAGGTTTCACTAGTGGCTTCTCTCGAGAAAAATAGCAAAAGGTGGGTAAATAAGTTACTATTGGGCAATTGATAGAACTTCAAATACTCATGATGATATCCAGGCAATGATCTTTACATAGGCATCACGTCCAAGATTAGTAAACCGACTCCTGCCTGCATCTACTACTATTACTCCACACATTGAGTGCTATCCAGCATGCATCTATGTATTAAGTTCATGGAGAAACGGAGTAATGCAATAAGAACAATGACATGATGTAGACAAGATCTATCTATGTAGAGATAGACCCCATTGTTTTATCCTTAGTAGCAACGATACATACGTGTCGGTTCCCCTTTTTTCACTGGGATCAAGCACCGTAAGATCGAACCCACTACAAAGCACCTCTTCCCATTGAAAGATAAATAGATCAAGTTGGCCATACAATACCCAAATATCGGAGAAGAAATTAATGCGAGGCTATAAGCAATCATGCATAAAAGAGATCAAAGAAACTCAAATACTTTCATGGATATAAAAAGATAGATCTGATCATAAACTCAAAGTTCATCTAATCCCAACAAACACACCGCAAAAAGAGTTACATCATATGGATCTCCAAGAGACAATTGCATTGAGAATCCAGCGAGAGAGAGAGAGAGGAAGCCATCTAGCTACTAACTACGGACCCGAAGGTCTACAAAGAACTACTCACGCATCATCGGAGAGGTGCCAATGGAAGTGGTGAACCCCTCCGTGATGGTGTCTAGATTGGATCTAGTGGTTCTGGACTCTGCGGCGGCTGGAATTGATTTTTGTCGACTCCCCTAGGGTTTCTGGAATATTGGGGTATTTATAGAGCAAAGAGGCAGTCCGGGGGGCACCCGAGGTGGGCACAACCCACCAGGGCGCGCCTGGGCCTACTAGCGCGCCCTGGTGGGTTGTGCTCTCCTCGGAGCACCCCCAGGCGCAGCCTTGGCCCATTAGGTGTCTTCTGGTCCATAAAAAATCTGTAAAGTTTCATGGCATTTGGACTCTATTTGGTATTGATTTCCTGCAATGTAAAAAACATGCAGAAAACACGAACTGGCACTTGGCACTACGTCAATAGGTTAGTACCAAAAATGATATAAAATGACTATAAAATGATTATAAAGCATCCAAGATAGATAATATAACAGCATGGAACAATCAAAAATTATAGATATGTTGGAGACGCACTACTGCAGGATGCTGCTAACGCGATACTACGATCACAGACCCTTCGACGAAACTGTGTGCGATGCAATAATCGCAAACGGTGGTGTAAAAAGACGTCAAAAAGGTGCAAAATGTTTGCAATGACGGATGCATCAAACACTGTTCGGATTTTAGTTGCGTTTGTGATGTAGGGCATACGTCTCAGTTCAATTAACTGTTTGCGGTGAGGAGGAACAAAAGAAATGGGCACCTAGATGAAGGTGTGTGCGATATACAACATACGGTTCACTTGGATGAATTGTTTGTGATTATGCAACACAAAAGAAATGGGCAACCAGATGATGGTGTGTGCGATGTACAACATATGGTTCACTCGGATGAACTGTGCGTGATTGGGCAACACAAAATAAATGGTCAGCCATATCAAGGTGTGTGCGATATATGGCATGCGGTTCACTAGGCCTTGTCGTTAGTATGTGACCTCTGTGGCAACCGTTCGCTCCCCACTAACCTCTTCTTGTACTGTGGCAAACTTCCACCGCCTCTTCGCCTTTCCCTCTCGATTTGGAACTACTGTCGCACACTCTTCTGATACGTCTCCAACGTATCTATAATTTTGATTGCTCCATGCTATATTATCTACTATTTTGGACATTATTGTGCTTTATTATCCACTTTTATATTATTTTTGGGATTAACCTATTAACAAGAGGCCCAGCCCAGAATTGATGTTTTTTTTGCCTATTTTAGGGTTTCGAAGAAAAGGAATATCAAACGGAGTCCAAACGGAATGAAACCTTCGGGAACGTGATTTTCTCGCTGAACATGATCCAGGAGACTTGGACCCTACGTCAAGAAACAAAGGAGGAGGCCACAAGGTAGGGGGGCGCGCCTACCCCCCCCCCCCAAGCGCGCCCTCCACCCTTGTGGGCCCCCTGTTGCTCCACCGACGTATCCTTCCTCCTATATATACCTACGTACCCCCAAACGATCAGATACGGAGCCAAAACCCTAATTCCAAAGCTGTAACTTCCTGTATCCACGAGATCCCATCTTGGGGCCTATTCCGGAGCTCTGCTAGAGGGGGTATCCATCACGGAGGGCTTCTACATCAACACCATAGCCTCCCCGAGGAAGTGTGAGTAGTTTACCTCACACCTTCGGGTCCATAGTTATTAGCTAGATGGCTTCTTCTCTCTTTTTGGATCTCAATACAATGTTCTCCCCCTCTCTTGTGGAGATCTATTCGGTGTAATCTTCTTTTTGTGGTGTGTTTGTTGAGATCGATGAATTGTGGGTTTATGATCAAGTTTATCTATGAACAATATTTGAATCTTCTCTGAACTCTTTTATGTATGATTGGTTATCTTTGCAAGTCTCTTCGAATTATTAGTTTGGTTTGGCCTACTAGATTGATCTTTCTTGCAATGGGAGAAGTGCTTAGCTTTGGGTTCAATCTTGCGGTGTCCTTTCCCAGTGACAGTAGGGGCAGCAAGGCACGTATTCTATTGTTGCCATCGAGGATAACAAGATGGGTTTTTTATCATATTGCATGAATTTATCCCTCTACATCATGTCATCTTGCTTAAGGCGTTATTCTGTTTTCATGAACTTAGTACGCTAGATGTATGCTGGATAGCGGTCGATGAGTGGAGTAATAGTAGTAGATGCAGGCAGGAGTCGGTCTACTTGTCATGGACATGATGCCTATATACATGATCATAACTAGATATTCTCATAACTATGCTCAATTCGGTCAATTGCTCAACAGTAATTCGTTCACCCACCGTAAAATACTTGTGCTCTTGAGAGAAGCCACTAGTGAAACCTATGGCCCCCGGGTCTATCTTTATCATATTAATCTTCCAATACTTAGTTATTTCCTTTGCTTTTTTACTTTGCATTTATTTTACTTTGCATCTTTATCACAAAAATACCAAAAATATTATCTTATCATATCTATCAGATCTCACTCTCGTAAGTGACCGTGAAGGGATTGACAACCCCTTATCGCGTTTGTTGTGAGGAGTTATTTGTTTTGTGCAGGTAATAGGGACGCGCGCGCAACCTCCTACTGGATTGATGCCTTGGTTCTCAAAAACTGAGGGAAATACTTATGCTACTTTGCTGCATCATCCTTTCCTCTTCGGGGAAATCCAATGCAGTGCTCAAGAGGTAGCATCTTCCTCCCTCCATTTTCCATCCCCCTTCCTTCTGCCATTGTTCGATCATCTTCTCCATGGAGGGAACAGGCTAGAAACGACCCCATTATTGTTGCCCCGATCTGAAAGATGACGTGGTGGAGGAACTCATTGATCGGTGCGACGTCATCACCTCGGCTAGCATAGCAGGTTCGTTCAAGACCATTCTCAACTCAACTAATAACATCATTACAAGCAACCCAAGGGTCCAGGAGAAGTTTGATCTCCCCTATCTTATTTGACGTGACCCTGCTGACTAGCGTGGGGATGAGGGAAGCCTCGCCTTGTGCAAGTTGATGCAGCTTGATAATGCTACGTGTGATGTTAAGATGCCATCGCTTGAGGGCAAGGCTTGGGCAGGCGCAAATGAAGATTGGGTTTTTTATATTGGGTACAACTGCGAGTGGGAACTTGTGAATGTGTACACTCGTCACCTGGTTCCACTTCCAAAATCTCAGACTGCCCAGAGGTTGAGCACACATATGATCTACGTGAGTCCAAAGACGATCATGGTGACTGTCGTCTACAGAAGATAGCAATTTGTTGAGTTCCCAACCGCTCTTGGGATTACACGAACTATGAAGTTGTTGCTATATTCGACAAGCTTTTTGCCTTCCTTACTTCCATGCCACGATGGATATTGCTCAAAAATCAATTTTTGTACATGGATGAGTACTGTGATGCAATTCAATACGAGGGTCTTGTGTTTGCTGCCACCACTCGTGGCACTGTTTTTGCATGGAATCATCATGCTTTCAGTACGTTTGTCTTCCACCATAATTATTATTATTTCATCCACATGTATGCGGGTTAGCAAGTTTCCCTTTACTAATTAATTAACCTTCTTGTGTTTCCAAGGTCCTGCGAACGTTCCACCACCTATAGAGATGACGATGCTGATGATCACGAGCATGAGGACGAGCAGGACCCATGTACTCAGTGGCTCCTGGCAACTTATTCCAATGGATCACCTCTTCTTGTCTGTATACAGGGCAATGCTGATGTTACTAAGGAAGCAGGTGTTGTCTCGCATGGTCGCACTCTTCGGACCTATTCCAACATCCATTGCAGGGTATTCGGGATGGATACTAGTGTACTAGCGCCAACACCTTCTCCCTGGTTCGGTACTGAAAGTCTTGGAGTAAACTCGCTGTTCCTTGGACAAAACTATCCAATGATGGTGAAAGGCAGCGATCCGGCTGCTATTGACACAATGTTACTACCATTTATGAGAAGCAACTGTGTCTATACCTCGGTCATTGCTATGCTTCCATACCATCGCACTATGGGTCCTGACATAGCCCGCTTCAGCCTAGATGATCAGTCCTGCTTTGGTCTCGAGATTGACAGTAGTTGGCCCTTCCGAGAGAATCACTTCTGGTTCAAAGCAAGCGTTTCCAATGCCGACGAGTGGTTGAGCTGAAGTTCATTTCATCGCTTTGTTATTTGTTGTGTGAGAAAAACTTTACTTCACTAGAATGTTTTATTGGAAATGATCTATAATCCAACGTGTATCCTCGTTGCCGTTGTGAGTTGATGACTTGTTGTATGTAATCAATGGTATATTTGCATATGTGTCCATCAACGCATGCCTGCTAGTGGTGTCCATATGAATAGTGCTAGTGATTTTAGTTGCAAAAATTAGATAGTGCTAGTGATTTTTAGCTGCATATTTTGACAAATGGAAGTGTTACAAGGTTGACAAATGGCAATGTTACTAGATAAACAACTGTCAGTCTTTCCATTTTGAAAACTGGCAACATAACCAAAATGAAAGATGCAAATCGTACCCAATTGTTTCTAAGTGGTTGCACAAGGGTCATGCAAAACAACTTTTTGTGTTGAAGGGATGCACAAATCCTGCACTACGAGGGAAGACCATAGCTCTCACTTTGCATATGGGTGTTCTATCTAAAATGTTTGCGATCAAGAGCAGCAGAAATCTTGCTTGGCACATTTTCCCTTGGCTTCCGGGGGAAGCTGTCGGTTTGCATACGGGTGTTCTAACTAAAACATTTGCGATGAGTGTTTTATATTTAAATACCATTGACGCTTTTTCGAAAGGAAATCGTTTGATAAGTCTATAAATTAAGAGATAAAAACGTAAGTTCATTCAAACAATATCTTTCATTAAGTCACACTCCGAATTTATATTCATATGATCGAGAATTCGAGATGCAGTATTAAAACCCAAAAAACCTATTTCCGGCGACGGCGGAGGCGGTGTGCCGCGCCGTCGTTGTCGTTCTCGTCCTCCGGGACGCCGTTGTTGAAGTCTTCAAGGCAGCACAAAATGTTCTTCACTTGTAAATCAAACATCATGTCGTCGCGCGGTCGACGGGCGGGGCGCGGGAGGACGGCAACTGGCGCCGCTGAGGACTGGCGCGGTGGGTGCAGCCAAACACATGGGGACTGCTACCTCTTGAGCATGTGTTGGTTTTCCCTTGAAGATAAAAGGGTGATGCAGCAAAGCAGCGTAAGTATTTCCCTCAGTTTTTGAGAACCAAGGTATCAATCCAGTAGGAGACCACGCGCGAGTCACCTCGTACCTACACAAACAAATAAGAACCTCGCAACCAACGCGATAAACGGGTTGTCAATCCCTTCACGGACACTTGCAAGAGTGAGATATGATAGAGGTAATAATAATAAGATAAATATTTTTGGTATTTTTATGATAAAGATTGAAAGTAAAGATTGCAAAATAAACGATACCAGAAGTAGCTAGTTGACGGGAGATTAATATGTTGGAAGATAGACCCGGGGGCCATAGGTTTCACTAGTGGCTTCTCTCAAAATAGCATAAGTATTACGGTGGGTGAACAAATTACTGTCGAGCAATTGATAGAATTAAGAATAGTTATGAGAATATCTAGGTATGATCATGTATATAAGCATCACGTCTGTGACAAGTAGACCGACTCCTGCCTGCATCTACTACTATTACTCCACACATCGACCGCTATCCAACATGCATCTAGAGTATTAAGTTCATAAGAACGGAGTAACGCTTTAAGCAAGATGACATGATGTAGAGGGATAAACTCATGCAATATGATATAAACCCCATCTTCTTATCCTCGATGGCAACAATACAATACGTGTCGTTTCCCCTAATGTCACTGGGATCGAGCACAACAAGATTGAACCCAAAGCTAAGCACTTCTCCCATTGCAAGAAACATCAATCTAGTAGGCCAAACCAAACTGAAAATTCGAAGAGACTTGCAAAGATAACCAATCATACTTAAAATAATTCAGAGAAGATTCAAATATTGTTCATAGATAATCTTGAGCATAAACCCACAATTCATCGGATCTCGACAAACACACCGCAAAATAAGATTACATCGAATATATCTCCAAGAGAATCGAGGAGAATTTTGTATTGAGATCCAAAGAGAGAGAAGAAGCCATCTAGCTAATAACTATGGACTCGAAGGTCTGAGGTAAACTACTCACACATCATCGGAGAGGCTATGGTGTTGATGTAGAAGCCCTCCGTGATCAATGCCCCCTCCGGCGAAGCGCCGGAAAAGGCCCCAAGATGGGATCTCACGGGTACAGAAGGTTGCGGCGGTTGAATTAGGTTTCAGTGGTGCTCCCCGATGTTTTCAGGGACGTAGGTATATATAGGAGGTGGAAGTAGGTCGGTGGAGCCATGAGGGGCCCATGAGGGTTGAGGGCGCGCCCAGGGGGGTTGGCGCGCCCCTCTGCCTCGTGGATTCCTCGTTGGTTGCTTGAAATGCACTCCAAGTCCTCTGGATCACGTTTGTTCCAAAAATCATGCTCCCAAAGGTTTCATTCCGTTTGGACTCCGTTTGATATTCTTTTTCTGCCAAACACTGAAACAGGCAAAAAAAACACCAATTTGGGATGGGTCTCCGGTTAATAGGTTAGTCCCAAAAATAATATAAACATGTATAAATAAGCCCATGAAACATCCAAAACAGAATATATAATAGCATGGAGAAATCGAAAATTGTAGATATGTTGGAGACGTATCAAGCATCCACAAGCTTAATTCCTGCTCGTCCTCGAGTAGGTAAATGATAAAAATAGAATTTTTGATGTGGAATGCTTCCTAACAAATTTCTCAATGTAATTTTCTTTATTGTGGCATGAATGTTCAGATCCGAAAGATTCAAGATAATAGTTTAATATTGACATAAAAATAATAAATACTTCAAGCATACTAACTAAGCAATCATGTCTTCTGAAAAATAACATGGCCAAAGAAAGTTCATCCCTAGAAAATCATATAGTTTGGTCATCCTCCATTTTTGTCACACAAGAATGCTCTCATCATGCACAACCCCGATGACAAGCTAAGCAATTGTTTCATACTTTAGTAATCTCAATTTTTTTCAACTTTCATGCAATACATGAGTGTGAGCCATGGATATAGCACTATGGGTGGAATAGAATATAATGAAGGGGGTTATGTGGATAAGACAAAAAGGAGAAAGTCTCACATTGACGCGGCTAATCAATGGGCTAGGGAGATGCCCATCAATTGATGCCAATGCAAGGAGTAGGGATTGCCATGCAACGGATGCACTAGAGCTATAAATGTATGAAAGCTCAACAAAAGAAACTAAGTGGGTGTGCATCCAACTTGCTTGCTCACGAAGACCTAGGGCACTTAGGGAGGCCCATTCTTGGAATATACAAGACAAGTTCTATAATGAAAAATTCCCGCTAGTATATGAAAATGACAAAACAGGAGACTCTCTATCATAAAGATAATGGTGCTACTTTGAAGCACAGGTGTGGCAAAAAGGATAGTAGCATTGTCCCCTTTTTTGGCCTCCTTTTTTTATTTGGCATTTCTCTTTTTTGGGGGACAATGCTCTATTAATGATGATCATCACACTTCTATTTATTTACAACTCAATGATTACAACTCGATACTCGAACAAGATATGACTCTATATGAATGCCTCTGGCATTGTACCGGGATGTGCAATGACTCATGAGTGACATGTATGAAAGAATTATGAACAGTGGATTTCCACAAGTACAATTTCAACTACATGATCATGCAAGGCAATATGACAATGATGATGTGTGTCATTATAAACGGAGCGGTGGAAAGTTGCATGGCAATATATCTCGGAATGGCTATGGAAATGCCATAATAGGTAGGTATGGTGGCTGTTTTGAGGAATATATACGGAGGTTTATGTGTGATAGAGCATATCGTATCACGGGGTTTGGATGCACCGGCGAAGTTTGCACCAACTCTCAAGGTGAGAAAGGGCAATGCATGACACCGAAAAGGCTAGCAATGATGGAAGGGTGAGAGTGCGTATAATCCATGGACTCAACATTAGTCATAAAGAAATCACATACTTATTGCAAAATCTACAAGTCATCAAAACCAAGTATTACGCACATGCTCCTAGGGGGATAGATTGGTAGGAAAAGACCATCGCTTGTCCCCGACCGCCACTCATAAGGAAGACAATCAAATAACACCTCATGTTTCAAATTTGTAACACAACTTTTACCATACGTGCATGCTAGCGGTCAATGTAGAGGGATAAACTCATGCAATATGATATAAACCCCATCTTTTTATCCTCGATGGCAACAATACAATATGTGCCGTTTCCCCTACTGTCACTGGGATCGAGCACCGCAAGATTGAACCCAACGCTAAGAACTTCTCCCATTGCAAGAAAGATCAATCTAGTAGGCCAAACCAAACTGAAAATTCGAAGAGACTTGCAAAGATAACCAATCATACATAAAAGAATTCAGAGAAGATTCAAATATTGTTGATAATAATTTTGATCATAAACCCACAATTCATCGGATCTCGACAAACACACCACAAAAGAAGATTACATCGAATAGATCTCCAAGAGAATCGAGGAGAACTTTGTATTGAGATCCAAAGAGAGAGAAGAAGCCATCTAGCTAATAACTATGGACCCGAAGGTCTGAGGTAAACTACTCACACATCATCGGAGAGGCTATGGTGTTGATGTAGAAGCCCTCCGTGATCAATGCCCCCTCCGGCGGAGCGCCGAAAAAGGCCCCAAGATGGGATCTCACGGGTACAGAAGGTTGCGGCGGTGGAATTAGGTTTTCGTGGTGCTCCCCGATGTTTTCAGGGTACGTAGGTATATATAGGAGGAAGAAGTAGGTCGGTGGAGCCACGAGGGGCCCACGAGGGTGGAGGGCGCGCCTAGGGGGTAGGCGCACCCCCTGCCTCGTGGCTTCCTCGTTGGTTGCTTGACGTCCACTCCAAGTCCTCTGGATCACGTTTGTTCCAAAAATCACACTCCCGAAGGTTTCATTCCGTTTGGACTCCGTTTGATATTCTTTTTCTGTGAAACACTGAAACAGGCAAAAACAACAATTTGGGTTGGGCCTCTGGTTAATAGGTTAGTCCCAAAAATAATATAAAAGTGTATAAATAAGCCCATTAAACATCCAAAACAGAATATATAATAGCATGGAGCAATCAAAAATTATAGATAAGTTGGAGACGTATCAAGCATCCCCAAGCTTAATTCATGCTCGTCCTCGAGTAGGTAAATGGTAAAAATAGAATTTTTGATGTGGAATGCTTCCTAGCATATTTCTCAATGTAATTTTCTTTATTGTGGCATGAATGTTCAGATCCGAAAGATTCAAGATAATAGTTTAATATTGACATAAAAATAATAAATACTTCAAGCATACTAACTAAGCAATCATGTCTTCTGAAAAATAACATGGCCAAAGAAAGTTCATCCCTAGAAAGATTTAAGGAGGTTTATGTGTGATAGAGCGTATCGTATCACGGGGTTTGGATGCACCGGCGAAGTTTGCACCAACTCTCAAGGTGAGAAAGGGCAATGCACGGTACCGAAGAGGCTAGCAATGATGGAAGGGTGAGAGTGCGTATAATCCATGGACTCAACATTAGTCATAAAGAACTCACATAATTATTGCAAAAATCTACAAGTCATCAAAAACCAAGTATTACGCGCATGCTCCTAGGGGGATAGATTGGTAGGAAAAGACCATCGCTCGTCCCCGACCGCCACTCATAAGGAAGACAATCAAATAACACCTCATGTTTCAAATTTGTTACACAATGTTTACCATACGTGCATGCTACGGGACTTGCAAACTTCAACACAAGTATTTTTCAAATTCACAACTAATCAACTAGCATAACTTTAATATCGCTATCTCCATATCTCAAAACAATCATCAAGTATCAAACTTCTCTTAGTATTCAATGCACTTACATGAAAGTTTTTTTTATAATATCAAAAGCAAATTACCATGCTGTTCTAAAGGACTGTAACATCCCAAATTTTCAATTTGGAATGTTATACATTAGGTCATCATGCATATCATATTTTATTTTGCTTTTGGTTTGATCCTAGAAAATCCTAAGCAACTCAAGGACCCACGGAGAGAGTTGGGGATTTCGTTATTTACATATTTGAGTTTTCTCAAATTATGTAAACAGGATCATTTGATTTTATTTATTTTATCATCAATTATTTCTATTACAAAAACATGAGAGAGGGAATAAAATGACTTTCCCAAAATATAGAAATATTGAGGATTTAATAAAAAATCAAATAAGTTTTATTTCGGAGTTTTTCGGAATTTTTATTTGAATTTAGGAAAAATGCGCGTTTTTCAAAGTTGTAGTTTGGGCCCAGATAAATGTTCACTTTATCGGGCTTGATTTTAGGAACCCGGCAAAATTTATTTCGTGATTTTTGGAGTCCGTTTAGTATTTCATTTTATTTTTGTTCCGAGCGGATTTTAAAAAAAAACGTGAACCGACTACGGGCCGTATTCGGCCTGGACTCCGCCGGCTAAGGCTATAAAAGCCGCCGCCCCGGGGCCCGAAAGCCCAGCCGCCGCCGCCACCTAAACCCTAACCCTAGCCCCTGTCCCCCCGCCGCCGCCGCCGCCGGAGCCGCGCGACTTTCGAGGTTCGCCGCCGCCTCGTTTTCCGTGCAGTTTTTTTTAAAAAAAATTCTGTTCGTCGTTTTTCTTTTTAGTCGGATTTTCCGCGGTTATTTTCTGATCGCGATTTCTGATCCGATTTTCGTTTTAGTATAACTTTTCGCTCGTTTATCGGAATTAGGCGATTCAAGCGCCTGGAGTTTCGTCTCGAAACCCTCTTTCCGAATAATCAACTTAAACAAGTTTTTGATACTGTAAAATTTACCATAGATCCAAATTACTAGAACGAAGTTGTTTTCTTTCGCCGTTTGATTTCTTTTGCTTCGTTCGATTTGATTCTTTTTGCCAACCGGAGTTCTTAAGTTGAACCTTCTGGTTAGATCTTCTATTTGAGTTTTACCTGTGCATTAGATGAGTACTTATTGTATGCTTGTTGTTTGTCTGCGATAGAATACCCGGAGTGCGCCGCTTGTTACTTCGAATCTCTAGGTTTCGCGGATCATCAGCAAGGCAAGTAACACTTTGATCATACCTTTTTCTACAACCCAGTTTTATTGCATTAGATCAACCCCCACACATTGCATGATTAGGATCTAATTAAACTATGGGATGGGAAGTAGATGAGGTAGTACCTATTACCTGTTTCTTATCAAACCTTTGGGAGTTACTTCTACGTTTGCTTATTATGCCATGCTATGCTAGTAGACGTGGATTGGGTGAGTGATATCCATTACAGATGTGAGATTGATAATTAAGGGTTTATCTAAGGTGGCAACCTAACACACATCTGGGTGGATTGAGGCACCTGGGGTTACCAGGACTTGCCTGTTTTTCTTTGGACCGCCACCCAGGCCCAAAGGGATCATGAGATTATTCATACTAGAAACTTCCGTGTGCAGCCGCAAGCCAATATGGGCTCTGGCATAGTTGACTAAGTTGTGCGAACTCTTACAGTGGTAGACTAGCAGATGTAGGGGAAAGTAGGTGTACCGGTCTACCCGTCGTAAGGTGCTAGCGCTTCTGAAAGACTGTGTCTCGGTCATCCGTTTCTCAAACATCTTGTAGTGCGAGAAACCAAACGGAGGCGATCGAGTCTTGTGGGGAAAAGTGCGCAAACCTCTGCAGAGTGTAACAAACTAATCATGGTTAGCCGTGTCCCCGGTTATGGACATCTTGAGTATCTAGTACCTGGATTTTCATGTGAATCTCAACATGTTACTCTAAATTAATTTTGATGGGTTTTAATGATGTTACTTAATTGGGATTGAGGATGCTGTCAACCATTCTCAATGTTTCACAACCACCATGATAGTAATTAAATCTATTCCTTTGAAGTAGGAAAAAAATTGGCTTTACGCAAAAACTATAACCATAGAGCTTTCCACCAGCCAAATATGCATATAGTATAGTTGTTGCATTACATTACTCTCTATGTGTTATCTTGCCAGCATATTCCATGTGCTGACCCGTTTCGGGCTGCAACGTTAATGTTGCAGACTTTTCAGACGACGATTGAGGAGTTTTAGGTCGTGGTTCTATACTCAGTGATGCCGTTGGAGTTGATGGACTCACTTATCTTCCAAGCCTTCCATTGTTATCGTTATTAGATGGCCTTAAGCCATATTTATTGTAATAAGTTCTCTTTTGAGACACTCAATGTAATAAGTGTGTGATTGCTACTCTGCTATAAATCCTCCGAGTACTGTGTGGTGTCAGCATTACTGATCCAGGGATGACACCGGAGCACAGAGATCAGACTGTTTGAGGTCTGGTCGCTACAGAGATGGTATCAGAGCACACGCTGACTGTAGGACACGACCACTAAGCTAAAGACCTAGATCACTCTCTTCTCTTCTGACTTCTCATCTTTTCTACTCTTTAGGATGGCGGATGCAAGGAACAAGTTCACACAACCGGATGAAGATACACCCTTTGGACGCCACTTGAAGGAAGTCACTAGATACCTGAACATAGGAATACCAAGCTTCACGGGAACCTACAACGCCACTTTACCTGAAGAAGAGTGCTAGATGATACAAGTTCAAGTTCCAAGAAGGACGTTCATGCCAGTCACTGAGCCCATAGAGTTTTCTTTTGATGCCCCAACTTGGAGTCTAGGAAAGAGCATGGCAGCTCACATCGCCATGGGACGCATTGGAGAAGTCTACCGCAAGGATCTCAAAGATACTATCTACCAGATTTGTGGGCGTCGAGATGAACACTGGGAGATGATCAGCACCAGGAAGGATAGATCAATTGCAGCTTTTATCTAGGAGTTAAACCAGCACATTCGACGACAGGAGAATCAGATGTGCGCCGACATGATAGACCTGAAGAAGGCTAAGACTAGAATCAAGGAACTGGAGGAAGAACTCAAGTCTACATGCGAAGTTTATGAAGAAGAAATTGAAGTATTGGTGGAGAAGAATAATGATCTGATCAAGAAGATTGGAATATTTATGGGAGGCCCGACACCAGTAGATGAAGATGAAGAACCCAAGGAGATTAGCCCGGAGGACTACATCATCATTGACGCCACCGACTCGGAACAAGATAGTAGCAATGATGACTATGTTGATGAAGCAGGAGCAGATATCATGGAGTCTACAACCGTAGAATATTTCTAGTAGACCACCTCATCAGTAGTAGTAGTCCACCATGTAAATATAGTAGTCCGAGCACTTTTTGCGATAGTTAGATCGATTGTATGCCTTTGTTTGATTGATTGAAGTGAATTGTGTGTTTTTGCCTCATGTGCATATGGGTATTGTTTTCCCTTTAGACCCCCTCTATTCTTATATCTCATCTTTTCTAAACCCTCAGATGCCTCCGAGACGTGACCCCGGATTTGCCTTTCCGCCGGAGCTCACCCAGTTGATCCAGCAGCAAAACACCTTGATGCAGTTGCTAGTTCAGAATTAGAATCAAGGGAACAACAACAACAACAACCCAGCACCACCACTACCTGTTGACCACTTAGCCCGTTTTCTTAGGCTGAATCCGCCGGTGTTTTCCAGTAGCACCGAGCCGATAGTAGCAGATGATTGGCTCCGCAAGATAGATAGGGAGTTGACCACAGCAGGATGCACAGATGCGGAGAAGGTTAAGTTTGCTGCACATCAGTTAGAAGGACCCGCAGCATCTTGGTGGGAGAATTTCACAGCCACTTTCCCAATCGACACTATCACATGGGACCAGTTTCAGCAAGCTTTTCGCACCGCCCATGTTTCAGCAGGAGCAATGCCCATGAAGAAGCGTGAGTTTCGTAACTTGCGCCAAGGAGGACGGACAGTTGGCCAGTATGTGGAAGAGTTTAGTAAGCTAGCACGTTATGCCCCAGATGACATTGCTACGGATGCAGCTAAGCAGGAGAAATTCCTGGAAGGACTGAATTATGAGTTGAGTATGCAGTTGATGGTAGCCACCTTCAACAATTACCAGGAGTTGGTAGACCGTGCTCTTATGATTGAAGGGAAGCAGCAGCAAATTGAGAACCGCAAGAGGAAGTATGGACAAGGAAAGTATAATTCAGGAGCTCAGCAGAAGCCTCGTTTTACCCCTAGACCAGGAGGACATTTTCAGCATACCCATGGAGTAGGTAGCTCGCACAATCACAATGGCACCAAGAATGGTAATGGGAATGGAGGAAGTAATGGACAGAACCGCAGCCCCCCATCAACCCCAGCCAAGAAGGATTTGAGCCACGTCACTTGCTATAAGTGTTCGAAGCCAGGACATTATGCAAATGACTGTCCTGAAGGACAAAACGGAAATGGAAGCTCTGGAAAGAAGCCGAACCCTTTCAATAGGGGACAGGTGAACCACGTTAGCGTGGAGGAGGTTGAAGCTCAGCCCGATGCAGTAATAGGTAAGTTTTTGGTTAAGTCATTTACTGCACTCGTTCTTTTTTGATACTGGTGCATCGCATTCATACATATCAAGGGGATTTGTGGAAAAGTATAGCCTGCCCACTAGGATTCTTAAAACATCTATGCTAGTAAGCTCACCAGGAGCGGAGTACATGGCCAGACAAGGATGTTTTCAAGTGCCATTAAGTATAGGAAGGCATGTTTTCCCAACGGATTTAATTATTTTGGAATCCCAAGGTTTGGATGTGATTCTTGGTATGGATTGGCTGTCGATGTATGGAGGAAACATTGATTGTGCCAGTAAGACAATTTTGCTCACAACGCCAGAAGGAAGAAGGATCAAGTATGTATCCCGGCATGCGCCAAACAGGACACAAGTAAATTCCTTATCAGGAGTTGTGCAGGAGGAAGTACCAGTGGTAAAGAATTTTCCAGATGTATTTCCCGAAGAGTTGTCAGGCATGCCACCGGATAGAGACATTGAGTTTTTAATTGAGCTTTTGCCAGGCACTGGGCCAATATCGAAGAGACCATATAGAATGCCAGCAAAAGATTTGGTGGAAATTAAGAAGCAGATTAAGGAGTTACTGGATAAGGGATATATTCGCCCAAGTTCTTCGCCTTGGGGATCACCAGTACTTCTAGTGGAGAAGAAGGATGGATCGTTAAGGATGGTTGTTGACTATCGAGGATTGAACGAAGTAACAATCAAGAACAAGTACCCACTACCAATGATCAACGATTTCTTTGATCGATTACAAGGAGCTAAGTGTTTTCCAAGATCGATTTGCGATCAGGGTACCACCAGTTGAAGATTCGAGAACAGGATATACCTAAGACAGCTTTCACCACAAGATATGGACTGTATGAGTATACCGTTATGTCATTTGGACTGACTAATGCGCTTGCCTATTTTATGAACATGATGAACAAAGTGTTTATGGAATTTTTGGATAAGTTCATCGTAGTATTCATTGATGATATCCTGGTATATTCGAAGAATGAAGAGGAGCATAAGGAGCATTTGCGATTGGTACTTGGAAAGCTCAGAGAACACCAATTATATGCCAAGTTCAGCAAATGTGAGTTTTGGTTGAAGGAAGTAGGATTCCTCGGACACGTTATATCTGGAGAAGGTATAGCAGTAGATCTCGCTAAAGTTGAAACCGTGACCAAGTGAGAAGCCCCAACTACCGTTGGAGAGATCCGGAGTTTTCTTGGACTCGCAGGATAGTACCGGAGATTTATTGAGAATTTCTCAAAGATCGCGAAGCCTATGACGGAGTTGTTGAAAAAGGATACTAAGTTCAAATGGACTGAGGAGTGTGAGGCAAGTTTCCAGGAGTTGAAGAAACGTTTGGTTACCTCACCAGTGTTGATTTTGCCAGATCAAACCAAGGATTATGAGGTGTATTGCGACGCTTCACGTCGAGGACTTGGAGCAGTGCTTATGCAGGAAGGAAGAGTTGTTTCGTATGCTTCACGACAACTGAAGCCCCACGAATTGAATTATGCTACACATGATTTGGAGTTAGCAGCCGTAGTGCATGCGTTGAAGACATGGAGACATTTCCTCATTGGAAATCATTGTGAGGTGTACACGGATCATAAGAGTTTGAAGTACATTTTCACGCAGAAGGAGTTGAATCTCAGACAAAGGAGATGGTTGGAGCTTATCAAGGATTATGATATGAAATTGCATTATCATCCCGAAAAGGCTAATGTAGTAGCTGATGCATTAAGCCGCAAGAGCCATGTCAATACGTTAATGACGGGAGAAATACCCAAGGAGTTAGCAGGAAATCTTCGTGAACTATGATTGGAAATAGTTCCGAGAGGCTATGTAGCAGCACTAGAGATTCAGTCAACTTTGATGGATAGAATCAGAGAAGCTCAGAAAACTGACAAAGAGATTGCCGCTATAAAGGAGAAACTGAGCAAAGGAAAAGCTAAAGGATTTCGTGAGGATGAGCACGACACCCTATGGTTTGAAGATCGTGTTTATGTGCCCAACAACCCGGAAATCAAGAAGTTGATTCTGCAGGAGACACATGATTCACCGTATTCGATTCACCCAAGAAATACTAAGATGTATTTGGATTTGAAGGATATTTTCTGGTGGACCGGAATGAAGAAGGATATTGCGGAGTATGTAGCAGTTTGTGATGTATGTCAGAGAGTAAAGGCAGAGCATCAGAAGCCAGCAGGATTGTTGCAACCATTGCCGATACCCGAATGGAAGTGGGATAAGCTAGGCATGGATTTTATCACGGGATTACCAAGGACTCGTTCAGGCTATGACTCGATTTGGGTTGTAGTTGATCGATTGACGAAGGTAGCTCATTTCATCCCAGTAAAGACCACTTACACCAGTGCTAAGTTGGCAAAGATATACATGACCAAGATCGTATGTTTGCATGGAGTTCCGAGGAGTATCGTATCAGATAGAGGAACCCAGTTTACCTCAAAGTTCTGGAAGCAGTTGCATGAGACTTTGGGTACCAGGCTAGAATTTAGTACAGCTTTTCACCCGCAGACAGATTGACAGACCGAGAGAGTCAATCAAATTTTGGAGGATATGCTGAGAGCTTGTGAGTTAGATTAAGGATCTAGTTGGGACGATAATTTGCCATATGCAGAGTTTTCTTACAACAACAGCTATCAGACCAGTTTGAAGATGGCACCTTTCGAGGCTTTGTACGGAAGGAGGTGTAGGACACCGTTGTCATGGGACGAAGTTGGAGACTGCCAGTTGTTTGGACCAGATCTGATTAAAGAGTCTGAACAGAAAGTGAAGTTGATTCGCGATAGGCTCAAGGTAGCCCAGTCCAGGCAGAAGAGCTACGCAGATTCTAAACGCAAGGAGACAGTTTACGAAGTCGGAGATAGGGCTCATCTTCGAGTATCCCCACTTCGAGGGATTAAGCGTTTTGGAGTTAAGGGGAAGTTAGCGCCATGATTTGTAGGACCATATCGAGTTTTGGAGCGTATGGGAGAAGTGGTCTATAAGTTGGAATTGCCAGAAGGATTGGCCGGAGTGCATGATGTGTTTCACGTTTCTCAGTTGAAGAAGTGTCACGCGGAGATGGCTGACATACCTTTGAGAGACACAGTGCCATTGGAAGTAATTTAGTTGGATAACAATCTGACCTATGAGGAGAAACCAGTCAAGATCCTCGAGTTTTCCAGTCGAGTTACTCACAGCAAGGTTATCAAGTTTTGCAAAGTTCAGTGGAGCCACCACACGGAGGATGAAGCCACTTGGGAGCGAGAGGAAGATTTACTCCAGGACCACCCTCACCTATTTTCTAACCAACCCAAATCTCGAGGGCGAGATTCATCTTAAGGGGGTAGGTTTGTAACATCCCAAATTTTCAATTTGGAATGTTATACATTAGGTCATCATGCATATCATATTTTATTTTGCTTTTGGTTTTGATCCTAGAAAATCCTAAGCAACTCAAGGACCCACGGAGAGAGTTGGGGATTTCGTTATTTACATATTTGAGTTTTCTCAAATTATGTAAACAGGATCATTTGATTTTATTTATTTTATCATCAATTATTTCTATTACAAAAATATGAGAGAGGGAATAAAATGACTTTCCCAAAATATAGAAATATTGAGGATTTAATAAAAAAATCAAATAAGTTTTATTTCAGAGTTTTTCGGTATTTTTATTTGAATTTAGGAAAAATGCGCGTTTTTCAAAGTTGTAGTTTGGGCCCAGATAAATGTTCACTTTATCGGGCTTGATTTTAGGAACCCGGCAAAATTTATTTCGTGATTTTTGGAGTCCGTTTAGTATTTCTTTTTATTTTTCTTCCGAGCGGATTTATAAAAAAAAACGGAAACCGACTTCGGGCTGTATCCGGCCAGGAATCCTCTGCCCGAGGCGCCTTTATAAGCCGGCCGAGGCCCGCGAGAGAGAGCCAGCCTGCCACCACCGAAACCCTAGCCGCCGCCCTAGCCAGCCGCCACCGTCGCCGGAGCCGCGCGACCTTTCGGAGGTTCGCCGCCGCCTCGTTTTCCCGTGCAGTTTATTTTAAATATGTTCGTGTTTTCTTTCGTTCGGATTTTCCGCGGTTATTTTCTGATCGCGATTTCTGATCCGATTTTCGTTTTAGTATAACTTTTCGCTCGTTTATCGGAATCAGGCGATTCAAGCGCCTGGAGTTTCGTCTCGAAACCCTCTTTCCGAATAATCAACTTAAAAAGTTTTTGCTACTGTAAAATTTGCCCTAGATCCAGATTACTAGAACGAAGTTGTTTTCTTTCGCCGTTTGATTTCTTTTTGCTTCGTTCGATTTGATTCTTTTTGCCAACCGGAGTTCTTAAGTTGAACCTTCTGGTTAGATCTTCTATTTGAGTTTTACCTGTGCATTAGATGAGTACTTATTGTATGCTTGTTGTTTGTCTGCGATAGAATACCCGGAGTGCGCCGCTTGTTACTTCGAATCTCTAGGTTTCGCGGATCATCAGCAAGGCAAGTAACACTTTGATCATACCTTTTTCCTACAACCCAGTTTTATTGCATTAGATCAATCCTCACACATTGCATGATTAGGATCTAATTAAACTATGGATGGGAAGTAGATGAGGTAGTACCTATTACCTGTTTATTATCAAACCTTTGGGAGTTACTTCTACGTTTGCTTATTATGCCATGCTATGCTAGTAGACGTGGATTGGGTGAGTGATATCCATGACAGATGTGAGATTGATAATTAAGGGTTTATCTAAGGTGGCAACCTAACACACATCTGGGTGGATTGAGGCACCTGGGGTTTCCAGGACTTGCCTGTTTTCTTTGGACCGCCACCCAGGCCAAAGGGATCATGAGATTATCATACTAGAAAACTTCCGTGTGCAGCCACAAGCCATTATGGGCTCTGGCATAGTTGACTAAGTTGTGCGACTCTTACAGTGGGTAGACTAGCAGATGTAGGGAAAGTAGGTGTACGGTCTACCCGATCGTAAGGTGCTAGCGCTTCTGAAAGACTGTGTCTCGGTCATCCGTCTTCTCAAACACCATGTAGTGCGAGAAACCAAACGGAGGCGATCGAGTCTTGTGGGGAAAAGTGCGCAAACCTCTGCAGAGTGTAACAAACTAATCATGGTTAGCCGTGTCCCCGGTTATGGACATCTTGAGTATCTAGTACCTGGATTTTCATGTGAATCTCAACATGTTACTCTAAATTAATTTTGATGGGTTTTAATGATGTTACTTAATTGGGATTGAGGAATGCTGTCAACCATTCTCAATGTTTCACAACCACCATGATAGTAATTAAATTTATTCCTTTGAAGTAGGGAAAAATTGGCTTTACGCAAAAACTGTAACCATAGAGCTTTCCACCAGCCAAATATGCATATAGTATAGTTGTTGCATTCCATTACTCTCTATGTGTTACCTTGCCAGCATATTCCATGTGCTGACCCGTTTCGGGCTGCAACGTTAATGTTGCAGACTTTTCAGACGACGATTGAGGAGTTTTAGGTCGTGGTTCTATACTCAGTGATGCCGTTGGAGTTGATGGACTCACTTATCTTCCAAGCCTTCCGTTGTTATCGTTATTAGATGGCCTTAAGCCATATTTATTGTAATAAGTTCTCTTTTGAGACACTCGATGTAATAAGTGTGTGATTGCTACTCTGCTATAAATCCTCCGAGTACTGTGTGGTGTCAGCATTACTGATCCAGGGATGACACCGGAGCACAGAGATCAGACTGTTTGAGGTCTGGTCGCTACAAGGACTCTCAAAATAATATAAGTGAAGCATGAGAGATCAATTATTTCTATAAAATGAAACCACCACTATGCTCTAAAAGATATAAGTGAAGTACTAGAGCAAAAACTATATAGCTCAAAAGATATAAGTGAAGCACATAGAGTATTCTAATAAATTCCGATTCATGTGTGTGTGTGTCTCAAAATGTGTATACAGCAAGGATGATTGTGGTAAACTAAAAATCAAAGACTGAAATCATACAAGACGCTCCAAGCAAAACACATATCGTGTGGTGAATAAAAATATAGCTGCAAGTAAAGTTACCGATGAACGAAGACAAAAGAGGGGATGCCTTCTGGGGCATCCCCAAGCTTAGGCTTTTTGGTGTCCTTGGATTTTACCTTGGGGTGACTTGGGCATCCCCAAGCTTAGGCTCTTGCCACTCCTTGTTCCATAATCCATCAAATTCTTACATAAAACTTGAAAACTTCAGAACACAAAACTTAACAGAAAATCTCGTGAGCTCCGTTAGCGAAAGAAAACAAAACACCACTTCAAGGTACGGTAATGAACTCATTCTTTATTTATATTTGTGTTAAACCTACTGTATTCCAACTTCTCTATGGTTTATAAACTCCATTACTAGCCATAGATTCATCAAAATAAGCAAACAACACACGAAAAACAGAATCTGTCAGAAACAGAATAGTCTGTAGTAATCTTTAACTAAGGAAAACTTATGGAACCCCAAAAATTCTAAAATAAATTTCTGGACGTGAGGAATTTATCTATTAACCATCTTCAGAAATAATTAACTAAATAACACTCTCCAATAAAAAATGGCATCAATTCTCATGAGCGCTAAAGTTTCTGTTTTTTACAGCAGGATCAAAAAGACTTTCCCCAAGTCTTCCCAACGGTTCTACTTGGCACTAACACTAATTAAACACAAAAAACACAACCGAAACAGAGTCTAGATAAATTATTTATTTAATAACAGCAAGGAAAAATATTGGGTTATCTCCCAACAAGTGCTTTCCTTTAAAGCCTTATAGCTAGGCATAAGATTTCAACGATGCTCACATGAAAGACAAGAATTGAAGCACAAAGAGAGCATCATAAAACACGTGACAAACACATCTAAGTCTAACATACTTCCTATGAATAGGAATCTTATAGCCAAAAAAATTATCAAGGCAAGAAAAAACCAGCATATGCAAGGAAGCGGAAAGAAACAGTAGCAATCTCAACATAATGAGAGGTAATTTACTAACATGAAAATTTCTATAACCATATTTTCCTCTCTCATAATAATTACTTGTAGGATCATAAGCAAATTCAAAAATATAGCTATCAGAAAACATATTCTTAACACGATCCATATGTATGCAAAGTTTATACTCTTCCAAAATAGCGGGATTAACATTAACTATAGTCATGACCGCTCCAAACCCACTTTTATCAAAAACTTCATAAGATTGAACATTCTCCAAATATGTGGGATCTAAAGTTGACAATCTTCCAAACCCACTTTCAATATTATTGCAAACATTATAATCATTCTCATATTCATCATGGGGCTTAAATAAATTTTCAAGATCATAAGAAGAATCACTCCAATCTTGATCATTGCAACAAGTAGTAGACATAGCAAAACTAGCATCCCCAAGCTTAGAGTTTTGCATATTATAAGCACAATCGACATTAATAGAATTTATACTATCATCATTGCGATCATGCTTTCTATTCAAAGATCCATCGTGAATCACTCCATAAAGTACTTCATCGCAATTTTTAGATTCACGAATTTCAAGAAAAACTTCATAAAGATAATCTAGTGCACAAAACTCACTAGCAATTGGTTCATCATAATTGGATCTATTAAAAAGATTAGCAAGTGGATGAGGATCCATAGATCTTAGGTTCTCTGTTTAGCAATAAATAAACAACTATTCCAACCAAACGAGACAACTAAGACATCAAAGCAAACGAAAAAGAGCTGAACGGACAAGAGGGTGAATAAAACGGCAAGGGTGAAGTGGGGGAGAGGAAAACGAGAGGAAAATGGCAAATAATGTAATGCGAGGGATAAGAGTTGTGATGGGTACTTGGTATGTCTTGACTTGGCGTAGATCTCCCGGGCAACGGCGCCAGAAATCCTTCTTGCTACCTCCTGAGCATGCGTTGGTTTTCCCTTGAAGAGGAAGGGGTGATGCAGCAAAGCAGCGTAAGTATTTCCCTCAGTTTTTGAGAACCAGGGTATCAATCCAGTAGGAGACCACGCGCGAGTCACCTCGTACCTACACAAACAAATAAGAACCTCGCAACCAACGCGATAAAGGGGTTGTCAATCCCTTCATGGCCACTTGCAAGAGTGAGATCTGATAGAGATAATAATAATAAGATAAATATTTTTGGTATTTTTATGATATAGATTGAAAGTAAAGATTGCAAATTAAACGGTGCCAAAAATAGCTAGTTGACGGGAGATTGATATGATGGGTGAACAAATTACTGTCGAGCATAAGTTTCACTAGTGGCTTCTCTCAAGATAGCATAAGTATTACGATGGGTGAACAAATTACTGTCGAGCAATTGATAGAATTGAGCATAGTTATGAGAATATATAGGTATGATCATGTATATAGGCATCACGTCCGTGACAAGTAGACCGACTCCTGCCTGCATCTACTACTATTACTCCACACACCGACCGCTATCCAGCATGCATCTAGAGTATTAAATTCGTAAGAACGAGTAACGCTTTAAGCAAGGAGACATGATATAGAGGGATAAACTCATGCAATATGATATAAACCACATCTTTTTATCCTCGATGGCAACAATGCAATACGTGTTGTTTCCCCTACTGTCAGATCGAGCACCGCAAGATTGAACCCAAAGCTAAGCACTTCTCCCATTGCAAGAAAGATCAATCTAGTAGGCTAAACCAAACTGAAAATTCGAAGAGACTTGCAAAGATAACCAATCATACATAAAAGAATTGAGAGAAGATTAAAATATTGTTCATAGATAATCTTGATCATAAACCCACAATTCATCGGATCTCGACAAACACACCGCAAAAGAAGATTACAATGAATAGATCTCCAAGAGAATCGAGGAGAACTTTGTATAGAGATCCAAAGAGAGAGAAGAAGCCATCTAGCTAATAACTAAGGACCCGAAGGTCTGAGGTAAACTATCACACATCATCGGAGAGGCTATGGTGTTGATGTAGAAGCCCTCCGTGATCAATGCCCCCTCCGACGGATCACCGGAAAAGGCCCCAAGATGGGATCTCACGGGTACAGAAGGTTGCGGCAGTTGAATTAGGTTTTCGTGGTGCTCCCCGATGTTTTCAGGGTACCTAGGTATATATAGGAGGAAGAAGTAGGTCGGTGGAGCTATGAGGGGCCCACGAGGGTGGAGGGCGCGCCCAGGGGGGAAGGCGCACCCCCTGCCTCGTGGCTTCCTTGTTGGTTGCTTGACGTCCACTCCAAGTCCTCTGGATCACGTTTGTTCTAAAAATCACGCTCCTGAAGGTTTCATTCCTTTGGACTCCGTTTGATATTCTTTTTCTGCGAAACACTGAAATAGGCAAAAAAAACACCAATTTGGGCTGGGCCTCCGGTTAATAGGTTAGTCCCAATAATAATATAAAAGTGTATAAATAAGCCCATTAAACATCCAAAACAGAATATATAATAGCATGGAGCAATCAAAAATTATAGATACGTTGGAGACGTATAAGGGACTGGCACCACGGTGGGTGGAGGGCCGCGCACGGGAAGGGGCACGGGCGCTGCAGGAGCAGCCAAACACACGGGGGCCGGTGCCACGGTGGGTGGAGGGGCGCGCACCGGCATGGGCATTGGTGCTGGCATGTACACGAGCTCGCGCAGGTCCACGTAGACCTCATTGACGCCCGCGGCTTGCAGCTCTACGAGCTCGTCGACCAACCCGTCAATGCTACGGGGATGGTCACTGACGCGGGCGTTGGGATGGGAGCAAGGATGGGAGCTGGGGCAACAACTGTTGCGGCCAGCTCATTCTGGGCCATGTCCATGAGGCCACATTCCTTCTTATTTTCAATCTCCTCAAGCTCGGAGTCTGTAACGCCCTCGATGCGGCTATAGCTCCCACGTGTCGCGGCACGACTTAGAGACATAACCGCATTGAAAGCAATGTCGCAAGTCAGGCAATCATTACAACATCCCATGTAATATGTAACAAAAGGGGGAGATAACATAGTTGGCTTACACTCGCCACGTCACATCAAAGTACATAAATAACATCCATCAAACAGACACTCATGGCCCGACTACGGCGCCAAAATGGAAAAGAACCCAACATGCGACAAGGCCCTGAATCGAACCCCAACTAGGCACCACTACTGATCTTCGGGAAAGGAAACATAATAACGCTGAGAGTCCTCGTCGAACTCCCACTTGAGCTCGTACTCGTCACCTGGAGCGGAGTCGCCTGGACCTGCATCTGGAGTTATAGTATCTGTGAGCCACAGGGACTCAGCAATCTCGCACCCTCGCGATCAAGACTATTTAAGCTTATAGGAATGGATGAGGCAAATATATGTGGAGCTGCAGCAAGCGACTAGCATATATGGTGGCCAACTTATCCGCAAAAGAGAGCGAGAAGAGGATGCCAAGCGCGAGCGAGAATCTAGAAGAACAACCTGCGCAAGCATTACTCCAACACCGTGTCCACTTCCCGGACTCCGCCGAGAAGAGGCCATCACGGTAACACACTCAGTGGATTCATTTTAATTAATTAAGGTTCAAGTTATCTACAACCGGACATTAACAAATTCCCATCTGCCCATAACCGCGGGCACGGCTTTCGAAAGTTCAATCCCTGCAGGGGAGTCCCAACTTAGCCCATGACAAGCTCTCATGGTCAACGAAGGAATAGACCTCCACCCGAGACACACCGATCAGACTCGGTAACCCGGTACAACAAGACAATTCGACAGGTTAAAATAAGACCAGCAACACTGCCCGAATGTGCCGACAAATCCCGATAGGAGCTGCACATATCTCTTTCTCAGGGCACACTCAGATAGGTCAAGCTACGAGTAAAACCAACCCTCAAGTTTCCCCGAGGTGGCCCCGCAGGCTGCCCAGTTCGGACCAACACTCAGAGGAGCACTGGCCCGGGGGGGGGGTAAAATAAGATGACCCTTGAGTCTGCAGAACCCAAGGGAAAGAAAAGGCTAGGTGGCGAATGGTAAAACCAAGGTTGGGCATTGCTGGAAAAGCTTTAATCAAGGCAAAATATCAAGGGGTTCCCATTATAACCCAACCGCGTAAGGAACGCAAAAATCCCGGACATAACACCGATATGACGGAAACTAGGGCGGCAAGAGTGGAACAAAACACTAGGCGAGAGGCCGAGCCTTCCACCATTTTACCAAGTATATAGATGCATTAAGATAGCATAGCAATATAATGATATCCCAACAAGTAAATAAATGTTCCAACAAGGAACGGCCTCCAATCTTCACCTGCAACTAGCAACGCTATAAGAGGGGCTGAGCAAAGCGGTAACATAGCCAATCAACGGTTTGCTAGGACAAGGTGGGTTAGAGGTTGACATGGCAATTAGGAGGCTGACAAGCAAAAGGTAGGCATCGTAGCATTGGCAAAGCAAGAGCGAGCAAACTAGCATAGCAAAGATAGTAGTGATTTCGAGGGTATGATCATCTTGCCTGCACAGTTGTCAAAATTGACTGGATCCTCACAAGCAAACTCAACGGGCTCCTCGGTAGCGAACTCGTCTCCCGGCTCTACCCAACAAGAGAAACAAGCAACAAGGATACAATCAACCACGTGCAAGACCAAGCAATATGATGAAATGATGATATGCTATGCGGGATGCGATGCGAGACGCAAAATGCAAGATATAACAGGAAATGCATGAACCTGGCCTCAACATGGAATTCCAAGGGTGCCACTGGATAGAGGGGATGAAATTTCTTGAAAACGATATAAAGATCATTGGAATCGGAGTTACGGTTTGGAAATGGCAAGCGTTTTAAGATATGACACCGGTCTGCGATTTACAACAAGTAGGCATCTAAACGCAACGAAATGAACATGCTACCAAACATGACAACAAAATACATGGCAGGGATGCACACAAGATGCTTATCAAAAGACTAGCACTGAGCCATGGCCAATTCATCCATTAAGAGGTTCAAACAAGCATGGCAAAAACGCAAATGCAAAACAGATTCCAGACTTAGTGAAATTAACACTAGTCTGAAATTTCAGATCACGATGCTCTCTTCGGAGCAGCAAAACAACATGATACATGACCTGAACATGACAAGTAAGAACATGGCATGGAGCTACTCAACAAGCTTGACAAAAGACCCAAAGTGACCTGGGGCCAAAAGGGTTCACAAAATATATTAACGGGAACACGAACATAGCTAAAACACAATCAGTTTTCAGACTTAGTGAAAACTGAGACATGCTGAAATATAACTCACGAAGGCATGTAAACGAGCTCGATGCACTCACCACGGTGCAAGTCATGGCAAGGAAAGCATACATCCATTAAGAAGGCACAAAATACAAGCTAGGAATGGCAAGAACAATGACATAGCATGCACGGATCAACTACAACAACGCCGGCAAAATCGCAAACGAGTTGACGATCTGCCCAGATTCACCACGAAGCAAAAGTAGAGATTGATTGACTCAAGCTATGGTGCTCCATAATTGCAAACAAAGACATGGATGGATAGAGCATAACATGAATAACAAAATTCCCTTACTAATCATCCTCAAAAGAGGCACGGATCACTAGGAAACAAGCTGAACATATGGCATCATGAACTAAAATATCCCAGACTTAGTGAAAACAACAAAGTCCCTGAAAACAGATTTCCCGGGTGCCTCTCTTTGCGAGCTTGCACAAGTCACCACACACATCCTAAAAATGGATGGGTTGCACCTCTGGAAAGAAGACAAAATGATTAACAAAACATATGAAGGACTCACAGGCATAGCATGCACACAATAATCATGGCAAAAATGACAAAAGTCTAAGATGAACTAGCAGATCTGACAATTAACTCACGAAGCCTCCTTCTAACAGCATTTTGGGCATCAAGATGGGCTCAAATGAAAATGATGCAATGGAATGAAATGATGTACTCGTCGAGGCGAACATTTTGATATATCATATGTCCAAATCGGAGCTACGGATGCAAAGTTACGGGCGGTCAAAGTATGTATAAAAAACTAGGGTTAGGGACGAAAGTCAATCGAGAGGGATATTTCCAGATCTGGATCGGCATGCTTCCCGAGGCGGTCGCCGGACCTACTGTAGCTCGCCGGAGACCTTCGTGGCCGGAGAGGAAGGAGAGGGCCGGGGCGAGGCCGGCCTTGGCGCTGCTCCCGAGGACGGCGGCGGCTTGGGCGGGGCGGCACCGGCGGCGAGGGGCGGCCGAGCGCGGGCGGCGAGGGGCGGCCGAGCGCGGGCGGCGAGGCGGTGCCGGCGGCGAGCGCGTGCGGCGGCTCCGGGCTCCTGCGGCGGCCGGACGCGAAGAGGAGGGCGGCGCCTGGGCAGATGGCGGCGGGGCGGAGGACTGGGCCGCGGGGGCCCGCGTCGGGCTCGGCGGGCCTCGCGGCGGCGGCGGCGAAGCGGTCCCGCGAGGGACACGTGGCGGCGGACGGTTGGTGCGGGCGGAGGCGGCGGACGTTGTCCGGCCGGGGCGGACACGTCCGTCGGCGCGGATCTGGTTTTTTTTTAGACTAGGGTTTGGACGGGGAAGAAGATCCGAATTTGGAGGGGGCTATTTATAGGCATAGAGGGAGCTAGGAGACTCCAAATGAGGTGCGGTTTTCGGCCACGCGATCGTGATCGAACGTTCTAGGACATGGAGCAGAGTTTGGTGGGTTTTGGGCCAAATTTGAGGGGTGTTGGGCTGCAACACACACGAGGCCTTTTCGGTCCCTCGGTTAACCGTTGGCGTATCAAACGGAGTCCAAATGACACGAAACTTGACAGGCGGTCTACCGGTAGTAAACCAAGGCCGCATGGCAAATCTCGGTCCAATCCAGAAATGTTTAATCCCCACACACGAAAGAAAGCTAGAAATGACCACCGGAGCAGAACGAAGCGCCGGAATGCAAAAGGGACAACGGGGAAAATGCTCGAATGCATGAGATGAACACGTATGCAAATGCAATGCACATGATGACATGATATGAGATGCATGAAAACGAAAACAACACATGGGGACAAAGACCCGAACCCGAGAAATAAATATAACTTAACGCCGGAAATGGTAAGAGTTGGAGTACAAATAGGGAAAGTTACATCCGGGGTGTTACAACACTCCACCACTACGAAAAGATCTCGTCCCGAGATCTAGGACTGAAAGAACTCCGGGTACTCAGAACGGAGGTGATCCTCGCGTTCCCAGGTAACTTCACAGTCGGAATGGTGAGACCACTTGACTTTGAGAAATTTTATTGACTTGTTGCGAGTCTTACGTTCAGTCTCTTCAAGAATAGCAACTGGGTGCTCACGATAGGAGAGATCTTCTTGGAGCTCAATGTCCTCGAAGTTGACGGTGCGGTCAGGAGTCTTGAAGCACTTTCGAAGCTGAGAGACGTGGAACACATCATGAACATTTGCAAAGTTTGAAGGAAGCTCGAGTTGATAGGCGAGGTCGCCTCTCTTGCTGACAATCTTGAAAGGTCCCACGTATCTAGGGGCAAGCTTCCCTTTGATACCGAAGCGACGAGTACCTTTCATAGGAGAGACACGGAGGTAACCATGATCTCCGATCTCGAAAGCCAAATCATGGTGCTTACTATCATAGTAGCTCTTCTGGCGGGATTGGGCTGCTTTGAGGTTATCACGAATGACTTTGCACATTTCTTCTGCTTCTGTGATTAAGTCATTACCCAGCAGCTGACGTTCACCGGTTTCAGACCAGTTGAGAGGGGTACGGCACTTCCTGCCATACAGAATTTCTAATGGGGCCTTGCCCGAACTTGCTTGAAAACTGTTGTTATAGGAGAATTCAGCATAAGGAAGACAATCCTCCCACTTCATGCCGAAGGAGATCACACAAGCCCTGAGCATATCTTCAAGAATCTGGTTGACACGCTCGACTTGACCGCTTGTTTAAGGATGGAAAGCAGTGCTGAAACGGATGTTGGTGCCCATGGCCTTCTGAAAAGAATCCCAAAACTTCGAGGTAAAGATGCTGCCACGGTCTGAAGAGATCACTTGAGGAATACTGTGAAGAGAGACAATTCGAGAGGTATAGAGCTCTGCCAATTGAGCTGCAGTGATCGACTCTTTGATAGGCAAAAAGTGAGCCACTTTGGTGAGCTTGTCGATGACAACGAATATAGCATCATTGCCACGCTTGGACTTTGGAAACCCAGTCACGAAATCCATTTCAATGTGGTCAAACTTCCATTCTGGAATGGCAAGAGGTTGGAGGAGACCAGCTGGCCTTTGGTGTTCTGCCTTCACTCTTTTGCAGACATCACATTCATTCACGAATTGAGCGATCTCGCGCTTCATTCGAGTCCACCAATAGGCTTGCTTGAGGTCCTGATACATCTTCGTGCTCCCAGGGTGGATGGAGGGAGAGAATTGTGAGCCTCGTTCATGATCACTTTACGAAGTTCACCTTTGGGCACAACAATACGATCCTCGAAGAAGAGAGTGCCCTTGTCATCAAGGCGGTAGCACTTGTACTTGGACTGACTCTTGGCAATCCCAATCTTCACCTTTTTCACCATAGCATCAAGAAGCTGGGCTTGGCGAATCTGGTCTTCTAAGGTAGGAGAGACTTGAAGGTTGGCGAGGAAACCTTGAGGAACAACTTGCAGATTAAGCTTGCGGAAAGCTTCACAAAGCTCGGGTTGATAAGGCTTGAGAATCAGACTGTTGCAGTAGGCCTTTCTGCTCAAAGCGTCAGCAATCACATTGGCCTTGCTTGGAGTATACTCAATACTCGGATTATACTCTTGAATCATTTCGACCCATCGAGTTTGCCTTAGGTTGAGATTAGGCTGAGTGAAGATGTACTTGAGACTCTTGTGATCGGTGAAAATGTCCACTTTTCTTCCCAATAGAAGATGTCTCCAAGTCAAAAGAGCATGCACAACTGCCGCCAACTCGAGATCATGAGTGGGGTAGTTCTTCTCATTAGGCTTCAACTGCCGAGATGTTTAAGCAACAACTTTCTTCTCTTGCATCAATACTGCGCCAAGACCTTGGAGAGAGGCATCACAAAAGACCTCGTACGGCTTGGATTCATCAGGCGGAGTCAGAACTGGAGCAGTGATCAACTTCTCTATCAAAGTGTTGAAAGCAATATCACACTCCGGAGACCAAACGTACTTGACGTGCTTCTGAAGAAGATTTGAGAGAGGCTTCGCGATCTTGGAAAAGTTTTCAACGAATCTTCGGCAATAGCTTGCGAGACCGAGAAAACTGCGGAGTTGCTTCACGTTCTGAGGAGGTTCCCAATTCACAATTGCAGAAACCTTCTCGGGATTCACGGAAATGCCCTTGGCAGAGATGATATGACCAAGATAAAGAACCTCATCGAGCCAAAATTCACACTTGGAGAACTTGGCATAGAACTGATGTTCTCTGAGCTTATCGAGAACCAAACGCAAGTGCTTGGCATGATCTTGCTTGTTCTTGGAGAAAACCAGAATGTCATCGAGATAGACCAAAACGAAGTCATTGGTGTAGGCATTGAAGATGAAGTTCATCATGCGAGAGAACGTCGGAGGAGCGTTGGCGAGGCCAAAAGACATGACAGTGTATTCATATGAACCAAAGCTTGTTCTGAATGCTATCTTGGGAATATCTTCTTCACGAATGCGAATCTGGTGATAACCCATATGGAGATCAAGCTTGGAGAATACTTGGGCACCTTTGAGTTGTTCGAACAGCTCATTGATGTTGGGAAGTGGGTACTTGTTCTTGATGGTCTTCTTGTTCACTGGACGGTAATCAACACAAAGTCGGTCCGTTCCATCCTTCTTCTTCACAAAAAGAACACCACAACCCCACGGAGAAGTACTAGGCCAGATGAGACCCAATCTTTCTTGCTCGTCAAGTTGCTTCTTCAGCTCCTTCAACTCTTTAGGTCCGAGCTTGTAAGGACGTTTGCACACAGGTTCTGTGCCAGGCTCAAGTTCAATAACGAATTCAACTGGCCGGTGCGGAGGCATTCCTGGGAGCTCTTCTGGAAAGACGTCTTGATATTCGCACACGACTGGAATTTGAGAGATGGCATCCAATTCACCCTTCTCATTGAGAGAAAACAGACGGATAGTATTATCCCGAGCGGCAAAGACAATTACATCCTCAGACGAATGAGTCAATTGAATCTGCCTGGCAGCACAATCAAGCTGAGCCTTGTGCTTAGAAAGCCAATCCATCCCGAGAATAAGATCAATATCCGAGTTACCAAGAACCATTGGGGAAGAAAGGAACTTGTAGTCGCCCAATGTGATAGTAACATCTGGCACCCCCAGACTAGCACTCAAACGTTTGCCAGGAGAAACGATATCCATTTGTTTACCCAAATGAGAAGAAACGAACTCATGCTTGGTAAAAAATGGCTTAGACATGAAACAATGCGATGCACCCGTGTCAAAAAGAACTTTTGCAGGAACATTGTTAACAGGAAGGTTACCCATGATCACATCTGACGAGTCCTCTGCTTGAGCTGCATTCATCAAATTGACCTTGGCATGCTTGGGGTTATGCTTGACCACAGCTGTACTTGCCGATCTGACAGGAGGAGGAGGAGGAAGACGCCTCTGGTTGAAACACTTGTTGGCATAGTGACCCTTCTATTGGCACTTGTTGCACGTGACCTCTGAAAGCGGACGGTGATACGGAGCACTCGATCTTGGAGCTTGAGACGAAGCCTTGTTCTGAAAGCCTGGGTTGGGTGGGTGGGAAGAACCACTGCCACCTTTGCTCTTCTGCTGATACGGCTGACGGAACGGAGGAGGAGGAAGCCAAAACTTCTGCTGCTTGGCCACTTGAGTAGAGGAAGAAGGAGTAACATCTCTGACTCGCTTCCTGGAAGCATCACACCTCAACTGAGCAGCCTCTTGCTTCAGTGCCATGTTGTAGAACTCATCGTATCTCAAGGGCTCAAAGAGAACAAGAGCAAGCTGAATATCTTCTCTGAGACCACCCCTGAACTGATATATCATGCTCTTCTCATCAGGCACGTCCTGCTTGGCAAAGCGGGCAAGCTTCTGGAACAATTTGTTGTAGTCATAGACAGACAAACAGCCTTGCTTCAGATTGCGGAATTCCTCACGCTTGCTTTCAAGCACGCTCTGCGGAATGTGATGAGCTCGGAAATCTCGACGGAAATCATCCCAAGTGATAACACGTCCACCCCTGGAATCCTTGTACTGCTGGAACCATTCTGCAGCTTGATCTTTGAGTTGGAAGGAAGCGAACTTCACAAAGTCCTCAGGCCTGACGTTACTGCATTCGAAATGCTTAGATAGATCCACAAGCCAATCGTCAGCATCGGTTGCCTCAACACAATTACTGAAAGTCTTTGGCCCATTAGCAAGGAACTGGTTGAGTGTAGCAAAGTGACTCTGGTTGCTGCCTTGATTCCCTTGACTGCCTTGATTGCGCTCTTGGATAATTTGCATGATCAGCTGAGTGTTTGCATTGGTTGCGGCCATCACAGCTTGCCATGCCTCTGGAGGAGGTGGAGGTGGTGGCGGATCAGGATTCGGAGTCGTGCGCGTTGGAGGAGCCATCCTGAAGAGGTTGACCACCATTAGCACATGACAGATAAATATTGAAGCTGAATCCAACGGAATGAAAATTGCAACATATAGTCTTCACATCCGAACAAAATGAACGAATGCATTCCTCTTGAAATGGTCACATATCCATAAATTGAGAAGCCACATAGAATTAAGGTAGAGAAATAAATCAACAAGGTACGGATTAAGAACGAATAATTGGTAAGAAATCCCAATCTCAAACCAATATCCGTGGAAGAAGAACTAGAGCTACTAGAGTTCCCACCTATGAAACTCCCGAACCTTTCCGGTTATGCAATCAGGTGTTGGGGATACAGGGGAAGCATAATATCTCACCCAAACTAGCAAATCCTACATCCAGCTGTATCCATCCTTCAACACATAACCAAGAAAACTTCGGAAACCATCTACCTCAACCTTCGAAAAGCATCCGTTATACAAGTTATGGCGATACTCCCGAACTCCCGCCCCAGTACTGGGTGGCGTCGAGGTTATCTCACCAACGAACTGCATAAAAGAGATTTTCAATGTCGGCGAACATATCTCAAGTATTCCAGAATTGCAACGATAAAATTATGATGACAACACCTCAGAGCTCAACTCCCCGGGACACTTCCACTAAACCCCTGACAGGAGGTACCAAGACAGTATTCTCATCATAAGCCATCGGAACAAATCCAAGATACTCGCGTGATCCTAAATTTTTTTTTGTGAAATTTGAGAAGAGAAGACTCAAAACTCTATGTCAGGATGCCTTACCAGAGCGATGAGGAGACTGGGAAGTAAAAAGAATTCCTAAGCTCTCCGATATATAATTCCTAAGTGACTCAAAACATTTTTCTAGACACAACTCGACTGCTAAAAACGATCAAGCAATGGGGCTCCTAAGGTCGGGGAAGGCTCTGATTACCAACTTGTAACGCCCTCGATGCGGCTATAGCTCCCACGTGTCGAGGCACGACTTAGAGACATAACCGCATTGAAAGCAATGTCGCAAGTCAGGCAATCATTACAACATCCCATGTAATATGTAACAAAAGGGGGAGATAACATAGTTGGCTTACACTCGCCACGTCACATCAAAGTACATAAATAACATCCATCAAACAGACACTCATGGCCCGACTACGGCGCCAAAATGGAAAAGAACCCAACATGCGACAAGGCCCTGAATCGAACCCCAACTAGGCACCACTACTGATCTTTGGGAAAGGAAACATAATAACGCTGAGAGTCCACGTCGAACTCCCACTTGAGCTCGTACTCGTCACCTGGAGCGGAGTCGCCTGGACCTGCATCTGGAGTTATAGTATCTGTGAGCCACAGGGACTCAGCAATCTCGCACCCTCGCGATCAAGACTATTTAAGCTTATAGGAAGGATAAGGCAATATATGTGGAGCTGCAGCAAGCGACTAGCATATATGGTGGCTCCTTTCGCAAAAGAGAGCGAGAAGAGGAGGCAAAGCGCGAGCGAGAAACTAGAGAGACAACCTGCGCAAGCATTACTCCAACACCGTGTCCACTTCCCGGACTCCGCCGAGAAGAGGCCATCACGGTAACACACTCAGTTGATTCATTTTAATTAATTAAGGTTCAAGTTATCTACAACCGGACATTAACAAATTCCCATCTGCCCATAACCGCGGGCACGGCTTTCGAAAGTTCAATCCCTGCAGGGGAGTCCCAACTTAGCCCATGACAAGCTCTCACGGTCAACGAAGGAATAGACCTCCCAAGACATTCCGATCAGACTCGGTATCCCGGTACAAGACATTTCGACAGGTAAAACAAGACCAGCAACACCGCCCGAATGTGCCGACAAATCCCGATAGGAGCTGCACATATCTTTCTCAGGGCACACTCAGATGAGACTAGCTACGAGTAAAACCAACCCTCAAGTTTCCCCGAGGTGGCCGCAGGCAGCTCAGTTCGGACCAACACTCAGAGGAGCACTGGCCCGGGGGGGTAAAATAAGATGACCTTGGTCTCCGCGAACCCAAGGGAAAAGAAAGGCTAGGTGGCGAATGGTAAAACCAAGGTTGGGCATTGCTGGAAAAGCTTTAATCAAGGCGAACTATCAAGGGGTTCCCATTATAACCCAACCGCGTAAGGAATGCAAAATCCGGGAACATAACACCGATATGACGGAAACTAGGGCGGCAAGAGTGGAACAAAACACTAGGCGAGAGGCCGAGCCTTCCACCCTTTACCAAGTATATAGATGCATTAAAGATAACATAGCAATATAATGATATCCCAACAAGTAAATAAATGTTCCAACAAGGAACGGCCTCCAATCTTCACCTGCAACTAGCAACGCTATAAGAGGGGCTGAGCAAAGCGGTAACATAGCCAATCAACGGTTTGCTAGGACAAGGTGGGTTAGAGGTTGACATGGCAATTAGGAGGCTGACAAGCAAAAGGTAGGCATCGTAGCATTGGCAAAGCAAGAGCGAGCAAACTAGCATAGCAAAGATAGTAGTGATTTCGAGGGTATGATCATCTTGCCTGCACAGTTGTCAAAATTGACTGGATCCTCACAAGCAAACTCAACGGGCTCCTCGGTAGCGAACTCGTCTCCCGGATCTACCCAACAATACAAACAAGCAATAAGGATACAATCAACCACGTGCAAGACCAAGCAATATGATGAAATGATGATATGTTATGCGGGATGCGATGCGGGACGCAAAATGCAAGATATAACAGGAAATGCATGAACCTGGCCTCAACTTGGAATTCCAAGGGTGCCACTGGATAGAGGGGATGAAATCGCTTGAAAACGATATAAAGATCATTGGAATCGGAGTTACGGTTTGGAAATGGCAAGCGTTTTAAGATATGACACTGGTCTGCGATTTACAGCAAGTAGGCATCTAAACGCAACGAAATGAACATGCAACAGCCACCGACCATGACAAAAAAATATATGGCAGGGATGCACACAAGATGCTTATCAAAATACTAGCACTGAGCCACGGCCAATTCATCCATTAAGAGGTTCAAACAAGCATGGCAAAAACGCAAATGCAAACAGATTCCAGACTTAGTGAAATTAACACTAGTCTGAAATTTCAGATCACGATGCTCTCTTTGGAGCAGCAAAACAACATGATACATGACCTGAACATGACAAGTAAGAACATGGCATGGAGCTACTCAACAAGCTTGACAAAAGACCAAAAGTGACCTGGGGCCAAAAGGGTTCACAAAATATATTAACGGGCACACGAACATAGCTAAAACACAATCAGTTTTCAGACTTAGTGAAAACTGAGACATGCTGAAATATAACTCACGAAGGCATGTAAACGAGCTCGATGCACTCACCACGGTGCAATTCATGGCAAGGAAAGCATATATCCATTAATAAGGAAAAACATACAAGCAAGGAATGGCAAGAACAATGACATAGCATGCACGGATCAACTACAACAACGCCGGCAAAATCACAAACGAGTTGACGATCTGCCCAGATTCACCATGAAGCAAAAGTAGAGCTTGATTGACTCAAGCTATGGTGCTCCATAATTGCAAACAAAGACATGGATGGATATAGCATAACATGAATAACAAAAGTCCCTTACTGATCATCCTCAAAAGAGGCACGGATCACTAGGAAACAAGCTGAACATATGGCATCATGAACTAAAATATCCCAGACTTAGTGAAAACAACTAAGTCCCTGAAAACAGATTTTCCGGGTGCCTCTCTTTGCGAGCTTGCACAAGTCACCACACACATCCTAAAAATGCATGGGTTGCACCTCTGGAAAGAAGACAAAATTCTTAACAAAACATATGAAGGACTCACAGGCATAGCATGCACACAATAATCATGGCAAAAATGACAAAAGTCTAAGATGAACTAGCAGATCTGACAATTAACTCACGAAGCCTCCTTCTAACAGCATTTTGGGCATCAAGATGGGATCAAATGAAAATGATGCAATGTAATAAAATGATGCACTCGTCGAGACGAACATTTTTATATATCATATGTCCAAATCGGAGCTACGGATGCAAAGTTACGGGCGGTCAAAGTATGCATAAAAACTAGGGTTAGGGACGAAAGTCAACCGAGAGGGATATTTCCAGATCTGGGCTCCGGGCTCCTGCGGCGGCCGGACGCGAAGAGGAGGGCGGCGCCTGGGCAGATGGCGGCGGGGCGGAGGACTGGGCCGCGGGGGCCCGCGTCGGGCTCGGCGGGCCTCGCGGCGGCGGCGGCAAAGCGGTCCCGCGAGGGACACGTGGCGGCGGACGGTTGGTGCGGGCAGAGGCGGTGGACGTTGTCCGGCCGGGGCGGACACGTCCGTCGGCGCGGATCTGGATTTTTTTTTAGACTAGGGTTTGGACGGGGAAGAAGATCCGAATTTGGAGGGGGCTATTTATAGGCATAGAGGGAGCTAGGAGACTCCAAATGAGGTGCGGTTTTCGGCCACGCGATCGTGATCGAATGCTCTAGGACATGGAGCAGAGTTTGGTGGGTTTTGGGCCAAATTTGAGGGGTGTTGGGCTGCAACACACACGAGGCCTTTTCGGTCCCTCGGTTAACCATTGGCGTATCAAACGGAGTCCAAATGACATGAAACTTGACAGGCGGTCTACCGGTAGTAAACCAAGGCCGCATGGCAAATCTCGGTCCAATCCGGAAATGTTTAATCCCCACACATGAAAGAAAGCTAGAAATGACCACCGGAGGAGAACGAAGCGCCGGAATGCAAAAGGGACAACGGGGAAAATGCTCGAATGCATGAGATGAACACGTATGCAAATGCAATGCACATGATTACATGATATGAGATGCATGAAAACGAAAACAACACACGGAGACAAAGACCCGAACCCGAGAAATAAATATAACTTAACGCCGGAAACGGTAAGAGTTGGAGTACAAATAGGGAAAGTTACATCCGGGGTGTTACAGAGTCGACTTCACCAAACTTGAAGACTAGTGGCAGATGATCATTCTGCGCCATGGCGTTGATGGAGGTCTGCGGAAGGGAGGGGAATGGCAGGCGAATAGTAAGGCCGCCCGTATTAAACAGCGGCTCGGGCGCCATTAATGCAGAGGAAGGTGGGCAGCCATGGAAGTCAAATGGCTTGCTTCCCAGTGAGCCTGCGCAGCGTACAACTCGCATGCTTCCCGGTGAGCATGCGCATTGGAGGACAACTTGCACGCCTCTCGGTCAGACTGTGCACCGGACTCCACTCGCACGCCTCTCGTTCAGTCAAGGTCTAGCAACTGTCTGCACGGCACCTCCTGTAGCCATTAAAACGAAGACACGTGGCATCACGTGAATGGTTAGCAGAATGCACACGATTTGAATTATACAATCATTTGAGATATTAAAGTGGCAGCTATTTTTCCAAAATGCCTTTGTTGGCTATTATTTGAGTGCGCCTTGTCTCAAAATGGAGACGAAAAATACCATAGCATGTCGGGTGCCATTCCATGAAAGCATGCCAAGTTTCATGAATTTCAGACGAGTTTTGGATTTATTACAATTTAAAAATAAAGTATCTCAACGTTTTGCCGGCAATCAACGGTGTCCCAGAGTTTGAAATTCATTCCCATTTCTTGCATGGGACCTAAGCATGCACCCAAGGAAACATATTTGATTTTTTTTTCAACCAATTTATATGCATTAGAGCATGTCCATGTAGTACAAATTTGAATTATGCACATAAATGCATTGAAAACTCAATTAATGCATAAAATGTCCAAATGAACCCCGAAAAATCCCAAAAATTGACACAGCACTCCTATTGTTCTATGTTCATGAAGAAAACTTCTGAAAGCAATAAGAGGCAATGGATATCGTTTCGTCCCCAGAGGTGGGATGTTCCCTACCGAAACCATCACGCTTGTTGTGAGAAGCTCTGGTGTGTGAGTAGCATATCCCCAAACCTGCCCCAAATGGGACAAAAATTTACCACGGCATGTTGATGTTGCTCTATGATAGCATTCCAAGTTTCAGGAATTCCGGGCGAGCTTTGAATTTACTAGAATTTAAAAACCAGGTATCTCAGTGTTTTCGTCTGAGTAACCGTGGCAGGGTGTTTGACATTCATTCTCATTTCTTGCATGGGACGTAAGCATGCAACAAAGGACACAGATTTGAATTTTCAACCAATTTATATGCATTAGAGCATGTGCATGTAGTTCAAATTTGAATTATGCATATAAATGCATTGAAAACTCAGTTAATGCATAAAAATGTCCAAACGAACCCCGAAAAATCCCAAAAATTGACACAACACATCTGTTGTTCTATGTTGACACAAGAAAGTTTTTGAAAGCAATAAGAGGCAATGGATATCGTTTCGTCCCCAAAGGTGGGACGTTCCCAGCCGAAAGCATCAGGATTGTTGTGAGAAGCTCTGATTTGTGAGAAGCATATCCCCAAACATAGCCCAAATGGGAAAAAAATACCACGGCATGCTGATGCCGCTCCATGATAGCATGCAAAATTTCATGAATTTCATACGAGCTTTGGATTTACTAGAATTTAAAAACCAGGTATCTCAGTGTTTGCGGCCGAGTGACCGTGGCAAGGTGTTTGACATTCAGTCCCATTTCTTGCATGGGACCTAAGCATGCAACCAAGGACACAGATTTGAATTTTCAACCAATTTATATGCATTAGAGCATGTGCATGTAGTTCAAATTTGAATTATGCACATAAATGCATTGAAAACTCAGTTAATGCATAAAAATGTCCAAACAAACCCTGAAAAATCCCAAAAATTGACACAACACATCTGTTGTTCTATGTTGACACGAGAATTTTTTTGAAAGCAATAAGAGGCAATGGATATCGTTTCGTCCCCAAAGGTGGGACATTCCCTACAGAAAGCATCAGGCTTGTTGTGAGAAGCTCTGATTTGTGAGATGCATATTCCCAAACCTGCCCAAAATGGGACAAAAATTTACCATGGCATGTTGATGCCGCTCTATGATAGCATGCCAAGATCCATGAATTTTGGATGAGCTTTGGAATTCCTAGAATTTAAAAACTAGGTATCTCAATGTTTGCGGCCGAGTGACCGTGGCAGGGTGTTTGGCATTCATTCCATTTCTTGCATGGGACCTAAGCATGCAATCAAGTACACAGATTTGAATTTTCAACCAATTTATATGCATTAGAGCATGTGCATGTAGTTCAAAGTTGAATTATACACAGAAATGTATTGAAAACTCACTTAATGCATAGAAATGTCCAAACGAACCCCGAAAAATCCCAGAAATTGGCACAACACTCCTGTTGTTCTAGGTTGACATGATAATTTATTTGAAAGAAATAGGAGGCAATTGATATCGTTTCGTCCCCAAAGGTGGGACGTTCCCTACTGAAACCATCACGCTTGTTGTGAGAAGCTCTGGTTTGTGAGAAACATATCCCCAAACCTATCCCAAATGGGACATAAAATTTACCACGGCATGTTGATGCCGCTCCATAATAGCATGCCAAGTTTCATGAATTTCGGATGAGCTTTGGATTTACTAGAATTTAAAAACCAGGTATCTCAATGTTTGCGGCCGAGTAACCATGGCAGGGTGTTTAACATTCATTCCCATTTCTTGCATGTGACCTAAGCATCAAACCAAGGACACGGATTGGAATTTTCATTAGAGCATGTGCATATAGTTCAAATTTGAATTATGCACATAAATGCATTAAAAACTCAGTTAATGCATAAAAATGTCCAAACGAATCCCGAAAAATCCCAAAAATTGACACAACACATCTGTTGTTCTATGTTGACACGAGAAATTTTTTTGAAAGCAATAAGAGGCAATGGATATCGTTTCGTCTCCAAAGGTGGCACATTCCCTACCGAAAGCATTAGGCTTGTTGTGAGAAGCTCTGGTTCGTGAGAAGCATATCCCCAAACCTGCCCCAAATGGGACAAAAACTTTACCACGGCATGTTGATGCCGCTCCATGATAGCATGCAAAGTTTCATGAATTTCAAACGAGCTTTGGATTTACTAGAATTTAAAAACAAGGTATCTCAATGTTTGCGGCCGAGTGACCGTGGCAGGGTGTTTGACATTCATTCCCATTTCTTCCATGGGACCTAAGCATGCAACCAAGGACACAGATTTGAATTTTCAGTCAATTTATATGCATTAGAGCATGTGCATGTAGTTCAAATTTGAATTATGCACATAAATGCATTGAAAACTCAATTAATGCATAAAAATGTCCAAATGAACCCCGAAAAATCACAAAAATTGACACAACACTCTTGTTGTTCTATGTTGACACGAGAAATTTGTTGAAAGCAATAAGAGGCAATGGATATTGTTTTGTCCCCAAAGGTGGGACGTTCCCAACCAAAACCATCAGGCTTGTTGTGAGAAGCTCTGGTTTGTGAGAAGCATATCCCGAAACCTGCCCCAAATGGGATAAAAAAATTTACCACGACATGTTGATGCCGCTCCATGACAGCATGCCAAGTTTCATGAATTTTGGACGAGCATTGGATTTACTAGAATTAAAAACCAGGTATCTCAATGTTTGCGGCCGAGTGACCATGGCAGGGTGTTTGGCATTCATTCCCATTTCTTTCATGGGACCTAAGCATGCAACCAAGGACACATATTTGAATTTTCAACCAATTTATATGCATTAGAGCATGTGCATGTAGTTCAGATTTGAATTATGCACATAAATGCATTGACAACTCAGTTAATGCATAAAATGTCCAAACGAACCTCGAAAAAATCCTAGAAATTGACACAACACTCCTGTTGTTCTATGTTGACACAATAAAAAATTTAAATGCAATAAGAGCTAATTGATATCGTTTCATCCCCGAAGGTGGGATGTTCCCAACCGAAACCATCACGCTTGTTGTGAGAAGCTCTGGTTCGTGAGAAGCATATCCCCAAACCTGCCCCAAATGGGACAAAAATTACAACGGCATGCTGATGCCGCTCGATGATAGCATGCCAAGTTTCATGAATTTTGGACATGCTTAGGATTTACTAGAATTTAAAAATCGTGGTAGGGTATTTTAAATTCATTCGCCTATCTTGCATGGGGCCTAAGCATGCAACCAAGGACACATATTTGAATTTTCAAGCAATTTATATGCATTAGAGAATGTGCATGTAGTTCAAATTTGAATTATGCACAGAAATGCATTGAAAAATCAGTTAATGCATAAAAATGTCCAAACAAACCACGAAAAATCACAAAAATTGACACAACACTCATGTTTTTCTATGTTGACACGAGAAAATGTTTGAATGAAATAAGAGGCAATGCATATCGTTTTGTCCCCAAAGGTGGGTAGTTCCCTACTTGAAACCATCAGGCTTGTTGTGAGAAGCTCTGGTTTGTGAGAAGCATATCCCCAAACCTACCCCTAATAGGACAAAAAATTTACCATGGCATGTTGATGCCGCTCCATGATAGCATGCAAAGTTTCATGAATTTCAGATGAGCTTTGGATTTACTAGAATTTAAAAACCAGGTATCTCAATGTTTGCGGCCGAGTGACCATGGCAGGGTGTTAGACATTCATTCCCATTTCTTGCATGGGACCTAAGCATGCAACCAAGGAGACATATTTGAATTTTCAACCAATTTATATGCATTAGAGCATGTGCATGTAGTTCAAATTTGAATTATGCACCTAAATGCATTGAAAACTCAGTTAATGCATAAAAATGTCCAAACGAACCCCAAAAAATCCCAAAAATTGACACAACACTCATGTTGTTCTATGTTGACACGAGAAAATTTTTGAAAGCAATAAGAGGCAATGGATATCTTTTCGTCCCCAAAGGTGGGATGTTCCGTACCGAAACCATCAGGCTTGTTGTGAGAAGCTCTGGTTTGTGAGAAGCATATCCCCAAATCTATCCCAAATGGGAGAAAAATATTTACCATGGCATGTTGATGCCGCTCCACGATAGCATGCCAAGTATCATGAATCTCAGACAAGCTTTGGATTTACTAGAATTTAAAAACCAGGTATCTCAATGTTTGCGGCCGAGTGACCGTGGCAGGGTGTTTGGCATTCATTCTCATTTCTTGCATGGGACCTAAGCATGCAACCAAGCATACCTGGTGGGCCCCCTTTGGTACTTATTGGCTCCAATATTCCACATATATTCCATAAAAATCTTCATAAAGTTTCAGCTTGTTTGGAGTTGTGCAGAATAGGTAGTCTGACATAGATTTTCCAGGTCCGGATTTCTAGCTGCCGGAATTCTCCCTCTTTGTGTGTACCTTGCGTATTATCAGAGAAAAGACATTAGAATTACTCGAAAAAGCATTATTATGCATAAAACATCATAAATAACAGTAGGAAAACATGATGCAAAATGGACGTATCAAGCTCGACCAAATTTTTATGTAAATCACTCAATTTGTCTAAAATTTGAACCTCTTCTTGTGTAAAAGAAAACACTTTTTTGTGGTGGAACTCCCAATATCCTTTCTATTATTTCATAGGCATAATTAACATCAATCTCGATAAAATTTCCTTTAGCGGCAAAATACAAAAGTTTTCTATGATGCATAGCCAAACCTATGTAAAAATTATGAAGCAAAATCTTTGCATCTCCCTTTATGTTACAGATGCGGTAGGATTCCGATAAACTATACCAAGCATCTTTCAAATTTTCTCCTTGTTTTTGTTTGAAGTATAAAACTTCAAAATCTGGTGACAAAGGAGGAGTAGACATGCTAGTCACAAGAAAAATAGTAGGCAAACAAGATCACACGTGAACAAGAGATCTGACGAGAAAAAGGCGAACAAAAAAGAAGGAGAATAAAAAGGCATTTTTTGTGAAGTGGGGGAGATGAAAACGAGATGAAAATGGAAAATAAAGTAAATTGCAAGGAGATGAGGTTTGTGATTGGGAATCTGATAGATGTTGATGATGTCTCCCTGGCAACGGCGCCAGATGATGAAGCTATGTACCTAGGGTAGGGGCATGGACCTATCCAAACTGACCTACCCAAGGACACCTCTAGAAGAAATCATCTTTCAATCGACTTGGAGGTGTTCCACTTGACAGACTCGAAGATACTCGACCAAGAAGCAACCACTCGACCAAGACCAAGCCACTCGACAGTCAGGAGACCTAAAGGCACTCCGCATGCTAACGGTCGGTTATTAAGTAGCCTTTATGGTCATCATAGCACTTTATTAGGGGCGTTATCAGTAACGCCCCACCTTAATGTATTTAAAACCCTGCATAACTGAGGGCCGGAGGGGTCTAGCGGACTCTATATAAGCCACCCCCTCCTCAGTGTAAAGGGTTCGCACCCCTGTAATTCATACTCTCATAATCCAATCGACCGCCTCCGGGCTCCGAGACGTAGGTCTATTACTTCCTACGAGAAGGGCCTGAACTCGTAGACCTTGCGTTCTTACAACTTCTCCATAGCTAAGATCTTGCCTCTCCATACTTACCCCCCTACACTACTGTCAGACTTGGAACCATGACAGTTGGCGCCCACCGTGGGGCAGGTGTTTTAGCGTTTTGTTGGAGGAGTTGCGATCTTTTCCGATCCGAATCCTCATGGTTTTCAGCGGAGTTTTGGTGGAGGGCCGCGAGATCCGTCTTGGCTCGCTCACGTTCATCACCGACGACTCCGTGTGGCTTCAGGAGGCTCCGCTCGACGTGGACGCACTCCCTGTCCGCGAGGCAACGCACTTTAGCGCGTGCATCCGCGGCGTTCTCCTGCGGCAACCGTCGACCCCCTACTGGTCGGCTCCTGTGTTGTCCTCCCTCCTAGTTTCCCGTCGGCGCAAGCGCTCTGGTCAGTCGAGACTCCAGCGGTGGGTGAGACACGCGGTGGCACGCCAGTCGGCCACCCCTCAAGTCGCGGCGATCGAGCCCGACGAATCCCTCTACGGCCTGTTCGACCTGTCGACCGGCTCCGCAGAGTCTGCATCCGAGTGCGATAGCAGCGATCCGGCGGCGGAGGTTCTGATGGTCGATGGACCTCCCAGTCCTCCCGGTTTTCCCCACACCGACGAAGGCACGGGTGGAGGCGACCCATCACGTCCCCATGAGGAGTATCTTCCCGAGCCTCTCACGTCGCTGTAGAGAGAAGAACTTCGCCGCCGGAACGTGGATGAACTGCACACTCCTATCGTTGGAGAAACCCCCGAGGCTCGCGCCTTGGAAGATGCGCGCCTGGCAAACTTGGCCGAGCGCACTTGACTGGAGAACCTCCAGCGAGCACTCGACGAGCATGCGCGACAACGGGTTCCCGAATCCAGTCGACGTCAGCTCTTCCTGCCCCCGCAGGTATATCAAACTCCGATTCAGAATTTAGCAGCTGCGGCCCGTATAGCGGAGTCGATTCAGCCTTCCCAGTCGGAGGCTGGCAGAGGCTTGCTACAGATCAGAGCGTTACTCCGGGCAGCAGGAGACCAGAATTCCGCTGTTTCTCAGTCGTGGAACAGGATTCACAGCAGATCCGTTGCCGCGAACATAGTCCAGTCGGCTCACAGCCCGAGATCGCCCCCGAGGCGTGAGGGACATGGAGACTGGCGTGACCAGTATGGGAACCATGAGCAGTATGATCACCGAGTCGATCGTGACGGTCGACGTCGAGTGCCCACGCCTCCCCTGAGGAGCGTGTCGTATGTGCCTCGCCAGTAGGATGACAGGCGCCCTCATAGTGATGGGTGAAGGATTCCAGTCGACCCCAGAGGGCCAGGCTTTAATGCGAGATCCATTCTCGTCCAAGGTTTGGTCGACAGGAACAGGGCTCACCGAGAAGGTCACGACAGATATGCACCTACCAGCAGCAGAGTACATGTTTCGGGGCTAGAGTGCTTTAGTAGAGCCATCAGGGCCGCTGTGATTCCTCCCAACTTCAGGTTGGCGACTGGAGTCAGTAAGTTCACTGGCGAGTCCAAGCCCGATACTTGGCTTGAGGACTACCGAGTGGCCGTCCAGATTGGCGGCGGCAATGATGAAGTGGCCATGAAGCACCTGCCTCTCATGTTGGAGGGCTCGGCCAGAGCGTGGCTGAACCAGTTAGCGCCTAGCAGTATTTACACTTGGGAAGATCTCTCCCGAGTGTTCGTCACCACATTTGAAGGCACATGCAAGCGACCAGCAGGGCTGACGGAATTGCGGTCTTGCGTGCAGAAGTCGAATGAAACTTTGAGGGATTACATCCAGAGGTGGATCATGTTACATCACTCGGTGGAGAATGTGCCTGACCACCAAGCAGTTTGTGCCTTCAAGGAAGGCGTCAAGTACAGAGAACTGAATTTGAAATTCGGTTGAATCGGAGATATGTCCCTGAATCAGATGATGGAGATTGCCACCAAGTACGCTAATGGTGAAGATGAGGATCGACTCAGGAGTGGCAAGCTCAAGTCAGTCGCCCAAGAAACCGGAGGAAATTCCAATCGGAAACAGAAGCGGAAAGCCGAGCCAGCGGCTCCCGGGGAAGCCTTGGCTTTAACCCAAGGAAAGTTTAAAGGGAAACCTAAAGGACCTTGGAACCCCAAAAAGGTTAAATACCAGGACGGAAATGATGTGTTGGACTTACCATGTCTTGTCCACACAAAGAAAGATGAAGAGGGTAATTTCATTTACCCGAAACATACCACTCGACACTGTCGACTCTTGATCCAGCAGTTCCAGGGCAAGCAGCCCAAAGGTAATGAAAAGGAGTCAGATAAGGTCGAGGACAAAGAAGACAGTGACGACGGATACCCTCAGGTCAATTCCACTCTGATGATTTTTGCCGATGTTGAAAGCAAAAGTCGACTGAAAGTTATTAACCGAGAGGTGAATATGTTCGCTCCGTTGTCAGAGATCTTGCATAACAGGGACGCAACTGGTCGAGTGGCAAAATGGGCGATTGAACTCCTTACTCTAGATATCAAGTTTGAGGCAAAGAAATCTATCAAGTCCCAGGCAATCGCGGATTTCGTTGCCGAGTGGATTGAACAGCAACTACCGACTCAGGTTCACTCGGAGCATTGGACCATGTTCTTCGACGGTTCCAAGATGCTAAATGGTTCCGGCACTGGAGTGGTGTTGGTCTCCCCAAGAGGAGATAAACTCAGATATGTTCTTCAAATCCACTTTGATTCCTCTAACAACGAGGAAGAATATGAAGCACTTTTATATGGGTTGCGCATGGCCATTTCACTCGGTGTCCGTCGCCTCATGGTCTATGGCGACTCAGATTTGGTGGTTAATCAAGTGATGAAGGAATGGGACGTCAGAAGTCCAGCCATGACTGGTTATTGCAATGCAGTGAGAAAGCTGGAGAACAAATTCGAGGGGTTAGAGCTTCATCACATACCCCGACTGAAAAATCAAGCAGCTGATGATCTGGCAAAAATAGGTTCCAAAAGAGAAGCCATTCCCAGCAATGTGTTTTTGGAACACATCCACACACCATCAGTCCAGGAGGATCCCTTCACTAAAGAGGCCCCGCAGCCAAAAAGCACCATGGATCCGACTGAAGTTGAAGTTCCAACTGTGGTCGACCTGATCATGCAAGTCTTGGTTATCACTCCCGTCTGGACAGAACCGTACATCGCGTACATCCTAAGGAAAGAACTCCCAGAAGACGAAGAAGAGGTTCGACAGATCGTCCGTCGATCCAAGGCCTTTATAGTCATAAAGGGACAGTTATATAGAGAAAGCGCGACGGGGGTCGGCCAGAAGTGTATTACACCAGAAGAAGGTCAGATGATCCTTAACGATATCCACTCGGGGACCTGTGGTCATCATGCGTCCTCTCGGACCATTGTGGCTAAAGCATACCGAGCGGGGTTCTACTGGCCAAGAGCGAATGAGATGGCAAAAGAGATAGTCGACAAATGTGAAGGATGTCAGTATTACTCCAATATGCCGCACAAGCCCGTGTCATCCCTGAAAACCATTCCACTCGTCTGGCCCTTTGCTGTTTGGGGGATGGACATGGTTGGACCACTGAGAACAGGCAGGAGCAGCTTCACTCATGTGCTGGTAGCAGTCGACAAGTTCACCAAATGGATTGAAGCCAAGCCTATCAAGAATCTTGATGCTTGCACCGCTATCAGTTTCATCAGAGAGTTGATATTCAGATATGGAGTTCCACACAGCATCATCCCCGACAACGGGTCAAACTTTGATTCCGACAAATTCAAGGCCTTTTGTGCCTCTCAGGGCACTCGAGTCGACTATGCTTCGGTCGCTCACCCCCAGTCGAATGGGCAAGTAGAAAGGGCGAACGGCCTGATTCTCAAAGGACTGAAACCTCGATTGATGCGCGATCTCAAGCACGCAGCAGGTGCATGCGTCGATGAGCTTCCATCAGTCCTTTGGGGATTAAGAACAACCCCGAATCGATCGACTAGAAGAACCCCATTCTTTCTGGTCTACGGAGCCGAGGCAGTCTTACCGAGTGACCTGCTTCACAACGCTCCCCGAGTCGAGCTCTACTCTGAAGATGGAGCAGAACAAGCCCGGCAGGACGCAGTCGACCTCCTAGAAGAAGAAAGAGAAATGGCCTTGATTCGATCGACCATCTATCAGCAAGACTTGCGTCGATTCCATGCCAGAAACATGAAGAGCCGAGCCTTCCAAGAAGGAGACTTAGTCCTCCGAGTGGATCAGCAGAAACCACACAAAGTTGCCCCTACTTGGGAAGGCCCCTTCATAGTCACCAGAGTCCTTCGCAATGGAGCATACCACTTCTACAATGTCGATCGCCAGATTGATGAGCCGCGAGCCTGGAATGCGGAGCTACTCTGCCCCTTTTATACTTGAATTCTCACTCGGATGAGATGTAATAAGAAAAAACTCCTGTAGTTTATTTTTCAAAGACAATAGCGTTATAATTTTCTCAGTGATTGTTATCATTTTTTGTTTGCGAATGAAATCCCCCAGTGGGTGGCTTAGCTGCGAATCCGTTTCGCCTAAGTTTGAAAAAAAAATCCTACCGAGTGGAGAGCAACCCTCCCACTCGGGGGCTTAGCTGCAGTCCAGTACTCGCCTAAGTTCTCTCGCTTGAGGACTTACCTGTAGTCAGGCACTCGCCTAAGTTTGAAAAAATCCTACCGAGAGGAGAGCAGCCCTCCCACTCGGGGGCTTAGCTGCAGTCCAGTACTCGCCTAAGTTCTCTCACTTGAGGACTTAGCTGCAGTCAGGCACTCGCCTATGTTTGAAAAAATCCTACCGAGTGGAGATCAGTCCTCCCACTCGGGGGCTTAGCTACAGTCCAGTACTCGCCTAAGTTCTCTCGCTTGAGGACTTAGCTGCAGTCAGGCACTTGCCTAAGTTTGAAAAAATCCTACCGAGTGGAGAGCAGCCCTCCCACTCGGGGGCTTTGGTGCAGTCTAGTACTCGCCTAAGTTCTCTCGCTTGAGGACTTAGCTGCAGTCAGGCACTCGTCTAAGTTTGAAAAAATCCTACCGAGTGGAGAGCAGCCCTCCCACTCGGGGGCTTAGTTGCAGTTCAGTACTCGCCTAAGTTCTCTCGCTTGAGGACTTTGCTGCAGTCAGGCACTCGCCTAAGTTTGAAAAAATCCTACCGAGTGGAGAGCAGTCCTCCCACTCGGGGGCTCAGCTGTAGTCCAGTACTCGCCTAAGTTCTCTCACTTGAGGACTTAGCTGCAGTCAGGCACTCGCCTATGTTTGAAAAAATCCTACCGAGTGGAGAGCAGCCCTCCCACTCGGGGGCTTAGCTACAGTCTAGTACTCGCCTAAGTTCTCTCGCTTGAGGACTTAGCTACAGTCAGGCACTCACTTAAGTTTGAAAAATCCTACCGAGTGGAGAGCAGCCCTCCCACTCGGGGGCTTAGCTGCAGTCCAGTACTCGCCTAAGTTCTCTCTCTTGAGGACTTAGTTGCAGTCAGGCACTCGCCTAAGTTTGAAAAAATCCTACCGAGTGGAGAGCATCCCTCCCACTCGGGGGCTTAGCTGCAGTCCAGTACTCGCCTAAGTTCTCTCTCTTGAGGACTCAGCTGCAGTCAGGCACTCGCTTAAGATTGAAAAACAAAAAATCCTACCGAGTGGAGAGCAGCCCTCCCACTCGGAGGCTTAGCTGCAGTCCAGTACTCGCCTAAGTTCTCTCGCTTGAGGACTTAGCTGCAGTCAGGCACTCGCCTAAGTTTGAAAAATCCTACCGAGTGGAGAGCAGTCCTCCCACTCGGGGGCTTAGCTGCAGTCCGGTACTTGCCTAAGTTTTCTCGTTTGAAGACTTAGCTGCGGTCAGGTACTCGCCTAAGTACGAAACACATCCCGCTCTGCAGTAACAAGCTGCAGATCAACGGCCACCTCCTCCTTGGAGAGCTTTGCCACAAATACAATGTGCACTCCATCCTGCTCTGCAGTAACGAGGTGCAGGTCGACCGCTACCTTCCCCTTCGGAGCCGCGCCACAAGTACAAAAAAGTTGTCTCGAAAGAAGAACTATTTCCACTCGACGGGGGATTCATAAAGATATTCAATGATAAACCGAGTTCAGATAAATCCTAAAGGGTCCGGACCACAGGTCAAAGTGCTTAGGCATTCAGCCCGAAAGAGTTTAATGGTTACAAAAACCACTCGGCATTCCGAGGAAAATTTAAGGTGGGGCATAAAAATTTGTTCACTTCGTAGGAGGAGGGCTGGCAGGCTCGACGAACTCATCCAGGTCGACGCCATCGGCAATCCAAGTGGCGGCAGCAATGAAAGTCTCCATAAAAGTTCAGAAGTCGTGATTTTGGGTGTTGGCGACCTTGATTGCGGCCAGCTTATCTTGTCGCACCTCCTTGCAGTGGACACGAACCAAAGATAGAGCCACATCAGCGCCACACCGAGAAGAAGACTTCTTCCACTCCTGCACTCGGTCAGGGATTCCGTTAAGTCGAGTCATCAGAGACTCAAGATCGTTTTGGAGTGTGGCCTCTGGCCAAAGTGCCGGGTCGATCCGTGACATGGCGACCTTCAGTCGAGCCAAGTAGTCCATGGCACCATCGATGCGAGATTCCAGTCGGAGCAGATTCATGGCAGTTTCATCTTTCACGGGAGAGTTGATTGGATCCAAACCTGGTTCGATCCGCCCAGTCTCCTCTTCAAAGTTCTGGCAAAACTCTGCATTCACGATCCAAGGATAAGTCAATTTTCGTACACTAAGTCGACACAAAAAAAATCAGTCGGAACAGAATGTGCACCTTCAAGCTTGATGAACAACTTCTTGGCAAGACTTCTCAGATAGCTCTCCAGATCATCCCTCCTGCGAGCAATGCTTTCCATTTTCTCGCCCTGGACGAGATTCGCCTTCTTCCAGCGCGAGCACTCCTTGTTGGAGTCATTCAGAGCAGACTTCAGCCTAGTATTCTCTTCTTCCAATTGGCCGACCGAAGCCAGCTTCTGTTCGGCCAGAGCGACTCCGTCGTCAGCTTCCTCTCGGGTAGTAGCCAGATCCTGGTCCTTCTTTGCCAGATCTTCTCTCAGCTTTTCTGCAAAGAAATGGTGCTTGATTCAGAAAGAGCAGAAGGGTACTCAAGCCCAAGGCAAACCAGTCGACAAACTCGTCTTACCATTGGCACCATCCTTAGCCTTTTGCAGCTCTGTCTTGGCCAGCTCCAAGTCAAGGTTCAGTTGGATCTGCTATTTCTCCAAATCAGCAAAGCGAGCTCCCAGATCACAAGATTTCTGCAATCAAAGAGGAGAAGTTATTTTACAGCGAAAAACAACAAAGGCAATAAATACTAAGACTACGGTCGACTGCCCGCAGTCCACCATAGTCTCGGGGACTACACCCAGTGGGTGCACTTTGCGTGCCCCCACCGGTTCTGATCCCACTCGACCGGCCCGCCGAAGTCGAGTCCAGGAAGTAAAAAAAAGGTAGAAAGAGAGAAAGAAGAACTCAGACTACAGTCAACTGCCAGCAGTCCACCGTAGTCTCGGGGACTACACCCAGTGGGTGCACTTTGCGTCCCCCACCGGTTCTGATCCCACTCAACCAGACTGAGTGGAAGAGACAAACTACCAGTTTGGTTATACATTCAAAAAAATACGACTACAGTCGACTGCCAGCAGTCCACCGTAGTCTCGGGGACTACACCCAGTGGGTGCACTCAGCGTGCCCCCACCGGTTCAAAAATTTCAATCGACGCACCCAGTGGGTGTACAGATGCAAAGATTTTCGGAAAAGAGTCTTCAGATAACATATCCTAACAAAACAAGCAGCGACCAATTAACCTGAACATTGCTTTGGAGGGCCGAGCTGGCGTCGTAGGCAGCCTGACTGGCATCCCGCACCATCCTCATCTTCTCCACCATGATGCCCGCCTGACGTATGGCTTCCTTGGCAGCATTCGCTTCGTCCTCCGGGACATGATGGGTCACAAAAACAGAAGGTGGGTTGACGGGAGCCTGAGCAGTCGATGAAGAGGGCAAGGCACTCGACAGTGGCACAGCGAAGGTAACAGAACCCCGATTGGCATCGCCAGTGTCCTGAACGACTGGTTCCGTCCTTGGCGTCGACTGTGGCGCCTCGCTTGTAGGAGCCTGCCTATTTTTCCTCGTCAAAGGTCTCTCGGGCTCTTCATCATCATCAGGGAGGTCAATAACATTGGGAGCTATGCAAAGTTCAATCGTCAAAATCACATCACCCAATGGTACACGTTGCAGTTGAATCGACCAAAATAAAGACAGTATGGCAGGAGTCATACCCAGTTTTGACGTGACTGCATCCTCCATCACCTCATCATCATCCCTGTAAGCTGAGGTCCTAGAAGTGGCAGCGCTGGCAGTTCCAAAGTTTGTCCGGTTAAAACAAGAAAAACAAACGGCGCTGAGCGTCGAGTGTATACAGAGGAAGACACTTACGCAGAAGCGACGGGGATGTCAATCTTAATCTTCGGCGACGCCTTCCGGATTTTCGGCTCCGCAACTTTGGGGTGCTTGGGCGCTTTCTCGGTCGGGGTTGGTGAAGAGATCCGAGGACGCTTCGAAGATTGACCAGCTTGAGCAGTCGCCTTTTCACGGACGCTCGGTCGTTCTTGGGCAAGTTTGGATCGCCTCTCCCTGCGAGGAGGCGACTCAACTTCTTCTTTGTCGCTTGAGTCTTCGCTTTCTCCATCCTCTTCACCATCAGAAGTCCACTCGCCACTATCGTCGCCGCTCGCCTCGCCTTCCAAGTCTTGCCCTTGCTCTCCATTGGGCATCAAGTACATTTCAATGAGGGCCTGAAAAAATAACAATCAAAAGACATTCAGTCGACCGCAAACGGGACATCACATGGAGAGTCGGAAAGTTACTTACAGAAACATACCTGCTCCGGCTGACGCGAGTTGTCGAATGGAATCACCCTCCTGGATCCCCGAGGGTTGTCTTTGTTGCCAGTGATTCCTCTCAACCAGCTCTCCAAGGTATCCTCACTGACCTCCTCCGGGTGGATCCGAGTGGTATCTTCGAGCCCAGAATACATCCACATCGGATGATCGCGTGCCTGAAGGGGTTGGATGCGTCGACCGAGAAAGACCTCCAGCAGATCCATCCCGGTCACTCCGTCGCGGACGAGCTGGACGACCCGTTCGACCAGCTCCTTGACATGCGCCTTCTCTTCTGGAACTATCTTCAGGGGAGCAGGCTTCTCCACTCGAGCCATGGAGAAAGGAGGAAGCCCAGTCGACTGGCCAGGGGTCGGCTGATCCTTGCAATAAAACCAGGTCGACTACCAGCCCCGGACCGAGTCAGGAAGGATCATCGCTGGGAAAGTACTTTTGCTCCTCATCTGGATCCGTAGACCACCGCACATCTGGATCACTCGAGTCCTCTTGTCACTCGACTTGGTCTTGTTGACCGACTGGGAACGGCAAGTGAAGATATGTTTGAAGAGCCCCCAGTGCGGTCAACAGCCCAAGAAGTTTTCGCACATAGACACGAAAGCGGCCAGATAGACTATGGTATTCAGAGTAAAATGGTGGAGCCCAGCCCCAAAGAAGTTCAAAAAACCCCGGAAGAAAGGGTGGGGAGGTAGCGAGAACCCACGATCTATGTGAGTTGCTAAGAGGGCGCACTCACCCTCTCTGGGCTGCGGCTCAGTTTCATCTTCTGGGAGTCGAGCCGACTTGTGGGGGATAAATCCCCCTTCCACCAGGTCGTCGAGGTCGTCCTGCGTGATTGCCGAGCGGATCCAGTCGCCCTGGATCCAGCCCGCCGGCAGGCCGGACCTCGACGAGGATCCGCCCCGGTTGGTCCGCTTGCCCTTCGCCTTCGCGGTTGCCTTCTTCGCGCGTTCCAGCGCCGCCCTCTTGTCCTTCCCCATGGTGGCAGTTCGAGCTCGAGCGGAGATCCGGCGATGAGACGGGAGCAAGGGTGGCGGAGAAATCGGGAGAAAACAAAGAGAGAATGGTGGCGTGCGGAACAGAGCCCCGGCCCAACACCTTATATGAGGCTGCTTCCGAGTGGCTGACTGGTAGGCCCGGACGGCCCTGCCAAATCCCGTGGCGATCACGCGCTCGATACGTGGCGAAAAAGGTGGCGTGGGGATCGAGGCGGCTCCGCGCTATCTGTAAGTGCATCTAGTGCCACCCCTAGTTGGTTTTGGAGTATTGACGACAAACCTAGTTGAGGGACTAATGTGTTTGTGAGAATTGCAGGAAAACACAGGTAGAAGTCCCTCATTGATTCGGTTTCACTACCAGAAATGACCCCTAAAAATGTACGAAGACATTCAAGACAATGGTGGTTTATGAAGATATTCATATTGAAGACAATGACATGAGAAGACTCCCTATGAATCTTTTGGAACTCGAAGACCTAGATCCTTCGTAGTTTTATTTCATTCATGTTGTGTCATAGGAACCACCGTACTGTTAAGTGGGGTCGAAGAGAACCAGTCAGAATGACTGAAGTAATGCCTAATTCAAATCCTATGTCTTCGAGCGAAGCCTATGAGAGAAAATCTTGTCCAGAGTCAGACAAGTCAGCTTTACTTGTAGCCCAAGTAAAGTTGCCGTGTGAGTTCGAAATCCGACCGTTGGTACACGTGTCAATTCCTTAGTGACCCAGGGTCATTTCGGACAGATCAGGTCGGGTTGCCAAGTGGCTATAAATAGTCCACCCCCCCACAACCTTAAAGGGGGGCGGCTCAAATTTCAGTGCACGGCGTTTGTCGTTTGAGAGCAACCCACCTCGAAGCCTTTGAAAGAAAAATTCCCAGTGAGGAGAGAATCCCTAACCACCCAGAGCCAGAGTAAATTGGGCATCACTTAAGTCTTCGTGTCTGTGTGATTTGAAGACTTATTACACTTGAGGACTGTGCATCCTCCAGACGGTTAGGCGTCGCGTTCCGAGCATCCAAGAGAAATTGTGGATTGCCAGTGAACGAAGTCTTTGAAGGTTTGGGAGTCTACCTTGAAGACTTACCACAGTGATTGGGCGAGGTCTGTGTGACCTTAGCTCAAGGAGAAAACGGTGAGGACTGGGTGTCTTGGACTAAGTGTCCTTGACTGGGTGTCCGGGACTGTGTGTCCTTCGGTTTAAATACCTAGCCGCTCCAACCAGACGTACAGTTGTCACAGCAACTGGAACTGGTCCAACAAACCATTGTCTTCAACGTGTCACTGGTTTCATCTTCACTTCCCTTCATTTACAGTTATTCATTGTGAAGCCATTGCATGCTTGCTTTATCTCTTGTCTTCACAACATGAATGTATGATCTGTTCGGCTTCATAACTTCTTCCTACCTGATCCTTATTACACTAAGGCTGTTTGTCATTGCGCTTTCACTCTATTGAATACATGACCATGACTGCCCTAGTGTAATCTAACTTCCGCTGCATAGTAATAGGCATAATCTTCACTATTTGTCTTCATAACTCTCACGTTTTGAAGACTTTCATAAAAATCGCCTATTCACCCCCCTCTCTAGTCGATATAACGCACTTTCAATTGGTATCAGAGCTTGGTGCTCCCTTGTTCTGTGTGATTCGGTTTAACCACCTGGAGTTTTAGCTATGTCGACTGCAGGGATAATCAAAGTCTCCGCTGCTTGTCCCGTCTTCGATGGAACTGAATATCCCTACTGGAAGAATAAGATGCGCATGCATCTTGAAGCCATTGACGTCGACCTATGGTATGTCGTCGAAAACGGCGTTCCCAAGGCTGGAGAAGGTGTCACTGCTGCTGATGTCAAGAAGTTCGTTCAACTGGACTCTACTGCCAAGAATATCATCTGTGGTCATCTGACCAAAGGGCAGTATGGCCGTGTGAGTGCCCTGAAGACATCCAAACTGTTCTGGGATTGGCTCTCCAAAGTTAATGAAGGAATATCAACCCAGAGAGATCAAAGAATCAGTGTCCTTCGCAATCTCTTCAACCACTTCAAACGAAATGACAATGAGAATGTCCAGCACACCTTTGATCGGCTCACTGACATCACAAATGAGCTTCAAGCCCTCGGCGCTACTGAGATCACCAAACATGAAATCGTCAAGACGCTGCTGAGACCACTTGATAGTTCGTTTGACATTCTGGCCCTGATGATTCAAGAACGTCCTGATTTCAAGACACTCGATCCGTCTGACATACTTGAGAGGCTCAACACACATGAGTTTCAGCTTTCTGAGAAAAGGGATATCTACGGCCCAAACTATGGGCGAACTCGTGCCTTGAAGGCAAAAGCTGTCTCCTCATCTGAAGAAGAATCTGACTGCAGTTCTGATGATCCTGAAGACATTGGAAGAGAACTTGCAATTCTAGTGAAGAAGTTCCAAAAATTCACTAAGAAGAAAGGCTTCAGGAAATCCTCACGATCAAGCTCAAGGAATGATGAAGCTTCTGCTCATGACTACAAGAAGAAAACATGTCACAAGTGCAAGAAAACTGGACACTTCATCTCTGAGTGTCCACAGTGGGAAAATGAGAATAGAAGGAAGAAGAAGAGCAAGGAATATGACTCTGACGACAAGAAGAAGAAGAAATACTCAAAGTCTTCATCACACAAGAAGAGCTCATCTGGCAAGGCACATGCGTTTGTTGGAAAGGAGATGGATTCAGAGGAGGAGTCCGCATCTGAGGAGGCAGAGGTGGAGTCTGAGGAGGAGTCTGATTCTGGCATTGCGAGTCTGGCTACAGCATACGTCGCCAAGTCCATCTTCAATACTGAAGACAATGACTGCATCACCGACACCGACGCAAATGACAAGAACGACTCCACTCCTACCTACTGCTTCATGGCACGCGGTGCCAAGGTAAACACACGCACTACTCGCTATGAAACATCAAGTGACGATGACTCTGAATGTGATTCAAAACCTAGCTACAAAACACTTGCTAAAATTGCAACTGAACAACAGAAAGCTATGGAACATATTCAAAAATTGTTAGACAGAAGCGATGATCTGTTGGGTGCTGAAATGACTCGATCTGAATCCTTAATTGAAGACATAAAAAACATTCACGTTAAGTATCAGGAACTTGAAGATCGTTATGATACTCTCTCAACAACTCATGAAAAGCTTTCCTATGATTATCTTCAAAGGAAGCAAGAACTTGAGAAATTGAGGGTGGCTCATGAAGATCTTCAAAAGGAAAACGAGTCACTTCGCGCTGAACAGATCAGTCCCGCTCAGGAAGGATTTGAACCACCATGTCTTAAATGCATTGAGCGTGATAATGCTGCTTCTGTTGCTGAATGTTCCACTGCTACTACCGTTTCAATATCTTCAACTGTTGACGTGGTAACTAACCCCTCTGCTGAGGATACCACTGCTATTGCTGATGAGAATGCTAGGTTGAAGACATTGCTTGAAATAGGGATGTACAAAGTCTTAAAGGACATCAGACATTATGTGATGTCCTCAAGAAGCAGATTCTGAACCGAAACCCTAGGAAAGAGGGTGTTGGGTTCGTGAGGAAAATAAATGCAGATGGCTCTTACTGGAAACCTGAGCAGTACCCCAAAACCACATGGGTTGCTGCAAAGGAACTTTCAGCAGATCCATCCAATTTATCTGGCTTCACTTGTGCTAACCCCATTATCATTGATGAATCCTTTGATGCGAACTATAAACTGTTTAAGAATCAGAATGGTGAAGTGTTTGCCAGGTACATTGGTACTAACTGCAGGAATGGACCACCTATGAAGAAGATCTGGGTTCTGAAAAAGTGTCTGGAAAATCTTCCTGTGAATGTCTTCATGACACCTCACTTGAAGAAGACAAACCTCAGACCAAAGGCTTCATATGGTCCAAATGCTTCATACAAACAGGGGACTCACCTGAGTCGCACTAACGCAAATGTTTTGCAGGGGAACCATACTCAGGCATATGAATATGAGAGTGATTCGTCGAACCGTCATGTTCATATGACCAAAAATTATTCTGCTTATTCCTATGAGTATTATTGTCCACCTGCTAGACTGTTTGCTAAGGTTTCAAAGCCAAAATTCTCAGATGCTGCACTTAGACTTATAGCTTCTAAGCCACCCTTGAAGATGTGGGTGATTAAGAAAGCTTAACTCTCCTTTGCAGGGAAAGGTCTCCAGCACAAAAACAAAATCTTCTGATGCTATTGCTGGGGACCATAAAAATCTTGTGGGGCGCAAGATAAAATGCCCAAATGGCATCATTATGTACTTCGTTCCTGAATCGCATGCTACTCTCCCCATTAGTCCTAATCTGGATCTAAGTTTTCATAACCCACTGGTTCGTCAAATGTTTATGCTTCACAACACTCTTCGTGAAGCCTATCCCCCTAACTGCACTGTAGGGTACGATACCAGCGACTTCAAAGTCTTCAGAATGGATTATTGACAGTGGGTGTACAAATCACATGACTGGCAGAAGAAGCCTTCTTATGGACTCAACTTTACGTCCATCCAACAAGAGCCACATTACATTCGCTGACACTGGTAAAAGTAAGGTATTGGGTCTAGGTAGAGTTGTAATCTCAAAGGATCAACACATGGATAAAGTCATGCTTGTTGAATCCCTTGGCTTCAACTTAATGTCTGTCTCAATGCTTTGCGATTTGAATATGATTGTAATGTTTGGCAAATATCGCTGCCTGGTGCTAATGGAATCTGACAAATCTCTAGTGTTTGAAGGGTATAGGAAAGGTGATTTGTATGTGGTAGATTTCTCAGCAGGACCACAACTTGCAGTATGTCTTCTTGCAAAAGCTTCAGAATGCTGGCTTTGGCATCGAAGGCTTGGGCATGCTGGCATGAGGAACCTCCACACCCTTGCGAAGAAAAAGCACGTCATAGGCATCGAAGGCGTCAAGTTCAAGAAAGATCACTTATGCGGTGTCTGTGAAGCAGGGAAGATGACAAGGGCAAAACATCCTTCGAAGAAAATCATGACCACTACTCAACCCTTTGAATTGCTTCACATGGATCTTTTCGGTCCCACTCACTACTCAACCTTTACTACTTCTGCATGCCTCTATGGCTTCGTAATTGTTGATGATTATTCTAGATATACTTGGGTGCACATAATCCTTTACAAGACTGAAGTGCAGGATGTCTTCAGACGCTTCGCAAATCGAGCTATGAACAATTTTGGCGCCAAGATAAAGCACATCAGAAGTGACAATGGCACCGAATTCAAGAATACTGGCCTTGATACATATCTGGACACCTTGGGCATCACACATGAATTCTCAGCTCCATACACGCCACAGCAGAATGGCGTCGTCGAACGCAAGAACAGAACACTCATTGAGATGGCCAGAACAATGCTAGATGAATACAAGACTCCAAGAAAATTCTGGACTGAAGCCATTGATACTGCATGCCATACAATAAATCGTGTTTATCTTCACAAGCTCCTGAACAAAACATCCTATGAACTCCTAATTAGCAAGAAGCCAAATGTCAGTTATTTCAGAGTATTTGGCGCAAAATGCTGGATCAAGGACCCACACCACACCTCAAAGTTTGCTCCAAAGGCACATGAAGTCTTCATGCTTGGATATGGAAAGGATTCGCACTCCTACAGAGTCTTCAATCTCTTCCACTACAAAGTGGTTGAAACAGTGGATGTGCGATTTGATGAAACCAATGGATCACAAAGAGAGAAATTGCCAAATGTGCTAGATGAAGTTCCATCAAATGAATCAATCAAGCTTATGGGAACTGGAGAAATTGTACCTTCTGAAGCTCAACCTGAAGAAGAACTTATCATCTCAGCACCTGATCCACATGAAGACAATGCTCAGCCTGAAGATATACCTTCAAATGACCACATAGATCAGCAAGAGCAAAGTCTTCGCCCCACACACCCTCGTGTTGCAAATGAAGTACAAATTGACAAAATATTGGACAGCATCAATGCACCTGGTCCACTCACTCGTTCAAGGGCAACTCAGCTAACGAACTTCTGTGGGCATTTCGCATTTGTCTCAATATCAGAACCCAAGAAAGTTGAAGAAGCCTTCATGGAACCTGAATGGATTCAAGCTATGCAAGAAGAGCTTCAACAGTTTGAGCTGAATAATGTATGGGAACTGGTTAAGCGTCCTGATCCACGGAAGCACAACATAATAGGCACCAAATGGATATACCGCAACAAGCAAGATGAGCATGGCCAAGTTGTCAGAAACAAAGCTCGTCTAGTTGCTCAAGGATATACTCAAGTGGAGGGCATTGACTTCGATGAAACATTTGCTCCTGTGGCTAGGCTTGAATCCATACGCATACTGCTGGCCTATGCAAATCATCATAACATACTTCTATATCAAATGGATGTGAAAAGTGCCTTTCTCAATGGCAAGATTGAAGAAGAAGTGTATGTTGCACAACCACCTGGCTTTGAAAATCCAAAACATCCTGATATGGTATACAAGCTCAACAAGGCACTGTATGGCCTCAAACAAGCCCCTAGGGCCTGGTATGATACACTCAAGTACTTTCTGAAAAGCAAGGGCTTCATACCTGGTTCCCTGGATCCCACTCTTTTCACGAAGACATATGATAGTGAACTGTTTGTGTGCCAAATATATGTGGATGACATTATCTTCGGCTGCACCAATCAGAAGTATAGTGAAGAGTTTGGATACATGATGCAAGAGCAATATCAGATGTCCATGATGGGGGAGCTGAGGTTCTTTCTCGGTCTTCAAATACGGCAACAACGCAACGGCATCTTCATATCTCAAGAGAAATATCTTAAAGAGTGCCTGAAGAAGTTCGGTATGCAAGACTGCAAAGGCTTCACAACACCAATGCCAGCCAAGCATCATCTGGGTCCCGACGACAATGGTAAAGAGTTCGATCAAAAGGTATACCGCTCCATGATTGGGTCTTTGCTTTATTTATGTGCATCTAGGCCAGATATCATGCTTAGTGTTTGCATGTGTGCTCGATTTCAAGCGGCACCAAAGGAGTCGCATCACTTAGCTGTGAAGCGAATTCTTCGATATTTGGCTCACACCCCAACTCTAGGATTATGGTATCCAAAGGGCTCAGAGTTTGATCTGGTTGGATTTTCGGATGCTGATTATGCTGGTGACAAAGTTGATCGCAAGTGTACATCAGGCACATGTCACTTTCTGGGACGATCACTTGTATGTTGGTCTTCAAAGAAGCAGAACTGTGTATCTCTCTCCACTACTGAATCTGAATACATTGCTGCTGGATCTTGCTGCGCTCAGCTTCTGTGGATGAAGCAAACACTCAAGGATTATGGCATTCATCTGAAGCAAGTGCCACTTTACTGCGACAACGAAAGCGCCATCAAGATTGCCAACAACCCAGTTCAGCACTCGAAGACAAAGCACATTGAAATTCGTCATCACTTTCTCAGAGATCATGTTGTGAAGGAAGACATTGATATCATACACGTCAACACTGAAGAGCAATTGGCAGATATCTTCACAAAGCCCTTGGATGAGAAGAGATTTTGCAAGTTACGGTGTGAGCTAAATATCTTGGAATCCTCAAATGTCCTGTGATCAGGCACACATCCTAACACTTATGCATATTGATGACTTAGATGTGCAACACACGAAATAGCGTATATCTTCAATCAATGAAGACATACATTCTAAGTGTGAATACATTAATGTGGAATTTGACTTCGGAGCGCCACGATAATTGTGCGCCGTGTCTGGGTCTAACACTTCCTATACGGTGGGTAACGCCACCACCAAACGTTCCATTTTGAAGTGTTTCTCTCATGGCGTCACCTCTCAATGTCTTCACAATTGGTTTGGCTTCATTCTCTGTATGTCTTCATGATTATCTTCACTGCGCTGATTATATGGATATATATGTACTGATGTTCTGTCCTCTACAGCATTCACTTATAGCTATGTCTTCTTGGTTGAATCTTTTGAACTAACTGAATGTGATCGGACCCTAACCTCTCTATGCTTTCTATCTCAAACTCTATCTCTCCAAGTCATATGCATTCTGTTGAAACTGTCGAATGTCTTCACTGTGTCCTTGTCAGCCGAAGACATTGAGACAACCATAAAAGTCAGTTTTAATGCTCATTCCTCCACATAAGATCCGGAGAAGCAGAAACGACCGCCCGATAATTTAGGCGTGCGTGGGACGTGGAACAAATCCCGATAATCTAACTGGCCACGCGTGCCTCAAATGCGAACCGCCAGGGGTACCTGCATAATAGCGCAGTGCCGCCTCTATCCCTATAAATATACGATTCACTGCGGTCATTATCTCCTTCTTCCACCCTCGTACGAACCCTAGCGCCACCGCTAGCACTCGACGACGCCGGAGACGAAGCGCTTCACTGCCGCAACCTCTCAGACGCCGTTTTCACGCCGACAGCGGACATCACTTTCTCCGTCGTCGCCGTAGGTGTCTTCCGTCGCCAAGTTAGGGCACGGAGGATCGAACTGCTCGGCCTCAAATCTCACTTCGTCTAGCAGTTCCAAGTGTGGTAAATAAAACCTCTTTTACAGCTTCTTTTGATCCTATAGTTCAGTCACTTTCTGCCATAAGAAGTTTCTCTTCACACCAGTTAAATCTCTCGCTGCATCTCATAACATGCCTAGTATATTCACTTGTACTTCATAAAGTAGTTAGATTCCTCACTTGTACTAATCTATGGGTTCGTACAAATCTGGAACCAACTTCTTATCTATAAGTGAATGTCTTCGCATAATGAGGTCAATGTCTTCTAAACCGATTTATCTTCAAAATCTTCTGAGAATGCATATGACCTCTTCCCCTTCCCTCGCACCTTAATGCTGTCACAGGTACATGTCCGTGGGAGAATCCTTCGGTTCTCATAGTCTGCATTCATTTGCAGAGTACTTGCAGCATCACATCAACTCGCCTGAAGCCAGTTCTTGCAGAAGGAAGCCCTTGAAGCCTTTGAACATCTTGAAGCCTTCCAAGTTATCCATGGCTTCAGAAACAGCAGCAAGGAAGGGAGGCATACAGCGACGTGGCGAAACGTCCAAAGATCTGCCTGATGAATTGGCAGAGATGTACAAAACTGATCCTGAAGAAAGCTATGGTCAGCGCAAGACACGAATCCAATGGATTCGAAGATATTGGGCAGAGCAATGGTTCCACTACCGCTTCGTCACTTAGGAATATGCGGAGAAGTGCGCCATCAAGAGACCGTGGGGAGATGTATTATACAAAAATCTCGTACCCAAGTCCAAAGACGAAGCCATTGCTCAAGGATTCTATCCATGCATGGTGAGAGGACCACAGCCAGCTGAGGCACATCCGTCATCGCTTCTCTGGTGCCGCGATGATAATCTCTTCAAGCGCAACTTTCAGTTTGCACAACAGTCAGCGAAGATAAACAAGAAGAAATTTGGGCTTGACTTCAACCCTGGTCCCTCCTCACCAAGGGCAGATGGCACACGCAACGCCGATCCCAATATCATCGGGCCGTATGCCAATCTTGCAGGCCTCATCACTCGCATCCTAGTCCAAGGGACTGCTGTGAATGACCCTCCAGCAGATACTGAGTCAGATGACGCCCCTGCTGCTCCGAAGCCAAAGCAGAAGAAGCCAAAAGCTCCAAAAGCTTCAAAGCCAGCCGTTTCTCCCAAGATCGCAAGAGTGAAGCCTTTAGCAACTGCACCTCCTGAAGACAGTGTGCAGTCAGAAGGCTTATCACGAGTGTCCAAGCCCCAAAAGGCCAAGAAGCCTCAGCCACACACAGGCAAAGAGCTCACAGCTGTTGACATTCTGCGCTGCGAAGCCATTGATCTCTCAAGCGATGAAGATCTTGGAGATGATGCTCTTGAGCAGCTCATCAAGAGCAAGGAGGAGGCTGAAATCTTCAACAATCTGCCTCTGTTTGATGTCACCATCATCCACAACTTCATCGATGAATGGTTTGACACACCAGACATAAGCTTCAATGATCTGCAGCTACCCATAGGCCTCAGTGTTGCCTTTCAAGGTGCAATCGCTTCAGAACTTGCAATAGCCCAGCGAATTGTAGAACTGAAGCAGAAAATTGATCATGAAAAGGCTCAGTTCAAGAAGCACGTGGCCAAGCTCAGTGTGCAAGAAGTGAAAAACTTCAAGATCATGTTGCACGAGCTGAAAGAAAACTTCCTGAAGACGCGTGCCGAAGCTCAAGGCTCACGAGAACGCATGAAGACTTTGGCTGAACGTTGCGTGCAGGCCTACAATGAGGCAGAAAAGCGCAAGGCACTTGGGCGTCCTGGCATTGACCCCAGGATGGCCGCGAAGAAGAAAAAGAAGGCAGCTGTGCCCGAACCTGAAGCGCCAAGGTCAGAACCTGATGCTCCGATTGTCTTCCCCGCTGCAACAACTGGCTCGAAGCCAAAGAGTCAATCAACCGCCTCACAGCACAAGAAGACACGGACTGCAGAGGCTAAGGCTAAGAAGAGAAAACATTCTGAAGCCTCTCCTTCTGAACCCATTATCAAGAAGCGCAAGACAAAGAAATCTCGGGCTGCTCCCACAGAGCCCCTGATAGTTGAACCACTCTGCGTCCGCTATCCTGACGTAGATCGTCAGTTGACAGTGCATGAGCCTGCTTACATAGAGGCTCCGCACACTGAAGACATTCCAGCAGCCAACCCCAATGCTGCTGAAGACATTGGTCCCCAAGACAATGTGCAAGGTGATGCAGCCCTTCCTCAGCTTGAGACAAGCGAACAGATCAGTATTGGTCGTCCATTGATGCTAATCACACAAGATGCGTCGTGGGAAGATCGCCCACAGGAGGAAGATGAGCCCCAACCCACTGCAACTCCACCGGCGCCTACCCTCCATAGGCTTCGCAGAGGGCCAAGGGCTCAGGCTGTTGAAGACATTTCGGCTGCATCAGCCGAAGAGCAAGCAATACCACAAGCTCCAACTCCCCCGCACCAACAAGAAGCAGTTCTCAAGGAGAACGTGCCTGAAGCTGAAAATGTTGAGGCTGCCACAAACAACGCTGAAGCAAATGTGGAGCCCTCCCCAACAATAGCTTCAGAAGACACCGAAGCTACTGCTCCTGAACATTCTGTGCCTGAGTCTGCTGCCGGACCACAATTCCACTATCATATTGCGCACAGGCCCCAGGTCCAGAAGCCGATCCCACGACTACCAAGGTTCCCAGGTCCTGCATCAGCTCCTGGTTCCTTCAACATCAACGGCTTCAGGGCAGATAACACGTTTTTCGATCGCTCCAAGAACCCTTATTCAAGGGAATGGATTGTATCAGATAGGTTCTGGAGCCATCAACAGCGTAGCTATTATTCATGCATCCTCTACAACCAAGGTCGCATCTTTCCTCACAAGCGCCTTGAGGTTGAAGCTGTTGAAGGTCTGCCTGGTCTAGAAGAAGCATTGGATTGCTTCAAGCAAGTGGGTTTGCTGCCATTTATCACTGACGAAGAGCACTGGAACGAAGAGCTTCTGCTCCAGTTCTATGCCACTTTGCATATCAAAGGCTATAACAGAGATCCGAAGACATGGATCCTGGAGTGGATGACAGGCAATATCCATCATGAAGCCAATGCTTTCGACCTAATTGAGCTTACCGGCCTTCCCACTCCTGGTGAATTCTTTGAAGAAGGGTGCCAACTCCATGCTGAAGCCATTGAGAGCATATTTCAGCGTCCTGAGCCAGATATGAGTCAGATGCTCTCAATGATGAAGCCATTTCCTCCAAATGCACCCTATCCAACTAGGTTCTTCGTTAAAGACTTAGAGTACCTGCCCAGAACAATATATCACATCATAAGGCGGACTCTCTGGCCAGTCAAGGGACACTCTCGATATGCAACGATTGATGGTGCAATGAAGACTCTCATCTTCTGCATTCTTCATGGCAAATGCTTCAATGCACAGGATCTCTTCATCTGTCAATTTGCTGCGTCTGCTTCAGAACTGTTTGGCTTAAAGTTTTATGCTACTTGGGTTATGAGGCTAATCAAGCTTCACTCTGCAATGTCCTATCAACCCTCAGCCCGCAATCATAGGATATTTTTGCCCGATATGGACACATCTGCTGAAGCAATATATCCAGAGCCGGCCAAGCAACCACTAAGTCTTCAGAATGCAGAACACCAGAGCTTCACTCAAAATATTGAAGGTGTTGAAGCTCTCTCTCGCGTGTATCCAATGGCTGGCACCACACGTGCCCCTGCCTCAACTGAAGCCACCAACAGCACAGCTGCAAAGAGACCCAAGAAGCGCACTCGCGCACTCAATGACAGAGAGCTTCTTGTGGCTCTTCACCAAAAGCAAGATAGGCATCACGACTGGCTCAAGAGGCAGATGAGAAGCATCATGCAAGACGTCAATCGCCTCGGAAATATGGCAACCAAGAATGCATTTGTCACACACGAGACCTGTCGCCGCACTTGGAAGGGCCTCACCATGATGTGCCCTGAAGCTGAACTGCATGAGGATGGCTTCACAGAGCACTTCAAATTTGACTCCACGCCTCCAAGAAGAGCGGTGATGCGCAACACACCATCACTTGAAGAGTCAGAGTTCTCTTCTTCTGCTGCCACCGTGTCTGCCCGTATTATTGAAGAAGAAGACGATGCGACATCATCTCCACCTGCTTCAACGCGCGTCGAATCTGCACCAAGCTCGTCTGCACCACCGCCAAACAACTCCACCGACCCTGCTGCGCCTGGGAATGCGTAGAAACCTCTATGTCTTCAAACCTTTTTGGTCATCACTGACAAAAGGGGGAGAAGCATATGATGGAAATAGTCTTCAAGCGGGTCACTATGGGCGGGTGCCTTCATATCTTGCTACATTTTGCTTCGTGCTTACAACTCCCGTTTTTGCTACATTTGCTTCTTTGAGTTGTAACACTTAGCCTCGATGGTCGTCTGCTACCTGCTTGTCACTCCGTTATGCGAAGATAAATTCCGCATGTGCAACGATAAATTCCGCACTCATCTCATTCTGCAGACGTCCATTTTCCATTATGCATGTCATTATCTTCATATACTTTCACATGCATAGTGGATTGTCATAAGTTAAAGTGGATCTCCACAAGTACAACCTGCCATGTGCATTTGCATTCAAGAAGCAAATTACTTATATGCACATCTTCAGGGGGAGCCCTTGCAACTTATGAAGACAATTCTTTTACAATTTCGCAAATTATGTTTCCCGTTGAAAACTTCAACTAGTTTGTCATCAATCACCAAAAAGGGGGAGATTGTAAGTGCATCTAGTGCCACCCCTAGTTGGTTTTGGAGTATTGACGACAAACCTAGTTGAGGGACTAATGTGTTTGTGAGAATTGCAGGAAAACACAGGTAGAAGTCCCTCATTGATTCGGTTTCACTACCAGAGATGACCCCTAAAAATGTACGAAGACATTGAAGACAATGGTGGTTTATGAAGATATTCATATTGAAGACAATGACATGAGAAGACTCCCTATGAAGCTTTTGGAACTCGAAGACCTAGATCCTTCGTAGTTTTATTTCATTCATGTTGTGTCATAGGAACCACCGTACTGTTAAGTGGGGTCGAAGAGAACCAGTCAGAATGACTGAAGTAATGCCTAATTCAAATCCTATGTCTTCGAGCGAAGCCTATGAGAGAAAATCTTGTCCAGAGTCAGACAAGTCAGCTTTACTTGTAGCCCAAGTAAAGTTGCCGTGTGAGTTCGAAATCCGACCGTTGGTACACGTGTCAATTCCTTAGTGACCCAGGGTCATTTCGGACAGATCAGGTCGGGTTGCCAAGTGGCTATAAATAGTCCACCCCCCCACAACCTTAAAGGGGGGCGGCTCAAATTTCAGTGCACGGCTTTTGTCGTTTGAGAGCAACCCACCTCGAATCCTTTGAAAGAAAAATTCCCAGTGAGGAGAGAAGCCCTAACCACCCAGAGCCAGAGTAAATTGGGCATCACTTAAGTCTTCGTGTCTGTGTGATTTGATGACTTATTACACTTGAGGACTGTGCATCCTCCAGACGGTTAGGCGTCGCGTTCCGAGCATCCAAGAGAAATTGTGGATTGCCAGTGAACGAAGTCTTTGAAGGTTTGGGAGTCTACCTTGAAGACTTACCACAGTGATTGGGCGAGGTCTGTGTGACCTTAGCTCAAGGAGAAAACGGTGAGGACTGGGTGTCTTGGACTAAGTGTCCTTGACTGGGTGTCCGGGACTGTGTGTCCTTCGGTTTAAATACCTAGCCGCTCCAACCAGACGTACAGTTGTCACAGCAACTGGAACTGGTCCAACAAACCATTGTCTTCAACGTGTCACTGGTTTCATCTTCACTTCCCTTCATTTACAGTTATTCATTGTGAAGCCATTGCATGCTTGCTTTATCTCTTGTCTTCACAACATGAATGTATGATCTGTTCGGCTTCATAACTTCTTCCTACCTGATCCTTATTACACTGAGGCTGTTTGTCATTGCGCTTTCACTCTATTGAATACATGACCATGACTGCCCTAGTGTAATCTAACTTCCGCTGCATAGTAATAGGCATAATCTTCACTGTTTGTCTTCATAACTCTCACGTTTTGAAGACTTTCATAAAAATCGCCTATTCACCCCCCCCCCTCTAGTCGATATAACGCACTTTCACTATCCCATACGTTTACTGGGGCCTCTCCCGTCCCGTGCGCTTCCCGAAATTTGGATCCCACGAAATCCGTGGGCAGCAGAACAACTCGTTGGACCGAAGATCTCCTCCGCACCGTCACTCAGAACTCTTCAAGTATAAGAACTCACTCGACAAAACCTAAGAATGGATCAAGGCGACTGGAAAGAAAGTTGTTGTCATCACTCTGGTCCATTGATCCGAAACAAGGTATGCTCACGACATGAAAAATGAGTCGGAGATGTGCTCAAACCCTTTCCCACTCAAACCTCGATCCATTCGCTGGCTAATGATGAAGCTATGTACCTAGGGTAGGGGCATGGACCTGTCCAAACTGACCTACCCAAGGACACCTCCAGAAGAAATCATCTTTCAATCGACTTGGAGGTGTTGCACTCGACAGACTCGAAGATACTCGACCAAGAAGCAACCGCTCGACCAAGACCAAGCCACTCGACAGTCAGGAGACCTAAAGGCACTCCGCATGCTAACGGTCGGTTATTAAGTAGCCTTTATGGTCATCATAGCACTTTATTAGGGGCGTTACCAGTAACACCCCACCTTAATGTATTTAAAACCCTGCATAACTGAGGGCCGGAGGGGTCTGGCGGACTCTATATAAGCCACCCCCTCCTCAGTGTAAAGGGTTCGCACCCCTGTAATTCATACTCTCGTAATCCAGTCGACCGCCTCCGGGCTCCGAGACGTAGGGCTATTACTTCCTCCGAGAAGGGCCTGAACTCGTAAACCTTGCATTCTTACAACTTCTCCATAGCTAAGATCTTGCCTCTCCATACTTACCCCCCTACACTACTATCATACTTGGAACCACGACACCATAAATTCCTTTGACGTAGCTTAGACTGCGTCGGTATTTCCCGAAACAGGAAGGGATGATGCAACACAACTACGGTAAGTATTTCCCACAATTATGAATCCAAGGTTATCAATCTAGTAGGAGAACCAAACAACACTATGTAAACAGTACCTGCACACAAAGAACAAATACTTGCGACCCGACGCGTAATAGGGGTTGTCAATCCCTCCTCGGTAAAAAGATAGATTAAATTGTATGAGATTGGATAAATAGATCTGAATAAAACACGAAATAAAATAAGTAAATAAATAGTGCAGCAAGGTATTTTTGGGTTTTTGTAATAATAGATCTGAAAACAATATGATAAAAGATAGACTTGGGGGCCATAGATTTCACTAGTGGCTTCTCTCGAGAAAATGGCATACGATAGGTAGACAAAATATTGTTGGGCAATTGATAGAATAACAAATAATTATGATGATATCCAGGGCAATAATTATGACGATAACCAATGCATCACGTCCAAGATTAGTAGATCGACTCTTGCCTGCATCTACTACCATTACTCCACACATCGACCGCTATCCAGCATGCATCTAGTATATTAAGTTCATGGAAAATGGAGTAATGCAATAAGAACGATGACATGATGTAGACAAGATCTATTTATGTAGGAATATACCCCTCCTTTTTATCCTTAATAGCAACGATCAATACATGCCTCGCTACCCCTTCTGTCACTCCTTGATGACACTGCAAGATCGAACCCATCACAAAGCACCTCTTCCCATTGCAAGAAAAATCAATCAGGTTGGCCAAACCAAACCAAGATCGGAGAAGAAATACGTGGCTATAAATAATCATGCATAAAAGAAATCAAATAAGACTCAAATAATTTTCATGGATATAGATCTGATCATAAACTCGAACTTCATCAGATCCCAACAAACACACCGTAAAAAGTCATTACATCAAATAGATCTCCAAGAACAACGAGGAGAACATTGTATTGAGAATCAAAAAGAGAGAAGAAGCCATATAGCTACTGCCTACAGACCCGTAGGTCTATGGTGAAATACTCACGCATTAGCCGAGGAGCACCAATGAGGATGATGAACCTCTCCATGATCATGTTCCCCTCCGGCAGAGTGCCGCAATGGGGCTCTAGATTGGATCTCGTGGTTCTGGAACTTGCGGCAGCTGGAATTGTGTTTCTTCAACTCCCCTAGGGTTCTTGGAATATTGGGATATTTATATAGATGAGAGGTGGTGCAACGGAGCTCTGTGGGCCCCACCACTCATCTGGGCGTGCTTGGGCCTCCTGGCGCTCCCTGGTGGGTTGTGGGCCCATGGGCCTTCCCGCGTCCACTTCCTTGGCTCCCAAGTTGTCTTCTGGTCCAAAAAAATCTCCAAAAAGTTTCATTGTGTTTGGACTCCATTTGCTACTGATATTCTATGAAGTAAAAAACAAGAAAAAAACAGCAACTGGCATTGGGCACTGTGTCAATAGGTTAGTCCCAAAAAATGATATAAAGTTGCTATAAAATGATTGTAAAACATCCAAGAATGATAATATAACATCATGGAACAATAAAAAATTATAGATACATTGGAGACGTATCATAGGGCAATGCATGTGGTATTTGTAGATCTTTGGCTAAATCGAGGCATGAGTAGGTGATACGTCTCCAACGTATCTATAATTTTTTATTGCTCCATGCTATATTATCTACTGTTTTGGACATTATTGGGCTTTATTATCCACTTTTATATTATTTTTGGGACTAACCTATTAACCGGAAGCCCAGCCCAGAATTGCTATTTTTTTGCCTATTTTAGGGTTTCAAAGAAAAGGAATATCAAACGGAGTCCAAATGAAATGAAACCTTCGGGAACATGATTTTTGGAACGAACATGACCCAGGAAACTTGGACCTTATGTCAAGCAGCCAACAGGGAGGCCACGAGGTAGGGGGGCACGCCTACCCCTGCCCCCCAGGCGCGCCCTCCACCCTCGTGGCCCCCCTGTTGGTCCAACGACATACTTCTTCCTCCTATATATACCTACGTACCCCCAAACAATCAGATACGGAGCCAAAACCCTAATTCCACCGCCGTAACTTTCTATATCCACGAGATCCCATCTTGGGGCCTGTTCCAGAGCTCTGCTGGACGGGGCATCGATCACAGAGGGCTTCTACATCAACACCATAGCCTCTCCGATGAAGTGTGAGTAGTTTACCTCACACTTATGGGTCCATAGTTATTAGCTAGATGGCTTCTTCTCTCTTTTTGGATATCAATACAAAGTTCTCCCCCTCTCTTGTGGAGATCTATTCGATGTAATCTTCTTTCGCGGTGTGTTTGTTGAGACTGATGAATTGTGGGTTTATGATCAAGTTTATCTATGAACAACATTTGAATCTTCTCTGAATTCTTTTATGTATGATTGGTTATCTTTGCAAGTCTCTTCGAATTATCAGTTTGGTTTGGCCTACTAGATTGATCTTTCTTGCAATGGGAGAAGTGCTTAGCTTTGGGTTCAATCTTGCGGTGTCCTTTCCCAGTGACAGTAGGGGCAGCAAGGCACGTATTGTATTGTTGCCATCGAGGATAACAAGATGGGGTTTTCATCATATTGCATGAGTTTATCCCTTTACATCATGTCATCTTGCTTAAAGCGTTACTCTGTTCTCTTGAACTTAATACTCTAGATGTATGCTGGATAGCGGTCGATGTCTGGAGTAATAGTAGTAGATGCAGGCAGGAGTCGGTCTACTTGTCTCGGACGTGATGCCTATATACATGATCATACCTAGATATTCTCATAACTATGCTCAATTCTGTCAATTGCTCAATAGTAATTTTTTTCACCCACCGTAAAATAATTATGCTCTTGAGAGAAGCCACTAGTGAAACCTATGGCCCCCGGGTCTATCTTCCATCATATTAATCTTCCAATACTTAGTTATTTTCATTGCTTTTATTTTACTTTGCATCTTCATCATGAAAATACCAAAAATATTATCTTATCATATCTATCAGATCTCACTCTCGTAAGTGACCGTGTAGGGATTAACAACCCCTTATCGCATTGGTTGCGAGGATTTATTTGTTTTGTGTAGGTGCGAGGGACTCGCGCGTAGCGTCCTACTGGATTGAAATTTGAATTATGCACATAAATGCATTGAAAACTCAGTTAATGCATCAAAATGTCCAAACGAACCCCAAAAAATACCAAAAATTGACACAACACTCATGTTGTTCTATGTTGACACGATAAAATTTTTGAAAGCAATAAGAGGCTATTGATATCGTTTCGTCCCCAAAGGTGGGACATTCCCTACCGAAAACATCACGCCTGTTGTGAGAAGCTCTGGTTTGTGACAAGCATATCCCCAAACCTGCCCCAATTGGGACAAGAAATTTACCATGGCATATTGATGCCGCTCCATAATAGCATGCCAAGTTTCATGAATTTCGGACGAGCTTTGGATTTGCTAGAATTTAAAAACCAGGTACCTCAATGTTTGCAGCAGAGTAACCATGGCAGGGTGTTTGAAATTCATTCCCATATCTTGCATGGGACCTAAGCATGCAGGCAAGGACACATATTTGAATTTTCAACCAATTTATATGCATTAGAGCATGTGCATGTAGTTCAAATTTGAATTATGCACATAAATGCATTGAAAACTCAGTTAATGCATAAAAATGTCCAAACAAACCCACAAAATTCCCAAAAATTGACACAACACTCCTGTAGTTCAATGTTGACACAAGAATTTTTTTGAAAACAATAAGAGGCAATGGATATCGTTTCATGCCCAAAGGTGGGATGTTCCCTACCGAAACCATCACGCTTGTTGTGATAAGCTCTCGTTTGTGAGAAGCATATCCCCAAACCTGCCCCAAATGGGACAAAAATTACAATGGCATGTTGATGCCGCTCCATGATAGCATGCCAAGTTTCATGAATGTCGGACAAGCTTTGGATTTACTAGAATTTAAAAACTAGGTATCTCAATGTTTGCGGCCGAGTAACCGTGGTAGGGTGTTTGAAATTCATTCGCATATCTTGCATGGGACCTAAGCAGGCAACCAAGGACACAGATTTGAATTTTCAAGCAATATATATGCATTAGAGCATGTGCATGTAGTTAAAATTTGAATTATGCACATAAATGCATTGAAAACACAGTTAATGCATAAAAATGTCCAAACGAACCCCGAAAAATCGCAAAAATTAACACAACACTCCTGTTGTTCTATGGTGACATGAGAAAATGTTTGAATGAAATAAGAGGCAATGCATATCGTTTCGTTCCCAAAGGTTGGACGTTCCCTACCTGAAACCATCAGGCTTGTTGTGAGAAGCTCTAGTTTGTGAGAAGCATATCTCCAAACCTGCCCCAAATTGGACAAAAATTTTACCACGGCATGTTGATGCCGCTCCATGATAGCATGCAAAGTTTCATGAATTTCAAACGAGCTTGGATTTACTAGAATTTAAAAACTAGGTATCTCAATGTTTGCGGCCTAGTGACCATGGCAGGGTGTTTGACATTCATTCCCATTTCTTGCTTGGGACCTAAGCATGCAACCAAGGACACATATTTGAATTTTCAACCAATTTATATGCCTTAGAGCATGTTTATGTAGTTCAAATTCGAATTATGCACCTAAATGCATTGAAAACTCGGTTAATGCATAAAAATGTCCAAACGAACCCCGAAAAATCCCAAAAGTTGACACAACACTCCTATTGTTCTATGTTGACATGAGAAAAAATTTGAAAGCAATAAGAGGCAATGGATATCGTTTCGTCCCCAAAGGTGGGACGTTCCCTACTAAAACCATCAGGTTTATTGTGAGAAGCTCTGGTTTTTGAGAAGCATATCCCCAAATCTGCACCAAATGGGAGAAAACATTTACCACGACATGTTGATGCCGCTCCATGATAGCATGCCAAGTTTCATGAATCTCAGACGAGCTTTGGATTTACTAGAATTTAAAAACCAGGTATCTCAATGTTTGCGGCCGAGTGACCGTTGCAGGGTGTTTGACATTCATTCCAGTTTCTTGAATGGGGCCTAAGCATGCAACCAAGGAGACAGATTTAAATTTCCAACCAATTTATATGCATTAGAGCATGTGCATGTAGTTTAAATTTGAATTATGCACATAAATGCATTGAAAACTCAGTTAACGCGTAAAAATGTCCAAACGAACCCCGAAAAATCCCAAAAATTATTACAACACTCCTATTGTTCTATGGTCACATGATAAATTTTTTGAAAGCAATAAGAGGCTATTGATATCATTTCGTCCGCAAAGGTGGGACGTTCCCTACTGAAACCATCACACTTGTTTTGAGAAGCTCTGGTTTGTGAGAAGCATATCTCCAAACCTGCCCCAATTGGGACAAGAAATTTACCACGACATGTTGATGCCGCTCCATGATAGCATGCCAAGTTTCATGAATTTTGGATGAGCTTTGGATTTACTAGAATTTAAAAACCAGGTACCTCAATGTTTTCAGCCGAGTAACCGTTGCAGGGTGTTCAAAATTCATTCCCATATCTTGCATGGGACCTAAGCATGCAACCAAGGACACATATTTGAATTTTCAAAAACATTATATGCATTAGAGCATGTGCATGTTGTTCAAATTTGAATTATGCACATAAATGCATTGAAAACTCAGTTAATGCATAAAAATGTCCAAACGAACCCCAAAAAATCCCAAAAATTGACACAACACTCCTGTAGTTCTATGTTGACATGAGAAAATTTTCGAAAACAATAAGAGGCAATGGATATCGTTTCATCCCCAAAGGTGGGGCGTTCCCTACCGAAACCATCAGGCTTGTTGTGAGAAGCTCTGGTATGTGAGAAGCATATCCCCAAACCTACCCCAAATGGGACAAAAAATTTACCACGGCATGTTGATGCCGCTCCATGATAGCATGCCAAGTTTCATGAATTTCAGACGAGCTTTTGATTTACTAGAATTTAAAAACCAGGTATCCCAATGTTTGCGGCCGAGTGACCATGGCAGGGTGTTTGGCATTTATTCCCATTTCTTGCATGGGACCTAAGCATGCAACCAAGGACACATATTTGAATTTTCAACCAATTTATAAGCATTAGAGCATGTGCATGTAGTTCAAATTTGAATTATGCACATAAATGCATTGAACACTCAGTTAATGCATAAAAATGTCTAAACGAACCCCGAAAAATGGCAAAAATTGACACAACACTCCTGTTGTTCTATGTTGACACGGTAAAAATTTTGATAGCAATAAGAGGCAATTGATATCGTTTCATCCCCAAAGGTGGGATGTTCCCTACCGAAACCATCACGCTTGTTGTGAGAAGCTCTGGTTTGTGAGAAGCATATCCCCAATCCTGCCCCAAATGGGACAAAAATTAGCACGACATGTTGATGCCGATCCATGATAGCATGCCAAGTTTCATGAATTCCGGACGAGCTTTGGATTTACTAGAATTTAAAAACAAGGTACCTCAATGTTTGCGGCCGAGTAACCGTGGTAGGGTGTTTGAAATTCATTCCCATATTTTGCATGGGACCTAAGCATGCAACCATGGACACAGATTTGAATTTTCAACCAATTTATATGCATTAGAGCATGTGCATGTAGTTCAAATTTGAATTATGCACATAAATGCATTGAAAACTCAGTTAATGCATAAAAATGTCCAAACGAACCCCGCCCAAAAATTGACACAACACTCCTAGTGTTCTATGTTGACACGAGAATTTTTTTGAATGAAATAAGAGGCAATGGATATCGTTTCGTCCCCAAAGGTGGGACATTCCCTACCGAAACCATCAGGCTTGTTGTGAGAAACTTTGGTTTGTGAGAAGCATATCCTCAAAACTGTCCCAAATGGAACAAAAAAATTACCACAACATGTTGATGTTGCTCCATGATAGCATGCCAAGTTTCATGAATTTCAGACAAGCTTTGGATTTAGTAGAATTCAAAAACCAGGTATCTGAATGTTTGTGGCCGAGTAACCATGGCAAGGTGTTTGACATTCATTCCCATTTCTTGCATGGGACCTAAGCATGCAACCAAGGACACAGATTTGAATGCTCAACCAATTTATATGCACTAGAGCTGTGCATCTAGTTCAAATTTGAATTATGCACATAAATGCATTGAAAACTCGGTTAATTACAATTCTTTTACGACACGCATATAGTTGCATGTTCACTACAGATAAAAGGTCTAGCAATTCAAACACCGTCCATTGCCGTTGTGACCCCATTATGTAATTCAAGTCAAGATGAAAAATCAAGTAGATCGCACACAGTTTATTATCACCAACCATGTGAGATGCAACACGAAATATCCTAGAGCACCGTCGGTGTATAGTACGCCTATGGCTTACGCGAGAAGGTGCGCCGGCTATAGTCCACAGCCGGCGTCTCAAGCACACTAGCTCGCTCCCCAAATATCATTTCACTGTTCAATCGTCGCCGGTGAAAGATGGGCACGTGGACCCAGGTCGTGAGGGCATCTTTTGTGGCCCACTCCGGCGAGAGCGCTGCCGCAACCGCACTGCACGTGCTAACAAGATGCATGAGCGCGGCCGCAATCTGTGACCGGGTGGCAAAGGCAGCCCAAATGGCCGTTGTTGCTTCTCAGGTGGCGGCAAAAACATCTTCCTCGGGGATAGCAACTGGCGAGAGCGGCACAACAGTTGTCCGTTCCGCAGTGGCGGCCTTAGCCCTGATGGAGGCCGCCCATGACCATGTCAAGGCTGCCCATGCCTAGCTCCTGGCGGCCACCGCACAAATCGAACGAAGCTTCTCCGACAATGGTCGGCAACCCATGGCCGAAGAGCTGGCAATCGCCGAGAGCATTCGAGCAGCCGTCCGTTCCTCCACCGCATACCTTGCGATGACGGAGCTCGTCCAAGCCCAGATCACGGCCGCCCACGCCCAGCTCATGGCGGCCTTTTCCAAAGATATGACAACCGCGGATGGCGAGATGCTTGCCGAGTATGGTGCGATGGATGCCATGGAGCCCCTTCCCCACGAGACCGTCGGGCGTGAGCTGGACATGGAGGCGGCGGCGGAGATCGACGAGCACCAGCCGTAGTAGTACTCTTTGTTTTGTTTAATTAAGAGCATCAGTCTTTAATTTGTTAGAGTAATGTTTAGGTCGGCTAGCTCTATTTAATTGCTGAACTTGCTCGATTAAGAAGTGTGGGTGTGCTGTAGTGTCCTTTGTGTACCCAAATTATGCAATGACGTGGATGACCACTATAACCAGGGAAATTCGAACCAAAATTTTTGACGTTCAAACTCAACACACACGGGTTAAGCTATCCGAATCGTTTGTGATGTTCACATATCGTACATAGTTCTGAATAAGGGACCATGTCTGATGACACTTTGCGTGCCAGTTTTTTGGCTGAAGCGATTCCAAATTTTCGGCTTCCGCGGAAATATCTACCTCCCCGGCCCCTCCCCCTTACCAAAAGCCACATTTCCCCTGTTTCTGCCTTCCTTTCCAAGTTGAAACCTTTCACTCCTTGCTTGCAGCGCTGCCTCCTCGCCGGCGACCCTCCTTCACGCTGCTCGACCTAGCCTATCCAGGCAGGTAATCCACACCCAACCCCCATCCTCGTCCTCCTTCCACATACCACATGCCCCGACCACTGGCGTGAGCGCGACACCTTCCACCCAAATCACCGACCCCTCCACCAAATAAGCGCCGCCCTAAGACATGGTGAACGCAGTATAGCTAGGATCTCAAGGAGCATTTGGTAGCGGAGAAGCAAATCGCGGCCGCACGCGCGAATTAGGTCACGATGGCTGCGATTCGTGCCGACCCCCAGATCATGGAGGAGCACCTCGCCATTGAGGCCACCGTCGACACCTCACGCGCCGATGCCGTGACGTGGTTGACTGCTTTAAATGATAGTTCATGGCATTTTCTCAAGGCCACCGTCGGTGCCTTCGACGAAGACTACGAGGTGTTTTCTCAGCATGCACGTGCTTACCTCATCTCAAGAGCCAGCAGGTTGGTGCCCTGAGCGGCTCAGCCAACTCACCACTATGACGAGGGCACCCACGAAGCGGAGGCCTTGCCCTCTTCCATGTCCTAGGAGCCAATTGTCATCGATATCTCCGACAATGAGGAGTAGCTTGTCTTATTAGCTCACTATAAGGACCCATGTTCAGTTTTCTAGCTACTGCCTTTCCTTAAAATATTCTAGTGAATTGTTCTATCTACTTTTACCATGTAATCTTGTGCTCTAGAGTATATGTTCTATATGTCATGCAATGTGGTGTTCAGTTAACTGTTTGGTTCAATTCTATAAATGTGATGCTCAATTCTTCAGGGTGCAATTTTCCAAGTTGTCTAGCATGCTTGGTTTGGTTAACTGTCCTATCTTCTGTTAGAAGTATGTTATATTTGTGCAATGTGGTGCTCAGTTAACATTTGGTTCATTTGTTGTGGTGTTTAGTTAATTGTTTGGTTCAATTCTGCAATGCGATGTTGAATTATTGTGGGTGCATTATGTTATTGTATACCATGTGAGAAATAAATCGAATTTGGCTGTACTAAATACATGAGAAACAAATACAATTGCTATATTTCCAAGTTATTAAGCATGCTTTGTTTGGTTAACTGTCTGATCTTCTATTAGGAGTGTGTTATATTGTGCAATGTGGTGCTCAGTTAACGTTTGGTTCATTTGCAGACTAAGGCATAGCCTAGTGGTGGGAAGGGGCTGATGCCTTCCCACCCACCCAGGTTCAACGCATGGTACTTGCAAGTTGGGTTTGTTGCACCAATTATACTGTAGGGGGTTCCCCTACAGTCTTCCTGTCAAAAAAACGTTTGGTTCATTTGTTGTGGTGCTTAGTTAACTTCACATGCATGGTCCATTGTCTAATAGTACATTAGTGTGCAACTGCAAGAACCATTCTAATATTTAGGTTTTTAACAATTTGGTCTTGCACATGTAGGTCCAACTGTTAGGGGTTTTGACCCACTGTTTGACCCTTTTTGCATATGGGGAAATGAGTTGTCCATGAATATCAATCAAGTCAAGAAACTTAGAAACATTGTTAGGATAATGAAATTAGCGACACAAAACAACAAGATCTTTGTCTGCACAATGAACAAGACATCAGTTCACTACAAGATGGTACTAACTATTATACTTTGCCTTTTTTATTCCTTTGCCCCATTTCCAATATAGAGAAGATATTTATGCACATCCTTGTTTTCAGGTCATTCCAAAGCAGTTCACTGATGATTACCTCTCAAACAACCTCAACGATCAGGAGGCGAGGAAGGTTTTCATACAACACCCATGGTTCAATAATGAAGTGTTTTTGAAGAGGACGAAGGACGGACGGTCAATCAACCACAAGCACTGGCCTAAAGTTGCAAAGACCTTCAACATGAACGAAGGACCAATATTCGCCTTCCCCTTCAGCAGTTTTCCAGATGAGATGCATCTGTCTATATACCGTCTATGATGCTAATTTCGAAAGGTTCTACATGATGCATGTGAAACTTGGTGCTGGTGCAGTTGTGTAATGGGGTAGCTGAGTGTTGAAGCTATATCATGTTGTACTCTGATGTATTTCAATTATGAAATTCGGTTTCCTTAATATGGAGATGAAATATATTATGTGCTTAATATGAATGTCAATTATATTAATAAATGGATTATTAATAATAGGGCAATTAGCCTGCTAACTGGGTTTTGCTATTGCAAACGGTTACTAAAAAAATACCGTGGGCGATGACCTCAGGCAATGCACACAGTTTTAAGGAATAAACCGTGTTGCATCAATGAACAATCACACACGACTTTCTCTTGAAAACTGTTTGTGTTAGGCCACCTTGTGCAAACTTTTACCACATAGAAACTGTGTGTGATGGACATCCGTTGCCACAAAGTTTCTTCTACGGACCATGTGTGATACATTCAATAACGCAAACGATAAAATTTTTAATATCGTTTGCAATGGCAACGCTATCACAAACGATTTAAAGGGAAAAATTGTGTGTGATGTACCTGTGAACGGAAATGTTTTCCTTGGAGCGACTATGTGGGATGTACATATGAACGGAAACGTTTAGCGGGGACTGACTGTGTGGGATGTACATGCGATCATAAACAATTTCGCTTGTATAATTATATTTTTAGCTCTACTGTACGCCTTTCCGTATTTGAGCGCTCGCCGGTCGCACACGAACTCATTTTGCCGAGCGTGTGTGCCAGGAGGGCATATCCCCGATGGTTTCTGGGTCGTGTGGGAAGGACCCCCTGTTGGGGATATAACTATTAGGTATGACCCGCCATGAGGGGCCGGGTTATACCTATGGCGATTCATGAAGACCAAGACAGCTCTAGATGATGGCGGTTCAATTAAGGGCCCAAGGCCCAAAGGTGACTCAAGGCCCGTAGTGATAAACCGCCATATGTACTTAACTTGTATTGTAAGGCAGGGATAGTTAGAGACCGAGACGGACACTGTTTATGAGCTGGCCAGGACTCTGTGAGCCGCTGGGAGATGACCTATGTATATAAAGGGACGACCTGGCGGCGGTTCAGGGCAAGAAAGATCAAATCGAAAGCTAGGTCAAGCGAATTCGCTCCCTAGTAATCGAAACATAAGCAATACCACCTCAAACTGGATTAGGCCTTTACGTTCACTTCAAGGGGCCGAACCAGTATAAACCCTCGTGTCATTTGTCCCGTTTTAACTCCTTTAAGCTTCCTAGTTGCGATGGCTCCACGATTAAGTCCTTTCACTAGGACATCTGCCGTGACAATTCCACGACACCCCCTATCGCCGTCACTCACTAGGCGATGGTTCCAAATGCCGCCACGAAAAGCAGTTAAAAACCATTTGTATAGCACCGACATGTACCAGTGACATGTCAGCATCCCCAAGCTTAACTCCTACTCGTCCTCGAGTAGGTAAGTGATAAAAAGAGAATTTTTTATGTGGAATGCTGCCTATCATGTCATATCATATTCTTTTCTTAATAGCATGGACAATTGGACTTCTATATTGTTCAAAGCAATAGTCTAGTTTTGACATGATAACTTAAATACTCAAGCATATCAACAAGCAATCATGCCTTTCCAAATATCAATGCTAAAATAAGCTATCCCTAGCCCATCACGCTCAATCATTGATCCATTCATGAAACACACTCGCATATTAGGTACACCCAATGCGCAAGTACGATCATAGTGCCTCCTAGTTGGTGCTTCTATAAGAGAAGATGGATACTCAAATTCAAAATAAAAATTGCATAAAGTAAAAGAAAGGACCTTCGTAGAGGGAAGTAGGGATTTGTAGAGGTGCCAAAGCTCAAAGCAAAACATTTAGAGATAAAAACATTTTGGGAGGTGTGTCCTTCCCACCAACAAAAATGACTTAGAGTTCCCAACACTTTCCATGCTAGATATACCATAGGCAGTTCCCAAACAGAAAATAAAAATTTATTCCTTTTTCAACCATAATTTCACTTTCCATGGCTAGCCATATCCACGGTTGCCCTCCATACCAACATTTTCCAAGGAATTTATTATTTGACAACATAAAGTAAATTCATTTTTCATTTCGGGACTGGGCATCCCTAATAACTTTGCCTTACTCTCGTGCATTGACAAGTGAATAAACACTCATCGTGAGAATAACACATCTAGCATAGAAAATATTAGACACCCCTCACCGCTCCGCGAGCGTGTAGCGATCTGACCTCAAACAGTCAAATCTCTGTGCATAAGTGTCATCCCTGGATCGGTAATGCTGACACACACATAGTACTTCGAAGGATTTATAACAGAGTAGCAATCACACACTTATTACATCGCATGTCTCAAAAGAGAACTTAATACAATACTATGGCTTAAGGCCACCTAAATAAGGTAACAGCGGAAGGCATGGAAGATAAAGTGAGTCCATCAACTCCAATGGCATAGCTGAGTGCACGACAACAACCTAGCGCACCTTACTCTTCGTCTGAAAAGTCTACAACATGATATGTTGCATCCCGAAACGGGTCAACGCATGGAATATGCTGGCAATATAACACAGTAGAGCAATGAACAGGTAAATTCTATCACTACATGCATATATGGCTGGTGGAGGCTCTATGGTTATAATGTTTTTGCGAAAAGCCAATTTTCCCAACAACAAAGGAATATATTTTGTTTAACTATCATGGTAGTTTATAAACATTGAGAATGGTACCCCCATCTCAATCCCAATTAAATAGTAATTAATAACCCAACAAATTAATTTAGAGTGATGAGATCAACATGATAATCCAAGAACCAGATACTCAAGATGTCCATAACCAGGGACACGGCTAAACGTGATTAGTTTGTACACTCTGTATAGGGTTGCACACTTTTCCCCACAAGACTTGATCTCCTCTGTTGGATTTCTCGCACTACAAGGTGTTTGAGAAACGGATGACCGAGACACAGTCTTTCAGAAGCATTAACTCTTTACTCTGGGTAGACAGTACCAACCTACATCCCCTACATCTGCTAGCCTACCACTAAAAGAGGTCATTCAACATACTCAACTATGCTAGAGCCCATAATGGCTTGTGGCTGCACATAGAAGTTTCTAGCAAGAATAATCTTATGATCCATTTAAGCCTGGGTAGCGAACAAAAGGACAACACTGGTATATCCCCAGGTGCGCACAACTAATCCACCCAGATGTGTATTTAAGTAGCCACCTTAAGTTAACCATTAATTAATAATCTCACATCTATCATGGATCACTCAAACCAAACCACGTCTATGAGAATAGCATGGCAACCTAAGCCCAACGTAGATGTAAATCCCAAGGTTTGATAATAAAAGCGCAATAGGTTCTACCTCATCATCTACTTCCCAATACCCACATGTTAATCACATCCTAATCATGTAGTGTTTGAGCATTGAAACTAATGCATAAAACTAGGTAATAAAGGGGTATGATCAACGTCTTACTTGCCTTGCTGACGATCTGCAAACCCTAGAGACTTGTAGTAGCACGCTTCGCACTCCACGAATTCTATCGCGAACAAACAATAGCATACATAAGCACTCAAGAATAGCTGCAAGGGTAAAACTCAAATAAGAAGATCCAAACCTGAAAGTTCAACTGAAGAGCTTCGATTTGCAAAAAGAAGCAATCGAATCGGAGCTACGGAATTGAAACTACGGTCAAAAGAACTTCGAATTCAAATTTGCTTGCAACCAAATTTTAAATTGTCAAAACCATGTTCAAGTTGTTTAACTGGTAAGAGGGCTTCGAGACGTAGATTTTGGTGTTGGTTTCACTGGATTTGGACGAACGGTTGAAAGGTTGCGAGGGTTTGAAAATAAGGGGCTAATCTGTGATAAAAATAATCATGGATAGGTCCCTGGCAAAAATAAAATAGAAAAAGAAATATCTATCGGACGAATATCCACTAACAGGGGCAAATGAACGAATTCATTTGTTATTAGGTAAAACAAATGAACGTTCGCGGATTAGAACTAAACCGAGAAAAACCCTAATCCAAAAAAACCGACCTAGATCTAAAACCGAAAAACCCGGAAAACCGGCGAACCGGGCGGTTCTGTACCGGTCAACGGCGGCGGTGACTTCGGGTGGGGCGGCGGCTCCGACGGGGCGACGTGGCACCAGCGGAGCGGCGCAGGTGGCGCGGTGGCGGCAGGCGCAGCAACGGCGGCGGTGGCTGCTGCTGCTTGCTGCTGCGGCGGTGGTGGTGGTGAGAGGCGGCGGGGTGGCGCGGGTTATAAAGGTCTCGGGGGCGGCGGTGGGGTGACGCGAGGCACGGACACCGAGGCCGACCTGGACTACAGCGGGAGTCCGGCGCTCGCACGGCTGCTGGAGGCGGTGACGCTGGTGGGCTTGGCCCTGCTCGGCTGGGCCGTTGGCCGAGTCGGGCGCGCGACTTTTTTTTAAAACTAAATTCTGCCAAAAAGTAGAAATCCTAAATATATATAAAAAATTGTTAAATTTCCAAAAACAATTTTCGTTGTCTAGATAAAATATTTAGAACAAAGTGAACATTTTCTTGGCCTAAAAATGTAATTTTTTTAAAATGCATATTTTTTCTAATTCAAATAAAATAACAAATAAAATCAAAATAAAATTATTTATTTGATTTTAACATTTTTTCCCCAATATTTCCTTTATTTTGGAGAAGTCATTTTATCTCCTCTCTTTTATTTTTAATATTGGAAATATTTTGGAGAGAAAAATAATTAAAACCAAAATGATCCTCTTTTCTATATTTGAGAAAAACTCAAATATGAAAATAATTGAAATCCCCAACTTTCTCCGTGGGTCCTTGAGTTGCTTAGAATTTCTAGGATCAAAACCCAAATTGCAAATAAAATATGATATGCATATGATGACATATGTATAACATTCCAAATTGAAAATTTGGGATGTTACAAACCTACCCCCCTTAAGGTGAATCTCGCCCTCGAGATTCGGGTTGGTTAGAAAATAGGTGTGGGTGGTCTTTCCGTAGATCTTCCTCTCGCTCCCATGTGGCTTCATCCTCGGTATGGTGGCTCCACTGAACTTTGCAAAACTTGATAACCTTGATGCGTGTGTCTCGGCTAACAAACTCGAGAATCTTGACTGGTTTCTCCTCATAAGGCAGACCACTATCCAACTGAATTGCTTCCAGGGGCACTGTATCTCTCAGAGGGATTTCGGCCATCTCAGGATGGCACTTCTTCAACTGAGAAACGTGAAACACATCATGAACTCCCGATAGTCCTTTGGGTAACTCCAACTTGTAGGCCACTTCTCTCATACGTTCCAAAACTCGGTATGGTCCTACAAATCTCGGGGCTAACTTTCCCTTAACTCCAAAGCATTTAACTCCTCGCAGAGGTGACACACGAAGATATGCTTTGTCTCGGAATTCATAGACTACCTCCTTGCATTTTGAGTTTGCATAACTCTTCTGTCTGGACTGAGCTACCTTTAGTCTATCTCAAATCAACTTAACCTTCTCTTTGGACTCTTTGATCAAATCTGGTCCAAACAACTGACGATCCCCAACTTCATCCCACATTGACGGTGTCCTGCACCTCCTTCCATACAAAGCTTCGAAAGGTGCCATCTTCAAACTGGCCTGGTAGTTATTGTTGTACGAGAACTCTGTGTAGGGCAAATTATCATCCCAGCTAGATCCATAATCCAGCGCACAAGCTCTCAATATGTCCTCCAGAATCTGATTGACTCTCTTGGTCTGTCCATCTGTCCGTGGACGAAAGGTTGTACTGAACACTAGCCGGGTAACCAAGGTCTGGTGTAGCTGATTCCAAAACTTTGAAGTAAACTGGGTCCCTCTATCTGATACGATGGTCCTCAGAACTCCATGCAGACACACGATCCTGGTCATATATATCTTGGCCAACTTTGCACTCGTATAGGTAGTTTTCACTGGGGTAAAGTGATCCACTTTGGTCAAACGATCCACTACAACCCAAATAGAATCATATCCCGGTCCGGTCCTGGGTAATCCGGTGATGAAATCCATGCCAAGCTTATCCCACTTCCATTCTGGTATCGGCTTAGGCTGCAGTAATCCTGCTGGCTTCTGATGTTCTGCCTTCACTATCTCACATACATCACATACGGCTACGTACTCGGAAATATCCTTCTTCATTCCTGCCCACCAGAAACGCTCCTTCAAATCCAAATACATCTTGGTGTTTCCGGGGTGTATCGAGTATGGCGAGTCATGAGCTTCCTGAAGTATTAACTTCCTGATCTTTGCATTATTGGGTACATAAACACGGTCCTCAAACCATAAGGTGTCGTGATCATTCTCGCGAAAACACTTGGCTTTTCCTTTTCTCATCTTCTCCTTTATCTCAGCAATTTCCTTATCATCCTTCTGAGCTTATCGAATCTTTCCCAATAATGTTGACTTAACTTCCATTGATGCGACAAAACCTCTGGGGACTATCTCCAAACTTAGCTCCCTGAGATCTTCGGCTAACTCCTTTGGTAATCCCCCGCTTACCAGGGTATTGGCATAGCTCTTCCAGCTCAAAGCGTCTGCTACAACATTGGCCTTGCCTGGATGATATTGCAACTTCATGTCATAATCCTTTATAAGCTCCAACCATCACCTTCGCCTAAGATTCATCTCCTTCTGTGTGAAAATGTACTTCAAACTCTTGTGATCCGTGTACACATCACAATGGTTTCCAATAAGAAAATGTCTCCAGGTCTTGAGTGCATGCACTACAGCTGCTAACTCCAAATCATGCGTGGCATAATTCAACTCATGCGGTCGAAGCTGACGTGAGGCATATGAAACAACTCTTCCATATTGCATAAGTACACCTCCAAGTCCTAAGCAAGAAGCATCACAATACACTTGGAAATTCTTGCATATATCCGGCAGAATCAACACTAGGGCTGTAACCAAACGTTTCTTCAACTCCTGAAAACTTGCCTCACATTCATTTATCCACTTAAACTTAGTGTCTTTCTTCAGCAACTTCATCATGGGCTTCGCAATCTTAGAAAAATTCTCAATGAATCTCCGATAATATCCCGCGAGTCCAAGAAAACTACGGATCTCTCCAACTGTGGTGGGTGCCAACCACTCAGTGACAGACTGAACCATGGTAGGATCCACTACTATACCTTCTCCTGATATAACATGGCCAAGAAATCAAACTTCCTTTAACAAAAACTAACACTTGCTGAACTTGGCATACAACTGATGTTCCCTGAGCTTCTCGAGAACTAAACGCAAATGCTCCTTGTGCTCCTCTTCATTCTTCGAGTATACCAAGATATCGTGAATGAACACCACAACAAACTTATCCAAGAACTCCATGAACACCTTACTCATCATACTCATGAAATAGGCAGGGGCGTTAGTCAATCCAAATGACATAACCGTGTACTCATATAGCCCGTACCTTGTGGTGAAGGCTGTCTTGGGTATATCCTATTCTCGGATCTTCAACTGGTGGTATCCTGATCGTAGGTCGATCTTGGAGAATACTTTAGCTCCTAGCAGCTGGTCAAACAAATCATTGATCATCGGCAGTGGGTACTTGTTCTTGATCTTCACTTCATTCAATGCACGATAATCAACAACCATTCTCAAAGATCCATCATTCTTCTCAACCAAAAGCACTGGTGCTTCCCACGGTGACGAACTTCGTCGAATGTAACCTTTCTCCAATAACTCCTTAATATGCTTCTTAATCTCATCCAGATCATTTGCGGGCATCCGGTATGGTCTCTTCGATATCGGTCTGGTGCCTGGCAACAACTCTATCAAAAACTCAATGTCTCGATCCGGCAGCATGCCTGGTAGCTCCTCTGGAAATACATCTGGATAATCCTTCACTACAGGCACTTCCTCTTGAACAACTCCTGAGAGGGAATTTACTTGGGTTCTCCTTGGCGCATGCCTGATACATACTTAATCCTTTTTCCCTCCGGGGTGGTGAGCAGAATTGAGCCAGTAGCACAGTCAATGTTTCCTCCATACTTCGACAGCCAATCCATGCCTAGTATCACATCCAATCCTTGTGACTCCAGAATTATTAGGTCTTAGGGGAAAACATGGCTACCAATGGTTAAGGGTAACTGATCGCACCATCGGCTGGCCATATACTCTGCTCTTGGTGAGCTTACTAGCATGGGTGACCTAAGGGATAAGGTGGGTAGCTTAAACTTGTCCACAAATCCCCTTGATATGTATGAATGCGATGCACCAGTATAAAAAAGAACGAGAGCGGTAAATGACTTAACCAAAAACTTACCGATAACTGCGTCTGGCTGCTCTTCGACCTCCTCCATGTTAACGTGGTTCACTTGTCCCCTGTTGAAAGGGTTGGGCTTCTTCCCAGAGCTTCCATTGCCATTACCATTCTCTGCTTCAGTGCACTCATTGGCATAGTGTCCAGTCTTCCCGCACTTGGTCCTTCTTGGCGGGTGTGGCCGGGTTAAAGCGGTTCTGATTGCTACCGGATCCATTCCCATTTCCATTCTTGGGGCCACTGTGGTTATGTGAACTTCCTCCATTGTGCGTATGTCCTCCATGGTTATGGGTATATCCTCCCGTGTTCGGGGTAAAACGAGGCTTCTGCTGAGCTCCTGAATTGTACTTCCCTTGTCCATACTTCCTCTTGCGGCTCTCTATCTGTTGCTGCTTCCCTTCAATCATAAGATCCTTGTCTACCAACTCCTGGTAGTTGTTAAATGTTGCCACCATTAACTGCATACTCATCTCATCATTCAGCCCTTCCATAAACTTCTCCTGCTTAGCGGCATCTGTGGCCACATCATCTAGGGCATAGCGGGCTAACTTACTAAACTCATCCACGTACTGCCCCACAGTACGGTTTCCCTGACATAAGTTGCGAAACTCACGCATCTTCATGCTCATAGCTCCAGTTGAGACGTGAGTAGTGCGAAATTTTTGCTGAAACTGCTCCCAAGTGACATTGGCTATAGGGAAAGTGGCTGTGTAATTCTCCCACCATGAGGCTGTGGGTCCATCCAATTGATGTGTGGAAAAACACACCTTCTCAGCATCTGTGCAACCTGCGGTGGTCAAGTCCCTTCCAATCCTATGTAGCCAGTCATCAGCAACTATCGGCTCGGTACTACTAGAAAACACCGGCGGCTGCAACCTCAGAAAACGGGCTAAGTTGTCAACTGGAGGTGGTGGTGGGTTGTTGTTGTTGTTGTTGTTGTTGTTGCTGTTGCTGTTGTTGTTGTTGTTGCCTTGGTTCTGGACTAGTAGTTGTATCAAGGCATTCTGCTGTTGGACCAACTGAGTGAGCTCCAGTGGGAAGGCAAATCCGGGGTCACGTCTTGGAGGCATCTGATGGGTTTAGAGGGGAGAGATTAGAATAGAATGAGGTCTAGTGAGAAAGCACTACCCATATGCACATGAGACAAACACATTCATATCACACCAATCAATTCAAACAAGGGCATACAATCGATCTAACTATCGTTATAGTGCTCGGACTATTACTATATACATGGGGTAAATACTACTGATAATATGGTGGTCGACTAGAAATTTTGATCAATGGAAAACTCCATGATATCCGCTCCAGCTTCGTCTTCATAATCATCATCACTACTGTCGGGGTCGGAGTCGGTGTCATCGATGATGATTTAGTCCTTCAAACAGATGTCATCGGGATGGTCGTCATCTCCTCCTGGCGCGGGGTCTCCCATGAATACTCCTAGCTTCCTCGTCAGGTCGTCATTCTTCTCCACTAGTATTGCGATTTCTTCCTCATATCCATCACGTGTAGACTTGAGTTCCTCTTCTAGCTCCATGTTCCCGGTCATCAACTTCTTCAGGTCTATCATTCTTGCACATATTTGGTTCTCCTGGCGACGAATGTGCTGGTTTAACTCCTAGATGAAAGCTGCAATGGACCTATCCCTCCTGGTGCTGATCATCTCCAATTTCTCATCTCGGCGCCCACATATCTAGTAGATGGTGTCCTTAAGATCCTTGTGATAAACTTCGCCGATGCGTCCCATGGTGATGTGGGCTGCCATGTTTTTTCCTAGACTCCAGTTTGATGCATCAAAGGAAAATTCTATGGGATCAGTAACTGGCGTGAATGTCCTTCCTGGAACTTGAAGTCGAATCATCCAATGCTCCTCTTCTGGTAAAGTGGCGGTGTAAGTCCCGGTGAAGCTTGGTATTCCAATGTTCACGTACCTAGTGACTTCCTTCAAGTGTCTTCCAAAAGGAGTGACCTATGGCTTATCTTAGTGGTCGTTTCCTACAATCAGCGTGTGCTCTGATACCATATTGTAGCGATCTGACCTCCAACAGTCAAATCTCTGTGCATAAGTGTCATCCCTCAATCGGTAATGCTGACACACACAGTACTTCGAAGGATTTATAATAGAGTAGCAATCACACACGTATTAGATCGCATGTCTCAAAAGAGACCTTAATACAATAATATGGCTTAAGGCCACCTAAATAAGGTAACAATGGAAGGCTTGGAAGATAAAGTGAGTCCATCAAATCCAACGGCATAGCTGAGTGCACGACAATGACCTAGCGCACCTTACTCTTCGTCTGAAAAGACTGCAACATGATATGTTGCAGCCCGAAATGGGTCAGCACATGGAATATGCTGGCAATATAACACAGTAGAGCAATGAACATGTAAATGCTATCACTAGATGCATATATGGCTGGGGGAGGCTCTATGGTTATAATGTTTTTGCGAAAAGCCAATTTTTCCCTACAACAAAGGAATATATTTTGTTTCACTATCATGGTAGTTGATAAACATTGAGAATGGTACCCCCATCTCAATCCCAATTAAACAGTAATTAATAACCCAACAAATTAACTTAGAGTGATGAGATGAACATGATAATCCAACAACCATATACTCAAGATGTCCATAACCGGGGACACGGCTAACCATGATTAGTTAGTACACTCTGTAGAGGTTTGCACACTTTTCCCCACAAGACTCGATGTCCTCCATTGGATTTCCCCCACTACAAGGTGTTTGAGAAATGGATGATCGAGACACAATCTTTCATAAGCATTAACTCTTTACTTTGGGTAGACAGTACAAACCTACATCCCCTACATCTGCTAGCCTACCACTAAAAGAGGTCATGCAACATACTCAACTATGCAGAGCCCATAATGGCTTGTGGCTCCACACGGAAGTTTCTAGCAAGAATAATTTTATGATCCCTTTGAGCCTGGGTGGCGAACCAAAGGACAACACTGGTATATCCCCAGGTGCCCGCAACCAATCCACCCAGATGTGTATTTAACTAGCCACCTTAAGTTAACCATTAATTAACAATCTCACATCTGTCATGGATCACTCAAACCAAACCACGTCTACGAGCATAGCATGGCAACCTAAGCCTAACATAGATGTAACTCCCAAGGTTTGATAATAAAAGGGCAATAGGTTCTACCTCATCATCTACCCACATGTTAATCACATCCTAATCATGCAGTGTTTGAGGATCGAAACTAATGCATAAATTGGGTAATAAAGGGGTATGATCAATGCGTTACTTGCCTTGCTGACGATCTGCAAACCCTAGAGACTCGTACTAGCACGCTTCGCACTCCGGGAATTATATCGCAAACAAACAATAGCATACATAAGCACTCAAGCATAGATGCAAGGGTAAAACTCAAATAATAAGATCCAAACCTAAAAGTCCAACTGAAGAGCTTTGATTTGCAAAAAGAAACAATCGAATCAAAGCTACGAAACTGAAACTCAAAAGAACTTTGAATTCAAATCTGCTAGCAACCAAATTTTAAAATATCAAAACCATGTTCAAGTTGTTTAACTGGTAAGAGGGCTTCGAGACGAAGATTTTGGCGTTGGTTTCACTGGATTTGGATGAACGGCTGAAAGGTTGCAAGGGTTTGAAGATCAGGGGCTAATCTGTGATAAAAATAATCATAGATAGGTCCCTGGTGAAAATAAAACAGAAAAAGAAAAATATATCGGACGAACGTCTGCTAACAGGGGCAAACGAACGAATTCGTTCGGTCGAAACGAATGAACGTTCGCGGATTAGAACTAAACCAAGAAAAACCCTAATCCAAAAAAACCAACCTATATCTAAAACCGAAAAAAAAACGGAAGAACCGGCGAACCGGGCGGTTCCGTACCGGTCAACGGTGGTGGCGGCTTGATACGTCTCAGTCGTATCTATAATTTTTGATTGTTCCATGCCAATATTATTCAACTTTCATATACTTTTGGCAACTTTTTATACTATTTTTCGGACTGATAAATTGATCCAGTTCCCCGTGCCAGTTCCTGTTTGTTGCATGTTTTTTGTTTTGGAGAATATCCATATCAAACGAGTCCAAACCGAATAAAAACTGACGGAGATTCTTTTTGGAATATATAAGAATTTTGGGAAGAAGAATCCACGCGAGACGATGCTTGAGGGGCCCACGAGGTAGGGGGCGCGCCCCAAGGTGTCAGGCGCGCCCCTGACCCTCGTGGCCACCCCGTAAGGCGGTTGGTGCCCTTCTTTCGCCGCAAGAAAGCTAATATCCAGATAGAGATCATGTTAAAATTTCAGCCCAATCGGAGATACGGATCTCCGGGAATATAAGAAACGGTGAAAGGGAAGAATCTGAGAAGGCAGAAACAGAGAGAGACAGAGAGACAGATCCAATCTCGGAGGGGCTTTCGCCCCTCCCGTGCCATGGAGGCCATGGACCAGAGGCGAAACCCTTCTCCCATCTAGGGAGAAGGTCAAGGAAGAAGAAGGAGGAGGGGGGCTCTCTCCCCCTCGCTTCCGGTGGCGCCGGAACGTCGTCGGGGGTCATCATCATCACCGCGATCTACACCAACACCTCCGCCATCTTCACCAACATCTCCATCACCTTCCCCCCTCTATCTACAGCGGTCCACTCTCCCGCAACCCGCTGTACCCTCTACTTGAACATGGTGCTTTATGCTTCATATTATTATCCAATGATGTGTTGCCATCCTATGATGTCTGAGTAGATTTTCGATTTCCTATCAGTGGTTGATGAATTGCTATGATTGATTTAATTTGCTTGTGATTATGTTGCTATCCTTTGGTGCCATAATATGATTGCGCGCGTGGATCACACCCTAGGGTTAGTTGTATGTTGATAGGACTATGTATTGGAGGGCAAGAGTGACAGAAGCTTCAACCTAGCATAGAAATTGATGCATACGGGATTGAAGGGGGACCAATATATCTTAATGCTATGGTTGGGTTTTACCTTAATGAACGTTAGTAGTTGCGGATGCTTGCTAATAGTTCCAATCATAAGTGCATAGAATTCCAAGTCAGGGATGACATGCTAGCAGTGGCCTCTCCCACATAATACTTGCTATCGGTCTAGTAAAGTAGTCAATTGCTTAGGGGCAATTCCGCAACTCCTACCACCACTTTTCCACACTCGCTATATTTACTTTATTGTTTCTTTATCTAAACAGCCCCTACTTTTTATTTATGTACTCTTTATTATCTTGCAAACCTATCCAACAACACCTACAAAGTACTTCTAGTTTCATACTTGTTCTAGGTAAAGCGAACGTCAAGCGTGCGTAGAGTTGTATCGGTGGTCGATAGAACTTGAGGGAATACTTGTTCTACCTTTAGCTCCTCGTTGGGTTCGACACTCTTACTTATCGAAAACGGTTGCGATCCCCTATACTTGTGTGTTATCAAGACCTTTTTCTGGCGCCGTTGCCGGGGAGCAATAGCGTGGGGTGAATATTCTCGTGTGTGCTTGTTTGCTTTATCACTAAGTAATTTTTATTTGCTGTTCTTAGTTGTTTTATATCTTTAGTTATGGGTAGTAAATGAAAAATACCAAAAAAATTAGTTGTACCTACTGAACCAATGGTTGAAGAACCAATCAAAATCTATCACACTACTGAAGCTTATTACTTGGATCATCTTCGATCCCTATGTGCTCGTGCTGAAACCCCAACTAGCTTAGTTGAGGGCAAATCCTTAGATGAGCATGCTTGTTATGTGCGACACCGAATATCTGAAAAAGGGAAACTATTATGGAGTCAAATACAATGTTTTCAATGCTATGCTTGGAATTTAATTGAAATATATGATTTTACTTGTTGTTCTGAAAACCCTAAGAAACACCTTCCCTACCAATGTGAGTTTATTGATAATGGAATGTTATCTTCATATGCTAAGGGTGTTTATGATTACTATGATGTTCAACAAATTGAAGAATTAGTTGCTTTTAAGGGTGCTTTTGAAATTGATTCTTTGATTGAAAAGTATGATGCTACTCTTCACAAATCTGAAAATTTTGCCATATTTAAATATTGCTATGATAATTATGCTTCTAATGCCTATGTTGAACCATATATTGAGTAGTACTCCGCTGTCCAAGAAGAGACTAATATTTTGCAGGAGTCTATGGAAGAAGAAATTGATGAAACTGTGAGCTCATTGGATGAAAAAGATGATGAGGAGAGCGAAGAACAAAATGAGGAAGAGCGGATTAGCTACCCGTGACCACCTTCTAATGAGAGTAACTCTTCAACTCATACATTGTCTAATTTCCCTTCGTGCTTACCGAAGGATGATTGCTATGATGATTGTTATGATCCTGTTGATTCTTTTGAAATATCCCTTTTTGATGATGCTTGCTATGCTTGTGGCCAAGATGCCAATGTGAATTATGCTTATGGAGATGAACTTGCTATAGTTCCTTATGTTAAACATGAAATTGTTGCTATTGCACCCACGCATGATAGTCCTATTATCTTTTTGAATTCTCCCGACTACACTATATCGGAGAAGTTTGCACTTATTAAGGATTATATTGATGGGTTGCCTTTTACCGTTGCACATGATGATTTTGATGAATATAATATGCATGTGCTTGCTGCTCCTACTTGAAATTATTATGAGACAGGGACTATATCTCCACCTCTCTATGTTTCCAATATGATAAAATTGCAAGAAACTGTTTATACTATGCACTGGCCTTTACTTTGTGTGCATGAATTGTTCTTTTATGACATGCCGATGCATAGGAAGAGAGTTATACTTCGTCATTACATGATGTATGTTACTTCGTGCTCACTACTAAATTACAAATCATTGCTAATTAAAATTGGCTTTGATATACCTTGGGATCCGGGTGGATTCATTACTTGAGCACTATATGCCTAGCTTAATGGCTTTAAAGAAAGCGCTGCCAGGGAGACAACCCGGAAGTTTTAGAGAGTCATTTATTTCTGTTTTGTGCTTTTATAAAGTTTAGAAATAAAAATAATGTGCCAAGGTTTGCCTTTAGGATGTTTACATTTGCTTGATGGTTTGTACGGTGCAGGACAGAAACTTTGGTTGTAGTGCACGATTTTACATTTTTTGCTGGAACATCAAATGGTTCTGATTCTTTTTGCACTGTATTCCTATAATTTTTTTATTTTTCCTAATTTTGGAAGAAATTTTCAAGTATCATAAGTATGGTGAATGTTCAGATTTCTACTGACTGTTCTGTTTTAGACAGATTCTGTTTTTGATGCATAGTTTGCTTGTTTTGATGAAACTATCAACTTATATCAATGGATTAAGCCATGAAAAAGTTATATTACAGTAGACACAATGCAAAAACAAAATATGAATTGGTTTGCAACAGTACCTATAGTAGTGATTTGCTTTATTATACTAACGGATCTTACCGAGTTTTCTATTGAAGTTTTGTGTGGATGAAGTGTTCGATGATCGAGAAGGTTTTGATGTGAGAAGAAGGAAGAGAGGCAAGAGCTCAAGTTTGGGGATGCCCGAGGCACCCCAAGTAAATATTCAAGGAGACTCAAGTGTCTAAGCTTGGGGATGCTGGGGAGGCATCCCCTCTTTCTTCAACAAATATCGGTATGTTTTCAGGATTCGTTTCGTTCATGCGATATGTGCAAGTCTTGGAGTGTCTTTTGCATTTAGGTTTTTATTTTTCTTTTTATGCACCATGCTGGTATGAGATAGTCCTTGGTTGATTTATAGAATGCTCTTTGCACTTCACTTATATCTTTTGAGTATGGCTTTATAGAATGCTTCATGTGCTTCACTTATATCATTTGAAGTTTGGATTGCCTGTTTCTCTTTACATAGACAACCGCCATTTGTAGAAAGCTCTTTTGCTTCACTTATATTTGTTAGAGCGTGGGCACATCTTTTGTAGAAAGAATTAAACTCTCTTGCTTCACTTATATCTATTTAGAGAGATGACAGGAACTGGTCATTCACATGGTTAGTAATAAAATCCTACATAAAACTTGTAGATCGCTGAATATGGTATGTTTGATTCCTTGCAATAGTTTTGCCATATAAGGATGGTGATATTAGAGTCATGCTAGTCGGGTAATTGTGAAATTGAGAAATACTTGTGTTGAGGTTTGCAAGTCCCGTAGCATGCACGTATGGTGAACCGTTATGTAACAAAGTCGGAGCATGAGGTGTTTATTGATTGTCTTCCTTATGAGTGGCGGTCGGGGACGAGCGATGGTCTTTTCCTACCAATCTATCCCCCTAGGAGCATGCGCGTAGTACTTTGTTTCGATGACTAATAGATTTTTGCAATAAGTATGTGAGTTCTTTATGACTAATGTTGAGTCCATGGATTATACGCACTCTCACCCTTCCATCATTGCTAGCCCCTTCGGTACCGTGCATTGCACTTTCTCACCTCGAGAGTTGGCGCAAACTTCGCCGGTGCATCCAAACCCCGTGATACGATACGCTCTATCACACATAAACCTCCTTATATCTTCCTCAAAACAGCCACCATACCTACCTATCATGGCATTTCCATAGCCATTCCGAGATATATTGCCATGCAACTTCCATCATCATCATATACATGACTTGAGCATTCATTGTCATATTGCTTTGCATGATCTTAAGATAGCTAGCATGATGTTTTCATGGCTTGTCCGTTTTTGGATGTCATTGCTACGCTAGATCATTGCACATCCCGGTACACTGCCAGAGGCATTCATATAGAGTCATATCTTTGTTCTAGTATCGAGTTGTAATCATTGAGTTGTAAATAAATAGAAGTGTGACGATCATCATTAATAGAGCATTGTCCCAAAAAAAGGCCAAATAAAAAAAGAAAGGCCAAATAAAAAAAAAGAAAGTCCAAATAAAAAATAAAAAAATAAAATAAAAAGGGGCAATGCTACTATTCCTTTTTTCCACACTTGTGCTTCAAAGTAGCACCATGTTCTTCATATAGAGAGTCTCTTGAGTTATCACTTTCATTTACTAGTGGGAATTTTCATTATAGAACTTGGCTTGTATATTCCAACAACGGGCCTCCTCAAGTGCCCTAGGTCTTCGTGAGCAAGCAAGTTGGATGCACACCCACTTAGTTTCAGTTTGAGCTTTCATATACTTATAGCTCTAGTGCATCCGTTGCATGGCAATCCCTACTCCTCACATTGATATCAATTGATGGGCATCTCCATAGCCCGTTGATTAGCCGCGTCGATGTGAGACTTTCTCCTTTTTTTGTCTTCTCCACATAACCCCCATCATCATATTCTATTCCACCTATAGTGCTATGTCCATGGCTCACGCTCATGTATTGCGTGAAAGTTGAAAAGGCTTGAGAACGTCAAAAGTATGAAACAATTGCTTGGCTTGTCATCGGGGTTGTGCATGATGTGAATGCTTTGTGTGGTGAAGATGGAGCAAAGCCAAACTATATGATTTTGTAGGGATGAGCTTTCTTTGGCTATGTTATTTCAATAAGACATAATTGCTTGGTGGGTATGCTTGAAGTATTATTTTTTAATGTCAAGGATAGATTATTGCTTTGAATCACTCGTGTCTTAATATTCATGCCATCATTAGATATGTGATCAAGATTATGCTAGGTAGCATTCCACATCAAAAATTATCTTTTTAATCATTTACCTACTCGAGGACGAGCAGGAATTAAGCTTGGGGATGCTGATACGTCTCAGTCGTATCTATAATTTTTGATTGTTCCATTCCAATATTATTCATCTTTCATATACTTTTGGCAACTTTTAATACTATTTTTGGGACTAACATATTGATCCAGTGCCCAGTGCCAGTTCCTGTTTGTTGCATGTTTTTTGTTTCGCAGAATATCCATATTAAACGGAGTCCAAACCGAATAAAAACTGATGGAGATTTTTTCTGGAATATATATGATTTTTGGGAAGAAAAATCCACGCGAGATGATGCTTGAGGGGCCCACGAGGTAGGGGGCGCGCCACAGGGTGTCAGGCGCGCCCCTGACCCTCGTGGCCACCCCGTAAGGCGGTTGGTGCCCTTCTTTCGCCGCAAGAAAGCTAATATCCGGATAGAGATCATGTTAAAATTTCAGCCCAATCGGAGTTACGGATCTCCGGGAATATAAGAAACGGTGAAAGGGAAGAATTTGAGAAGGCAGAAACAGGGAGAGACAGAGAGACAGATCCAATCTCGGAGGGGCTTTCGCCCCTCCCGTGCCATGGAGGCCATGGACCAGAGGGGAAACCCTTCTCCCATCTAGGGAGAAGGTCAAGGAAGAAGAAGAAGGAGGGGGGCTCTCTCCCCCTCGCTTCCGGTGGCGCTGGAACGCCGCCGGGGGCCATCATCATCACCGCGATCTACACCAACACCTCCGCCATCTTCACCAACATCTCCATCACCTTCCCCCTCTATCTACAGTGGTCCACTCTCCCGCAACCCGTTGTACCCTCTACTTGAACATGGTGCTTTATGCTTCATATTATTATCCAATGATGTGTTGCCATCCTATGATGTCTGAGTAGATTTTCGATGTCCTATTGGTGGTTGATGAATTGCTATGATTGATTTAATTTTCTTGTGGTTATGTTGTTGTCCTTTGGTGCCCATAATATGATTGCGCGCGTGGATCACACCCTAGGGTTAGTTGTATGTTGATAGGACTATGTATTGGAGGGCAAGAGTGACAGAAGCTTGAACCTAGCATTGAAATTGATGCATACGGGATTGAAGGGGGACCAATATATCTTAATGCTATGGTTTGGTTTTACCTTAATGAACGTTAGTAGTTGCGGATGCTTGCTAATAGTTCCAATCATAAGTGCATAGAATTCCAAGTCAAGGATGACATGCTAGCAGTGGCCTCTCCCACATAATACTTGCTATCGGTCTAGTAAAGTAGTCAATTGCTTATGGGAAATTCCACAACTCCTACCACCACTTTTCGACACTCGCTATATTTAATTTATTGTTTCTTTATCTAAACAGCCCCTACTTTTTATTTACGTACTCTTTATTATCTTGCAAACCTATCCAACAACACCTACAAAGTACTTTTAGTTTCATACTTGTTCTAGGTAAAGCGAACTTCAAGCGTGGTAGAGTTGTATCGGTGGTCGATAGAACTTGAGGGAATACTTGTTCTACCTTTAGCTCCTCGTTGGGTTCGACACTCTTACTTATCGAAAATTGTTGCGATCCCCTATACTTGTGGGTTATCACAGCTTCGGGCGGAGCGGCGGCTCCGGCGGGCTGCGGCGGCGGGGCGACGTGGCGGCGGCGGAGCGGCGCGGGTGCCGCGCGGCGGGCGGGGCAGAGAGGCGGCGGTGGCGGGCGGGGCGGAGCGGCGTGGCAGAGCGGCGGCACTGGCGGGCGCGGCGGCTGCTGCTGCGGCGGCGGCGGTGGTGAGAGGCGGCGGGGTGGCGCGGTTTATAAAGGCCTCGGGGGCAGCGGCGGGGCGACGCGGGGCACGGATGCCGAGGCCAACCCGGACTCCAGCGCTCGCATGGCTGCAGGAGGCGGCGGAGCTGGTGGGCTTGGCCCAGCTCAGGTGGGCCGTGCCCAGTCGGGCGCGCGACTTTTTTTTTAAATTAAATTCCGTCAAAAAGTAAAAATCCTAAATAAATATAAAATAAAATTCTACAAAATGCCAAAAACAATTTTCACCGTATAAATAAAATATTTAGAAGAAAGTGAACATTTTCTTGGAGGGTCAAAAACAATATTTGAGAAAAACTCAAATATGAAAATAAACGAAATCCCCAACTCTCTGTGAGGGTCCTTGAGTTGCTTAGAATTTCTAGGATCAAAATCCAAATTGCAAATAAAATATGATATGCATATGATGACCTATGTATAACATCCCGAATTGAAAATTTGGGATGTTACAGAGTGAAACGAACACACAAAAGAGAAGTTTATTTTGAAAATTAGAGATAGCACATACAAATTTGCTTAGAACGACAAAAGCATACCACATATAGGTAGATATAGTGGACTCACGTGGCAAAACTGGTTTAAAGGTTTTTGGTTGCACAAGTAGTGATCATACTTAGTGCAAAATGAAGGCTAGCAAAAGATTGAGAGGAGACCAACAAAGAAATGAATAATCTCATAAGCGAGCATTAAGCATAATTAACACTGAATAATGCACCACAAGTAGGATATAATTTCATTACATAATTATTGACTTTCGTGCTTGCATAGGGAATCATGAACCTTAACACCAATATTCTTACTAAAGCATAATTACTCATCAACATAACTCACATATGACATCATCATATCTCCAAACTATTACTAAGAATCAAGTTTATTTAGTCCAATGATCATCCTGAAAGTTTTTATTATGTCCCTCTTGGATATCAATCACTTTGGGACTAATTTTCATATGTTGCTTTTGACAAGCTCAAACAAATATAAGTGAAGATCATGAGCATAAAGTTTCTTTCTCTCAAATTAATTTAAGTGAAGCAAGAGAGAATTACTTGAAAACTTTACTAACTCTCAAATAAATCTAAGTGAAGCAAGACAGCATTTCTTCAAAAATACTAAAGCACACCGTGCTCAAAAAGATATAAGTGAAGCACTAGAGCAAGTCCATAGCTCATAAAAAATTTAAGTGAAGCAAAGAGACCAATTCTAACAAGTCATGACATAATTTTGGCTCTATCAAATAGGTGTGTCTAGCAAGGAATCGGGACTTAAAACACAAAATAAAACAAGCAAAGACTCATATCATACAAGACGCTCCAAGCAAAACATACATTATGTGACGAATAAAAATATAGCTTCGAGTAAAATACCGATGGTCGTTAGAAGAAAGAGGGGATGCCACTCGGGGGCATCCCCAAGCTTAGTTGCTTGTTGTATTTTCGATAATAGCTTGGGATGCCGGGGCGTCCCCAAGCTTAGGCTCTTCTTACTACTTATTCCTTCATCCACCATAAGATAACGCAAAACTTGAAAACTTCAATCACACAAAACTCAGCAAAACCTTCATGAGATCCGTTAGTATAAGAAAGCAAATCAATCCTATAATTGTTGTAGTAAACCAATTCATATTCTGTTTTTGCATTATATCTACCGTATTCCAACTTCTCTATGGAAAAAACCCATCAAATAAAACCATAGAGCCATCAAAACAAGCACACAACGCAAAGAAAACAGAATCTGTCAAAAACAGAACTGTTTGTAGCAATATGGATATTTCGAATACTTCTGAAACTCCAAAAATTCTGAAATATTAGGACGACCTGAGAACTTTGTATATTAATCTTCTGCAAAAAGAATTGGCATTTTATCATGCTCTGCTAAAAATGAGAATTGTTTTCGTGATTGCAAAAGTTTCTATTTTCAGCAAGATCAAACAACTATCACCCAAGAAGATCCTAAAGGCTCTACTTGGCACAAACACTAATTAAAACACAAAAATCACAATCATAACAGTAGCATAATTGGCTAACACTCAAAAACAAGAAGCAAAAAATCAAAAATAAATTTTATTCATTGGGTTGCCTTCCTTCAAGCGCTATAGTTTTACGCCCTTAGCTAGGCGTATAGCAAGGATCTAAGTTTTGTCATCTCTGGTTCGAGATCCATAAGATGCCCTCATGATTGATTCATATGTTGGCCTAATTCTTGTTCTAGGGAAGTGTTCCATACCCTTCCTCAAAGGAAATTGGAACTTAATATTGCCTTCTTTCATATCAATCAGGACACCAATAGTGCGTAACAACGGTCTACCAAGAATAATTGGACAAGACGGATTGCAATCAATATCAAGAACAATAAAATCAATGGGCACATAATTCCTATTTGTAAGAATAAGAACATCATTAATTCTTCCCATAGGCTTAACTCCGGCGAAGGTGGGGTAGTGATGTAGTCCCAGGCGAGGCGGCTCATGAAGGTTGACGAGTGCGGTGGAGCTCCGGTCGCAGGAGGCTTCAAGAGGAGGAAGAAGAAGAAGCGGAGGGGGTGAAGTAGAAGTGAAAAGGAGGACCCCGTATTTATAATGAAAAGGCAATAGTAAATGGCAGGTGCGAAAATTGAGGGGCGCAGTAACTTTTGGAGCAGAAGGCACCTCGGCTTTCGAGATAAGTAGATATGCACAAGATTCATTATGACGTCATGATGGACTCCCTGAAATTGCTGAGGTGACATCATCATTTCATATGGCGGGTCATGAAGTTTTTTCCAACTGATATTTTTGGACTCGAAGGTAAGACTCGCCAGACTGATGGATTGAAGATTAACATGAACGAATTCAAATCAATTTGGGGCCTAATGTTGGCGATATGACCCCACGATATAACTCGCCATATAAAGGTCGGGTCATATTACTGGCGACTGATGCGGCTCGAAGCTGCGTCGGTATTTCCCCAAAGAGGAAGGGATGATGCACCACTGCAGCGGTCGGTATTTCCCTCAGTGATGAAACCAAGGTTATCGAACCAGTAGGAGAACCAAGCAACACAACGTAAACAACACCTGCACACAAATAACAACCACTCGCAACCCGATGTGTTAAAGGGGTTGTCAATCCCTTTCGGGTAACGGCGCCAGAAATTGGCACATGGATGGGAGAAAGTTGTAAATATTGGTAGATCGAACGCCACATAAAATAAAGTGCAGCAAGGTATTTTTGTATTTTTGGTTTAATAGATCTGAAAATAAAAGCAAAGGAAAATAGATCGCAAAGGCAAATAATATGAGAAAGAGACCCCGAGCCGTAGGTCTCACTAGTGGCTTCTCTCGAGAAAAATAGGAAATGGTGGGTAAACAAATTATTGTTGGGCAATTGATATAACTTCAAATACTCATGACGATATCCAGGCAATGATCATTAAATAAGTGTCACGTCCAAGATTAGTAGACCGACTCCTGCCTGCATCTACTACTATTACTCCACACATCGACCGCTAGCCAGCATGCATCTAGTGTATTAAGTTCATGCAGAAACGGAGTAATGCATTAAGAATGATGACATGATGTAGACAAGATCTATCTATGTAGAGATAGACCCCATCATTTTATCCATAGTAGTAATGATAAATGCGTGCCGGTTCCCTTCGGTCACTGGGATCAAGCACCGTAAGATCGAACCCAATACAAAGCACCTCTTCCCATTGCAAGATAAATAGATCAAGTTGGCGAAACAAAAACCAAATATCGGAGAATGCATACGAGGCTATAGGCAATCATGCATAAAAGAGATCAAAGAAACTCAAATACTTTTATGGATATAAAAAGATAGATCTGATCATAAACTCAAAGTTCATCTTATCCCAACAAACACACCGCAAAAAGAGTTACATCATATGGATCTCCAAGAGACCATTGTATTGAGAATCCAGAGAGAGAGAGAGGAAGCCATCTAGCTATAACTATAGACCTGAAGGTCTACAAACAACTACTCATGCATGATCAGAGAGGCGCCAATGGAAGTGGTGAACCCCTCCGTGATGGTGTCTAGATTGGATCTGGTGGTTCTGGACTCTACGGCAGCTGGAATTGATTTTCGTCGACTCCCCTAGGGTTTCTGGAATATTGGGGTATTTATAGAGCAAAGAGGTAGCCTGGGGGCACCCGAGGTGGGCACAACCCACCAGGGCGCGCCCTGGTGGGTTGTGCTCTCCTCGGAGCACCCCCTAGGCGCAGCCTTGGCCCATTAGGTGTCTTCTGGTCCATAAAAAATCTTCATAAAGTTTCATGGTATTTGGACTCCGTTTGGTATTGATTTCCTGTGATATAAAAAACATGCAGAAAACAGGTTAGTACCAAAAATGATATAAAATGATTATAAAACATTCAAGATTGATAATATAACAGCATGGAACAATCAAAAATTATAAATACGTTGGATACATATCAGCGACTCTTGGAACTAAACTTCAGAAGGGCTAGAGCGACCAAGAAGGAAGACTGGAAGGGTGGCTCACAAGATGGGATAGCTTAGGCCCCGGAACCAGAAGGCGGCGGTGACGGCCCAGAAGCATAAGCCACCACATAATGACTTGCTAGAGGAGCAAGGCGACTTAGAGTTGGACTCAGTCATGGGTCGTAACATGACCCGGACTCTTGTAAACCCAGGGGCCTCGACCTATATATAAAGGCGAGTCCCCAGGACAGATAGATCAAGTTACAGTCAATCGATAGCTAGGTCAAGTGAATCCACTCCCTTGTAATCGATACTCAAGCAATAAGCAGAAAAGCAAGAGTAGGCTTTTACCTCCACCGTGAGGGCCAAACCAGGGTAACTCGTGTCTCTCGACCCACTCAACCCCAACAAGCTAATCACCGTTTGCTATGGCCTCACGTCTAAGTCCTCACACTAGGACATTTGCCATGACAAAACCATGATAGTTTGTGTGTCACAGAACTATACTGCGGGATAGGTTTATAGCATGTGTGCAAGGAATACTTAAAGCATCAGGGAAATAAACAAGCGGGTGTGCATGCAAGTGCCAAAAATAAATGAAGAGAGAAACAATGTGTGTGTGTGTGTGCACGCGAACTCTTCTCAAAATACTAAAAAAAAGGTACTCTGCTGGAATCCCATTATACTCATTCATATTGTTCCAGGACTCGAGTTAACCGTACGGATATGTGTGCGAGACATAGTTATTATTCAAGACATGAGTGGCGGTGGGTGGGCAGAATTAAAGGGGTGGGCGTGTTTGTCGGCATCATGGGAACGGGGGTACACAGACTTGCATGCCTGCGGCCCAGGGCGTGGCTCCACCAATGGCCTGGTACGGCCCATCTTCATCAACAAACACTGAATACCCTTGCGAGGCGGACGACACAAGACCTCCTCAGGGGCAGCCTCACTAGGCTGGCTCACGAGGAGTGGAGAGATCAAGGCGAGGGTTACCTCATGAGGTTTCCGTCACGTGATCCAAGACGACCAAGGCCAGGCAGGCGCCAGGAGAGCACCAGCGCACGCTGAGTACTGGTTGCCTCTTTGGTGCTAAAGAGGCAAGCGCAGGCGAGGAGTCCCGAGGCATCAGGCGAAGGTTTCCATATCGGTGCAATGAGACCAAGACCAGTAGGACGGCAGGACGAACATCATCACGGAGCCCACGACGGTGTCACCACCAGAGCCTTTGGCAGGCGAAGACCACTGTCGGTGTCAAAACCGGCGGATCTTGGGTAGGGTGTCCCAAACTATGCGTCTAAGGTGGATGGTAACAGGAGGCAGGGGACACGATGTTTTACCTAGGTTTGGGCCCTCTTGATGGAGGTAAAACCCTACGTCCTGCTTGATTGTTCTTGATAATATGAGTAGTACAAGAGTTGATCTGCCACGAGATCAGAGAGGCTAAACCCTAGAAGCTAGCCTATGGTATGATTGTATGTTGTCCTACGGACTAAAACCCTCTGGTTTATATAGACACCGGAGGGGGCTAGGGTTACACAAGGTCGGTTACAAAGGAGGAGATATACATATCTGCATTGCCTAGCTTACCTTCCACGCCAAGTAGAGTCCCATCCGCACACGGGACAAAGTCTTCAATCTCGTATCCTCATAGTCCAACAGTCCGGCCAAAGGATATAGTCCGGCTATCCGGAGACCCCCTAATCTAGGACTCCCTTAGTAGCCCCTGAACCAGGCTTCAATGACGATGAGTCCAGCGCGCAGTGTTGTCTTCGGCATTGCAAGGCGGGTTCCTCCTCCGAATACACCACGGAAGAGTTTGAATACAAGGATAGTGTCCGACCCTGCAAAATAAGCTCCACATACCATCGTAGAGAGAATAATATTTCCACAAATCTAATCTGCTGACAGGTTTTGGCAGCATGACATCACGCCACGGCCCGGTAATTATTTGAACTGTTTTTCTTTAACCAGCCCCGCACATAACGAGAGGCGATTTCTTGACACGTCTTGTCAAAGCAGAGATCGTGTTCCCTTTATCACGGGATTCTCATCAATACAAATGTAGGTAACCCAACCATGCCTGTTGGTATGACTCCTAGATCTTAGGTAAGTCTCGTACGGCCACGAGGAGGACGCCTGATATTCATCCCCTTTATAAAGGGACAAGGCTTTTTCTTTTTTTTCCCTCCCGTGCTCAATCGAATCCTTCCCCCGCCTCGAGTTCTAACACCCAAAGCCCAGGTCAGGTGCCTCGGACCTTCAATCATGTCCGGATCCGGCCTTCAAAGCCAGTGGATGCCTTCCTCCGTCACGGAGGAGGACATCAAGAAGTTGAGGGAGGCCAGATATCCGACCGCCGAAATTTCGCACAGGCTGCCCGCCCGAGGGCAGGTCGTCCCTCCTCTCGAACCCAATGAGAGTGTTGTGTTCGTCTCCCACTTCCTCCGAGGACTAGGCCTCGCTCTGGATCCCTTTGTTAGGGGTCTCATGTTCTATTACGGGCTGGATTTTCATGATCTGGCCCTGGATTCCCTTCTTCACATCTCGTCATTTATTGTTGTTTGTGAGGCCTTCCTCCGCATTACCCCTCACTCCGGCCTATGGCTCAAGACCTTCGATGTGAAGCCGAAGATGGTCGAGGGGCAGTACGCAGCGTGCGGAGGTCCTCTAATAAGCAAAATTGCTGACGCTCCATGGCCAAAGGGTTCCTTTCCAGAGGTGTCCGGATTGTGGCAACGGGAGTGGTTTTACGTCACAGCTCCCCGAAGTGCCAAGTGGGTAGCTGCCCCCACCTTTTGCTCGGGCCCTCCACCACAACTGAATTCATGGATCAGCAGGGGCTGAGCTGGGGTCCAGCCAAGGACGTGCCAATACTGCAGAGCCGTATCCAAGATCTCTTCGAGGGAGATTTCAGTCTGGTTATGGTAATGCAAGTTATGTTGGTTCGTCGAGTCCAGCCTTGCAAACGCCGGCCCCTCCACATGTGGGAATTCAACCCGGAAGGACCGCGCACTATTCAGAATTTCCTCGGCATGACGCACGAGGAGATGTACAAGTCATTCTTCAGACCCCAAATAGAGTGTCCGGACACTACCAAGGACGTGGGCCTGAGCTGCAACCGCCCCACTCCCCAAGTAAGTAATCCCATGGCCGAACACACTGTCCTTTTATTTATCATGACATCATTCTGAAGAATCGCTCTTTGACCAGGACTGGTTAACAAAGGCGAAGATGATCCGGTGTTTGGCCCCCCTTCCTGAAGGCTTGGACAATCCGGTGCTGGAAAAGATGCTCGAGCCAGCACCTTGTCTAGTGCCCTCAAAGGAAGATGAAGGGGGAATAAAGAGGGCGAAAGCGGGCCTACATCGCTACCTATTCCAATCAAGGGAATGAGCGCCTCCGCTAGGGAGGATAACCAAGGGGAAGAATCTGACATTCTCTCTCCCCGGGGAAGGAAGAGGTCTACCACCGAAGATCCAGAAACTAAGGTTTCCAAATGGGAGAAGAAATCTCCGCCAGAGGGACCTGCCTCGGAGGGTACTCTTGCCGCACAATGTCCGCACGGGGATCAGCCCTATACCGAGCTGTAAGTAAAAGGGTATTCAATAACGAAAATATGTTGCTCTATTTCTGAGGAAAATAATCGAAGCATTTATCTTGCAGTTCGGATCTTAGCCCTTCTCAGCAGAGCTCGTCTTCGGGGGATCTTCTTCCGGAGATGATGGAGAGCGAAATGCCTCCCCTTCCACACCGCCTTACGAAGCGGGTGACCCTGAGGTGTCGTCGCGGAGGGCTTCTCCTGATCCAGCAAGGCCAGAAAGCAATCCTATGGCCACCCGAAGTCCTCAGTATCCGGCTCTCGAAGAGAGCAATCAAAAGAGTCTGGCACCATCTGGTGTGCGTTCGGACGTATGGAGGGATCTGCTGGAGAAAGTGGCTATCTCAGAAGAGCACCGCACATTGATGGGTACGGTGATTGAAAGGATTTCATTTGTCGAAAGCAGGCTGCATGAAGCCTTTATGAGTCTCCTGACGGGTTTTGAGGTACGTGAAATGATGTACATTTTTGAAAGTACCGCACATTTATGATGTGCCCTGTGTAGATAGTAGCCCCTGAGACTCTGGTTGTCGTCGAAAATGGCAGCAAACAGAGGATCATAGTCCCAGGTAATAACCAGACTACCTTTATGTGCAGGTGGTGGAGGCTCCAGTGGCTAGCCGGACTGATGGGTATGCCGAACTAAAGCGGTAGCTGGATGCGGCAGATGCCGACATTGTGCTTGTCAACAAGCGGCTTGACGAGGCGCAGGGTCAGTGATTTTTCTAGCGATTGTCACATAATAAGAGCAGCCTGATGCCAGTATCTTTAATATGTTGTGACTGCAGATGGAGCAGCCACCGTGGAGACCCTTCGGGCAGAGCTTGCCCAAGCCAAGGAGCAAGCAAGGAGTAGCAATGCGGCCGCTTTACAGGCGGCCGAAGAGTTAAGGGCCAAACTGGCCGCACATTGTGAGAGCAAAGAAAAAATTGCCAAGATGGCCGTGGAGTTAAAAGATGCTGCTGACCGTTACCGGCTTCGTGAAGAGGAAAACCGAGCGAAAGCGATGGACCTGGAGAAGGCCCGGGTGGCTGCCAAGGAAGCCCGCTCCAAAATTAGAGTGACGAAGGAGGAGCTGAATCAAGCTGCAGATATCGTGTCTGGGAAGCCCTTCTTATTGCGGACTAAGTTCGGAGATCCGAAGTATGCTCCTCCGGACCGGCTATGGAGTTCTGCGGACGCGTACATGGATTTGGCTGCCGGCGCTGCTGATGCCACCGAGTACTTCAAGGATCAGAAAGGCCCCGAAGTGGAGAAGCTGTTCTGGTCATAGTTTCATGCTCCAGTCCATCCGCTGCTGCTGAATGAGCGATTGACCGGTTGGGCCGAGCTCCATAGGTTGTCCGGACTTGCCATGAGGTCCGTTGTGGATCACCTGTGGCCGGGAGGGCCAAGGCCGAGTAGCTACTTTAGCTTAGTGCAACAATTCCTTGAAGTTGTGCCACACATCGATGTTGTAAAGAGATCAGCGTGCATAGAAGGTGCGCGGATGGCCCTTGCCCATGTCAAAACTTACTGGGCGGAGATGGAGGCCACCACTGTTGCGGCACAGGGTTCGGCCATAGGCCGAGTGGCTGCCGAGCACTACTTTGAAGAAGTCCTTGAAGGCGCTCGTTCGATAGAGGCGCAGTGCTCGAAGAATATTATTTTCCAGTGACATGTAGTCCCATTGTAGAAACGATGTTTTATTGAATTTATCAAGGCTGTATTTATACTTTTGCCCGAAAGTGCTATGATGCCTCCTGTGCGGCCGTTTATGTATATATGTATATAACCTGAAAGATGGCAGTCATCGGCTTCAGCCCCCACGCATATAATGCGGGGGTGTTCGCAGAAGGCGCATGTTCACACTTGTTCCAACGTCTTGGTCCATTAAGGAGGTGATAGCGCAGCGAACTAGGCAACCGGACTATAATGCTTTAACACTTTCACTTAGCCAGAGGAGTTTGACAGTGGGGCTACTATATAGCCCCTGGTGGCTCCGCCCTCATCCGGATTCGGGGCGCGTACATGCCTGGCCGGGAAACGGCCCTTCGTTAAGGCGGAGGAATCCCGAAGATTCCGCTAGGTCATCGAGTGGTTGACCAGTCTCACGCTATATCATGACAGTCAGTTTTCGGCTTTCTCTACTGAGGTGCTCGTCTGGATGAACCAGGGCACAATCGCAGTAGTTCTCCTGGTGTCGTCTTAGCCGATAGAGCGGAACGTAAGGCAGCAAAACACAGGAGCCGGGCAAACCCAACATTTGACCAAAGACATGATTCGGAGCTGATGCATATAAGGCCAAACTAGATACGCCGAACACTCCCTAAGGTATTCTGTCTTTATGATGTAAACCGGGCCTAAACAGTGCCCTTTGTAATAAGCCCCTGGTGTCCATGTACGTGCAATATTCTGACGTGGTCACATGCCAATACATCAGCATCCTTCTCAATTGTACTGAGAATCCGAGCGATGTGTATCAACAAGAGATAGTAAAAAAGGTTTACGCAGGGTCTTAATCTAAAAAGAATCCTTGGAACGGGTCCCTGCTACACGTCTGCGCCTGTGTCTCCGTTGTGCCGTATTCTAGACGGGTGTAGCATGATGGTCACTTGAAAAAGAGAGGGACTTAATTGAAAAGTTGCCGTGCAAAAGGTAAGTTATACTAAATAAATAATACATAGTTCAAAATGAGTAAAGTTGAGCCTAATTGCCACTTGTGTGCGCGCGTTGAGCCCCTTGTATTGTAATAGGGGTATAGCCATCAAACCTGTATCAATTAAATATAGCTGCACCAGACTCGTCCAACCATGTCCGTGGTCTTAACAACCTGTCAGATGCTTTAGTTGGTGAGGCCATTCAGTGTGCGGCTGCCAAGGCAGCCGCGTGGTCTTCCGCGCGCCAGGAGCGCTCAATATTTCCATTTACTATAATGATGCCACATGGACCGGGCATTTTAAGCATGAGGGAAGCGTAATGAGGTATAACATTAAAGCAAGCGAAAGCTTTGCGTCCGAGTAGTGCTTGATAGCCACTTTGGAACGGAGTGATGTGGAAGGTTAAATTTTTGCTGCGGAAGTTATCGGGGAAGCCGAATATAACCTCTAGTAGTAGGGAGCCCATGCAATGGGATTCTGGGCCTGGCGTTACTCCTTTAAATGTAGTATTGCTATGGCTAATTTTTGTTGGGTCTATCCCCATTTTGCGGACTGTGTCCTGATATATCAGGTTTAAACTACTGCTGCCGTCCATCAGGACTCGTGTGAAGTGGTATCCGTCAATTATCGGGTCTAACACCAAGGCAGCCCATCCTGCACGCCGGATACTTGCCGAGTAATCCCGATGGTCGAAGGTGATCGGTTGGGACGACCAGTGGCAGAACTCCGCTGTGATAGGCCCTGGGACATGTGTCTCTAGGAGTGCCGCTTTGCTTCTCCCCTTTGTCACGTGTAACACATTTATTGTTTTAACTTCTGGTGGGAATTTCTTTTGTTCCCCAGTGCTTTTCTTGCGAGGCTCATCCTCTTCTTTGCTTGGTGTATCCTTCCCCTTGTGTTCGGCGTTGAGCTTGCCGGACTGCTTGAAGACCCAACATTCTCTATGGGTATGATTTGCAGGTTTATCAGGGGTGCTGTGGATCTGACATATTTTGTCCAGAATCTTGTTTAGGATGGACAGTTCGTCTCTGTTGCCTTTGGAGGGCAGCTTTTGCTGACCTGGCTGAGAGCTTCTGAATCCGGCGTTTACCGCCGTGCTCTTCGGGTTGTCTTCTTTATTCTGGCGCTTGTTTTTGCTGCGTCGTGGTTTCCCGTTTTCATCCTTGACTTCGGATGTACTTGGGTCGCTGGTGCTGCACCGGGCTAACCAACTGTCCTTGCCCGCGCAAAAGCGGGTCATGAGGCTTGTTAATGCTGCCATTGTTCTCGGCTTTTCTTGGCCAAGGTGTCTGGCGAGCCATTCGTCTCGAACGTTGTGCTTGAAAGCTGCTAAGGCTTCGGCGTTCGGACAGTCGACTATTTGGTTCTTTTTAATGAGAAACCTGTTCCAAAGCTTTCGGGCTGACTCTCCGAGCTGTTGAGTTATATGACTTAAATCGTCTACATCCGGTTGTCGGACATAGGTCCCTTGAAAATTTGCCCGAAAAGCGTCTTTGACCTCTTCCTAGGTTCCAATGGAGTTTTCGGGGATGCTTTTAAGCCAGTGCCGAGCTGGCCCTTTGAGCTTGAGGGGTAAGTACTTGATGGCATGGAGATCGTCTCCTCGAGCCATGTGGATATGGAGGATGTAGTCCTCAATCCAGACCCCTGGGTCTGTCGTTCCATCGTACGCCTCTATGTTTACGGGTTTGAATCCCTCTGGAAATTCATGGTCCAGCACCTCATCGGTGAAACATAGGGGGTGTGCGGCACCCCTGTATTTGGGTGTACCGTGGTGTTAGAATGTTTGTTGTGTTGCATTGCATACTAGAGTGCGCTTGCGTGGCCCGTAGATGGATCTGGTTGCGTTGTACTTTTGATGCGAGCCCTCATGTGGGTCGCGTACTGGCTTATGTGCGGCGTCGTTTGCCGCTCTATGTTGGCCACGAGGACGTCTATCCGACCGGATGGCCATTTTGTTTTTTGATTGCGGGGGATCTAAGGCCTCCTCATTGAATTCATGTAGCAGCTTTCGCTTCGGGTAGCTCTTGTTATGGCGATTACCGCCATACTTCGCTGCAGTGTTGAGTACTTCACTCCATCTGATTCTGAGTGTGTCTTGTGCAGTCCTGAGCATTTGCTTCTGCTTTTTCAGACTCCTCGTAGTGGCAACAAGCCTTTTATGGGTATTATGTTGCTCCGGGTGCCTGCCTGGTGTGATGTTATCCGGACTGTTATCTTCGACAGAGTCGGGTTGTTCGGTTTGATTCTCCGTGTTGCCGTGGTCGGACGACGGTTCAATGCCGTGTTTGTCGTCCGCTGGCTCGCCTTGCTCTTTCGTTGGGTTTATATGATCGCTGCTTCTGCCGAGGCGGGATTTGGAGTGGCGCTTACGCCTCCGCTTTCACTGCTTCTCGAGGGAACAACCCTTCGCTGCGTCCTTACGTTCCTCGTCGTCGTTTTCTTTGGGTGTGTCCACCATGTATACATCATATGATGAAGTGGGCGTCCAGTGCCCTGTGGGCAGTGGTTCCTGTTCGTCTCCTGCATCGCCGTCCATACCGTCGATGTCTTCGGAGTCGAAGTCGAGCATGTTGGTCAAATCATCGACAGTGGCTACTATGTGGGCAGTGGGTGGGCGGCGAATTTCTTCGTCCTCCGCATCCCAATCCTGCCGAACATAGTTCGGCCAGGACTCTCATGACAGGGAGAGAGACCTTAATGAGTTCAGCATGTCGCCAAAGAGCAAGGGCTGAAAGATATCCGCAGAGGTGAACTCCATGATCGGCGCCCAATCGGATTCTATAGGCACGGGCGCAGGCGGTTCGGAATCCATGGCCGGGGGAGAATCCGGCAATTCGGCGTCACGGCTCTCGTGAAGGGTAAGGTCGATACTCGGCTCGATCGCCGATGAGAGTGCGGCCTCCGTGGCAGGGTCTATCCACCTGTCCATGGATGGCGCAATTGGCTCCGAATTGAGGGTCGGAGCAGTTGCCAGTGCGGTTTCCTAAACACTGTCCGATGGTAGAGCTAAATCATGCTCATCGTGACCGTGCGGCGCTCTTGGCAGGGGCTCGAATCCGTCGAAGATCGAGTCTCTGCGAATGTCGGCCGTGTAGTTTAAGCTTCCAAACCTGACCTGGTGGCCAGGGGCGTAACTCCCGATCTGCTCCTGATGGCCAAGCGAGTTGGCCCGCAGTGCGAAGCCGCCGAATACAAAGATCTGTTCGGGGAGAAAAGTCTCACCCTGGACTACATCGCTATCGATGATCGAAGGAGCCATCAAGCCTAATGACGACGACACAGAGGAACTCTCAATGTAAGCACCAATGTCGGTATCAAAACCGGCGGATCTCAGGTAGGGGGTCCTGAACTGTGTGTCTAAGGTGGATGGTAACAGGAGGCAGGGGACACGATGTTTTACCCAGGTTCGGGCCCTCTTGATGGAGGTAAAACCCTACGTCCTGCTTGATTGTTCTTGATAATATGAGTAGTACAAGAGTTGATCTACCATGAGATCAGAGAGGCTAAACCTAGAAGCTAGCCTATGGTATGATTGTATGTTGTCCTACGGACTAAAACCCTCCGGTTTATATAGACACCGGAGGGGGCTAGCGTTACACAAGGTCGGTTACACAGGAGGAGATATACATATCCGTATTGCCTAGCTTGCCTTCCACGCCAAGTAGAGTCCCATCCGCACACGGGATGAAGTCTTCAATCTCATATCTTCATAGTCCAACAGTCCGGCCAAAGGATATAGTCCGGCTGTCCGGAGACCCCCTAATCCAGGACTCCCTCAACCACCTTTTGTTAGGATACCTTGTACTAGTTGTCCCCCTTCAAATTGGCCGTTGTGGGATCCCTTCCCACCTAAACATTTGGGAAGAGGACCGGGGCCTCTATAAATAGGACTAGCCACCGCCATAGGAGGAGAGGGATAATTTAGACCATCCTCAGCACACAAGCTCATCGAGCTCAAGAACACCTCTCCTCAGGAGGCTGTTCTTCCCTTGTACTTGTTCATCCCCAGCCTAAAAGGCAATCCACCACACCACACTGGAGTAGGATATTACACCGCAGCTGTGGCCCAAACCAGTATAAACTCTTGTGTCTCTTGTTCCTCGGGTTCGGCGAGCTAGGCTTTGAGATCGTGGCCAGAGTGTGAGCTAGGGGGAGAGGGATCTTCGTGCGCACCCGAGAGTTCGAACCTCAAGGGCTTTGCCGGAACACGCAATCCGACATTTGGCACACTAGGTAGGGGTGCGCTGAAGCTTTTCTTCTGTCAACCCGCTTTCCACTACAACATTGCATCCATGTCTGATGCTCGCCGAGCCCGTGCTGAGCGCCGCGCCGCCCTCACCACCCACGTTGCTCAGACGGCACCCGTTAGCGGACCTCCCCGCCGTTCTCCATCACCCGGTGCCAACGCTGCCACTGGCCTAGCAGCGAACGAGCAGTAAGCGTCATCACTGCACCCCTCTGTGCAGCGGGACGGCCGCACCGCCACCCCGTCATTGACTCCGGCCGGCTCGTCATCCCACGCTCGTCGCGCGCCCACGGACGCACAGGCCGCGCTGCGCATGGCACGCGAGCTCCTGCGCTTGGTCGACGACCTCTATGAGGACTGGCTAGACCGCATCGCTGAGCTCGTCAGCGCTGCTGGGAGCTCTCTTGCACGATCCCTCTCGCTGCCTCTCCCAGCTCCAGCCGCGGGCGACGTAGCTCATGGAGCGCCTCTGCTGCCTCCGCATAGTGACGACACCCTCACACCGAGACGCGCAGCTCATGGAGCGCCACTGCCTCCTCCGCATCAAGACGGTGTCCTCGCCCCAAGGCGTGCGGTCCCGCGGCGTGATCCGCCACGCCGTGTCCTCTCGCACGAAGAAGGAAGCTGCCAGGAGGTCCCTCGACCACAAGAAAATGCTCCTGCACTACCCGCACCACCATGTCAAGACCGCGCGCCGCCTGTGGTGGAGGTGCATGGGTACGAAGATCAGGCTCTGCCACCACGATGGGCTCTGGTGACCACAGCAGGCTGCCGAGCCTTTACCCCCGAGATGCGCACCGTCGTCTGGCCAGGAAAGTTTAAGCCGGACCTGCCTCCGCACTACGACGGCACCCCCGACCCTGCGGAGTTCTTGCAGCTCTACGAGCTGAGCATCGAGGCAGCCAATGGAGACGAGAACATCATGGCGAACTGGTTTCCCATGGCCCTCAAGGATAGCGCATGCTCGTGGCTCCTAAACCTGCCCAGGAGATCGATCTCCTCCTGGGGCGAGATACGCTAGTGCTTCATCGCCAACTTCCAGGGCACTCGCGACCGCCAGCCGGCCGCAGGCGACCTGGGGCGAATCAAGCAGCAACCAGGGGAAACCATGCAAAAGTACATCCAGCGCTTCAACAACGTCCGCCTTAAGATCCCCAAGGTGACAGAGGAGGCCATCATCTCTGCATTCTCCGATGGCGTCCACGACGTCAAGATTAAGGAGGAGCTCGCCATCCACGAGGAGCTATGCTCGGCCCTGGAGATGTTCAACATGGTGACCAAGTGCGCAAGAGCTAAGGAGGGGCGTCTCTCCCTCCTCGAGCTCCTGCTGCCGACCTCGGAGAGAAGAAAGCCAAGGCCAAGGACGTGAAGTGCAAGGGAGTAGCCGTGCTTGCGGCAGAGCCGGACATGAAGCGTAGGTGGGACCACCCCGAGTCATCTAAGGGCAGCCGTCTGTTCTGCGCCTTCCACAATGTACACAACCACAACACCAACGACTGCCAAGAGCTCAGGGCCATTCGAGATGGACGCTTAGGTCGGCGCCCCGAGCGCAACGACTGGGGCTACGGCCAAGGGGGGGAAGAAAGTGGGGGACGCTGGGACGACCGCGGCCCCGGTCAGGAGTGACGCGACCGGCCTTGCGAGGACTACTGGCAGGAACAGCCTCGCGAGGGAGCCTAGAGGGACCAGCCTCGTGAGGACCGTCCTCAGGGCAATGCTAGCCTCCCTCCGTTGCCGCCACCACCAAGGAGGAACGACAACCACCATCAGGATGAGGGGGCTGGGGCCTTCCAGGAGCCACGCGCTATCGCCTGCATCTTGGGCGGAGCTCAGGCCCCAGCTTCCCAGCACATAACAACTATCGCACTGAGCTCATCGACTTCGACGTCGCCCACATCCGGCTGCCGTACAATGCCATCCTTGGGTATCCGACATTGGCCAAGTTTATGGCAGTGATCCACCATGGTTACAACGTCGTCGACATGCCAAGGAGTGGCGGAGTCATCACGGTCCCCTGCGAAGAAAGAGATGCCATGTGCTCCCTTGAGCACGCCTTCCAAGATGCTGCGATCAAAGACCCCGACAACGAAGGCACCCCGTACCCTCCTGTGGCCATCCCCAAGAAGAAGAAGCACCTACTACTCCCAGGGCCTCAGGAGAGCGGCATCTCCAGCGGCACCACCTCAGGATCCACACCTGCAGCTGGGGTGCCTCCCTTCCTCGCATAGGAAAGCACGCCCGGCGCCCTCCTCGGGCAAGGCTCGGGGGCTCTCTTCTGGAGGGCCTCAAAACTAGCCAACATCACGAGGGAGGCACTCGGGCACCATGTAGAGGCGTGCTTCACCGCACGTTTCCCTTAGGAAGGCTCTAGGTGAGGAGTGCCCAGTGCTCAGGAGTTCATAGTCAAGGCGACCCAGGAGCTTCAAGAGGCAAGGGCCATACGTGGCGACCGCCACCCACCACCTAGCGTAGCTTCCCATCTTGGCAAGGATGGTGAGCTGTGCGTCTGCGTCGACATTCCAGGGCTCAACAGGACCACATCTCAAGAGCGCTTCTGGCCTTCGTGCGTTGGCCAGTGCAAGGGTCCACCTCACAGCTACGTTCGCATGCCGTTTGGCTTGCCGAGCATGGCTGCCGCCTTCCAGTGTCACATGCGAAGCATTCGGGTGGCTCAGGAGGCCAGGCATCATGCTGTCCTGGCGGGGATGGTGACGGTCCTCAAGGAACCACCCGAGCCCCCGAAGTCTCATGAGGCTTAGGGCCCTGGCAGCTCGTGAGGAACGACTCCTTTAGCACGCACCTTCAGCTACTCCAACACCACTCCGGCTACTCTATCAGGTGACTCTTTCCAGTGCATTCAGTTGGGGGCGCCCCTCGGGCAGCATCATCCCCAAGTTGCACGGGCCTATCCCCGTGACATGTATCCTTTTGTATCTCTAGCTTACATTGATGGGGGTGCCCCTCGGGCTGCATCATCCCCAGGCTGCTCGAGTCCGTCCCAGCGGCATGTATCATTCTTGCATATATCTAAGCTAACCTGCCCCTTTTGCTTAAGTCATTTCATGATCGTCACCTGCTTGCCTTGAAGGAAATATGCCCTAGAGGCAATAATAAAGTTGTTATTTATATTTCCTTATATCATGATAAATGTTTATTATTCATGCTAGAATTGTATTAACCGGAAACTTAGTACATGTGTGAATACATAGACTGAAAGCACAAGTGCTCCCTGGGTGATTTTGGTGATTAATGCCAACATATCTTTCGTTGGACTAATGTTTCTACCTAGTATGTTTCAGACAAGTTCAACAATGGAGTGGCATGGACTAGAGGATGTGGAAACCCTTCAATATGCTAAGGACAAAGAATTGGCTCAAGATCAAAGCTTGGGACTCTACATTTTCTATTTTAGTGATCCAAGATCACACTGAGTCCATAGGAAAGCCAGTACTATTAAGAAGGGATGAGGTGCTGCTTAATGGTTTGCTTGCTCAAAGTGCTTAGTGATATGCTCCAAAGCCCTCAACCACTTTCTCACTTCCACATTTGTCCCAAACCAAAAGTCAAACTCGGCCCCACCGATTTTTTCTATCCGGAGCCACCGAGTTCAGTTGACATAGCCACTGCCGGAAACCCTAATCAGTTCGGTCTCACCGATGGGATCTCGGTCTCACCAAGATGGGCTTGCAAACTCTCTGTTACCTATTGCAATATTTTTGGTCCCACCGAGGTATACAATCGGCCCCACCGAGTTTGCTTGGCCAACTCTTTGTTTCGCTTATTACCCAAATCGGTCCCACCGAGTTTAAGTAATCGGTCAAACCGAGTTTTGGATTTACCCTAACCCTAGCACATCGGTCCCACCGAGTTGATCCAGTCGGTCCCACCGAAACACCTAACACTCACATTATGAACCAAATCGGTCTGACCGAGTTCTCTGGATCGGTCCCACCGAGTTCGTGGAGGCTATAAATACCCCTCCACCCACTCTTCATTCGTGGAGAGAGCCATCAGAACATGCCTACACTTCCAATACATATTTTCTGAGAGAGAACCACCTACACTTGTGTTGAGGTCAAGATATATTCCATTCCAAGCACATAATTCTTGATCTCTAGCCTTATCCAAGTTGCTTTCGACTCAAATCTTCTTTCTACAAAATCCAATCCTATGAGAGAGAGTTAAGTGTTGGGGTGACTATCATTTGAAGCACAAGAGCAAGGAGTTCATCATCAACACACCGTTTGATGCTTCTTGGAGAGTGGTGTCTCCTAGATTGGCTAGGTGTCACTTGGGAGCCTCCGACAAGATTGTGGAGTTGAACCAAGGAGTTTGTAAGGGCAAGGAGATCGCCTACTTCGTGAAGATCTACCCGAGTGAGGCAAGTCCTTTGTGGGCGACGACCATGGTGGGATAGACAAGGTTGCTTTTTCGTGGACCCTTCGTGGGTGGAGCCCTTCGTGGACTCACGCAACCGTTACCCTTTGTGGGTTGAAGTCTCCATCAACGTGGATGTACGATAGCACCACCTATCGGAACCACGCCAAAAATCTCCGTGTCTCCAAATTGCGTTTGCACACTCCAATCCCTTCTCTTTACATTCTTGCAACTTGCATGCTTTACTTTCTGCTGCTCATATACTCTTTGTATGCTTACATGCTTGCTTGATATGTATTGTGAATGTTTAAACTTGTGCTAATACTCCACATGAACCTAAAGAATTAAAAACTGCAACTTTTCTTGATTAGAGTCTATTCACCCCCTCTAGACACCTCTTCTCGATCATTTGAATTGGTATCAGAGCATTGGTCTCCATTGCCTTGGTTTAAACACCTTTGGAGGAAGATTGATGTGTCTACTTTGGGGAGTCTTAGACGTAGAGTGCCTATTCTTGATGGAGACTTCTTCTATGAGTGGAAAAATGAAATGCTTGAGATTTTCAATGAATATCATTTGAACAAGTACATTACTAGCCCTTGTGCACCTCATGTTGATCCTTTGCATCCTACCCTTGATGAGTCTATTGACATGATCCGCAACCTTAGAACTGTTAATCTTATCACTAGAGGCTTGCCTAGAAACTTGATTGGATGCTTGCCTACTATTGATTGTGCCTACACTATATGGAGATTCCTTGAGGAACGTTTTCCAAACTATTCCTTGAAGAACTTAGATGAGATTCTTCATAAGCCCATTGCCTTGATTAAGATGAGTTCCAATGATCCCAAATTTGGTGACTGCTTATTTGAGCTTACTAATCTTACTAGTGCCAAAGGAGATGTTGGAATCATTAGCAATATCATTTCCAAAGCTATTAGAATTCATAAAGATAACCATAGAAATGATCATTTATCTAATGAATTACCCTCTCTAGGATTTGATCAATCACAAGATGATGTTGAACATGTATACTATGATAAGGACGATGATAGTGACTGTGATCTTGATGATGCAATGAGACACTTTGGTCATATGGCAAATCTTCACGGCTACATGGCCGGAGGGAAGGAATGGGTCCTTGATAGTGGATGTACTGATCATATGAACGGAGATAAAGATATGTTCCGTGAGCTTGCTGAAAACGACAGCCCTCGAAAGTATGTCACCTTTGGTGATAACTCAAAGGGTAAGGTGGTTGGCCTAGGTAAGGTGGCCATCTCACATGATAGCTCCATACAAAATGTCATACTCGTTGAATCTCTTGGGTTTCAATGTCCTGTTTACTGAGCTAGATTGCCAAGTGCTTCGTAGAGACAATCGTAAAATGGTCTTTACCGGTATACGTAGAGGTGATCTTTACATTGTTGATTTCATCGCGCGAAGAACATCTTGACCACGAGAAGACCACTCGAGCTACTTCACATGGATCTCTTTGGTCCCAATGCCTACAAGAGTCTCGGTGGTAACTCATTTGGTCTAGTCATAGTTAATGATTTTTCAAGATTTACGTGGGTGTTCTTTCTTGATGACAAATCGCAGGTCCAAAAGATCTTCAAAAACTTCGCCAGGAAGGCCCAAAATCAACTTGACATGAAAATCAAGAAGATTCGGAGCGACAATGGAACAGAGTTCAAGAACACAAATGTGGATACCTTTCTTGATGAAGAGGGGATTTCACATGAGTTCTCAGCTACGTACACACCTAACAAAATGGAGTTGTTGAGAGGAAGAACCGGACTCTTATTGAGATGGCAAGAACGATGCTTGATGAGTACAAGACTCCAAAACACTTTTGGGTGGAAGCAGTTGAGATAGCTTTTCGTGCAACAAATCTCTTGTATCTTCAGAAGCTACTCAGCAAGACGGCATACGAGCTCCTCACCGGTAACAAACCCCAAGTTGGATACTTTCGAGTATTTAGCTCAAAGTGCTACATTCTTGTGTAACGCCCGAGACCGATGTGCCAGGTGTCCTCCAGTTATTCGCTATTGTTGCCTTGTCATTGCTTGCGTGTCATGCATTGCATATCATGTCATCATGTGCATTTCATTTGCATACATGTTTGTCTCATGCATCCGAGCATTTTCCCCGTTGTCCGTTTTGCAATCCGGCGCTCCTATGTCACCCGGTGTCCCTTTCTACCTCTTTTCGTGTGCGGGTGTTAAACGTTTTCGAATTGGACCGAGACTTGTCTTGCGGCCTTGCTTTACCACCGGTATACCGCCTGTCAAGTTTCGTGCCATTTGGACTTCGTTTGATACTCCAACGGTTAACCGAGGGACCGAAAAGGCCTCGTTTGTGTTGCAGCCCAACACCTCTCCAAAGTGGCCCAAAACCCACCTAAACCCTCTCCATCGTCTCGGTCGTTCAATCACGATCGCGTGGCCGAAAACCGCACCTCACTTGGACTCTCCTAGCTCCCTCTACCTATATATATGTGTAACCCTTCCAAATTCACGGACGAAACCCTAGCTCCTCCTACCTCGTGCCACCGGACAAAATCTCCCCGCGCCGGACATGTCCGCGCTACCGCCTCCAGCCAACTGGAGCTCGCCACCTCACCACAGCCGCACTCTCTCCTCCCACTGCTCCAGGCCCGCCAGGCCCGGATCGGGCCCGCGAAGCCCATCTCGCCGCCGTCGCCTCCCTGGCCGCGCCCGCGCCGGTCCCGCCTCCCGCACCGCCGCCCTTCGCCGGGGATCGCCGCCGCACGCCTCCTCGCCAGCGCTGGCCACCACGCGCCGCCGCCCACCGGTGACCCGCGCCCTCGTCGCCGGCGTGAGCACCCCGCCGCCAACCGTCGCCCAGGCCCTGCTGGACCTCGCCTCCGCCTTCCTGTGCCCAACCGCGCGCCGCCGTGCCCGGATCCGGCGCCGACCGGCCGGACCTCGCCATCCCCGCCGCCGGATCTCCTCCTCGCCGGCACCCAAGCTCGCCGGAGTCCGCGCCCAAGCTCGCCGGAATCCACTCCAGATCCGATCCGGCAAGGTGGATCAGATCCACCAATTCCCTGAACCAAACACCCTCGCCCAGATCCGGATCCCTCCGTCCGGGGATTCTAGCTTTTTGTCATATTCTCATAATTGTATTCGATTGGGAGATATTCTTTTCTACCATCCGGAGCATTTCATGAGTTGTTTCCATTTCTTTCCTCTGAAGGCCATCTTTTCAAATATTGTTCATTCCAGCTTTCAGCTATCGTTCTCCTAATCTTACCGGTGCATCATTCAAGTATTCTCTAATTAGTTCGTGATCCCTTCGTTCTCATGTATCTAGATTGTCTCAAGTATCTTCGTTCATTTCACAATTCTTACCCTGGTGATTCATCCCTTTACTTCATTCATTTTCAATCCTTATGGTGGTTCGTTGAAGACCTTTCCAAGTTGGCGCTATATCTATCTTAATCCTTTCTACGAGAATAAGTGGTATGCGAAATCCGCTGCTTGTCATCAATTTAAAATGGTGAAGGATACGCATAACGTAATTCTTATTTTTGTTTCATCGAGTGAACTCAATTTCCTATTCCGGAGGCTCATCAAATTCTCATTTTCATTTGTTTCATCTTTCTTTTCCAGAGTTCCAAGTTTTTCCGCATTATATCGTCGCGAAGACCCATCTAAAGCATTACAAGGTTTCACCTTGTGGTTTCAACTTCCCTTTCTTCTCGTTATCCTTTTGTTACGGGAGTTCTCACGAAGGCTCAACATGGTGGTTCATCAAGGATTTAATTCCTTCTCGATGTGTTCATCAACATTCTTTTCTAAGGAGCTCATGTTTTTTCTTCATCTTCCTATCCGGAGTGCAATTCTTTCACGCATATCTTTTGAGGTGCTGCTATGTCATTCTTGATATTTCCCTTCGTGCTTCGTGATTCACAAGTTATCAAGTATGAGATATTTTAAATCCATCAACCTCTTCGTTGGAGTTATCTTGGGTTATATTCCACCTAAAGCCTTCCCTAAGGATTGGTGTTCATTATGGTGCTTATAAGTGACCCAAGTTCTTCATCTATCCTCCCGGTGAAATAAGTTTCTCGTCTCTTTGTTCTTTCCAATTAAATCTATTCCGTGAGTGGCAAGTTGTCACCTCATAATTTTGAGATATCTTCTATAAGCACATGTCGAGCTTATCCTTTTCGTTGTTGGTTTTCCAACAACTATGTTCGACCCTTCTCCTAAAGATGCCTTTTCAAGCTCTTTTGTGGCTAAAGTTGGCATTTTCTTCTCCATTCTTCTATTTCAATTATCTATCTTCTATTCTTTTGTTCCGGAGGCATTGTGTTGCTGCTCTCTTCTACCCTTCTTCTTGTTCTTGTCAAGATCATGTTCTTTTCATGCTTATCCATTTAATCGGAGTGTGTGCCTGCTGCTCAAGTTCATTCATTTTATCAAGCCTTGCTTATCTTTTCAATCGGAGTGCTGCCCGAATTTGTTCTTCCTTGTTACTCTTCCCTACCGGAGTGCTCTCAACTTAGTTCTTCTTTGTTGCATTCTTTCTTTCAATTATTCAACCTTTTCAAGGTTCTTTGGTTTCACTCATTTGTCGAACAAGCAACTTAGTTTTACCCTCTCTTTTTCTCTTCCGTTCTCCCTCCGGTGCCATTCTAGATCTCGGGACGAGATCCTCTCGTAGTGGTGGAGTGTTGTAACGCCCCGAGACCGATGTGCCAGGTGTCCTCCAGTTATTCGTTGTTGTTGCCTTGTCATTGCTTGCGTGTCATGCATTGCATATCATGTCATCATGTGCATTTCATTTGCATACATGTTCGTCTCATGCATCCAAGCATTTTCCCCGTTGTCCGTTTTGCAATCCGGCGTTCCTATGTCACCCGGTGTCCCTTTCTACCTCGTTTCATGTGCGGGTGTTAAACGTTTTCGGATTGGACCGAGACTTGTCTTGCGGCATTGGTTTACCACCGGTAGACCGCCTGTCATGTTTCATGCCATTTGGACTTCGTTTGATACTCCAACGGTTAACCGAGGGACCGAAAAGGCCTCGTTTGTGTTGCAGCCCAACACCTCTCCAAAGTGGCCCAAAACCCACCTAAACGCTCTCCATCGTCTCGGTCATTCGATCATGATCACGTGGCCGAGAACCGCACCTCATTTGGACTCTCCTAGCTCCCTCTACCTATATATATGTGCAACCCATCCAAATTCGCGGACGAAACCCTAGCTCCTCCTACCTCGCGCCACCGGACAAAATCTCCCCGCGCCGAACATGTCCACGCCACCGCCTCCCAGCCAACTGGAAGCTCACCACCTCAAACACCGCGCCTCTTCCTCCCCACGCTCCAGCCCGCTGGGGGGCCGGGGGGCCGGGGGCCCTTGGACGGGCCGCGGAGCCATCCGCAGTCGTCGCCTCCCTGGCCCGCCAAGCCGTCCGTCTCCCGCGCGCCGCCCTTCGCGGCAGGATCACGCCGCAACGCCTCCTCGCCGCACTGGCCACCGCGCACCGCCGCCCGCCGGTGACCCGCGCCCTCGTCGCCGGCGCAAGCCACCCCGCCGCCCAGGCGCCCTGCCGAACCTCGCCTCCTTCCCGTGCCCAACCACCACCGCCGTGCCCGGATCCGGCGCTGACCGGCCGTACCTCACCATCCCCGCCGCCGGATCTCCTCCTCGCCGGCACCCAAGCTCGCTGGAGTCCGCGCCCAAGCTCGCCGGAATCCGCTCCAGATCCGATCCCGGGAAGGTGGATCAAGTCCACCAATTCCCTGAACCAAACACCCTCCGCCCAGATCCGGATCCTCCGTCCGCCACGTCTCCGTCCGGGTTGACTTTTCCCGGAGAGGTCCAAAATTTCTTCTAACTCCCCATATCTGTTCATCGCATTGTATCTCTGCATACGTAGCTCCGATTTGCACGTGTAGGATATCAAAATGTTCGTCTCGACAAGTACATCATTTCATCTCATTGCATCATTTTCATTTGAGCTCATCTTGATGCCCGAAATGCTGTTGGAAGAGGGCTATGTGAGTAATTTGTCAGATCTGTTTCAGCAAATGGCATTTTGTCATTTTTGCCATGATTAATGTGTGCATGATATGATCCTGAGCTCTACATGTCTTTTCTTATATGCCATGCCATCTTTACAGTGGTGCTTGTCATGTATTTTTGTGATATTTGTGGTGACTAGCACAAGCTTGCAAAGTAGCGTAATCGGTAATGCTGTTTTCAGGGACTTAGATTTTCTCTAAGTCCTTGTCCTGATTTTGACGTTATGCCATATGTTCATGTTGTTTCTTAGTGATCCGTGCCTCTTTTGAGGATGATTAGTAAGGATGTTTTGTTAACATTGTGGTGCTCTATCCATCCATGTCTTTGTTTGCATTTATGGAGCAACCTAGCTTGAGTCAATCGAGCTCTACTTTTGCTATATCGTGAATCCTGGCAGACTGTTGACTTGTTAGCAATTTTGCCGAGGATGTTGCTTTTGATCCGTGCATGCTATGTTGTTGTTATTGCCATGTCTAGCTTCTATGCCATGTATTCTTGATGGGTGTATGCTTAGTTTGTCATGCCATGCTCTGTAGTGAGTGCATCGAGCTCGTAAACATGCCTACTCGTTAACTGTTTTGCATGCTCCAGTTTTTCACTAAGTCTGAGATCTGTTTATGTTTTTGCCATGTTCACATGCTTGCAATTGTATTTTATGATCCCTTTTGGCTCAAGGTCACTAAGGGACTTTTGTTAAGTGCTTTGAGTAGCTTCATGCCATGTCTTGCCTTGCCATGAACCTGTTAATGAGTGAATTAGCCGTAGCTGAGTGTTCATCTTTTGTCAAGCATCATGATTGAGTCCCTGCCATGTGTTCTGTTGCCATGTTGGAGTGCTGTAGCATGTTGTTCTTGATGCATTATATGGCTACTTGCTGATTATCGCAGACCGGTGCCATATTTGTTTTGCTTGCCATTTCCAAACCGTGCATCCGATTCCGGTGATCTTTATATCGATTTCGATGGAAATCACCTCACCTTTCCAGTGGCACTCTTGGATTTCCAGGTTGAGGCCAGGTTCAATCATTCCTTTCCAAATCATGCATATGCATTACATACCACATCCCGTATATCATATCATGTTCTTGTGTTGTTTGTTTACTATGTTGTGTGCTTCTTTCCGGTGTTGCTTCTTCGGGTTGGTTCCGGTAACGTTGTGATTGTGAGGACCCGTTCGACTATGTCTGTTTGTCTTCTTCATGGACTCGTTCTTCTTCCTTGCGGGATTACAGGCAAGATGATCATACCCTCGAAATCACTTCTATCTTTGCTTGCTAGTTGCTCGCTCTTTTGCTATGCCTATGCTGCGATACCTACCACTTGCTTATCATGCCTCCCATATTGCTGAGCCAAGCATCTAACCCACCTTGTCCTAGCAAACCGTTGTTTGGCTATGTTACCGCTTTGCTCAGCCCCTCTTATAGCGTTGTTAGTTGCAGGTGAAGATTCAATTTTGTTCCTTGTTGGAACATGGAGATGTTGTTCCTTGTTGGAACATGTTTACTTGTTGGGATATCACAATATCTCTTATTTAATTAATGCATCTATATACTTGGTAAAGGGTGGACGGCTCGGCCTTATGCCTGGTGTTTTGTTCCACTCTTGCCACCCCAGTTTCCGTCATATCGGTGTTATGTTCCCGGATTTTGCGTTCCTTACGCAGTTGGGTTATAATGGGAACCCCTTGACAGTTTGCTTTGAATAAAACTCCTCCAGCAAGGCCCAACCTTGATTTTACCATTCGCCACCTAGCCTCTTTTTCCCTTGGGTTAGGCCAGCCCAAGGGTCATCTTTATTTTAACCCCCCCCCCCCCGGACCAGTGCTTGTCGAAGTGTTTGTCCGAACTGAGTAGACTGCGGGGCCACCTCGGGGAAACTTGAAGGCTGGTATTTCTTGTAGGATGTCTCATCTGGTCTTGCCCTGAGAACGAGATATGTGCAGCTCCTTTCAGGATGTCGGCGCATCGGGCAGTCGGGCAGTTTTGCTGGACTTGTTTTACCATTGTTGAGGATGTCTTGTAACCGGGATTCCGAGTCTGATCAGGTCTTCCCGTGAGAAGGAATATCCTTCGTTGACCGTGAGAGCTTGTGATGGGCTAAGTTGGGACACCCCTGCAGGGATTTGAACTTTCGAAAGCCGTGCCCGCGGTTATGGGCAGATGGGAATTTGTTAATATCCGGTTGTAGAAAACTTGAAGTTGACCATAATTAAAATGCATCAACCGCGTGTGTAACCATGTTGGTCTCTTTCCGGTGGAGTTCGGGAAGTGAACATGGTGTTGGAGTTATGCTTGACGTAGGTTGTTTTAGGATCACTTCTTGATCATAGTTTATCGACCGTGCTTTTGCCTTCTCTTCTCGCTCTCTTTTGCGAATATGTTAGCCACCATATATGCTAGTCGCTTGTTGCAGCTCCACCTCGTACCTTTACCTTACCCATAAGCTTAAATAGTCTTGATCGCGAGGGTGTGAGATTGCTGAGTCCCCGTGACTCACAGATACTTCCAAAACCAGCTTACAGGTGCCGTTGAACTGAGCAGGTGACGCAACCAAGCTCAAGGAGGAGCTCGATGAAGATTTTGTCCGTTGTGTTGCTTCGTTCTAGCTGATCAGTAGTGGAGCCCAGTTGGGGTCGATCGGGGATCTTGTAGCATTTGGGGTAGTCTTCTTTTATTTTGGCTCCGTAGTCGGGCCTTGATTGTAACTGGTTGATGTAATGCTTTATTCATGTAATTGTGTGAAGTCGATTGTAAGCCAACTATGTATCTTTTCCCCTATGTATTACATGGTTGTGTGAAGATTACCTCACTATGACATTGCTTTCAATGCGGTTATGCCTCAGTCGTGCTTCGACACGTGGGAGATATAGCCGCATCGAGGGCGTTACATCGTTACATCTTGATAAGCATCGTCGTTCTAAATTTGCTCCTAAATCTCATGAAGGTTTCCTACTTGGTTATGGCTCAAACTCTCACACTTACCGTGTCTACAACAATTTCACCCGAAAGGTTGAAGAGACGGTAGATGTGAAGTTTGATGAATCTAACGGCTCGCAAGTAGAGCAATTGCCAATTGATGTAGGAGACGAAGACCCTTCGGAAGCAATCCAAGACTTGTCTATTGGCAAGATTCGTCCGACGGAGGTGAAGGAGAGTACCTTGTCCATCCAAGTGGAAGCTTCCACCTCACGACAAGGTGAACCAAGAATTGATACGGAAGCATCCACAAGTGGGGCACACCAAGACGAAGAAAATGAGGAAGTACACCAAGATGAACGTCAACAACCTCCTTCTCCACCACGACAAGAGAATGACAACGTCAACAATGAAGAAGGCCAAGAAGAAGATCAATATGAAGAGGATGTTCCACCCCGAGCCAAGCCAAAGCTTCCACAAGTTCGACATTGAACCTATGAAGGTTGAAGACGCATTGGAAGATCCAGATTGGATTAACGCTATGCATGATGAGCTACACAACTTTGAGAGAAATCAAGTGTGGACATTGGTCGAGAAGCCCAACAACAACCACAACATCATTGGTACCAAATGGGTGTTTCGCAACAAGCAAGATGAAAATGGTCAGGTCGTCCGCAACAAAGCTCGCCTAGTCGCCCAAGGCTACACTCAAGTCGAAGGTATGAACTATGGTGAGACATATGCTCCCGTTGCTAGATTTGAGTCCATTCGCATCTTACTTGCTTATGCTAATCACCATGATATCACCTTGTACCAAATGGACATTAAAAGTGCTTTTCTAAATGGTGAAATTGAGGAGGAAGTTTACGTTAAGCAACCTCCCGGCTTTGTCAATCCTAAGAAACCCAATCATGTTTACAAACTTCACAAAGCCCTTTATGGTCTTAAAAAAGCCCCTAGAGCGTGGTATAAATGCTTGACCAAGTTTCTTATTGAAAAAGGCTTTGAAATTGGTAAAATAGATTCTACTCTTTTTACTAAAAGGGTTAATGGAGAGCTATTTGTGTGCCAAATTTATGTTGATGATATTATATTTGGTTCAACTAACCCTCATTTTAGTGAGAAGTTTGGAAAGCTAATGTCGGAGAAGTTTGAGATGTCTATGATTAGTGAACTCAAATTCTTTCTTGCTTTGCAAATCAAACAAACTAAGGAAGGTACCTTTGTCTCTCAAACAAAGTACATCAAGGACTTATTCAAGAAGTTCAATATGCAAGAATTCAAAGGTATGTCTACACCCGTGCCTACTAGTGGACATCTTGATTTGACCAAAGATGGTGAACCGGTTGATCAAAAAGTTTACCGCTCTATGATTGGTTCATTCTTATATCTATGTGCCTCTCGTCCTGATATTATGCTACGTGTGTGCATGTGTGCACGATATCAAGCGGCACCTAAAGAGTGTCATCTTAAGGCCGTGAAAAGGATAGTGAGATACTTAATACACACACCAAATTTTGGCATTTGGTATCCTAAGAGGTCTTCTTTCGATCTTGTTGGTTACTCCGATTTGGACTATGTCGGAGACAAGGTTGATAGAGAGTCGACTTTGGGTACTTGTCAATTTCTTGTTAGATCTCTTGTGTCTTGGTCCTCTAAGAAACAAAACTCTGTATCCTCATCCACCGCCGAAGCGGAATACATTGCTGCTGGATCATGTTGTGCTCAATTACTTTGGATGACTCAAACTCTTAAAGATCATGGGATATATGTGAAACATGTTCCATTTCTTTGTGACAATGAAAGTTCTATTAAGATTGCTCACAATCCCGTGCAACATTCTCAAACTAAGCATATTGAAGTTCGTCATCATTTCATTCGAGATCATGCTGCCATAGGGGACATTGATCTTAAGCATGTTCGCACCGATATGCAATTAGCGGATATATTTACCAAACCACTTGATGAGAAAGTATTTTGCCATTTGAGAGTTGAATTCAACATCATTGATGCTTCAAACTTGGAGTAGGAACTCCATTTGAATAGATGCAAGGCATGAGCCTTTGACTAATCCTTGATATTTCTTTCATGATGATATCTATATGTCTTGGATATTATTGCACCCTTGCATGCTATCTAACCCTTTTAGGTACTTGGATGAATCTAAATCCATGATATTGCAACTCACTCACATCTTGAGCAATCTCTACATCATCAAGTCTCTACATAATGGGGGTTGAAGACAAGGAAGCACAAAACTCTTCAAACATATCCTTTGACACATTCTACATTAAGATTTATGATTGTCATTTTGGATATACAAGTTCTCTTCCTTGCAAAAGGTAACCCATGTAGGAAGATGAACTCAAAATTCCAAGGTGGTGCTCCCAACTCTTGATGAGCTACATCAACCTTGAGCAACCCACACAAGTTCAACTACATGATCAAGATCAACACTACCACCCAAGGTATGTTATTCCATCTTAGAGAAGCTTTACTCCAAGTCATGGGTTAAAGCAACTCAACAAGATGTGAATATATCAAGATGCTTAAACGAAAAATGGTAACCTCATTTTTGAGATTAAACAATGAGTATGACCAAAGATCATGTGACCTCACTTGACTCCTAAGTCAATATACTCTAACATAGGTGACTTTGTCACCGCCCAATTCTAGATGAAGTTCTCTTGTGTTTCCTCTTGCATTTGTCTCATGCATATGTGTTTTCCCCTTTCTCAAAAACTTCATCTAGATCTTTTTATTTCTTTTCCTTCTTGTCATTCTGCATTTTCTGCATCCAAATCATTGCAAATCTTTCAGCAAATTCATTGAAAATCCTTTTGAGATCTTAAGTGCCTAGTGAGCTGAGGAAAGAAGTGTTTTCTCTGGACTCGGTCACACCGGTTTGTTTCCTTCGGCCCAACCGAATTCGCTCGGTGCCACCGAAGCAAACAATTCAGTGCTACCGATTCCACTACAGGAAAGACAACTTGCCACTTATTCCTGCATTCATTTTTGCTCCAGCTCCTCTCAATGACTCTTGTCCTCTACCAGCATCACCTTCGACTTGCTTTGTGACTAACGGACCAAACCTTCTTCAATAAAACAAAAATCTAGAAGAGCCCTTCTTGGAAATTGATGTCAAAGGGGGAGAGAGAGATCACATCAAAGCTTTATGCTTAATCATTTCTATAGGGGGAGAGAACACTCAAGGGGAAGAGAGTAAGAAAACCCCAGATGCTTGGTGTTCAAGAGGAGAGAAGTTACATGCCTTTAAGAGGGGAAATACATGTTCATATTTGATCATATTTGACTGCTTGCATTAGCTCTGATGTCTTTTTTTCCTCTAATTTTCTGTTCCCTATCTTCTCCGAATATCCCATTCAAGATTCAGGGGGAGCAAGACATCTAGGGGGAGGAAATATCTATTTCTATTGCACATCTTTACCTTTGGGGACATGTCTATATCCAATAGAGTACTCAGTACTCACACTCTACATGTCATCCCAGTCTTGGTACCTTTGTGGTTCTTTTTGTTTTCTCTGGCTAGTAGATGTATCTGTGTTATCTAACCTTTTTTACTCAGGTCCATTCCCTTCTAAGCCAACTCAAGACCACAAGGTAAGTATGTGCATCACAGTCATGTGCATGAGGATTTCTTGCTGATGTACATATTGTTTGCAAGAAGGACTCATGAGAATGAAGGCACATTTCCTACATTTACATCTTTCACTCTGATGCATATAGCCAAGATACATGTAACACATGGCTTACTCTGTCATGTTTATGCATTCACATGCTCCTATGTTTCATATTTATATGATTGCATACATACAGGGGGAACCTTTGCATGTTACATGTCTTTCCAAAGCTTTACTTGTTGTTCTCTATATCTTTATCTAAAGCTTTGATGTATGTTGTCATCAATTACCAAAAAGGGGGAGATTGAAAGCACAAGTGCTGCCTGGGTGATTTTTGTAATTAATGTCAACATATCTCTTGTTGGACTAATGTTTCTACGTAGTATGTTTCAAACAAGTTCAACAATGGAGTGGCATGGACTAGAGGATGTGGAAACTCTTCAATATGCTAAGGACAAGGAATTGGCTCATGCTCAAAGCTCAGGACTCTACATTTTCTATTTTAGTGATCCAAGATCACATTGAGTCCATAGGAAAGCCAATACTATTAAGAAGGGATGAGGTGTTGCTTAATGGCTTGCTTGCTCAAAGTGCCTAGTGATATGCTCCAAAGCCCTCAACCACTTTCTCACTTCCATATTTGTCCCAAACAAAAAGTCAAACTCGGCCCCACCGATTCTTTCTATCTGGAGCCACCAAGTTCAGTTGACATAGCCACTGCCAGAAACCCTAATAAGTTCGGTCTCACCGATGGGAGCTCGGTCTCACCGAGATGGGCTTGCAAACTCTCTGTTACCTATTGCAATATTTTCGGTCCCACCGAGATATACAATCGGCCCCACTGAGTTTGCTTGGCCAACTCTCTATTTCTCTTATTACCCAAATTGGTCCCATCAAGTTTGAGTAATCAGTCAAACCGAGTTTTGGATTTACCCTAACCCTAGCACATCGGTACCACCGAGTTGATCCAGTCGGTCCCACCGAAACACCTAACGGTCACATTATGAACCAAATCGGTCTGACCGAGTTCTCTGGATCGGTCCCACCGAGTTTGGTGATTTGTGTGTAACGGTTAGATTTTGTGTGGAGGCTATAAATACCCCTCCACCCACTCTTCATTCGTGGAGAGAGCCATCAAAACATGCCTACACTTCCAATACATGTTTTTTGAGAGAGAACCACCTACACTTGTGTTGAGGTCAAGATATTCCATTCCATCCACATAAATCTTGATCTCTAGCCTTCCCCAAGTTGCTTTCCACTCAAATCTTCTTTCTACCAAATCCAATCCTATGAGAGAGAGTTGAGTGTTGGGGAGACTATCATTTGAAGCACAAGAGCAAGGAGTTCATCATCAACACACCGTTCGTTACTTCTTGGAGAGTGGTGTCTCCTAGATTGGCTAGGTGTCACTTGTGAGCCTCCGACAAGGTTGTGGAGGTGAACCAAGGAGTTTGTAAGGGCAAGGAGATCGCCTACTTCGTGAAGATCTGCCCGAGTGAGGCAAGTCCTTCGTGGGCGACGGCCATGGTGGGATAGACAAGGTTGCTTCTTCGTGGACCCTTCGTGGGTGGAGCCCTCCGTGGACTCATGCAACCGTTACCCTTCATGGGTTGAAGTCTCCATCAACGTGGATGTACGATGGCACCACCTATCGGAAGCACACCAAAAATCTCCGTGTCTCCAAATTGCGTTTGCACACTCCAATCCCTTCTCTTTACATGCTTGCAACTTGCATGCTTTACTTTCCGCTGCTCATATACTCTTTGTATGCTTGCTTGATATGTATTGTGAATGTTTAAACTTGTGCTAATACTCCACATGAACCTAAAGAATTAAAAACTGCAACTTTTCTTGATTAGAGTCTATTCACCCCCCCCCCCTCTAGACACCTCTTCTCGATCCTTTCATAGACAAACTGAGTGTCACTAGTATGCCTCTACTTGAATAGCTCATTAATCAAAGATGGTTAAGTTAAAGATGGTTAAGTTTCCTAGACATGGACACAGAGTTGTCATTTGATGAACTGGATCACATCATTAGAGAATGATGTGATTGACTGGACCCATCCATTAGCTTAGCACGATGATCGTTTAGTTTACTGCTATTTCTTTCTCCATAACTTATACATGTTCCTATGACTATGAGATTATGCAAGTCCCGAATACTGGAGGAACACTTAGTGTGCTATCAAACGTCACAACGTAACTGGGTGACTATAAAGATGCTCTACAGGTGTCTCCAATGGTGTTTGTTGAGTTGGCATAGATCGAGATTAGGATTTGTCACTCCGTGTATCGGAGAGGTATCTCTGGGCCCTCTCAGTTATGCACATCACTATAAGCCTTACAAGCAATGTGACTAATGAGTTAGTTATGGATGTTGCATTACGGAACGAGTAAAGAGACTTGCTGGTAACGAGATTGAACTAGGTATTGAGATACCGACGATCGAATCTCGGGCAAGTAACATACCGATGACAAAGGAACAACTTATGTTGTTATGCGGTTTGACCGATAAAGATCTTCGTAGAATATGTAGGAACCAATATGAGCATTCAGGTTCCGCTATTGGTTATTGACCGGAGATGAGTCTCAGTCATGTCTACATAGTTCTCGAACCCGTAGGGTCCGCACGCTTAACGTTCGATGACGATCGGTATTATGAGTTTATGGTTTTTGATGTACCGAAGGTAGTTCGGAGTCTCGGATATGATCACGGACATGATGAGTAGTCTCGAAATGGTCGAGACATAAAGATCGATATATTGGAAGTCTATGTTTGGACATCGGAATGGTTCCGGGTCAGTTCGGGCATTTATCGGAGTACCGGGGGGTTACCGGAACCCCCCGAGGATATACGGGCCTTAATGGGCCTTAGTGGGAGAGAAGAGAAGGCAGCCTAGGATGGGGCGCCCCCCAAGCCCAATCCGAAATGGGTGAGGGGGCCGGCCCCCCTTTCCTTTCTCCTTCTCCCTCTTCCTTCTATTCCTAGTGAGACTAGGAAAAGGGGGAGTCCTACTCCTACTCGGAGGAGGACTCCTCCCCCCTTGGCGCTCCTAGAGAGGGCCGGACGGCCTCCTCCTCCCTCCTTTATATACGTGGGGAGGGGGCACCCTAGGACACACAAGTTGATTGTTTAGTCGTGTGCAGTGCCCCCCTCCACAGATTTCCACCTCGGTCATATTGTTGTAGTGCTTAGGCGAAGCCCTGCGTCGGTAACTTCATCATCACCTTCACCATGCCGTCGTGCTGACAAAGCTCTCCCTCGACACTCAGCTGGATCTAGAGTTCGTGGGACGTCACCGAGCTGAACGTGTGCAGATCGCGGAGGTGCCGTACTTTTGGTGCTAGGATCGATCGAATTGTGAAGACGTACGACTACATCAACCGCGTTGTCATAACGCTTCCGCTTACGGTCTACGAGGGTACGTGGACAACACTCTCCCCTCTTGTTGCTATGCATCACCTAGATAGATCTTGCGTGTGCGTAGGAATTTTTTTGAAATTACTGTGTTTCCCAACAGTGGCATCAGAGCAGGTCTATGCGTAGATGTTATATGCATGAGTAGAACACAAAGGAGTTGTGGGCGTGGGTATATAGATATTGCTTGCCGTCACTAGTTGATACTTGATTCAGCGGTATTATTGGATGAAGCAGCTCAGACCAACATTATGCATACGCTTACGCGAGACTGGTTCTACCGACGTGCTTTGCACACAGGTGGCTAGTGGGTGTTAGTTTCTCCAACTTTAGTTGAATCAGATTGAATGCACAGGGTTCTTTCTGAAGATCAAAAAGCAATCACTATACCGCGTTGTGGTTTTTGATGGGTAGGTAAGAATGGTTCTTGCTCAGCCCATAGCAGCCATGTAAAACTTGCAACAGCAAAGTAGAGGACGTCTAACTTGTTTTTGCAGGGCATGTTGTGATGTGATATGGTCAAGACATGATGCTAAATTTTATTGTATGAGATGATCATGTTTTGTAACAGAGTTATCGGCAACTGGCAGGAGCCATATGGTTGTCGCTTTATTATATGAAATGCAATCGCCATGTAATTGCTTTACTTTATCACATAGCAGTAGCGATAGTCATAGAAGCAATAGTGGCGAGACGACAACGATGCTTCGATGGAGATCAAGGTGTCAAACCGGTGACGATGGTGATCATGATGGTGCTTTGGAGATGGAGATCAAAGGCACAAGATGATGATAGCCATATCATATCACTTATATTGATTGCATGTGATGTTTATCCTTTATGCATCTTATTTTGCTTAGTTCGGCGGTAGCATTATAAGATGATCTCTCACTAAATTTCAAGGTACAAGTGTTCTCCGTGAGTATGCACCGTTGCTACAGTTCGTCATGCCGAGACAGCACATGATGATCGGGTGTGATAAGCTCTACGTTCACATACAGCGGGTGCAAGCCAGTTTTGCACACGCGGAATACTCTGGTTAAACTTGATGAGCCTAGCATATGCAGATATGTCCTCGGAACACTAAGACCGAAAGGTCGAGCATGAATCATATAGTAGATATGAACAACATAGTGATGTTCACCATTGGAAACTACTCCATCTCACATGATGATCGGACATGGTTTAGTTGATATGGATCATGTGATCACTTAGATGATTAGAGGGATGTCTATCTAAGTGGGAGTTCTTAAGTAATATGATTAATTGAACTTTAATTTATCATGAACTTAGTACCTGATAGTATTTTGCATGTCTATGTTGTTGTAGATAGATGGCACGTGATGTTGTTCCGTTGAATTTTAATGTGTTCCTAGAGAAAGCTAAGTTGAAAGATGATGGTAGCAATTACACGGACTGGGTCCGTAACTTGAGGATTATCCTCATTGTTGCACAGAAGAATTACATCCTGGAGGCACCGCTTGGTGACAAACCTGCTGCAGGAGCAACACCAGATGTTATGAACGTCTGGCAGAGCAAAGCTGATGACTACTCAATAGTTCAGTGTGCCATGCTTTACAACTTAGAACCGGGACTTCAACGACGTTTTGAACGTCATGGAGCATATGAGATGTTCCAGGAGTTGAAGTTAATATTTCAAGCAAATGCCCGGATTGAGAAATATGAAGTCTCCAATAAGTTCTACAGCTGCAAAATGGAGGAGAATAGTTCTATCAGTGGACATATACTCAGAATGTCTGGGTACCACAACCACTTGACTCGGCTGGGAGTTAATCTTCCTGATGATAGTTTCATTGACAGAGTTCTTCAATCACTGCCACCAAGCTACAAGAGCTTCGTGATGAACTATAATATGCAAGGATGCAAGGGGTGGATAAGACAATTCCCGAGCTCTTCGCAATGCTAAAGGCTGCGGAGGTAGAAATCAAAAAGGAGCATCAAGTGTTGATGGTCAACAAGACCATCGGTTTTAATAAAAAAGGGTAAGGGAAGAAGGGGAACTTCAAGAAGAACGGCAAGCAAGTTGCTGCTCAAGTGAAGAAGCCCAAGTCTGGACCTAAGCCTGAGACTGAGTGCTTCTACTGCAAAGGGACTGATACGTCTACAACGTATCTATAATTTTTGATTGTTCCATGCTATTATATTATCTGTTTGGGATGTTTAATGGGCTTTGTTATGCACTTTTATATTATTTTTCGGACTAACCTACTAACCAAAGGCCCAGCGCAAATTGCTGTTTTTTTTGCCTATTTCAGTGTTTCGCACAAAAGGAATACCAAACGGAATGAAACCTTCGGGAGAGTTATTTTTGGAACAAACGCAGTCCAGGAGACTTGGAGTGGACGTCAAGGAAGCAACGAGGCGGCCACGAGGTAGGAGGGCGCGCCCCCCACCTTCGTGGGACCCTCGTGGCACCGCTGACCTACTTCTTTCGCCTATATATACTCATATACCCTGAAAACATCCGAGGGCACCACGAAACCCTATTTCCACCGCCGCAACCTTCTGTACCCGTGAGATCCCATCTTGGGGCCTTTTCCGGCGCTCCGTCGGAGGGGTGTAACACCCACGATGCGGCTATATCTCCCACGTGTGAGAGCACGACTTAGAGGCATAACCGCATTGTTGGCATGTCGCAAGAGGGGTAATCTTTACACATCCCATGTACTGAATAAGAAAGGGATAAAGAGTTGGCTTACAATCGCCACTTTGCACAATACATAAATATAGCATTACATCATCCAGAATACAAATCAAGGTCCGACTACGGAACCAAAATAAAAGACAACCCCAAATGCTAGATCCCCGATCGCCCCAACTGGGCTCCACTACTGATCGAAAATAAACGAAACAACACAACGAACACGAACTTCATCGAGCTCCTCCTTGAGCTCGGTTGCATCACTTGCACTGGTATCATCGGCACCTGCAACTGTTTTTTTGGAAGTAACTATGAGCCACGAGGACTCAGCAATCTCACACCCGCGAGATCAAGACTATTTAAGCTTATCGGTAGGAAAAAGGTAGTGAGGTGGAGTTGCAACAAGCACTAGCATAAATGGTGGCTAACATACGCAAATAAGAGCGAGAAGAGAACCAAAGCAACGGTCGTGAACTAGAAGTGATCAATAAGTGATCCTGAAACTACTTACGTTCAAGCATAACACAAGAACCGTGTTCACTTCCCGGACTCCGCCGGAAAGAGACCATCACAGCTACACACGCGGTTGATGCATTTTAATTAAGTCATGTTTCAAGTTTTTTACAACCGGACATTAACAAATTCTCATCTACCCATAACCGCGGGTACGACTTTCGAAAGTTCAAAACCCTGTAGGGGTGTCCCAACTTAGCCCATCACAAGCTCTCACGGTCAACGAAGGATATTCCTTCTCCTAGGAAGACCCGATCAGACTCGGAATCCCGGTTACAAGACATTTCGACAATGGTAAAACAAGACCAGCAAGACCGCCTGATGCACCGACATCCTGATAGGAGCTGCACATATCTCGTTCTCAGGGCAACACCGGATAGGTCAAGCTACGAGTAAAACCAGCCCTCAAGTTTCCCCGAGGTGGCCCCGCAGGCTGCCCGGTTCGGACCAACACTTAGACAAGCACTGGCCCGAGGGGGTTAAAATAAAGATGACTCTTGGGAACGCGACTCCCAAGGGAAAAGTAGGTGGTGGTGAGGAAAATGGTAAAACCAAGGTTGGGCCTTGCTGGAGGAGTTTTATTCAAAGCAAATTGTCAAGGGGTCCCCATAACACCCAACCGTGTAAGGAACGCAAAATCAAGGAACATAACATCGGTATGACGGAAACTAGGGCGGCAAGAGTGGAACAAAACACCAGGCATAAGGCCGAGCCTTCCACCCTTTACCAAGTATATAGATGCATTAAATTAATTAAGAGATATTGTGATATCCGAACATATACATGTTCCAACATGGAACAAACTCCATCTTCACCTGCAACTAGCAACGCTATAAGAGGGGCTGAGCAAAGCGGTAACATAGCCAAACAACGGTTTGCTAGGAAAAGGTGGGTTAGAGGCTTGACATGGCAATATGGGAGGCATGATATAGCAAGTGGTAGGTATCGTGGCATAGCAATAGAGCGAGCAACTAGCAAGCAAAGATAGAAGTGATTTCGAGGGTATGGTCATCTTGCCTGAGATCCCGCAAGGAAGAAGAACGAGTCCATGAAGAAGACAAACTGACATAGTCGAACAGATCCTCACAAACGCGACGTTATCAGAACTAACCCGGAGAAGCAACACCGGAAAGAAGCAAACAACATAGTAAACAACCATCATATAAATATGGCATGATGCACAACCAAGTATGATGCATGTCCGGTTTAATGAAGCATGGCATGGCAAAGTGCACAACCAATACTACAAATTAAGTGGAGCTCAATATGCAACGAGTTTCATATTAACAAAACACCACAACAATTATTTAGTTCTCTCCCGTTTAAGTACTCAACAATATTAAATGTTGATTATCATGACAAGAGATGAAGCAAATGAAAACTACCTATCTAGGCAAGTTTAAATGAGGCCAGAACAACGAACAACAAGTCCGGAAACTCCTCATGTGCATATTTTAGGTTTTGGTACTGTTCTGCCCTAAACCATATTTCAGAGTTTTTAAACATGCAAAGTAAAGCCACCATGATAATCTATGCATTTTTCTACCCCATTTACATATAAAGTTTATTAAAAACCAAGCTACGGTTATTAAGTTATGAATTAAAGCATTTTAACATGGCATATGGACAAAATTACGCAAGCAGCATTTTAAACATTTTAAACATAGATGAAAGTTGGATATTATTAAACTAGACAAAATTCTAGACATTTTACATATAAAGTTTGTTTTAAACCGATGCACGGTTAATTAGTTAGGATATGCATGAAGTGCAAGGGTGTCTTTGCAAAACTGGCAAAACCCTGGTTAATAGACAAATTCGCCGATCTGAAAAAAATGTAAGCGGTCTGAATCTGGATGGCCCGATGGCAGGGGGAAAAAAGGGAGGGCGCTTCGGGGTGGCCTCACCCATGGGCCTTGGCCCGGCCGATGGAAGTAGCAGGCCGGCGGGTCTGGCTGGGCCTTGGAGGCTGCTGGGCTAGGTGATGTCGACGCTGGAGGTCAACGCACCGCTGGAACGGGCGAGCGAGGCAGAGGGTTGCGGGCACGGGCCACGCGAGGCAGGGGCGCCTCGTCCTCCCCGTAGAACGAAGCAGAGGAGGGGCTGGGAACCTCCATCGCTGCACGAAGAGAGCCCCCGACGAGGAACGGGTAGCTGACGGCGGAAGCGAGGCAGGGTTTGGTCGCCGGTGACGGATCCAGGCCCGATCTAGGCGGGCGCGGCGGCAAGGCTCCGGACGGCGGCCGGAGATCCATGGCGGGGTCCCTGTCGGTGACTTGGTCAAACGGGAGAGGAAGAACCGAAGGTTAGAGGAGCAGGAGAGTCAGGAAAACGAAAAAGGCACGAGGCAGGGAACCTGCTGGTCCGGCGGCGGCGTCCTGGTGGTTGAAGCCGGCGGCCACGAGCAAAAGGCAACGCTTCTCCCGATCCATCCTAGATCGAGGTACATGACGAGGGGACGGGACGCTCAGGACTGCTGCTGATGCTCTGCGGCGTGCGGGCGTGAGGAGCTGCGAGCGTTGAACGTCTCTGGGAGCTGCGAGTGTTGAATGTCTCCGGTGGACACAGACTGCTGCTGCTGCGGCTTGCAGTTTGTCGGGCGAGGAGATCGAGGAACGGAGCTCGATGGTTGGTCGGACACAGAAAACAGAGAAGAGACAGTGTGGTGGCGGCGGCTAGGAGGATCCCTAGGATTAGGGATTGGTCCGATGATTGCACTGCTATTTATAGTAAGTGGGTGTGGGTAGGGCTATCCCGTTCCTCCGATCGTAATCGGATGATCTCGGATAAATAAGTTAGGGAGCCCAATTAACAAAACGGAGATGTTTTGTAGACGTTTGGGGATGATCCGGATCCAACGATGACGACTGTCCGGGTCGGGTTCGGGTAAGTTTCGGACACGCGCGAGGGGTTGATGCACTGTGCAAAGAGGGGTAGGTTGGTCTGGCGGTTGGCAGTGGACTGAGAGGAGAGAAGAGAAAGCAGCCCGGCAACAGTTTTCGGAGACTGAAAACGTCCGACGTTTGACCGACTATAATGTCGCTATAGTTATCCGTTGGGGCATCCGACGATCTTCGAATGCGATGAAACTTGACAAACGGTCTATCTACACTATAATAAGACCACACGCCAAGTTTCATAACATTCCGAGAACATTTTTCGGCCACTTATAAAATAATATTTCGGACGTGCCGCGGCGCGTGCGAGTGTGGTTGGGCTCAGAACGGACAACGGAGAGGACGGGGAGTCCTGGACGGATGCAAGTTTTGAAAACAAGATGATGCAATGCACATGATGACATGATGAAATGCAACACGCAAGCAAATGACATGGCAACGACGGCGAATAACTGGAAGACACCTGGTGCGTCGGTCTCAGGGCATCACAAGAGGGAATCGATCACGGAGGGCTTCTACATCAACACCATAGCCTCTCTGATGATGTGTGAGTAATTTACCGCAGACCTTCGGGTCCATAGTTATTAGCTAGATGGCTTCTTCTCTCTCTTTGGATCTCAATACAAAGTTCTCCTCAATTCTGTGGAAATCTATTCAATGTAATTCTTTTTGCGGTGTGTTTGTCGAGATCCGATGAATTGTGGGTTTATGATCAAGATTATCTATGAACAATATTTTATTCTTCTCTGAATTCTTTTATGCATGATTTAATATCTTTGCAAGTCTCTTCGAATTATCAGTTTGGTTTGGCCTACTAGATTGATCATTCTTGCAATGGGAGAAGTGCTTAGCTTTGGGTTCAATCTTGCGGTGTCCTTTCCCAGTGACAGCAGGGGCAGCAAGGCACGTATTGTATTGTTCCCATCGAGGATAAAAAGATAGGGTTTATATCATATAGCTTGAGTTTATCCCTCTACATCATGTCATCTTGCCTAATGTGTTACTCTGTTCTTATGAACTTAATACTCTAGATGCATGCTGGATAGCGGTCGATGTGTGGAGTAATAGTAGTAGATGCCGAATCATTTCGGTTTACTTTTCACGGACGTGATGCCTATATACATGATCATGCCTAGATATTCTCATAACTATGCGCTTTTCTATCAATTGCTCGACAGTAATTTGTTCACCCACCGTAGAATTTCCTATCTTGAGAGAAGCCACTAGTGAAACCTATGGCCCCGGTCCGGGTCTATTCTCCATTATATTATTTTCCTATCTACTTGCTAGTTCTATCGTTGTTTATTTTGCAATCTTTATTTTTCCAATCTATACAATAAAAATAGCAAAAATATTTATCTTATTATCTCAATCAGATCTCACTTTCATAAGTGACCGTGAAGGTATTGACAACCCCTTTATCATGTTGGTTGCGAGGTTCTTGTTTCTTTCTGCAGGTACTAGGGACTTGCGTGTTACCTCCCACTGGATTGATACCTTGGTTCTCAAAAACTGAGGGAAATACTTACGCTACTTTACTGCATCACCCTTTCCTCTTCAAGGGAAAACCAACGCATGCTCAAGAGGTATCAAGAAGGATTTCTGGCGCCGTTGCCAGGGAGGTTGCACCAAGTCAAGTCAAGATTTGATCTCCCTTCAACAAGCCATTTCTGGCGCTGTTGCCAGGGAGATCTACGCACAAGTCAAGACATACCAAGTACCCATCACAAACTCTTATCCCTCGCATTACATTATTTGCCATTTGCCTCTCGTTTTCCTCCCCCCCCCCCACTTCACCTTTGCCGGTTTATTCTCCCTCTTTTTCGCTCGCCCTTTTTCTTGCTTCTTGTGTGTCCGTGTGTTAGATTGTTGGTTTTGCTATTATGGCTAGCCCTTGTATCACCGTTAGTACTCCCAATCATGAAGTTCTCAATTTTAAACAAAGGGAGGGAGAAAATTTAAAAGATGCTTGGTATAGAATTTGCAATGCTCAGAATAGATCCACTAGGAAGCAATCCACTTCCGTTCTTCTTCGCAATTTTTATGTAGGCATCACCCCTTGGAATATATATATTCTTGATACCATTACCGGAGGGAATTTCTTGGTTAGCCATACTTTTGATTCTTATAAGGCTATGATAGATTTGTTTGGGCCACCACCTCTCTTGTTTAATGGAATTATTTTAACTTTGGAACATGTGATTCAAAGGCTGGTAATTATTGAAAATAAAGTTTCCACTATAGAGTTGATTGATAATTTGGATAAAAAGATCCACAACCAGATTACCCAATATGGATCTAAGGTAGGAGTTACTTGGAATTTTTTTAAAGAAAAAGAACCCATAGTTAACAAAAAGATAGATCAAGATTCCACAAGAATTGATAAACTTGAGGATATTATTACCAACTTAGGGTCTGCCTTTTCTTCCGTGAAAAATACTCCAAATCCTCCTACTACTAGAGTTGCCAAGTTTATGTATGTGCCTAAAAATAAAGGTGAATATTCTAGTAAGGAAAATGTGGATCTCAAAGCAATAAGTGTTCACCCCAACTTTTTCGCTATCATTAAGGAACCTTTTGCTACAAATGAATTTCTTGATTTCTTGCCTACAAATGAATTTCTTGATTTCTTGCCTAGATCTATTCTTGTTTTTATGCCTAGCTAGGGGCGTTAAACGGTAGCGCTTGTTGGGAGGCAACCCAATTTTATTTTTATTTCTTTTTTTTGTTCCTGTTAATTAATAAATAATTCATATAGCTTATGTTTAGATGTGGTTTTATGTTTTTAGTTAGTATTTGTGCCAAGTAGAACCTTTGGGAAGACTTGGGGGAAGTCTTTGCGATCTTGCTGAAAAAACAGAAACTTTAGCGCTCAGGAGATTAGCTGCCATTTTTTAATGGAGAGTGAGATTAGGTTGATTATTTTTGAAGATGATTAATAGACAAATTCCTCACGTCCACAAACTTATTTCAGAATTTTTGGGGTTATAGAAGTATTCTAAACCTACAGATTACTACAGACTATTCTGTTATTGACAGATTCTGTTTTTCGTGTGTTGTTTGCTTATTTTGGTGAATCTATGGCTAGTATCGGGGGGTATGAACCATAGAGAAGTTGGAATACAGTAGGTTTAACACTAATAAAAATAAATAATGAGTTCATTACAGTACCTTGAAGTGGTGGTTTGTTTTCTTATACTAACGGAGCTCATGAGATTTTCTGTTGAGTTTTGTGTTGTGAAGTTTTCAAGTTTTGGGTAAAGATTTGATGGATTTTGGAATAAGGAGTGGCAAGAGCCTAAGCTAGGGGATGCCCATGGCACCCCAAGGTAAAATTCAAGGACAACCAAAATCCTAAGCTTGGGGATGCCCCGGAAGGCATCCCCTCTTTCGTCTTCCTCCATCGTTAACTTTATTTGAGGCTATATTTTTATTCACCACATGATATATGTTTTGCTTGGAGCGTCTTGTATGATTTGAGTGTTTTCTTTTTAGTTTACCACAATCATCCTTTCTGTACACACCTTTTTTAGAGACACACATGAATCGTAATTTATTACAATACTCTATGTGCTTCACTTATATCTTTTGAGCTAGATAATTTTGCTCTAGTGCTTCACTTATATCTTTAAGAGCACGGTGGTGGTTTTATTTTATAGAAATTATTGATCTCTCATGCTTCACTTATATTATTTTGACAGTCTTTTAGAACAGCATGGTAATTTCCTTTGGCTATAAAATTAGTCCTAATATGATAGGCATCCAAGATGGGTATAATAAAAACTTTCATAAAAAGTGCATTGAATACTATGAGAAGTTTGATACTTGATGATTGTTTTGAGATATGAAGATGGTGATATTAGAGTCATGCTAGTTGAGTAGTTGTGAATTTGAGGAATACTTGTTCTAAAGTTTGTGATTCCCGTAGCATGCACGTATGGTGAACCGTTATGTGATGAAGTCGGAGCATGATTTATTTATTGATTGTCTTCCTTATGAGTGGCGGTCGGGGACGAGCGATGGTCTTTTCCTACCAATCTATCCCCCTAGGAGCATGCACGTAGTACTTTGTTTCGATAACTAATGGATTTTTGCAATAAGTATGTGAGTTCTTTATGACTAATGTTGAGTCCATGGATTATACGCACTCTCACCCTTCCACCATTGCTAGCCTCTCTAGTACCGCGCAACTTTCACCAGTACCATACACCCACCATATACCTTCCTCAAAACAGCCACCATACCTACTTATTATGGCATTTCCATAGTCATTCCGAGATATATTGCCATGCAACTTACCACCGTTCCGTTTGTTATGACACGTTACATCATTGTCATATTGCTTTGCATGATCATGTAGTTGACATCGTATTTGTGGCAAAGCCACCTTTATAATTCTTTCATACATGTCACTCTTGATTCATTGCATATCCCGGTACACCGCCAGAGGCATTCACATAGAGTCAAATTTTGTTCTAGTATCGAGTTGTAATTTTTGAGTTGTAAGTAAATAAACATGTGACGATCATCATTATTAGAGCATTGTCCCAAGTGAGGAAAGGATGATGGAGACTATTATTCTCCCACAAGTTGGGATGAGACTCCAGACAAAAATGAGAGAAAAAAAGAGAAGGGACAATGTTACTATCCTTTTACCACACTTGTGCTTCAAAGTAGCACCATGATCTTCGTGATAGAGAGTCTCCTATGTTGTCACTTTCATATACTAGTGGGAATTTTACATTATAGAACATGGCTTGTATATTCCAATGACGGGCTTCCTCAAAATGCCCTAGGTCTTCATGAGCAAATGAGTTGGATGCACACCCACTTAGTTTCTTTTGTTGAGCTTTCATACACTTATAGCTCTAGCACATCCGTTGCATGGCAATCCCTACTAACTCACATTGATATCTATTGATGGGCATCTCCATAGCCCGTTGATACGCCTAGCTGATGTGAGACTATCTTCTCCTTTTTTTGTCTTCTCTACAACCACCATTCTATTCCACATATAGTGCTATGTCCATGGCTCACGCTCATATATTGTGTGAAGATTGAAAAAGTTTGAGAACATCAAAAGTATGAAAAAATTGCTTGGCTTGTCATCGGGGTTGTGCGTGATTAAATACTTTGTGTGATGAAGATAGAGCATAGCCAGACTATATGATTTTGTAGGGATAACTTTCTCTGGCCATGTTATTTTGAGAAGACATGATTGCTTTGTTAGTATGTTTGAAGTATTATTATTTTTATGTCAATATTAAACTTTTATCTTGAATCTTTCGGATCTGAACATTCATGCCACAATAAATAAAATTACATTGAGAATTATGCTAGGTAGCATTCCACATCAAAAATTCTGTTTTTATCATTTACCTACTCGAGGACGAGCAGGAATTAAGCTTGGGGATGCTTGATACGTCTCCAACGTATCTATAATTTTTTATTGTTCCATGATATTATATTATCTGTTTGGGATGTTTAATGGGCTTTGTTATGCACTTTTATACTATTTTTGGGACTAACCTACTAACCAAAGTCCCAGTGCAAATTGTTGTTTTTTGCCTATTTCAGTGTTTCGCAGTAAAGGAATACCAAACGGAATGAAACCTTTGGGAGAGTTATTTTTGGAACAAACGCAATCCCGGAGACTTGGAGTGGAATGAAGGAAGCAACGAGGCGGCCATGAGGTAGAAGGGCGCGCCCCCACCCTCGTGGGCCCCTCGTGGCTCCGCTGACCTACTTCTTTCGCCTATATATACTCATATACCCCGAAAACATCCGAGAGCACCACGAACCCCTATTTCCACCGCCGCAACCTTCTGTACCCGTGATATCCCATCATGGGGCCTTTTCCGGCGCTCCGCTGGAGGGGGAATCGATCACGGAGGGCTTCTACATCAACACCATAGCCTCTCTGATGATGTGTGAGTAGTTTACCAGAGACCTTCGGGTCCATAGTTATTAGCTAGATGACTTCTTCTCTCTCTTTGGATCTCAATACAAAGTTCGCGATTCTCTTGGGGATCTATTCGATGTAATTCTTTTTGCGGTGTGTTTGTCGAGGTCGGATGAATTGTGGGTTTATGATCAAGATTATCTATGAACAATATTTGATTCTTCTCCGAATTCTTTTATGCATGATTTAATATCTTTGCAAGTCTCTTCGATTTATCAGTTTGGTTTGTCCTACTAGATTGATCTTTCTTGCAATGGGAGAAGTGCTTAGCTTTGGGTTCAATCTTGTGGTGTCCTTTCCCAGTGACAGCAGGGGCAGCAAGGCACGGATTGTGTTGTTGCCATCGAGGATAAAAATATGGGGTTTATATCATATTTCTAGAGTTTATCCCTCTACATCATGTCATCTTGCCTAATGCGTTACTCTGTTCTTATGAACTTAATACTCTAGATGCATGCAGGATAGCGGTCGATGTGTGGAGTAATAGTAGTAGATGCAGAATCGTTTCGGTCTACTTGTCGCGGACGTGATGCCTATATACATGATCATGCCTAGATATTCTCATAACTATGCGCTTTTCTATCAATTGCTCGACAGTAATTTGTTCACCCACTGTAGAATTTCCTATCTTGAGAGAAGCCACAAGTGAAACCTATGGCCCCCGGGTCTATTTTCCATTATATTACTTTCATATCTACTTGCTATTTTTATCGTTGTTTATTTTGCTATCTTTATTTTCCAATCTATACAATAAAAATACCAAAAATATTTATCTTATTATCTCTATAAGATCTCACTTTCGTAAGTGACCGTGAAGGGATTGACAACCCCTTTATCGCGTTGGTTGCAAGGTTCTTGTTTGTTTGTGCAGGTACTAGGGACTTGCGTGTTACCTCCTAATGGATTGATACCTTGGTTCTCAAAAACTAAGGGAAATACTTACGCTACTTTGCTGCATCACCCTTTGCTCTTCAAGGAAAAACCAACGCATGCTCAAGAGGTAGCAGGGATTGGTCACTGGAAGCGGAACTATCCCAAGTATTTGGCGAAGAAGAAGGATGGCAAAGTGAAAGGTATATTTGATATACATGTTATTGATGTGTACCTTACTAATGCTCGCAGTAGCGCCTGGGTATTTGATACTGGTTCTGTTGCTAAAATTTGCAACTCGAAACAGGGGCTACGGATTAAGCAAAGATAGGCTAAGGACAAGGTGAAATGGTTCCAAAGTCGATGTGATCGCCGTCGTCACGCTACCTCTACATCTACCTTCGGCATTAGTTTTAGACCTAAACAATTGTTATTTGGTGCCAGCATTGAGCATGAACATTATATCTGGATCTTGTTTGATGTGAGACGGTTATTCATTTAAATCAGAGAATAATGGTTGTTCTATTTATATGAGTAATATCTTTTATGGTCATGCACCCTTGATGATTGGTCTATTTTTACTAAATCTTGATAGTAGTGATACACATGTTCATAGTATTGAAGCCAAAAGATATAAGTTTAATAATGATAGTGCAACTTATATGAGGCATTGCCGTTAAGGTCATATTGGTGTAAAGCGCATGAAGAAACTCCATGCTGATGGGCTTTTGGAATCACTTGATTATGAATCACTTGACGCTTGTGAACCATGCCTCATGGGTAGGATGACTAAGACTCCATTCTCCGGAACAATGGAGCGAGCAATAGACTTGTTGGAAATCATACATACTGATGTATGCAGTCCGATGAGTGTTGATGCTTGCGGCAGGGATCGTTATTTTCTTACCTTCACGGATGATTTGAGCAGAGATGGGTATATCTACTTGATGAAACATAAGTCTGAAACATTTGAAAAGTTCAAAGAATTTCAGAGTGAAGTGGAAAATCATCGTAACAAGAAAATTAAGTTTCTACGATCTGATCGCGAAGGTGAATATTTGAGTTATGAGTTTGGTCTTCATTTGAAACAATGCGGAAAAGTTTCGCAACTCATGCCACCTGGAACACCACAGCGTAATGGTGTGTCTGAACACCGTAACCGCACTTTATTAGATATGGTGCGATCTGTGATGTCTATCACTGATTTACCACTATCGTTTTGGGATTATGCTTTAGAGACAGTTGTATTCACATTAAATTGGGCACCATCAAAAACCGTTGAGACGACACCTTATGAAATGTGGTTTGGTAAGAAACCCAAGTTGTCATTTCTTAAAGTTTGGGTCTGGGATGCTTATGTGAAAAGGTTTCAACCTGATAAGCTTGAACCCAAATCGAAGAAATGTGTCTTCATAGGATACCCAAAAGAGACTGTTGGGTACACCTTCTATCACAGATCCGAAGGCAAGATATTCTTTGCTAAGAATGGATCCTTTCTGGAGAAGGAGTTTCTCTCGAAAGAAGTGAGTGGGAGGAAAGTAGAACTTGACGAGTTAATCGTACCTACTCCCTTATTGGAAAGCAATTCGTCATAGAAATTAGTTCCAGTGATTCCTATACCAGTAAGTGAGGAAGCTAATGATGATGATCATGAAACTTCTGATCAAGTTACTACCAAACCTCGTAGGTCTACCAGAGTATGATCCGCACCAGAGTGGTACGGTAATCCTGTTCTGGAGGTCATGTTACTTGACCATGATGAACCTACGAACTATGAGGAAGTGATGATGAGCCCAGATTCCGCAAAATTGCTTCAGGCCACAAAATTTGAGATGGGAACCATGTATGAGAACAAAGTGTGGACTTTGGTTGACTTGCCCAATGATCGGCAAGCCATAGAGAATAAATGGATCTTCAAGAAGAAGACTGACACTGACAGTAATGTTACTGTCTACAAAGCTCGACTTGTTGCAAAAGGTTTTCGACAAGTTCAAGGAGTTGACTACGATGAGACCTTCTCACCCGTAGCGATGCTTAAGTCCGTCCGAATCATGTTAGCAATTGCCGCATTTTATGATTATGAAATTTGGCAAATGGATGTCAAAACTGCATTCCCTAATGGATATCTTAAAGAAGAGTTGTATATGATGCAACCAGAAGGTTTTCTCGATCCAACATGTGCTAACAAAGTGTGCAAGCTCCAGCGATCCATTTATGCACTAGTGCAAGATTCTCGGAGTTGGAATATACGCTTTGATAGTGTGATCAAAGCATATGGTTTTATACATACTTTTGGAGAAGCATGTATTTACAAGAAAGTGAGTGGGAGCTCTGTAGCATTTCTGATATTATATGTAGATGACATATTGTTGATTGGAAATGATACTGAATTTCTGAATAGCATAAAAGGATACTTGAATAAGAATTTTTCAATGTAAGACCTCGGTGAAGTTGCTTATATATTGGGCATCAAGATCTATAGAGATAGATCAATACGCTTAATTGGACTTTCACAAAGCACATACCTTGATAAAGTTTTGAAGACGTTCAAAATGGATCAAGCAAAGAAAGGCTTCTTGCATGTGTTACAAAGTGTGAAGTTGAGTCAGACTCAATGCCCGACCACTAGAGAAGATAGAGAGAAAATGGAAGTCATTCCCTATGCTTCAGCCATAGGTTCTATCATGTATGCAATGTTTTGTACCAGACCTGATGTGTGCCTTGCTATTAGTTTAGCAGGGAGTTACCAAAGTAATCAGGAGTGGATCATTGGACAGCGGTCAAGAACATCCTGAAATACCTAAAAAGGACTAAGGATATGTTTCTCATTTATGGAGGTGACAAAGAGCTCATCGTAAATGGTTACATCGGTGCAAGCTTTGACACTGATTCGGATGACTCTAAGTCACAAACTGGATACATAGTTTTATTGAATGGTGGAGCTGTCAGTTGGTGCAGTTCCAAGCAGAGCATCGTGGCGGGATCTACGTGTGAAGCAGAATACATAGCTGCTTCGGAAGCAGCAAATGAAGGAGTCTGATGAAGGAGTTCACATCCGATCTAGGTGTCATACCTAGTGCATCGGGTCTAATGAAAATATTTTGTGATAATACTGGTGCAATTGCCTTGGCAAAGGAATCCAGATTTCACAAGAGAACCAAGCACATCAAGAGACGCTTCAATTCCATCCGCGACAAGTCAAGGAGGGAGACATAGAGATTTGCAAGATATATACGGATCTGAATGTTGCAAACCCATTGACTAAGCCTCTCTCACGAGAAAAACATGATCAGCACCAAGACTCCATGGGTGTTAGAATCATTATAATGTAATCTAGATTATTGACTCTAGTGCAAGTGGGAGACTGAAGGAAATATGCCCTAGAGGCAATAATAAAATTGTTATTTATATTTCCTTATATCATGATAAATGTTTATTATTCATGCTAGAATTGTATTAACCGGAAACTTAGTACATGTGTGAATACATAGACAAACTGAGTGTTACTAGTATGCCTCTACTTGACTAGCTCGTTAATCAAAGATGGTTAAGTTTCCTAGCCATGGACAAAGAGTTTTCATTTGATGAACGGGATCACATCATTAGAGAATGATGTGATTGACTTGACCCATCCATTAGCTTAGCACAATGATCGTTTAGTTTACTGCTATTGCTTTCTCCATAACTTATACATGTTCCTATGACTATGAGATTATGCAACTCCCGAATACCAGAGGAACACTTAGTGTGCTATCAAACGTCACAACGTAACTTGGTGACTATAAAGATGCTCTACAGGTGTCTCCAATGGTGTTTGTTGAGTTGGCGTAGATTGAGATTAGGATTTGTCACTTCGTGTATCGGAGAGGTATCTCTAGGCCCTCTCGGTAATGCACATCACTATAAGCCTTGCAAGAAATGTGACTAATGAGTTAGGTACGGGATGTTGCATTACGGAACAAGTAACGAGACTTGCCAGTGACGAGATTGAACTAGGTATTGAGATACCGACGATCGAATCTCGGGCAAGTAACAAACCGATGACAAAGGGAGCAACGTAAGTTGTTATGCGGTTTGACCGATAAAGATCTTCGTAGAATATGTAGGAACCAATATGAGCATCCAGTTTCCGCTATTGGTTATTGACCAGAGATGAGTCTCGGTCATGTCTACATAGTTCTCGAACCCGTAGGGTCCGCACGCTTAACGTTCAGTGACGATCGGTACTATGAGTTTATGGTTTTTGATGTACCGAAGATAGTTCGGAGTCCCGGATATGATCACGGACATGACAAGGAGTCTCGGAATGGTCGAGACATAAAGATCGATATATTGGAGGGCTATGTTTGGACACTGGAATAGTTCCGAGTGAGTTCGGGCATTTACCGGAGTATCGGGGGGTTACCAGAACCCCCCGAGGAGTATATGGGCCTTAATGGGCCTTAGTGGGAGAGAAGAGAAGGCAGCCTAGGAGGGGGAGTGCCCCCCCAAGCCCAATCCAAATTGGGTGAGGAGGCCAGCCCACCTTTCCTTTCTCCTTCTCCTTCTTCCTTCTATTCCTTGGGACTAGGAAAAGAGGGAGTCCTACTCCTACTAGGAGGAGGACTCCTCCCCCTTGGCGTGCCTAGAGAGGGCCGGCCGGCCTCCCCCCTCCTTTATATACATGGGGAGGGGCACCCTAGAACACATAAGTTGATTGTTTAGCCGTGTGCGGTGCCCCCTCCATAGATTTCCACCTCGGTCATATCATTGTAGTGCTTAGGCGAAGCCCTGCGTAGGTAACTTTATCATCATCGTCATCACGCCGTCATGCTGACGAAGCTCTCCCTCGTCACTCAGCTGGATCTAGAGTTCGTGGGACTTCACCGAGCTGACCGTGTGTAGATCGCGGAGGTGCCGTACTTTCGATGATAGGATAGGTCGGATTGTGAAGACGTACGACTACATCAACCGCATTGTCATAACGCTTCCGCTTAAGTTCTATGAGGGTATGTGGACAACACTCTCCCCTCTTATTGCTATGCATCACCTAGATGATCTTGCGTGTGCGTAGGAATTTTTTTGAAATTGCTGTATTTCCCAACATGCCTATTATCCATCGCGGCCACCCGCGCTGCTCATCGGCCCCCTGTTCATCCCGCAACGGGGGCTACTCATGCTAGCACGACGCTTGTGCTTGGGTCCGTCCATGCAACGCTGAAAAATCTGAGCTGTCGAGCTCTGGCTCGCGGCACGCCCCACGCACGTCACCTCACCAGGCCCTCAGTGCCTTCAACTTCTTGTGGAACGACCAGTGGCAGACGAGCAAGCGCGGTTGAAACCTGTATTCCTCCCTCGCGCTAACCTGCAGGAACCTCCGGAGACTGATGGCGGGCAGCACCGCGGACTCCTTCTTTTTTCACACAATTCGCTTGCACGTTAAAGGGGGGCTCCTGAGAATCGCGACTCGGGAACTCTTACTGGCTCTCGAGCCCTCACCTCCTGGCCTTAACCATGGCATCATGACCTGGCATACCAGCGGCGGCTGAGCTCACTCGAGGGCCGAGACCCGAGGACACAGAGCACATAGAAGGACGTGAAAGGAGAGGGAAGCTCGCGCGAGCCTGACCCAGCTGACGCACGAAGCTGGCGCGACATAAGGAATCGACTTTGGACCACTAAGATAACTCTCGCACTCGGATCAGCCAAGCGCTGCGACACAGGATTCCCATCTCTTGCAGCCTTGCTACGGTAACGCCGCCTTCCTTTCCTACCTTCAGGTAGTTTCTTGCATGCTAAAGGGGACCTATTGAGCATCGTGCCTCAGGAGCTCTTACTGGACCTCGGGCCGATCACCTCCTGGCCTTGACCACGGCATCGCGACCTGGCATACCAGCGACGGCTGCAGCCTGCTTGGGGACCGGGACCTATTGGCGTAGAGCACCAAGCTACCGCGAGGTTGGACAGGGGGGACTGAGCTGAAGCAAGACACGCAGTCGTAGGTCTTCATAATAAGGAAAATATTAACAAAAGACATTACAGATCCTTTACACACCGCCATGGGGTTCATCTTGACTCCTCGCTGGGAACAAAAGAAGAAGGTTTCTAGGAGCCCTATCTACAGGCATCACCACCGACGCCATCATCAACAATGGGCCACGGGAGGCCGATGCCAACCCAATCCAGATCAACGGCGGTGAAGGGCGGACGCTGTTGCTGCACTCCGGGTACGACGTGGGCTTGGGGGTACGTAGCTATTGTCGCTCATCTCCGGAGTCTCGTCAGGCTCGGGAGAGTCGTTGGACCCCTAGGAGCCGCCGCTGGTGCTGGAGGTGCTGTCGGCAAGTTCAAGGGCGGGCTGAGCACCTGCCGCCGCACCGTCCTGACGGCCCCCTCCAAGGCAGCATTCCAGGCGATTGACCTCCTCGTCGAAGACCTTGAGGAACAGCATGGAGGCACCATCGTACTTGAAATGGATGGCGAGCTCCCCCTCCGCGCGGCAGACGCGAGCGACCTCACCCCAACCGCGGGTCATGCAGACCTTGCCTGGGGAGACAACCTCGACCTCCATCGCCGTCGCGGGGGTGTCACACCCAGCATGTTGCAGCCACAACTCTAGTGGCCCCCTCAGTGGCATCTCTTCGGTGAAGAACAGTGGGAACCGGATCCACGTGCGCGGTGGCATTGCCGCCCACACCACGAGTACACGCAAGGAGCCTTCAACGTAGGTTCGTGGGGCAGCAGCGCGCGCCACCACTACACGACCACTACGGTCATGGCGCGAGGGGCGTTGGTCCCTGCCACCTCCTCCAGAGCCCTATGCATGGGCGTACAAATGAAGCGGATAGCCAGGGGGAGGCCGTTCATGCCAAGGCCTCATCACCTCCGGCCTCACAACGACATCACGTGAGTGAGCTAGCCTCTTCTTCGGCGGGAGAGGCCCAAGTTCTTGGCGGTGGGGCTTTTCCCTTCTGGGCGGCGGAGAACCTCCGTATCGGCACCATGGATGACGTGGCGAAGCAAGGAAGAAGAAGAAGAAGAAGAAGAAGAAGAAGAAGAAGAAGAAGAAGAAGAAGAAGAAGTGGGCGGACTCGAGGAAGAGATGAGCGATGGGGGCTCTGCCCCTCCCCTCATTTATAGCCAAGGGGAGGCCAACCGCCGGCCTCCACGATCTAAGGTAATGATGACCTTTTTCTGCATGCAACAGGGACTCGTCAAATCGGGCGGTTGCCAAGGCAGCGTGGGGAAGCGGAGACACACATGCCCTGTCAATCGCCACGTGTCAATCAAGGCCGCATGCTGTTAGGGCCCACGACGCTCCACACTTGACCCTTGGCTTCGCCGTGAAGCCAAGCACGAGCGCCTTGGGCCCGTGGGCTACTGTCAGCGTCCTGGGAACGGGGGTACCTAGACTTGCCTGCCTGCGGCCCAGGGCGAGGCTCCATCGGCGGCCTGGTATGGGCCATCTTCATCAACAGACACTCAAGACCCTCGTGATGCGGATGATACAAGACCTCCTCAGGGGCAGCCTCACTAGGCTGGCTCGCAAGGAGCGGAGAGATCAAGGCGAGGGGCACCTCGTGAGGTTTCCGTGATGTGAGCCATGATGAGCAAGGCCAGGCGAGCGACAGCGTGCAGAGTACTGGTTGCCTCTTTGGTGCTAAAGAGGCAAGCGCAGGCGAGGAGTCCCGAGGCATCAGGCCAAGGTTTCCATATCGGTGCAACGAGACCAAGACCAGCAGGACGGCAGGACGGAGGTCATCACGGAGCCCACGACGGCGTCACCACCAGAGCCTTTGGCAGGCGAATACCACCTTTGGTCAGGATAGCTTGTGCTAGTTGTCCCCCTTCAAATTGGCCATTGTGGGATCCCTTCCTGCCTAAACATTTGGGAAGAGGACCGGGGCCTCTATAAATAGGACTAGCCACCACCATAGGAGGAGAGGGATCATTCAGACCATCCTCATCACACAAGCTCATCGAGCTCAAGAACACCTCTCCTCAAGAGGCTGTTCTTCCCTTGTACTTGTTCATCCCCAGCCTACAAGGAAATCCACCACACCACACTAGAGTAGGGTATTACACCGCAACGGTGGCCCGAACCAGTATAAACTCTTGTGTCTCTTGTTCCTCGGGTTTGGTTATCTAGGCTTTGAGATCATGGCGAGAGTGTGAGCTAGGGGGAGAGAGATCTTCGTGCGCACCCCATAGTTCAAACCTCAAGGGTTTTGCCGGAACCCGTAATCCGACAGTGTTCGAGAGAGAGAGAGAGAGAGAGAGAGAGAGAGAGAGAGAGAGAGTTTGTTTGAGAGACTTGTAGTACAAGATAGAAACACTCTAACCTAGACGGAGGGATAGAAATAGACAAAGCGCGTGTGTGTGACTGAGATGCCCACAAAGAAAGGAGATTTGTATGTGTGTGAGAGAGATTGCACAATTCATTCATGTATCACTTTCTAACGGTCGAGGACATGCATTACTTGAACATAATCAATATCTACTTCGTACCGTGTCGGATTCTGGGTTCCGGCAAAACCCTTAAGGTTCGAACACTAGGTGCGCGCGAAGATCTCCCCCTACCGATTTACGTCCTAGCTTCGCTAAGATGTCAAGGACTAACTCGGAGAACTCGCAACACAAGGGACACAAGATTTATACTGGTTCAGGCCACCATTGTGGTGTAATGCCCTACTCCAGTGTGGTGGTGGTGGATTGCCTCTTGGGCTGAGGACGAACAGTACAAGGGGAAGAATAGCCTCCTGAGGAGAGGTATTCTTATGCTTGGTGGGTGTGAGGATGAACTGAATAAGTTCGAGACGAGTTGCCTCCTACTGTGGTGGCTAATCCTATTTATAGAGGCCTTGGTCCTCTCCCCAAATATTGAGCGGGAAGGGAGCCAACAACGGCCAATTCGAAAGGGGACAGCTAGTACAGCTTATCCTGACAAAAGTAGTCTTCGCCTGCAAAAGGCTCTGGTGGTGCCGCCATCTTGGGCTCCACGGTGACCTCCGTCTTGCCGTCCTACTGGTCTTGGTCTTGTTGCACCGATATGGAAACCTTTGCTTGACGCCTCGATACTCCGCGTCTGCGCTTGCTTCCTTAGCACCAAAGAGGAAACAAGGAAACTGTACGTGCTGGCGCCCGCCTGGCCTTGGTCGTCATGGCTCACGTCATTGGAACCTCGCGAGGTTTGCCTGGCCTTGATCTCTCCGCCCCTCGCGAGCCAGCTTGGTGAGGCCGCTCCTGAGGAGGTCTTGTGTCGTCCGCCTCGCGAGGCTTGGCCCCACGAGAGGGTCTTGAATGCTTGCTAGTGAAGATGGGTCGTACGGTCCCGCTCGCAGAGCCACGCCATGGGCCGCAGGCAGGCAAGTCTGGGGACCCCCGTTCCCACAACGCCGATAGTAGCCCCCGGTCCCAAGGCGCGCTTGGGCTTGGCTTCAAGGCGAAGCCAGGGGCAAGCGTGGAGTGCCGCGGGCCCTAATAGCTTGCGGCGTTGGTCGACGAGTGGCGGTTGATTGGACGTGTGTGTCTCTGCTTCCCCATGCAGCCTTGGCAACTGCCCAACTATTAAAAGGCTGGCGTAGATAGCACTTGCCTTCACTGCTTCCTTTCACCTTGCTCAGATCCTCTTGTTGCACCCTGCCTCCGAAATCTCCAGATCTACTCCCATCCCCTCCCGCATCAGCGACTAATGGCGCCCCGGAGGGTCAAGCCCGCCTCGTCGCCGGCTTGGTATGAGCCAGCCCTCGACGCGCCCAACACCTCGGAGAAGAACCTCGCTGCCACGCGCTTGCTGACAGCGGGGGGAAGGAACGAGAAGGGGAAGACCGGGCTCCGGACAGGCTCCAACGTGTCGGAGCCCGAGGGAAGCACCTTCTTCCCCTTCTTTATGAGCAGCATCGCCGCGGGGCTGGTTCCTCTCTTTTCTGACTTCTTCTACGAGGTTCTTGACCATTACGGACTGCAGGCGCTGCATCTTCATCCCAACTCCATCCTTCTTTTGTCCATCTTCACCTACTACTGCGAGGCGTACCTCGGTGTGATGCCATCTGTGGCCCTTCTGCACCACTTCTTCTTCCTCTGCGCCAAGGCGGGTCATGCCTCGGGGTGTGTCAATTTCATCGTGGCTGCCAAGGCCAACTCGATTTCGAAGACAGGGAAGAAAGCTGAAGGATTCCATAGCAAGTGGGCCATGATGGACGCTAAATGCAGCCATCCACGCTTGACGCTGGTGACGAAGATGCCCCAGTCCGACAAGGGGTGGTCCCGCGCGAATCTCACCGACGAGCGGGCGACGTTGGTGCTGGAGCAGATGAAGTCCGACCTGAAGACGGGCAACGCGAAGGCGGCGAAGGTCACTGGGGCCATGCTCCTGAGGGAATTCTTGATGTTGCGCGTGGCCCTGCTTCAAGCCTGCACACGCCCCTTGTGGGAGCTTGGGAATGAAGAAGACAAGGTTCGCTTGAGCCCGAAGGCCTTGTCTGGTGAGTAGCTGGCCGCAGTTCTCCGCCTCCTGGTTGGGGATGACCAGGAGTACCCGCCGAATGTCTTCACTCCCTTGTTCCGCCACGAGGACGTGGCGGTGGTCGTGGCCTCCAAGCCGACCTTTCACGGGCACGGATTGATGCCGTCGATGCCCACCGGGGTCCCTACGGTGCCGACGCCGGTGGAGCTGTCTTCTGGTGAGTCCCGCGAGGAGGAAGAGGAGGGGAGGACTCGGAGGTGACCCCTGAAGGGACGGGGGAAACCTCCCCCTTGAGCAAAGCTGACATTCTCCGCAACTTTCCTAACGACGACGAGGCTGACGCCCGCCTGGAAAGGGGAGAGCCGCCCGTCATCCCGAGAGGGACCGATCGATGTTGATTTCCCGCGATGCTGCTCCTGCTCCGATGCTGCCTGGAGCCGCTTCCGGCCCAGCTGCTGCTCCTGCTTCTGCTTCGAGAGCTGGCGCGCTCACGCCTCGGGTTGCTAAGCTCTCTGGCTTCAAGCTCACCAAGCGAAGGGTGGACTACGCTGCTGTGGACTAGTAAGTGCTTGAGCTTCATCTTGTTCTTGCTTAAGCTGCTGCCTCCTGACGTCCGTCCTTGCTTGACTAGGCCGCCGCATTGACGAGCTGCTGGAGCCCGTGGCTGATGAACACTGCTCAGCCACCGCGGCAGCCGTACAAGGTCAGGTGGAAGCCCTGCTGGAGAAGTTCGACGCCTTTGCCCCGTGCCTTCGACCGGTGGTGCAGGTGAAGGCAACGCCATGCAGGAGGGGCACCTCTTGCAGGTGCCGGTGGTATACAGGGATGACTGGCTTGCGGCTCCTTTCATGTTAAAACTCCTGCAGCATGTAGCGTGCCTTGTGGAGGCGTTTAAACTTGTGTTTTGATATTCAGAGAACAATATGTCTTGTAATATTTGCTTTGAGATTTTGCGATTTTCTTCCTATTTGCTTTATGTTCTACGTCGGCAGAGCCCGGCCCCGCGCATACCTCAACCGCCGTTGGGCCGACCGGAGACCAGGACGGACCAAGGAGTGAGGGGCTACGTGGCCAGTTAGGCTCCTGAGTCGCGATGCCCAGGAGTCCCCCTTGACGCGCAAACAACTTATAGGAAGGATACGGGAGAATAGGATTAGTGTTCTACGTCGGCAGGGCCCGACCCCACGCGTACCTCAACTGCCGTTGGGCTGACCAGAGACCAGGACGGACCAAGGAGTGAGGGGCTACGTGGTCAGTTAGGCTCCTGAGTCATGTTGCTCAGGAGTCCCCCTTGATGCTCAAACAACCTTCGTACCTTTGTCCTCGCCGAGGCTCGGCTCGGAAGGGGCGCGCGACGACCAGGTCCGAGGGACCTGGCGGGGTGACGTACGCTTGGGCGTGGCCCGAGCGCAGCCCCCGTGCCCAGCCCCCTCGCGCAGATCTCCTGAGGGGAGGCATTGCGTTGTGGCCAGACACCAAGCTCGGAGGCTCCGTGAGGTTGATACGGCCGTGAGGCCGCCGTCAGTTGTTTATCACCAGGACGGACCATGGCGCTTCCGCATTTGCATGGGCATAGCCGCTCCTCGGCAGTGTCGACTGCCAGCGCGGAGCATGGTGCTTCCACTGGTACGTGGGAGGGGACTCCCTGCCGCGGAGAGCCCTCGTGGCATGTACAGCCCCGCCCTGACACGTGGCTTGCACGGCAGGGCTAGACGAGGTGTGTCTGGGCACTCGTGAGCCAGTGCGGTACTCACGAGGCCCTACCTCAAGGCGGACCGCACCTGGTCTTGATTCTTGTTTGCCGTGTTGGTCCTGCGAGGTGGTTAGACAACCTGCGCCGAACGAATCTCCTGAGGTTATCACATGAGAAAGCCAAGCACCAACGACCCCAGGAGGTGACGTGAACGGGACCGGCCCGCCAGACAGAGCTCCGCCGTTGGATTTATCGATGCTACAGGGACGGGCCCGAGCACATACGCCGTGCCTAACCCTCTCACGTGAAGGGTCCTGAAGAAAGACGACCGACGCATGGTGCCCGCGATGGGTGACAATCAAGCAGGTGATAGTCATAGATAGATTGCGCATGGAAGGCAAACTAGCTTAGGTAAATGCATGAACGATACGCGCCACTGGGTCCGGCCCGAGCGGCTTGGAGATGATGCAGCCCGAGGGGCGCCCCCAGCAAGGTAAGATAAAGACATAAAAAAGGGATACATGCCACAGGGACGAACCCACGCGGCCTGGGAATGACGCAGCCCTGAGGGCGCTGCCAGCTAAATAAACTTAGAAGATGTCACCTGATTCTGTTGATGAAGGAGAGTTGGGGCAGCTGAAGGCACGCGGCGAAGGGGTCGTGTAACGCCCCAGACACACCCGCCGATGGTCGTTACTCCTGGCGGGATCTAGACTGGCCCCACAGATCAATACTAGTATTTTCTGTGCACTTTGTCCTCACTCGTGCGCACCCGGGAGCAACTTCTCGGTCGGTCACCCATCCTGACACTACTCCAAGCTGAGCACGCTTAACTTTGGAGTTCTGTCTGAATGGGCTCCCGGAAAAGAAGGAATTCCTTATTGATATGAGCAGTCTATCATCCCTAATAAGCCAGACCATCACATACACCCCCACTCAGAGGAACCGACGTCCTCGTCGGGCCATAGGAACGTTCCCTCTTTGGCACATACGTTTGTGCATCCAGACCGGTACATGTACCATGTCGTGTGCCATGATGGGTCACGAACGTCATGAACAACATGACCGCGCACCTGTCCCCAAACATCCGTGTAACCACGAGGGTCGGCTCTGATACTAACTTGCAACCCCCCGGACAGACCCGACGGTGGTCGTTACTCCTGGCGGGATCTAGACTGGCCCCACAGATCAATACTAGTCTTTTCTGTGCACTTTGTCATCACTCGTGTGCACCCGAGAGCAACTTCCTGGTCGGTCACCCATCCTGACACTACTCCAAGCTGAGCACGCTTAACTTTGGAGTTCTGTCTGAATGGGCTCCAGGAAAAGAAGGAGTTCCTTATTGATATGAGTAGTCTATCATCCCTAATAAGCCAGGCCATCACAAGTCGCTCCCCACGAGCCTCCAGGGCCCTGAGCCTCGGGAGGCTCTGAGGGTCCAGGCGGTTCCTCGAGGACCATCGCCATCTCCGCCAGGACTGCGTGGTGCCTGGCCTCCTGACCCACCATGACGCTCCGCAGGTTGTGCTGGAAGACAGCAGCCATGCTCGGCAGGCCGAACGGCATGCAAACGTAGCTGTGGGGTGGACCTTCGCAGTGCCCAACATGCGAAGGCCAGAAGCGTTCCTGAGATGCGGCTCGGTTGAGCCCTGGTATGTCGATGCAGATGCGCGGCTCACCACCCCCGCCTGGGTGGGGAGCAATGCCAGGTGGGCGGCGGTCGCCGCGTATTGCTCTTGCTTCCTAAAGCTCCTGAGATACCTTGGTGATGAACTCCTGAGCGCCGGGCGCTCCTTGCCCAGTATCCTCCTGAGGGAAACGTGCCGCAAAACACGCCTCCAAGTTGTGCCCGAGCGCCTCCCTCGTGATGTTGGCAAGGTCTAAGGCCCTCCAGAAGAGAGCCCCCGAGCCCTGCCCGAGGAGGGCGCCGGGCGCGCCTTCCTATGCGATGGAGGGAGGCGCCCAAGGTGCAGGCGCTGATCCTGACGAGGTGCCACTTGCGGAGCTGCCCTCCTGAGGTCCGGCACGGAGTAGCTGCTTCTTCTTGGGAACGACCTCAGGAGGGTACCGAGCTGCATTGTTGCTGGGGTCTTCGGTTGACGCTGCTTGGAAGGCGCGCTCGAGGGAGCACACCGCATCTCTTTCTTCGCAGGGGATTGTGATGATCCCGCCACTTCCTGGCATCTTGAGGATGTTGTAGTCATGGTGCGTCACTGCCATGAACTTGGCCAGGGCCGGATACCCAAGGATGGCATTTTACGGCAGACGAATGTGGGCGACGTCGAAGTCGATGAGCTCGGTGTGGTAGTTGTTGCGTTCTCCAAAGGTGACTGGGAGGTGGACTTGACCTATCGGTGTGGTGAAGCCGTCGGTCACTCCTGAGAAAGGCTTAGTGGGCCGAAACTGATCGTATGGCACTTGAAGGTTGTCGAACGTCTCGACGGACATGACATTGAGCCCTGCACCGCCGTCGATGAGGGTCTTGGTGACTTGCACGTTGCCGATGACGGGTGAACAAAGCAACGGGAGAATGCCGGCGGTGGCCGCGCACTTGAGTTGATCTGCTGAGCTGAAGGTAATGACGCACTTGGACCACCTGAGCGGGCGTGTAGCCTCGAGCTTGGGGAGGACATCGTTCACCTCACGAGCAAACTTCTTGAAGATACGCTGTGAGGTTGGGGCTTGAGCTCCGCCCAAGATGCAAGCGATATCACGCGGCTCCTGGAAGCCCCCAGCCCCCTCGTCTTGGTGGTGGTCATCGTTCCTTCTTGATGGCGGCAGTGGAGGAAGCCCAGCATTGCCCTGAGGACGATCCTTGCGAGGCTGATCCATCCAGGCACCTTCGCGAGGCTGGTCCTACCAGCGGTCCTCACGAGGCCGTTCGCGCCACTCCTGGCGTGGGCCCCGGTTGTCCCAGTGTCTGCCACCATGTCCTCCTCCTCGGCCGTAGCCCCAGTCGTTGCGCTCGGGGCGTCGACCGAAGCGTCCTTCTCGAATGGCTCTGAGCTCTTGACAGTCGCTGGTATTGTGGCTATGCAGGTTATGGAAGGCGCAGAACGGTCGGCTGCTCTTGGATGACTCAGGCTGGTCCCTGCCGTGCTTTGTGTCCGGTTCCGCCGCGAGCACGGCTGCTCCCTTGCGCTTCACGTCTTTGGCCTTGGCTTTCTTCTCCTCCGGGTCCGCAGCCGAGAGCTTGAGGAGGGAGAGGCGCCCCTCCTCATCTCTTGCGCACTTGGTCGCCAGGTTGAACAGCTCCAGAGACGTGCACGGCTCCTCGTGGATGGCGAGCTCCTCCTTCATCTTGACGTCACAGACACCATCGGAGAACGCTGAGATGATGGCCTCGTCTGTCACCTTGGGGATCTTGAGGCGAACGTTCTTGAAGCGCTGGATGTGCTTATGGAGGGTCTCTCCTGGTTGTTGCTTGACGCGGCGTAGGTCATCCACAGCGGGTGGGCGGTCGCGAGTGCCCTGGAAGTTGGCGATGAAATGGTCGCGCATCTCGTTCCAGGAGGAGATCGAGCCTGGAAGTAGGTTCTGGAGCCAGGAGTGGGCACCATCCTTGAGAGCCATGGGGAACCAGTTCGCCATGACTTTCTTGTCGCCGTTGGCCGCCTCGATGCTCAGTTTGTAGAGCTGCAGGAACTCCGCGAGGTCGGGGGTACCGTCGTAGCGAGGAGGCAGATCCGGCTTGAACTTGCCCAGCCAAGTGACGCTACGCAGCTCAGGGGTGAAGGCGCGGCAGCCTGGCGTGGTCACCGGGACTCTGTGCTGGTGGAGAGATTGTCCTTGATGGGGTCCGCGCACTGCCGCCGTAGGTGCCACGCGGGCCTGCCGTGGTGGCACGGGGAGCGCGGGGGCATTCACTCGCGGCTGAGGGACTTCCTGGCGGATTCTTTCTTCTTGCGCGGGCGCCGGACGTGGCAGGTCGCGCCATGGGGCCGCGCGCCTGGGCGCCAAGACTCCATTTTTGGGTAGAGGTGGTGGAGGCGCTCCATGGGCCATGCCGCCCGCGGCTGGCGGAGGGCGAGGCAGCGAGAGGGACGGCGTAGGGGAGCCCCCTGCAGCGCTGACGAGCTCGGCGATGCGGTCGAGCCAATCTTCGTAGAGGTCGTCAACGGGGCGGTAGTGCAAGAGCTCGCACGCCATGCACAGAGCAGCCTGCGCGTCCACGGGAGCGCGACGAGCGTGGGGTGACGAACCGGCCGGGGTCAGCGATGGAGTGGTGGTGCGGCCGTCCTGCCGCACCGAGGGGTGAAGCGAGGATGCTTGCTGCTCGTGCCCCGCCGGGCTGGTGGCGGCGTTTACGGCAGGAGATGGATAACGACGGGGTGGCCCGTCGACGGGGGCCGTCTGAGCAACCCGGGCGGCGAGGGCAGCCCGGCGCTCAGCGCGGGCGCGGCGAGCGTCCGACATGGAGACGATGAAGCAACAGGACACGGAGCGATGGAAGGGAAGCTTCGGCACACCCCTACCTGGCGCGCCAAATGTCGAATTCTGGGTTCCGGCAAAACCCTTAAGGTTCGAACACTGGGGTGCGCGTGAAGATCTCCCCCTACCGATTTACGTCCTAGCTTCACTAAGATCTCAAGGAACTAACTCGACAAACTCGCAACACAAGGGACACAAGATTTATACTGGTTCAGGCCACCATTGTGGTGTAATACCCTACTTCAGTGTGGTGGTGGTCGATTGCCTCTTGGGCCGAGGACGCACAGTACAAGGGGAAGAACAGCCTCCTAAGGAGAGGTGTTCTTGTGCCTGGTGGGTGTGAGGATGAACTGAATGAGTTTGAGACGAGTTATCTCCTACTGTGGTGGCTAATCCTATTTATAGAGGCCTTGGTCCTCTCCCCAAATATTGAGGGGAAGGGAGCCAACAACGGCCAATTCGAAAGGGGACAGCTAGTACAGCTTATCCTGACAAAAGTAGTCTTCGCCTGCAAAAGGCTCTGGTGGTGACGCCGTCTTGGGCTCCACGGTGACCTCCGTCTTGCCGTCCTGCTGGTCTTGGTCTTGTTGCACCGATATGGAAACCTTTGCTTGACGCCTCGGTACTCCGCGTCTGCGCTTACTTCCTTAGCACCAAAGAGGAAACAAAGACTCTATGTGTGCTAGTGCCCGCCTGGCGCCCGCCTGGCCTTGGTCGTCATGGCTCACGTCATTGGAACCTCGCGAGGTTTGCATGGCCTTGATCTCTCCGCCCCTCGCGAGCCAACCTGGTGAGGCCGCTCCTGAGGAGGTCTTGTGTCGTCCGCCTCGCGAGGGTCTTAAATGCTTGCTGGTGAAGATGGGTCGTACGGGCCTGCTCGCAGAGCCACGCCATGGGCCGCTGGCAGGCAAGGCTGGGGACCCCCGTTCCTAGAACGCCGACATACCGTGGCCGAAGATACAAAATTGATACAACACTATAAATATTGGACACTCACATATCACACAATTTTTTATTTCAAAAAGCCTTTTTTCAATTGTGCATGCCAAAGCTATAGTGATATTTCTTCAAACAATCACTGTAGTTATCATGTACATGCACCACTGTTAGTCTTGCATTCAAATTCATTAGTTTTGGATGATTTAAGGTTCTATTATGAAGTAATATATGAAATATTCATACATTAATTCAACTAGTACTGTAATTTATGAAATGGAGGCCATGTAATCGTATGAGGTAACACTTTTAAGTAGGGACTACAATATCCATTTCTCTTGTGCATCTATATTATCCATTTGTTACTATGCAATATATTTAAAATTAACACGTCAATGCATTGTGTTTAAAATAAATAACCAATGGCACTAAATTATATATTTACACGAGAAATACATAGGCCGAGCATTTGTTCCATTTTTTGTAAACGCGCCTCTACACCTGTTGGGGATATAGCTCCGAGGTGTGACCCGCCCAAGAGGGGCCGGGTTACACCGTTGGTGGTTTAAATAAGAAGAAGGTACAAGGAGGCCCAATGAGAATTGTGAAGATGGCGGCTCGTGGAGGCAGGCTTGGTAAAAGCCCAAGACCTGGGCCTATAAACCATTGTATGATAAACTTTCCCTATAAGGCATGATTAGTTAGAAACTGAGCCAGTCATGTTGTGTGAGCCAGCCGAGACTCGGTAAGCCTCTGGGTCTCGACCTGTTTATAAAAAGGTGAGACCTGGCGGTGGGTTAACTCAAGAGACAATCAATTGAGAACTATGTCAAGCGCACTCACTCCCTTATAATCGAAACCCAAGCTGTCGTGGTTTTGTCACGGCAGATGTCCTAGAGAAAGGACTTAGTCGTGGAGCCATCGCAACGGGTTAGCTTGAAGGGGTTAAAGCGGACACAGGGATGCAAGAGAGTTTATACTAGTTCGGCCCCTTCAATGAAGGTAAAAGCCTACGTCTAGTTGTGATGGAATTGATGGGGTTCCGATGACTAGGGAGCAAACAAGCTTCGCCTAAGTCTCGAGTTGTTGTCTGTCTCCTGAACCGTCGCCGGGTCGTCCCCTTATATACACGGGTGACGCCCTTCGGTTCACAGATTCCCAATACCGGCTCATAGATGTGTCTGGTTTGGTCTCTACTTATTCCTAACTTACAACACAAGTTACATACCAACGCCGGTTTACGGCTACAGGCCTTGAACCGACCATGGGCCTTGAGCCCTCATCTGCCTTCTTGGGCTTTAACATAATTAACTACTGATGAAGTTAACCCGGCCCAGATAGGCCGGTTTACGCCCAGTAGTAATATCCCCAACATTAGGCCCCAGATTGATTTGAACAGGTTCATGTCAATCCTTAGCAAAAAATCTTCACCTTCAACATCTTCTTGTAGTTCGTTGAACCGCCGTGATGTCATCTTCTCTGGTCGTTGTAAACCGGCGTGACATCACCTGTTATAAAGAAACTTATCCATGATACCTTCTTTGTTTAATAGGTCTGCGACAATCGAGGCGACAGCTCTGTTTCCAGACCCATGGTTCCTTGATTTTCGTGCCTGACTCCTGTCCCTTGCCTTATAAATAGGACCGAAGGGTCATTTCCTTTTCTCCCCTTCGTGCCCTTCTACTTCGTCTTCCCCGCGTCGTCCAGCTTCGGAGCTCCGCCGCCGTCAACAACCTCTGCTCCAACCTTGGCCGCTGCATCACCCTGACTGTACCAGAGCATCGCGGCGACCTTCTGTTTCTTCCTCAGCTCCGGTGAGTTCTTCATTTTTTCCTCCGTAGATCCGTTCTAGGGTTTCCAAGTTCTTCAGAGTTCATCGTCTTCTTCGTATTCATATGATAGATCCTGGATGAACCTGTGAACCTTTGCTCTGTGTAGCGGTATTTCTTAGCATCCGCCTTTACTTGTATGCCTCAAGACCATAGATCTACCTGTATCTCTGCCCATCGATTCGGTACTGTTCTTTTTTGAACTTTGAATGTTTTCCTTCTTTTCTGAACTTGCTTCAGATCCGTCGCTGTAGAGAGATCTTGTGAAATCTGTTTCTGTACACTTATCTATCTGCAATCTCAACTGTTTCAATGCTTAGATCCGGCGGTTTAACTTTGTAGAAAAACTGCCAAACCGGTATATACCATTAGTCCCCTTGTTGAACCGCCAGATGCTGTTGCTTCATAAAACTCCGGTTTACATAGAGCTGTCTTCGATTAACATTGTACATACCAGTGCACTTTAATAAATGCATTCTTGAACCGGAATTACCTATCTTGTAGATTTCATCATGGCCAAGCAAGTATACGAGTGCAACTGGGTTCCTTCTCGCGTCACAGAGACTCAGCTGAACAATTTAGTCCTGATCGGCGCTTTAGGCAGCAAAAACACCATCCATTGGAGAGCTCCTGGCAAAGAATGCCCTCCCACACCTCAAGAAGGAGAGGTCGTTGTTTTCGTAGATCACTTAGCCCGGGGCTTTAAGCCGCCTGGTTCTAAATTTTACCGGGACGTTTTAGCCGATATTCAACTCCACCCACAAGACACTGGTCCCAACTCTGTTACAAACATGTGTCACTTCCAAGTGCTCTGTGAGGTGTTCTTTCAAGAGGAGCCCACAGTGGAATTGTTCAGAGACTGTTTCCATCTAAACCGCCGTACTGAGTTTTCTGACGGTTCCAATACGGAGTTGGGCGGTGTGGCGATTCAAAAAAGGAAAGAGGTCACATACCCTCACACCAAGCTGCACAGCCACCCCAAAGAGTGGAATCAAACATGGTTCTATTGCAGAGACACCTCCCCTGCTGGTGAAAATCCTTTGTCTGGCTTTCGTCCGGAGCGGCTTAGCAATACACACCCCTTTCCGCAAAGGTTGACTGCCAAGGAGAGAAGCAAATACGCTCCTCAACTGTCCAAGCTCAAAGCCTTCATGGCCAATGGTTTAACAGGAGTTGATCTCGCTCGCTGTTGGATATCATGGAGCATACTGCCCCTCAGTCAGCGCTCCGCTTTGATGTGCGAGTATACTGGCAGTGTTGATGACCCATTACGGCATGCTAACATCCAGCTTACCAACGAAGAAAACACAGGCTGCGAATAAAATGCTGAATGAACCGGAACACGTCTGTGCTCGAACCGGCCTGCTTCCCTTCTGTGCCACCAACAAACCGCCAACTGTAAGAGTTTGATTTTTTTTCTAAACCTGTTATTGATATACCTGGTCATTGTTTAATATCAATACCTGTTTGAACAGGGCAATGATCCGTTTTGGAGCAAGAAACTGCCGCAGAAGAAACCAGAAAAAACAAACAAACCGGAAAAACCAATCCGGCAAAAGACTAAAGCTGTGAAGAAGACTACCCACAGGAAAAGAACCACTTCATCCTCTGATCCAGCCGTTGATGACGATGTGGATAATCCAGACCTTGAGGTAGAGCTTGAATCACTTGGCTTATTTTTCATGCGTCTTATTGATGATGATATTTGTCAGGATAATGCCGAAGCCAGCCATGCTGATGCTGCAGAGGTAATTATTCTCTCTTCCGATTCAGAACCTTTGCCTTCACTAAAAATCCGTCAGGCAAACCGGAAAGTTAAATTTTCTCATCCCCTTGCTTACTTGGATCCCAAATTTCTTATGAAGACCCAACAGCACGAAGCTCGCCGCACAACCCGGCATAGCGGCCAGGTAGTTACCTCCGCCGGTTTACCGAACAGTCCGGTTCGGAAACGCCGTTCAGAGGTCTCTAATTTGCTTGTTAGTGCTTGTCCTAAAGCGGGCTGTTATCGTCAACCTCTTAATCCATCTGACTCCGATTATCAGGTTACTTCCCACTCATCCTCTGGCGAGTCATCGGCTACTCAGCTGCCACCGCTCAAAACGGTGCTTGGGTAAGCTATACTTATCATAATATCTCCGGTACATCACCTTGGAACATATGTTGTATTTGACTTTGTTATTCCTTTCAGGGCCAAGCCTAGGCCGAGCAAGAAGGCTCGCCTGGATAAAGCGACCGAGGAGGATGCCGTCCCTGAACCGGGCAAAACACCAGATCTTGAAGCGGCTATTCCTGAAGACATACCCAATGATCCATCGCAGCAAGATGACGATCTTATTGCTGAAGAGAGGCCTATTGATACCTCAAGTCCTGCCAACCAGCCCACAAGCCCCATCCATATTGAGAAATCCACCGGTCCAACAAAGCCTACTGATAAGCCAATGACCCCAGTGCAAACCGGCGACGCCAAGGATGATGAAGTTGTTATTACTGGCATTGGCCATACAGAACCAAGCAATCCTGTCGCTTTGTCTAAACATACTGCCAAGGAAGAATTTGCTGCCTTTGGCAAGGGCAAGTGGAATGTTGATCTGGCGACCTACGCTGCTCTGAACGCCCAAGACATCCATTCCGGCTATCTGAACCGGCTGTACACCAGTCGTGACTATGAAGCCGGTCCGGTTAACATGATGAAAGATAAATATGAGGTAACTTCCATATGCTCTTTCCTTCTTGTATGCGTCAATTCTTGCTGACTCGCCTAGCCCCCAAGGACCAGTTTGTAATCTTCTTTCAAACCGGGACTTACTAATATAAATCTTAATGCCTCGAAATTTGCTGATGTAACCCCCAAGGGCCGGTTCAACTTAGTGTAGTTAAACCGGGAATTAAGTAACTAATATCGCCGCATCAGAACTTATTTGAACAAATAGCCATTAGCCCCCAAGTGCCAAGTTGAATACTTGTATTGAGCTTGGGACTTTATAATCAAGTGAAATATGAAGATCAAATAGGCAATAGCCCCCAAGTGCCAAGTGCATAACTTGTTTATGTGGTTGGTGCTTCAATTCTTGCACTGCTTGCTGAATCATATAACTGTCTGTATGCAGGCTGAGCTGAAGACAAAAGAGACCCAAATCGCCGATCTCCAAGAAAATCTGAAGTCCCAACAGACTTAAACCTCAAAAGCAAAAGAGGAGTTGACCAGCGCCTTAAGCGTCATGGAACAGCTTAAGAAAGATTTCAAGAAGGAGCGGGCGGATTGGGCTACTGAAAAATCCACTTTAGCCAAACAAGCAGAAGACGCTGAGGCTGCACTAAAACCGGTGGTGGATGAACTGACCAGCATAAAGTGGCACGTGCATGCCATGACTGCTGCTATCTTTGGTAAGCCGGTTTGATTTCTGAATTGATTCTGCCGTCTTACAGAGCTGCCGGTTTGTTAATCCTTTGTGATATTTCAGGGACACGCATTGGTCATTTGGGGTCAGATGTGCGGAAGAAATTGAAAGCCGCCTATACATTGATCGAACAACTGTACACTAGTGCGCAGCGGATCATCTGTACTGCATCCCACAACAAGCCGGTGCCCACTTTGATTCAGGACACTCTGCAGAAATTGTCAGTGCTTCCTGCCCGGGTGGAAGAGCTGAAGAAATCTGCTGCTCGAACTGGTGCGATCAATGCCTTAATCCGGGCAAAAGCTTGGTACCGGATTTTGATCCTATTGAAGCGGCTCAGGGCTATCCCAGCTTGAAGGAAGACGGGTCAGAGTTTAGTGAAGCGGATCTGCGAGCAATAAACCAGGAGGTGCGTCCGCTAGCTTGTCAATTGGCTGAAGAAGCAGACTTATCTCGTTATCAAGCCCACTATGACAATCAAAACAAGCGAGTAGCTGCACCAATTCATGAAGCGGAAAATCTTATCCCTCCAATCCGTAAGCATACTTACGCCCCCGATATTGAACCGTCATTGCTGATCCATGATGAAGCTGTTTTTCAAGCATTAATGGGAATCGACTGGACAACTGTTGATTTCCAGCCGCTGGGTAGAGAAACTGAAGTTGAAGCGGCGCGGGATGACCCACAACCATCAGGCCAGGCAGGTGACCAAGCTTGAACCGGCAGCTAGTTTAAACTGCTTCCCCTTTGAAAAACAATGATCTTGTTTTGGGCACCGTGTTGCCTTGTAATAGGCTAGCTGATACTCTTGATCTTAATATGCCTTCATGCGTAACCACTGCAACTTGTGCTTTCTTTGGGTTATGAACTTTCCAAAGTATTTTCTACAACATAAAAAATCTTAAAGTACCACCGCGGTTGTACCGTCAGGCGGAGTATGATGTCTGCATATATAAAATCAAAACATCTGAAATTTAAGCATATGATCAAATCTTTGAGATACATAATACCTGCCATCGTTGGGCATGAAGCTGGCTTAGCCAATCTTGAAGCGGAGGTTTCATAAACCCACACTGTTAGAGGAGATAGCAGCTCCTGTATATATATATATATAATGCCGGTTTACCATGTAAACTGTGCTGGGTTATAATAAAGCACCGTGTTACTCCGTAATAGGATGTTAACAAAAAAAATCAAACCGGGAAAATAGTCTCCGGATTAAAAATGAATCGTGTTCCGGCAATTGACAGTGTGAACCGGTTTTTAAAATTTTGTCGGTTTAGAAAACGCAACAAAAAGAAAGAAATATCTATCAAAGAAAATTGTGAAGCAAAGGCAATGATAAAACCATTTGCAAAAAGAGGCTTATTTGAGCCGATCAGATGGCGTTACCATGGTCGGACATGACCAAGCTCCCGATAGGTGTAGCTATGGTTCAAGTCAGCCAGGTCCCCAAATGAAACCATGGCATTTATGCCGATCAAGTGGCATGGCAATGATTCGGGTTCGACCAAGCCCCCAAGTGATTCTGTGGCCTTAGGCCGATCAAGAGGAGTGACTGGTTCAGATGTGACCAAGTCCCCAAGTGATCTGGTGGCTCTCGCCTATCAAGAGGTGTTGCCTTAGGCCGATCAAGAGGAGTGACTGGTTCGGACACGACCAAGCCCCCAAGTGATATAACATGATGCTTTTTGAAAAGCTAACTCAAGGGGTAAACCGGAGGCCGCTTTAGAACAACTCCGTGTAACCACACATGATGTAAAAGGATAGATACCCCGCTTTAGTTGAGGTTCCGGTTTATTATATTTAATCATAATATATACATCGTCGTAATATGTACACAAGTAGAGCCAATGGCTCAGGTATAGTAAGGCCGAAGATGAGCTATGTTCCACGGCCTGTTGGTCTCCTCCTCTGATGTACGTGAGTCTTTATGCTCTCGAATATCGATCAGATAGTATGACCCGTTGTGCAGATTCTTGCTGACCACGAAAGGTCCCTCCCAAGGTGGGGATAGCTTATGCATATCAGTGTGATCTTGGATGAGCCGAAGCACCAAATCTCCTTCCTGAAAGGTTCTGGTTCTGACTCGGCGACTGTGATAATGACGAAGATCCTGTTGGTAAATCGCCGAGCGGGGGGCTGCTATGTCACGTTCTTCATCCAACAGGTCCAAAGCGTCTTGCCGTGTTGTCTCATTGTCCGCTTCAACATAAGCCGCCACACGGGGTGAATCATGACGGATATCACTGGGGAGAACCGCCTTCGCTCCGTAAACCATGAAGAACGGTGTGTATCCTGTTGATCTGTTGGGTGTAGTATTGATGCTCCATAACACAGATGGTAACTCTTCTACCCAACAACCCGGTGTTCTCTGCAAAGGAACCATAAGCCGGGGCTTGATGCCTCTCAAGATCTCTTGATTAGCCCTTTCTGCTTGACCATTGGACTATGGGTGTGCCACCGATGAAACGTCGAGCCGGATGTGCTCCCGTTCGCAGAACTCCTTCATGGCACCTTTGGACAAATTGGTACAATTATCTGTGATGATACTGTGTGGAAAGCCAAACTGGAAAATCACTTTTTTGATGAACTGAACCGCCATGGCCGCATCACACTTGCTAACAAGTTCTGCCTCCACCCACTTTGTAAACTTGTCAACCGCCACCAGGAGGTGGGTCTTCTTATCTTTGGACCTTTTGAAAGGCCCAACCATATCCAGCCCCCAAGTCGCAAACGGCCAAGTAATTGGAATCATTCTCAATTCTTGAGCTGGCACATGAGCACGTCTTGAAAACTTTTGGCAACCATCACATCGTCTGACCAGATCCTCTGCATCAGCATGAGCAGTTAACCAATAGAAGCCATGGCGAAACGCTTTAGCCACCAGAGATTTTGAACCGGCGTGGTGACCACAATCTCCTTTGTGGATCTCACGCAAAATTTCACGGCCTTCTTCAGGAGACACACAGCGTTGAAACGCCCCTGACACACTGCAATGATGCAACTCGCCGTTGATAATAGTCATGGACTTGGATCGCTGGATTATCTGTCGGGCCAGAGTCTCATCCTCTGGTAACTCGCCCCGGTTCTTGTACGCCAGGTAAGGAAGCGTCCAATCCGGAATAACATGAAGAGCTGCCACCAATTGAGCCTCCGGATCAGGAATAGCCAAATCTGCTTCACCGGGGATCTTGACCGACGGGTTGTGCAGCACATCCAGAAAAACATTGGGCGGGACCGGTTTGCGCTGAGAGCCCAGCCGGCTTAAAGCGTCCGCCGCTTCATTCTTCCGCCGGTCCACGTGGTCCACCTGATAGCCTTTAAAGTGACCTGCGACAATATCCACCTCACGACGATATGCTGCCATGAGTGGGTCCTTGGAGTCCCAAGTGCCAGATACTTGCTGAGCCACAAGGTCCGAGTCACCGAAGCACTTAACTCGACTTAGATTCATCTCCTTAGCCATCCGGAGACCGTGGAGCAAGGCTTCATACTCAGCTGCATTGTTAGTACAAGGGAACATTAAGCGGAGAATGTAACAAAACTTATCACCTCGTGGGGAAGTTAATACGACTCCAGCCCCCGAGCCTTCCAATTGCCTGGATCCGTCAAAATGGATGATCCAATATGTGTGATCCGGCTTTTCTTCAGGTGCTTGCATTTCCGTCCAATCATTGATGAAATCAACAAGTGCTTGAGACTTAACCACCGACCGAGGCACATACTTTAAACCGTGCGGCCCAAGCTCTATAGCCCACTTGGCAATCCGGCCAGTCGCTTCCCGGTTCTGGATGATATCCCCCAAAGGAGCAGAACTGACCACCGTAATTGGGTGCCCTTGGAAGTATTGTTTAAGCTTCCGGCTTGCCATAAAAACTCCATACACTAGCTTCTGCCAATGCGGATACCTTTGCTTGGAATCAATGAGTACCTCGCTGATATAATAGACCGGACGTTGAACCGGATGCTCCTTACCTGCCTCCTTTCGCTCCACCACAATAGCCACGCTGACCGCACGAGCATTAGCAGCAACATATAGTAGTAACGGCTCCTTGTCAATGGGAGCGGCGAGCACAGGCGGATTGGCCAATTTCCGCTTTAAGTCCTCAAATGCTTCATCAGCAGCGGAACTCCAGACAAACTGATCCGTCTTCTTCAACATCTGATACAAAGGGATTGCCTTCTCACCAAGACGACTGATAAACCGGCTTAACGCGGCAATCCGGCCTGCCAGGCATTGAACATCATTGATACACTTCGGTTTAGCCAGGGAGGTGATGGCTGTGATCTTCTCCGGATTAGCCTCAATTCCCCTGTTGGACACCAGAAAACCCAATAACTTGCCCGCTGGTACACCAAAGACACACTTGTCCGGATTAAGCATCATCTTATACGTCCTCAGGTTATCAAAGGTTTCCTTCAAATCGTCAACCAGAGTCTCCTTCTCCCTGGACTTAACCACGATATCATCCACGTAAGCATGTACATTACGGCCAATCTGCTTGTGAAGACAATTTTGTACACACCGTTGATAAGTTGCCTGGGCACTCTTGAGCCCAAAGGGCATAGACACATAGAAGAAGGCTCCAAAAGGAGTTATGAATGCCGTCTTCTCCTGGTCCTTAACTGCCATTTTGATCTGATGATAGCCATAATATGCATCCAAAAAACTTAAACGCTCACAACCCGTCGTAGCATCAATAATTTGATCAATACGGGGGAGGGCAAAAGGATCTGCTGGACAAGCTTTATTAAGATCTGTGTAATCCACACACATGCGCCAGGTGCCGTTTTTCTTAAGGACTAGCACCGGATTGGCAAGCCACTCAGGGTGAAAAACTTCAACAATAAAACCAGCTGCTAAGAGCCTGGCTACCTCTTCTCCAATCGCCTTGCGTCTTTCTTCGTTAAACCGGCGGAGGAACTGTTTCACCGGTTTGTATTTAGGATCCACATTAAGGGTGTGCTCAGCGAGTTGCCTCGGTACACCTGGCATGTCAGAGGGCTTCCATGCAAAAATGTCCCGATTCTCATGGATGAACTCGATGAGCGCGCTTTCCTATTTCAGATCCAAGTTGGCACTGATGCTGAACTGCTTGGACGAATCGCCAGGTACGAAGTCAACAAGCTTAGTTTCTGCTGCCGATTTGAACTTCAGGGCCGGATCATGCTCCGTAGTTGGCTTCTTTAATGGAGTCATGTCCACCGGATCAACATTGTCCTTATAATACTTCAGCTCCTCGATGGCACAAACCGACTCTGCGTAGGCCGCATCTCCTTCCTCGCACTCCAAAGCGATTGTACGGCTTCCGTGAACCATTATTGTCCCCTTGTGACCCGGCATCTTGAGCTGCAAATACACATAACAGGGCCGTGCCATAAACTTGGCATAGGCCGGTCGCCCAAACAGGGCGTGATATGGACTTTGGATTTTCACCACTTCAAACGTCAATGTCTCCGACCTGGAATCATGATCATCCCCAAAGGCCACTTCCAGAGCTATCTTACCAACAGGATATGCTGATTTGCCAGGTACCACACCGTGGAACACCGTATTAGACGGTTTGAGATTTTTATCTGTTAGTCCCATATGACGGAAGGTCTCATAGTACAAGATATTAATGCTGCTCCCTCCATCCATGAGCACTTTGGTGAACTTGTAACCTCCCACCTGAGGCACCACCACCAGAGCCAACTGACCCGAATTATCAACCTGGGGAGGGTGATCCTCTCTGCTCCATATGATTGGCTGTTCAGACCAGCGTAGATAACGGGGCACGGCCGGTTCAACAGAGTTGACTGTCCACCTCTGAACCTTCCGGTCTCGCTTGTCCAAGCTAGTGGTGAAGACATGGTACTGCCCACTACTCAACTGCTTTGGGTTGCTCTGGTAACCTGACTGTTGCTGCTGTTGGTTGTAACCACCCTGGTTGTTCTGATAATTTTGATTATCATGTCCGCCCGGATTACCATTAAATCCTGAACCAGAATTTCCTCCACCATAACCCGGCCCGGATCCTGAGCCACCGCCGGAGCCGTGATCATACCGGAAAGCATTATAATTCTTGAAATCCTGCATAATGAAGCAATCCTTCCAAAGGTGGTTTGCTGGTGCCTCCTTCGTCCCATGTCTCGGACAGGGCTGGCTCAGTAGATAGTTTAGGCGGTCCGGGTTAGGGTTGGGTGCCCCACTGCGATTTGGCGGTTTACCCCTGCGTCGCTGGCCCTTGTCCTGCGCGTTGGTATTAGCCACAAAGTCCATGTTACCATCCGCTTTACGCTTGCCTCCACCACCATTGCCTGCCAAGTGATGCTGCTGCCCTTTGGAGTTGCTGTTCCTCTTTCCCTTTCCTGCCTTGTCATCATCAGATTCAGGATCCTTGGTACTATCAGAATCAGCATACTTTACCAAAGCAGCTATGAGGGTCCCCATGTCAGTGCAATGACGCTTCATCCGTCCCAACTTCAGCTTTAGGGGCCCAAACCGGCAGTTGCCTTCTAGGGTTAATACTGCGGTGTCAGCGTTGATGCGGTCTGATGAATGCAACACTTGTGAAACCCGGCGCACCGAATGAGTCGTCGATTCTCCTTCCTCCTGGACGCAGGCAGCTAAGTCCACTATCGACATAGGCTGTTTACATGTATCCTTGAAATTGCTAATAAACCGGGCTCGTAATTGGGCCCATGAACTGATAGAATTAGCCGGCAAGCTTTTTAACCAAGTACGGGCCGTTCCTTCAAGCATCATGGTGAAGTATTTCGCACACGCCGCGTCATCCACATCAAGCATCTCCATGGCCATCTCATAGCTCTCCACCCATGTCTCTGGAGGTTGATCCGCCGTGTAATTTGGTACCTTGCGCGGGCCTTTGAAATCCTTGGGCAGGCGCACATTGCGTAAAGCGGGGACAAGGCAAGGCACCCCCAAAGAACTAGAAGTAACACCAGGTTCGATCGAGATAGTTGGACGAACCGGCGTAAGCTGCCGAGCCTGATACTGTGCGGCTAACTCGGCCTCCCTGCGCGCTCAGGCCCGGTCCACCACTTCCTGAGCGTTATCAGCACCACCCGTCGGGTTGTTGCCACGGGGTGCTCCACGTCGTTCATTACTCGACACTGCCGGTTCATCCATATGCCTGCTATAGCTCCGGCTTGGACGGGGGGTCGAGTGGATCCGGTCGCGGCTGTACGAGTATGCTTCCTGTTGGACCAAAGCTGTCCTCAGAAGCTCCTTGACCCGTCGCGTCTCTACTGCCAGCGGCGAGTCACCTTCAATTGGAATGGCCTCCAGCCGTGCAGCAGCGGCAACGAGATTGTCCATCGGGTTGGAGTAGTGACCCGGAGGTGTCAAAACAGCCTGAGGTATAACAGTATTTTGACGAGGCAGATCCATCCGACGGGGCTGAACCGGCGCGCCGGTCGCAGGGGCTTCCGCCCGGTTTACCTCCAGCGGATTACTGGTTCCTACTCCTGGGGTGTTGAAAAGGTCTCTGGCCTCGAAAACCGAAGGCAAACGGGATCGGTACTTCCTCTTCATGACTTCATGCGACGCGTTCTGGTCCAACATGAGCCTGTAGGCTTGTGCGTCTAAAGCGGCCTGCTCTGCGGTCATCCTGGCATCCTCAGCTGCCAGGTCTTCCTTGGCCTGGGTGATCTGTTCCTTCACCTTTGCAATCTCCGCGTTGTGGACTTCCTGATCCGCCGGATTAGCTTCTGCCATAAGCATAGCCAATGCATCAAATAGATTTGACAGAACTTGAGCCGGCGGGCGCGCAGAGCTCCCTGCCCCAGCAGCTGTCGCCACTGCTGAACCGGAGGTTATTGGCGCAGCGGTCGAAGAATGAAGTGCTGCTTGTGTGCCAGCCATGAATATTCCAACTCGGTTGGGTAGATCAGAGGGGTCCGGAATACTGTCGCCATCGGAACAGCCCCCAATCCGGTCGTCTTGTAGCTGATATAGAGATTCGGTTTCTCCGGTTGATGACTCGTCGTCGGAACAAACGACGGTCTCGCCGCGGGATTCCAATCCACCCTCATAACTTCCTCCGTGGATGACTCACACGAAGGCACGCCTTACAGCCGGTTTAACCCAGGCGGACCGTGCACGCTGAGCCGTTTCGACGAGGTCAGTGCAGATGCCCGGCTCAGGGCCCGGTTCACCGATCTTGCCGATGAAAACGTGTATGCCACCAAAGGGGACCCGGTACCCGTACTCAACTAAGCCGGCCTCGGGGCCCCAGCCTGCATCATCGATGTAGAGCTTGCCGCGACGACTCTTGGTCATCCGGCCCATGACGTAGCCCTCGAGTCCTTCAAAGCGGCCCTCCAAGAACTTGAAACCATCGTGCGATAGCCCCACGGTGGGCGCCAACTGTCGTGGTTTTGTCACGGCAGATGTCCTAGAGAAAGGACTTAGTCGTGGAGCCATCGCAACGGGTTAGCTTGAAGGGGTTAAAGCGGACACAGGGACGCAAGAGAGTTTATACTAGTTCGGCCCCTTCAATGAAGGTAAAAGCCTACGTCTAGTTGTGATGGAATTGATGGGGTTTCGATGACTAGGGAGCAAACAAGCTTCGCCTAAGTCTCGAGTTGTTGTCTGTCTCCTGAACCGTCATCGGGTCGTCCCCTTATATACACGGGTGACGCCCGTCGGTTCACAGATTCCCAATACCGGCTCATAGATGTGTCCGGTTTGGTCTCTACTTATTCCTAACTTACAACACAAGTTACATACCAACGCCGGTTTACGGCTACAGGCCTTGAACCGACCATGGGCCTTGAGCCCTCATCTGCCTTCTTGGGCTTGAACATAATTAACTACTGATGAAGTTAACCCGGCCCAGATAGGCCGGTTTACGCCCAGTAGTAATATCGCCAACACAAGCAATACAATTAGAAGCAGGACGTAGGCTTTTACCTCGATACGAGGAGCCCAACCTGGGTAAACTCCTTGTGTCCTTTGTCCCGTTCAACCCCTTCAAGCTAACCTAATTGCGATGGCTCCACACCTAAGTCCTTTCACTAGGGCATTTGCCGTGTTAAACCCATGATAGTTGGCGCCCACCGTGGGGCCAGAGCATGGTGGTTTCGAGTTCTTGAAGGGCAGCTTCTCAGGGATCAAGGGATACGCCGTGGGCCGAATGACCAAGAGCCGCCGCGGCAAGATCTACATCAATGACGTTGGCTGGGGTCCCGAGGCCGATTCAACCGAGTATGGGTATCGGGCCCCCTTTGGCGATATCCACGTCTTCATCGGCAAGATTGGCGAGCTAGGGCCCAAGCTGGACGCCGGCACCGACACCGTCATGGCTCGACGCACGAGACCCGCCAAGGTCCAACCTGCCCGAAAGTGTGCTTTCGTCGACTTTATTTATGGGATGGATCTTGAGGAAATTTCTATGTCTGGTGGAGAGACGACCATCTAATCAGGTGATGAGTCTTCAACCGGCGAGACCGAATCAATATATCAACTGCAAGATGGCGGGTTTGGGGGCTATTCCGATGGTAACAGTATTCCGGAGCCCTATGAGCCGCCGACAAGATCTACAATCTTCATGGTCGGCACGCAACCGATGTTACAATCGTCAACCGCTGCGGCCATGACGTCCAGTTCAACAGCTGCTGCAATGGCTGGTGCGAATGGCTCTGCACGTCCGCTGGATCCTGGATACTTTGGCGACTCTCTTGGCTGCAGAGGTGACTCCGGCAACTCAAGTGCAGCATAATGCAGAGATTGCAAAGTTGCGAGATAAGGTGGCCAAGGCCCGAGAGGATCTGGAGGCAGAAAACATCAGGATGGCCATAGAAAGAGCCGCCCTGGAGGCAGATACGCAACGAATATGGGAAGAGGCTTTTCGTTTAAGCTTGGATCAAAACACGTCAAACGATGTTCTATGCAGATACCAGAGTCGTTTACCTTCACAGTTTGAAGGGAGGGTTCTTTTTAATACACCTGGAGCAGGGCCAAGTAACCCGCCCGGCGAAACCTGGGCTGCTGAGGCGCCCGTGACCGGGGTGGTGGCTCGGCCTCGTATGGTAGACCTGCCACGTATGGATGCAACCCTGCCCTAGCGGGTGTTGACACATCCAGGTCATTACTCTAACCCTCTGGATAGCATGATTGCTGCGGCTTCACGACTGGCGGCTCTTCCGGTTGAAGGCGAGTCTCCGGCGGCGATTGAGACCTGGAACACCGTGTAACTTGTTTAGACAGCAGTGGCCCAGCAGGCGGCTTACTCATATATCTGTGAGAGAATTCATTCAACTCCCCGTCATAGTCGAAGCTACAGCCGACGCATTGAATCACCAACGGTTTCCAGCAGCGAGTGGCGTTGTAACCCGCCCCATGGGCATGACCCACCGCGTGATGATAACAATGTTCAGGCCCTCATTGATTAGGCCAGGGCATGTCAAGAGGTGGAGCTGGCGGCTCAATTAGCGGCTCAGCAATAGCTTCAGAGAAACCCTTCGGCATTTGTAGAGGCTGGGATGACTTCCAGGATGGTCGGTGTACCGTGTTTAGCACGGGCTCTTCGCAAGCGTTTGCGTAAGGACTTCAAGGGTCGTCGAAAGGTGCCCAATTACACAGTTGATCAACCTCCCGAGGCTTGGATTGAGAGCTACGAGTTGGCTATGGAGATGTTGGATGTTAATGACGTTGTGTGCGCCAAGTACTTCACCATGATGCTGGATGGGCCAACTCGCACCTGGCTGAAGGGATTGCCCCCAATTCTATCAATTCATGGGCTGAGTTAAAGGGGCACTTTAATCAGAATTTTAAAGACACATGTAAGCAGCCCCTGTCGATCATTGATCTGGATGCTTGTGTACAGCGCGAGGATGAATCGGCCCACCACTGGGTTCGCTTGGTCTCAGCCATTATCCATTCATCGGATAGCATCAACGTTGGTTCTGCTGTTCTTATTTTGGAGAAAAATTGTCGTTTCACCCCTCTCAAGCAGAAGTTAGGGTGGCTTAAACGTCATTGCAATGACATGGCAGAGCTCATGGCTACTCTCATCAAATACGCTGACTCTCACAACACCAAGGACCCTGGGTATGTTGAGGAGAAGTCCAACAAGGGGAAGAAGAACGACAATGGAAAAGGGCAGCAACAAATATGACAGGGCAGAACCAAGGCAATAATGGTAAGCGCAAGCAAGCCGATGGCAGATCAGACTTTGTGGCTAATACCAATACACAGCGGAATAACCAGCATCGTAAGGGTAGGCCGGAGCAGTTTGGAGGAACAAAATTCAACCTAGAGGCGATGTTGAATGAGCCTTGTCCAAAACATAGTCTCCCGAATAGACCATCGACTCATATGTGGAAGGATTGTTTCATTATGAAGGAATGCAAGAATCCTGGTTATCTCCAGAATCATAATAACAATAATGGCCCGCACGACGGGTCAGGATCCGGCTCACACGGGCTAGGCTTCGGAGGCGGTGGTTCAAATTCTGGATATCAAGGTCAGGGCAATCAGGGCGGTTATAACCATCAACACAGTTAGGGTAACCAGCAACAACAGTGAGGGTATCAGAGTAATCCAAAGCATCTTAATAGTGACCAATACCATGTTTTCACCACAAGCCTGTGCAAGCGAGATCAGAAGGTTCATAAATGAGCGGTGAGCGCAATTGAGCCGGCAGTGCCTCGATACATAGGATTGTCAAAGCAGCCAATTGTATGGAGTCGTGAGGATCACCCACCCCGGGTTGACAATCGAGGTCAGCTGGCTTTACTAGTAGCCCCTCAGGTTGGAGGTTACAAGTTCACTAAGGTTCTTATGGACGGAGGCAGCAACATCAATATCCTTTATTATGATACTTTTCGTTGTATGAATTTGACTGACAAAGATCTTAAGCCATCCTTTACAGTCTTTCACAGGGTGGTGCCTCGTAAGTTAGCATATCCAGTTGGTAAGATTGCCTTGCAAGTAGCTATTGGCAGTGAATATGATTACAGGACAGAGACATTGAATTTTGAAGTGGTTAAGATCAAAATCCCCTATCACGCTCTGTTTGGACGGCCGGCTTACGCCAACTTTATGGCACAACCTTATTATGTGTATCTGCAGCTTAATATGTTGGGTCGTAAAGGTACCATTACAGTCCATGGTGATAGGAAAATAGCCTTTGAATGTGAAGGTGATGTTGCTTATGCTGAGACTGCCTGTGCCACAAAAGAGTTGAAGTTTTATAAAGATAATATTGACCCGGTGGATATGAATCCGTTGAAGAAACCAACCACAGAGCAGGACCCTTTGCTGAAGTTTAAGTCGGCAGATGACACCAAACAGGTTGACTTTGTCCCTGGCGACTCATCTCAGCAATTCACTATCAGTGCTAATATGGATCCAAAATAGGAAAGTGCGCTCATCGAGTTCATCCATGAGAACTGGGATATCTTTTCATGGAAGCCTTCAGACATGCCGGGTGTACCGAGAGAACTCGCTGAGCACACTCTCAATATAGATCCTAAATTTAAGCCGGTCAAGCAGTTCCTTCGTCGTTTTAATGAAGAAAGGCGTATGGCCATTGGAGTAGAGGTGGCCCGACTCTTAGCGGTTGGGTTCATCGTTGAAGTTTTTCACCCTGAGTGGATGGCTAACCCGGTGCTAGTACTTCAGAAAAATGGCACTTGGCGTATGTGTGTGGATTACATAGGCCTTAATAAAGCCTGTCCAGCTGATCCTTTTGCTCTTCTACGTATTGATCAGATCGTAGGTGCTACGACGGGTTGTGAACGTTCAATCTTTTTGGATGCTTATTATGGTTATAATCGGATTAAGATGCCAGTTAAAGACCAAGAGAATACGCCTTTTATCACACCTATTGGAGCTTTCTGCTACGTGTCTATGCCTTTTGGGCTCAAGAGTGCCCAGGCGACTTGTCAACGTTGTGTTCAGAATTGTCTTCATAACTAGATTGGACGCAATGTTCACGCTTATGTAGATGATATTGTTGTGAAGTCCAGAAAGAAGGAGACTCTGCTAGATGATTTGAAAGAGACCTTTAATAATTTCCGGGTCTACAAAATGATGCTTAATTAGGCAAAATGTGTTTTTGGTGTGCCTGCAGGCAAGCTCTTGGGTTTTCTGGTTTCAGAGAGAGGCATTGAAGCTAACCCGGAGAAAATCGAAGTTATCACTTCATTGGCTAAGCCGGCGCGCGTCAATGATGTCCAGCGCTTGGCGGGTCGTATTGCTGCTTTAAGCCGGTTTATAAGCCGCCTGGGAGAGAAAGCTATTCCTCTATACCAGATGATGAAGAAAACATATTGTTTTGTTTGGAGTGATGCTGCTAATAAGGCATTTGAAGCGCTTAAACACAGTTAGTTGAGCCGCCGGTTCTTGCAGCTCCTATTGAGAAGGAGCCTTTGCTCTTATATGTGGCGGCTAACGGCAGAGTCGTCAGCGTGGCAGTTGTAGTAGAAAGTAAGGAGACGGGTAAGGAATATCCGGTTCAAAGGCCAGCTTATTATGTCAGTGAGGTCTTAATCGAGTCTAAGCAGAGATACCCACATTGACAGAAGCTAGTGTATGGGGTGTTCATGACCAGTCACAAGTTCAAGCATTATTTCCCTGGTCATCCTATTACTGTCTTAATCGAGCCTAAGCAGAGATACCCACATTAACAGAAGCTATTGTATGGGGTGTTCATGACCAGTCGCAAGTTCAAGAATTATTTCCTTGGTCATCCTATTACTGTGATTAGTTCTGCTCCCTTAGGGATATTATTCAGAACAGAGAGGCCACGGGCCGAGTGGGCCATTGAGCTCAGACCCCATGGCTAGAAATACATGCCAAGGATAGCTATCAAGTCTCAAACTCTTGTGGACTTCATCAATGACTGGACAGAATAGTAAACGCCTGAGGAGAAGCCGGATAACACTTACTGGACTATTCACTTTGACGGGTCTAGGCAGCTAGAGGGATCGGGGGCTGGAGTTATTTTGACTTCCCCACGAGGTGAGAAGTTTTGCTATGTTTTAAGGCTGATGTTTCCTTATACTAACTAGTAAGCGTGCATGTGCAAATGCACCTATCGACTAACATAAACATATGTAAGAATTAACACACATACAGATATTTTGATTGCACTAAAAAGTACTATTACAAATCAAGAAAACACTTTAATACATCATCGACTCATTGTATGCAGAGAGCCAAAAACTTATCCTGGTAATTCCTAATAAGGCTAATCAATTCTCGTAAACATCCCGAATGTTGATGTAGTTGAATAGGTGTATCAAAAATTGCTTCCTTATCTGGTCACCATCCTGAATGAAAATAGTTAAGACAATATTTTGGAGTTTTCACATAGTAGAATTTAAAATTGTGAAACAATGAATATTGAACTTGCAAACTGGTTGATTTAGATCTTTCGCATTCCATGAGTGCAATAAACTAAAAGCAAAATAATCAGACAAGTTCCTGTAGATGCTTCAGTGGGTTTCAAAGGTAGTCACCTATCTGTGCTTTTTGAAACACAAGCTGGTAATCGACGATGCTAGAAGAAGAAAAAATACATCATCTCATTCGGGATATGCTACTTGGAGTGCTTGGTTTAGGTAAAATTATACTCACATCCTTCAAAGTTGGAACTTGGCGGGCATCAACTCTCTTCCACATCATACTAAGCACAAGCAAGGAACTTAAGCACGAGAGAAGAGAGGAAAGTAAAATTCAGACAAGTTGAATTAATTTAGAAAGGCTTATGCATCGGATTATTACTATAAACTCCATATACCAAGCATCATGCTGAAACCATAGTGAGTACTTACAATAGCTTAACATTAGAATATTGTATGCAATATCCTATTATTGTTAGAATCGGTATAAGGAAACAGAAAATCACATCTAATCTCATAAAAGATTACATTTGCTAAGTGCAATGTCTGAACTGATAGCAGCATATGATTATTCAAGAGGGACATCACTTTGCTAAATGAAAATTGTAAATAATACAGAAAATAAGTATCACAAATATTAATGGAACTATGCTACAACAAAACTAATGAAGCAAAATCAAAGAATGCTTATGAGCTAGTTCATTTAGATTGAAATTGATGAGCCAGTTCATTTAGCTAGTTCTTTACATGTAGATATATTCTCTTGGGAAGCATGACACCTTAAAAATAGTACATAGGGCACCTTATATTGAAGTCAAAAACAAAAGCTTGTGTTCTACTAAGTGTCTGTAGAGTTGTCCATTAAGCTGAACATCATTAACCTAACTTGGTGAAATAAAAATGTTACTATCGGAGTTCATAGTTCCATCTTGTGCCTCCTTTCTACTTCTCTACCATTGGGTACTCGAGCTTGAAGCTGATTCTACCTCCAACGTTTCCTAGAACAAAAAAAAGACCATTTCATTGTCGAGAAGTACAATAATACTCAATTTCCTCAACTAATCATTTCTCAGATTGATTACTCTAGTAATGGTTACTTGGCTCCTAAACTGGCAGTACTCCCATTTACATCTTTTGTGTGTTTTCTGGCTTTCAAACTCGATTGCTGCTCGTGGTGTTATCAAATTACCAAAAAAGCACCAGCTGCAATCAAGAATAGTGCATCACCTATCCACTTAATCCAAAACAAGTCCTACATAAATCAAGTTATTTTTTACTCTACCAATGTATATAGGATGCAGCAATTTTCAGGTTCAGTTATCAATGCAGTACAAGCTTTTTTCAGGTTCAAACAACATCATAGCGGAAGCTTCTTCCAGGTTTAGAAAAATTCATAAAATAATATTAGTGAAGAAGAAAGTACGACAACTGGTTGCACGATAGGTATTTGTAATACGGCTTCCAATGGAAGTTTAACATGTGGTTCACCAACCTTTGGACTGAACAAAAAGAACAGTGTGCTTACAACAGTACGAAGCTAGTAAGGACTAAAATATTTCCTGCATTGAATAAAGCAAAGTATCCTCTACAAAAAGGGATTTGTAAACCGTTGCTAGAACATATAATATTCTTTGCTCTGAAAATTGTTGCTCGTTGTAATATCAATTTACCAAAAATGTTATAGGTGCAACCAATAATGTGTACATTACAATTCCACTTAATCCACAACCTTCATTTCACCAACTCGAGCAGACAATATTTTCGTAATGACCAGTGTAAACCTTTAGCTGTCACAATAACCAGAAATTTGTATTATCCCTGAAGGAATTTTCACACAAGATCGACCCACTGATTTGTTGGAGGGTTGTCTTGTGTGTGTGTGTGTGTGAGGGAGGGGGGAGTTTATAATAATGCCAACATGTAGCGTTCCGAGCAGGAGTGGACCACGACTTGTGAATCCTGGATGTCCAGGCTGCCTAGCCCAGCCGTGCCCGCCTTGTTGTGAGGCAGGTAAGCCAGGAACCCGCCGACTGCTCTGCTCCCACTGCTACTGCACACCAGTTACAGGTGGTGAGGTGCTAGACCGAATGAGGAGGGCAGCGAAGGAACTATGGTGAATTTTTAACATCATAAAATTCTTTAAGAGATTGATGTAGTCCAAATATTCTAAAATTTGTACACCAGCCAGTATGCACTCGTTAGCTAGTAGCTGAATCGATATAGCACATAATATACCCTATAGTGCACAACACAATTGAAGCAGATGAACAAGGAGAAATGAATATCCAGATAGGACCACGCTTACATAACGGCGCCCTTCTAGGTGGAGAACTTGAGGATGATAGGCACGATTATATCGGCCGCCGCCACCGTCGAATGTCCCCATATCCTCCTCTTCTTACTGTCACCATTCATCTGCTCGTCACCACCTGTGCGTAGTTTCCAGAAGCAAGAAGTGCCAAAGAACTGAAAATATCTCCCATATCTTTATAAATGACATCCCTAAAATCAAAAGGTTCGAACTTCAAAGGAAAAAGATCACGCATATTATTAGAAACAAACCAACAAACTACGGATTACGTGGTTGAAGTTGTAGGAAAATTTCCCTTTTTGTACATAAACAAAAATGCAGGAAAATATCATATGAAGTCATTGATCTGGATGCTTTTTTAAATACAACAACAGATACATGTAAGAAGAATTAAACCTGAAAACCAGAGTACTACACACAAGTAGCTTGAAAATCTAGCTTACTTTTTGTATGGCTAACAACTTGAAAATCTAGCTACGGATGTAACAAGAAAAGATATCTATTAGATATGATTTTAAGCTTGCCCCAAGTTGCTTCATCTAATCTTTCATGATTATAAATCATGAACATACAACGTCAGAACATAGCCTGTCGACCAACACTTGCTGAACTTAAGCAAATTAGTAAGCTTGCACGTGAAAATTCATGTATAAATAGAAAAATATTCAATCATAAAAGGCAAAAAAGTACAAATGAATTTCTACTTGGCGTTTAAAAATTGTACTTATGAAATTATATGTTGTAATGTACCTAAGCATTTATGTACAAAGTCACAGAATTTAACTTCATAAAAGTCCAAAACAATTGTTCTTGGTGCACTCTCGTGAATGATTATTTGTTTCCATGGTACATCTGGTAAGATTCATCTTAGTAGTATCATCCTAAAACTAATTTGTGTACCATCATGTCTGTTATTAAAGGCAAGTTAAAAAGAGGTTATAATATAATATGCAAGCAGGTTGCCTATAGAACTAAATATCATTACAAAAATACACGGGCCTAGCTTCCTTGTAAAGATTTAGGGTACCAAAGACTTCATGAAAGTGATGCAAAGCAAAGAGAAGAAAATTCACTCCAGTTAACCTGCTTATATTAAGTTTATCGAAGGACAATTGAGATGCTCCTAGGAGACGTTGTGTGATGGCTTCACTATTGTTTGAAGTTTTCTAGGTTTTATATCCTTGCATGATGTGAGAAAGCTTCCCAATATCCTGAACTTTATTATATACTCAAATGTGAAACAATTTTATCTTACCATTTCTACATGCAGGTGAATACAATTCACAACAACAGAAAATTATGTGGGCTTAAAATAGACTATAACCACAATCAGAAAAAAAAACAATGGGGATTTTTCTTGATTACCTTACCTCAGCAACCAATTTCTATTCTGTTGTTCCAAGTGCGAAAGAGAAGTCACAGAGCGAATCACAGTACTGCTATAGTAATTTTATCCAGATTTTAAACCATGGCAGTATAATTTAAACGGACCTGAATTGCACAAGGAGGTGAATATTTGCATATTTAAACTGGTAATTGAAGCCAGGAAGCAACGGCAAAATTACCAGCAGCCAAAAGAGGAGGGGGAGAGGACCGAGGTGGCCGTCATTGTCGTGAGTGACGGATGCTGGCTCGACTCTGTCCAAGTGGTGGAAATCTAGGGTCTGAAGAGACTAAACATTCAGCATTCGAGAAGCTGCAACCTGAGAATATCGCAGGCACTCGCACTTGTCAACTTGAGTTAATTCTGAATTCTGGTTAAACACAAACCACCATGACACAACAGGACATAACAATTATATTTTCGAATATGGCTGCGTCAAACGAAAACGAAGTACCGATAAGGGATTGCAAGTGTCCCCAAATGTTCTGTACCAGCCAGTATGCAGCTATCCCTTTGCTGAATCCCAAACAGTTTAGACCAATAACTGCCAGTGAAGAAGAGAAACAACAAGAAAAATAGCACCATCAGATCAGAATCAATGTACATCTACAGACCAGAAAAATGCATAACAAGTTGTTTGGGCACCTTATGCTGCTCTCCGGATGGACCAGACTTGTTTTTCTGGCCAACGATGTAGCACAGCACGCGACACCAATCTGAGCGCCAGAGAAGCACCAAGAACAATGAGGACGTCATAGATCCCCCTGCTGACAGGATTGTACGTCTCTAGGACGCTCTGCTGCTCGCTCTCCTTGGCACTGGCCACCTCGCCGCGAAAACCGCCCCTGGAGCGAGAGCCACTCCGCCCTGCTCTGTCTGCCCCTTGAGTGAATAAACAGCCGCACGAACGTGTTGATCCATGGTAATCGAATTCTTGGCGTATACAAAGAGGAGGAAGGATTGGGTGGAAGCAGCAGCAGACCGGCGGCACCCGCTCCCCAGCGGTGGCGTGGTGCCCGCTCCCCGACAATGGCGGGGGGAGAGGAGGGCCAGCGGGGCGCAGTGGCGGCACCCGCTCCCCAGCGGTGGCTGGGCGTGGGGCGGGAGGAGGAGGCGTCGAGGGCGGAGGGCCGGCGGTGGCGGGGCGTGGGGCTGGAGGAGGAGGTGTGTATGGATAACTGGCACAAGGCGGGATAGTTTGGGTAGGAGGAGGCGTCCGTGGTTTTTTTAATTAGCGATCGTGATCCGCGCTCGTGATTGTGTGGCTTGCTATGTTAAACACCGAAGGATTACTGGCCTTTAGATGTTGTTAATGAACGTTCCTCATTGTTTGGATCTGCCTACTCTATTTTTTATAGGGGTAGTAGATAGTAGATATATAGATAGTAGATAATGCAACTGAGTTTGAGGCCCTGCTCCATGGCCTTTGGGTGGCCAAAGAGATGAATTTAAGTCAGGTCAGGTGTTTTGGTGACTCGGTTTTGATGGCTCAGCAAATTTCAGACACTTGGATTCTAAAGACACACTCATGGCAGCTTATCGCCGGCGGTTGATAGTATCGCTGGTCACTTCAAAAGTTATCAGGTGGAGCATGTTGATCGCAGAAAGAATGAGGCGGCTGATGCTTTAAGCCGGCTGGGGTCTCAGCGTAAGCCAGTGCCACCCAATGTTTTTCTTGATATATTGAATAATCGTTCCGTTAAGTTGACGACTGAGGAGGACCTTGCCATTCCTGACCTGGAGGCACAGTTAGTGGCGGCCCTCCATGCTATTCCTGATTGGACAGTTCTATACTTGGCTTATATGACCCGGGGCGAGTTTCCTGAGGATGAAACTTTGGACAGACAGATAACCCGGCGGTCTAGGTCTATGACCATTGTTAATGGCGAGTTACATCGATGCAGTGTCACAGGCGTGTTCTAGCGTTGTGTTTCTCCTGAAGAGGGTCGTGAGATTCTAAGAGAAAATCATGAAGGTGATTGTGGTCATCATACCGGTTCTAAATCTCCGGTGGCGATAGCTTTCCTCCATGGTTTTTATTGGTTGACGGCTCATGCAGATGCGAAAGACCTTGTTAGCAAGTGTGACAGATGTCAGAAATTTTCTCGACGGGTTCACGTGCTGGCTCAAGAATTGAGGATGATTCCAATTACTTGGCCATTTGCAGTCTGGGGGCTTGATATGGTTGGGCCTTTCAAGAGGTCTAAGGATAAAAAGACCGATCTCTTGGTGGCGGTTGAAAAATATACCAAGTGGGTTCAGGAAGAGCCAGTTAATAAGTGTGATGCAGTGACGGTAGTTCAATTCATAAAGAACATAATCTTCCGTTTTGGTTATCCTCATAGTATCATAACTGACAATGGCACTAATCTGTCTAAGGGTGCTATGAAAGAGTTTTGTCAACGAGAGCATATTCGTCTTGACGTCTCATCAGCGGCTCATCCATAGTCTAATGGTCAAGCTGAGAGGGCCAATCAGGAAATCTTGAAAGGTATAAAGCCCTGGCTTATGGTTCCATTACAACGAACGCTGGGTTGTTGGGTTGAAGAGTTACCCTTAGTAATTTGGAGCATCAATACTACTCCTAACAGTTCAACAGGCTATATATCCTTTTCATGGTTTATGGGCAGAGGCGATTCTTTCAAGTGATATCTGTCATGACTCGCCCCGTCTGAGGGCATACGTTGAAACTGTTAATGAAGAAGCACATCAGGATGCACTTGATGTGTTGGATGAAGAGCGTAACCTTGCAGCGGCTCGTTTGGCGATATACCAGCAGAATCTGCGTCGTTATCATAGCCATCGAGTTAAGACCCGAACCTTTCAAGAAGGTGATTTGGGGCTCATGTTGATCCAAGACCAAACAGATATGTATAAGATATCCCCACCTTGCGAAGGGCCTTTTGTGGTTAGCAAGAATCTGAACAATGGGTCATACTATCTCATTGATATTCGAGAACACAAGGATTCACGCACATTGAAGGAGGAGACCCGCCGCCCTTGGAACATTGCTCATCTTCGACCTTATTACACTTGAGCCAACGTCTCTTGTGTTGTACATACCTTCATCAATGTATATATTATGATCAATTTAATAAAGCCGGCATACCCTGGTAATTTAGGGTCTCTGTTGTTTCAGTTCTGAGCATCCGAGTCTTTATTATTTGTTCATAAAGGTGACTTGGGGGCTTCCAACCCAACGGGTTTAGCTTTCTTACCCTGGTGTCCTGGTATAAAACGCCGAAACCCGAGTTTTCACCTGCATGTATGCAAGATGCCACTCCCCCAGGTAATCTTGAATGACCTGGCGTACTCTTAAAAGTCAATATTTTAAATAAGACCCTGAACTCGTTAAGGTTAAAACAACGATTTGTCATGTGAGGGCCGGCTTACAGTAAGCGAGGACGACTCTAAGGCTGTGCGTCCTATAAAAAGCACTTGGGTCTTAGTGGCTGTGCGACCCATGACAGCACTTGAATTTTTTGAATTTCTTTGGAATTTGTGTTCTTTGAAGAATTTCTTCTCAAATGTGTTTTGTGCAGTTCAGGCCATGTAGCCTTGATTCTCTGACTCATACTTGAGCATATTGGGTTAACAACCCGCCATGATAAGCGGACTTTAAGTTGCTAGGATGATTCTCCTTGAATAAATTCAAATCATGATATTTCATGTTTACGGGTTAACACCCATGTTAGATTGCAATTATTACAGTGTCATTATGATATCAGTCTACAAGTATGACTTTTCATATTTGTATAAATATTTATGGTTTTTTCTAACCCGCCCTGGTTCTAGACTTTAAGTCGCCAAAGTGTATTATATTAGTGTTTTCAAAGGTATTTGTGACCCGCCCTGGCTTAAACCGCCAGGGCACATGCTATTTGCTTGTGTGCAGGGAGTATGACAATATTTGAACTGATCCACATGATTGATAATGTTATATGCACAAGTGACGGGTTATACATACCAGTTCGACGGCTTAAGTATTCGAAGGATAAACATGCAGAATGGCATGGAAGGTCATTGATTTCAAATCTAACCTATTACAAGGCCACAATGGGCCTGCAAATTGAAACCAAGTGTTTTTGGCACATTAAATTAAGCCATGATTAGGAACCGCCGGATGTCAGTGGCCTTCGTCCTGGTGGGTTGATGACTCTGGGTCATCCTGCTCCGGTTCTTCGTCTATCTGTAAGTCAGGCGACGTCCAATTGATGCCAGTTAAGGCCTTGAATACAACTTCATCATCGATAAGTGTGGACGGATCAACATCAGGAGCAAAAGTATGCTTACGCGTTGGAGGGATAAGATCCATGATTTCATAAGTTGGCCCTTTCACTTTTGCATTTTCCATCGTGTAAGCCGCCTGATACCTTGATAAATCGGTTTCCTCGGCCAGCTTGCTTGCCAAGGGACGTATCTCCTTCACACATTTGGCAAAGTCATTCTCATCAAAGGGAGACTCGTCTTCCTTGAGACTTGGACAGACAGTGGCATCTCCTCCGGCTCTAGCTCTGCTTGCCATGCTTTAGCCCGGCTCAGAGCGATAATGGCACCAGCTCTGGCAGATGATTCCTTTATTTCTTCCAGTCGTTGGGGCATGATAGATAGTTTGTCTAGTACTTCCCTGATGAGTGTGGGTGGTTGTATGCTGTGGGAGATGGCCGCTATGGTCCATTGAGTGCTAGTATATAGCTGCTCCACCAGGGTGTACACGGCTTTGAGCTTCACAAGCATGTCCTAAACAAGGTTGGAGCTCCTAGGGCCTGTTGAGCAAACATACTGATAAGTCACCACGCATGCAAAAGTAAATCAGCAGTGAAAGAATTGAAGTGCAATGTCACTAACCAAAGATGGCGGCTGTCATATGATTAATGTGCCGCTTCAAGCTGGATAACTCTTCAGTCACCGGCTTAAGAGCAGCTTCAGCGTCTTCAGCTCTTTTCAACAGAGCCGCCTTCTCAGTATCCTAGGTGGTTCTCTTTGTCTTGAAGTTCATTTTCAATTTTTCAGATGCTTCCAAGGCGGCTTTTAGTTCTGATATGGCTTTGGAAGTTTCTGTTTGTTGTGATTTGATATTCTGCCGCAAGTCGACTACATGTGACTCCTTCATGCTTAATTCAGCCTAAAACACAATAATCAAGCAGCACTTAGAAATTATGATGATCACTCTATTGAAGTCCCAAGCACATTACAAGTACTCTACTTGGCACTTGGGGGCTAATGTAGGTCATTTTTTAAACGCAAAAGTATTTAATGACCCGGCTTAATTTTTTCAATTTGAGCCGGCCCATGGGGGCTGCATATTTGGATTTTTTACAACACGATTTTCAGGCCCGGTTTAAATATTCAGTTTAAAGCGGCCCTTGGGGGCTACTCATTTTGATCTAATGGAAATAAACGGATTTTGAGCAGCTACAAGATGAAGGCTATTATTTAAGTCTATAGTATTTTCACTTCTTTCATATCCTCTAGACTTGGCGGCTGACAAAGATTCATATGAGAAAGGTCTGGTTCTTTACATCAAAGCGTTCCTTCATCAGGTTTACCAGACTCGCCTCCATGTCACGGCTGGTATGAAGGCGGCTGAAGTAGCCCGCATAGATTTCACTTGCGTTAAGGCCGGCATAGCTCACCGGGTCCAATTTCCATTTGCCTTTTTCGGTGGTTAAAACTTCATCCTTGGCGCTATGTTTCATTAAGATAGTGGGATTCCCTGGTTCTCTGAAGCCTGTACCAGTGATGATGACGTCCTCAGCAGTTTGTTGAGAAGGAGTCTCCTCAGCAGGCTTGATAGGACTTGGTGGCTTAGCACTGGGTGGATTAACACCCATTGGATCCATTATGACATCTTGAATTTCTGGTGGTGAGTCATCAGTAGTGTTTTCAGGGTTCTGATTTGAAGCTTCAGATATTGATGACTGTCTCTCTGGCTCAGTGACCTTTGGGTCTTCGGCCGACTTGCTCATCTTCAGCTTCTTGCTTGCTTTGGCTATACCGCTGGAAAGAGGACATAAAGATATGAGTATATCATCTTAAAGTGTTAATTGAACAAGTAAAATATTCTTACCCAAGAGCAATCTTGAAGGCTGGCAGTTGAGTTCCAGTAGAGTCGCCAGAAGAGGAATGAGAAGTTCCTTGATAATTTGAGTCGGAAGAGTTAAGGGGTTGACGAATAAGACCCGCTTTTGGAAAGGAGAGGATTGAACTCTCAGGCACCTCTTTTCGGCGTTTGCGAGGAACTGGCGTGTTGGGTAAACCGGCATGAAGGTCTCCACCTCCGCTGTGTCGGCTTGTGCGCCGAGCTTCATGCTGTTGTTTCTTCAAAATAAAGTTTGGATCCAAGTAAGCTAAAGGGTGAGAAAACCTTACTTTTCGGGTCACTGCCGAACTTTTAGTCTTGGCAAGGGCTCTAAGTCGGAGGAAATAATAGTTACCTCTTCAACGTCCGTGTGACTGTTTTCCAAGTCATCCTGAGAGGGGTCAGCGTCAATAAGATGTAGAAAAAAGGAGCCAAGAGAAGCAAGTTCTACCTCCAACTCATCATCCAGGGTAACTTGATCTGTTACATCTTTCTTCTTCTTGTTCTTCTTTGAGGCCTTGGTCTTCGCCCTGGCCTTCTTGGCCGGTTTATCTTGTAGCTTCTTGTTCCAAAAAGGAGAGTCGGTCTGAAGAAAGCAAGATAATAAGGAGAGTGCAGTATATGAGAATAATTAGTAAAGTAAAGTAGATTGAAATACTTACAGCTGGAGCTGGGTTAAGGGCGCAGAAGGGATTCAACCCTGTATTAACTGTAGTTTTCTAGAATCTCCCCAAGAAAGGACTTGGTCATTTCATTGAGGTCCTTCTCTTCAAGACATGTTGAGTTAAACCACGGGGGGTCATTTATATCACCAGTATATGTGCACATTAAACCGGGGTGGCGGCTTAGGGGCATGATCCTCCAGGCAACCCAGCATCGGACCAGATCAATGCTAGTTAAGCCATTAGCCATTAAGGCTCTTATCTTGGTAAAAGTGGGTGCGTATTTGGCCCATTCAGCAGAGTTGATTGATACGTCTCCAACGTATTTATAATTTATGAAGTATTCATACCATGTTTACAACAATTTTATATGGTTTTGGTATGATTTGCACGGAACTAACCCGAACTGACGCTGTTTTCAGCAGAACTACCATGGTGTTGTTTTTTGTGTAGAAATGAAAGTTCTCCAAATGAGTTGAAACTTTTTGATGATTTTTTTTGGAACAAAAGAGACCCCCGAAGCTTCATGGAAGGGCCATAAGAACCACAAGGAGGGCACAACCCACCAAGGCGCGCCTGGTGGGCCAGGCTCGCCGCGGTGGGTTGTGCTCACCTCGAGGCCCATCTTCGCATGAAACCGATGCCAAAAAATCCTATAAATAGAGAAACCGTTAGAAGTAAACCTAGATCATAAGTTCTGCCACTGCAAGGCTCTATAGCCACCAAAAACCAATATAGACCCTTTCCGGCATCCTATCGGAGGGGAATCATCTCCGGTGGCCATCTTCATCATCCCGGCGGCCACCACGATGAGGAGGGAGTAGTCCACCCTCGGGGCTAAGGGTCTGTACCAGTAGCTATGTGTTTAATCTCTCTCTCATGTTCTTGAGATGTCATTATCTTGACGTATCACGGGCTTTGTTAATATAATCAAATCATATGGTATTTTCCCCTCTCTATCTTGTTGTGATGAATTGAGTTTTTCTCTTTGAAATTTCGTTGTTATTGGATTGAATACTTTTATGGATTTGAGAACACTTGATATATGTCTTGCAATTGAGTACTCGTGGTGACAATGGGGTATTGTATTGATTCACTTGATATATGTTTTGGCACTCAATTCACGGATCCCCGAGGTGACATTGGGGTAATCTGTGCATAGGGGTTGATGCACGTCCTTGTCTTTCTTTCTCCGATAGAAATCTTGGGGCACTCTTTGAAGTTCCTTGTGTTGGATTGAGTATTATGAATATGAATTTGCTTTGGTGTTATTTTAGTACAAACTCTAGGATATATCGAATGGAAAGAATAGCTTTATGTTATTTTAGTATGAACTCTTGAATAGATTGAATGGAAAGAATAGCTTTGAGGTGGTTTCGTACCCTACAAACAATTTATTCTTATGTTCTCCGCTAGATAGGAACTCTGGAGTGATTCTTCGTTGCACGTTGAGGGATGGTTATATGATCCAATTATATTAGCATTGTTGAGAGATTGCACTAGCGAAAGTACGGACCCTAGCCCTCATTTTCAAGAATTGCAATACCGGTTTTGTGCCTGTTTACTATTTGCCACCTTGCTGTTTTTATTTATTCAGACTATAAAAATATATTTCTACCTCCATATTACACTTTTATCACCATCTCGTCGCCGTACTAGTGCACCTATACAATTTGCCATTGTATGGGGTGTGTTGGGGACACGAGAGATTTCTTGTATTTGGTTGCAGGGTCGTTTGAGGGAGACCATCTTCATCCCACACCTCTCACGGATTGATAAACCTTAGGTCATCCACTTGAGGGAAAATTGCTACTGTCCTACAAAACTCTGCGCTTGGAGGCCCAACACGTGTCTACAAGAATAAAGTTGCGTAGTAGACATCAAGTTCTTTTCTGGCGCCGTTACCAGGAGGTGAGTGCTTGAAGGTATATCTTTAGATCTTGCAACTGAATCTTTTAGTTTCTTGTTTTATCACTAGTTTGGTTTATAAAAAGAAAAGTAAAAAAATATGGAATTGAGGTTGCATCATATTATTGATCATCTTTATAATATCTTTCTTGAAAATGATGGTTCAGAAAATTGTGCTAAATTGTTAGAAGAAGAAGTCAATAAAATGTTTGGCACAAAATATTTGAATGATGAGCATAATTGCAATGTTGTTAGTATGAATTCTTTGAATATCCATGATGCTAATGATATGCAAAGCTACAAGCTTGGGGATGCTATATTTGATGAATATGATATTTGTAGTCCCCCAAGTTTTGATGAGAAAATTTATTATGATAATTGCATGTCTCCTATTTATGATGATTATATTGATGAAAGTGGATTTGGAGAGGTCGTGACTTTATTTAATGATGAATCCACTATTTTCACTACTGCAGGATGCTGCTAACGCGACAATACGATCAGAGACCCTTCGAGAAACTGTGTGCGATGCCATAAACGCAAACGGTGCTGTATGAAAACCGTCAGAAATGTGTAAAACATTTGCGATGACAGATGCATCAAACACGGTTCAGGTTTTAGTTGCATGTGTGATGAAGGGCATACGGTTCAGTTCAATGAACTGTTTGCGATGAGGAGGAACAAAAGAAACGGGCAGCCAGATGGAGGCATGTGCGATACACAGCATACGGTTCATTCGGATGAACTGTTTGTGATTAGGCAACACAAAAGAAACGGTCAGCCAGATCAAAGGTGTGTGCGATATACGGCATGCGGTTCACTCGGATGAACTGTTTGCGTTGAGACATGAGAACAGAAATGGTTCGACTTAACAAGATGTGTGTGATACACGGCAAACAGGTCTGTAATCAAAAATTTGTCTGTAGACCGATAAGAACACAGACGGTTGCTACTAATAAGACATGTGTGTTATGCGATGGGATTGCATACAGAACAACAACAACACACACACACACACACACACTTATAAGGACATGCTTGCATAACCAAATTAAACAACCACTTACATAGGTGGCTACTACAACCATGGCATTTGCACACACCAAAGTAAACTATTACATGCATAATTACATAGGTGGCTACTACACACATGACATTTCCACACACACCAATAAAGTAAACTATATATTACATGCATGATTAACTAGCATAAATGATCATCTGATCATCATCTACTTCTTGTGACGCTTGCTCTTCATGTGGATCGATCCGGGCTTGTCGATTTGGGTAACGAGACACTTCCTCATGTCAACAATCCGCCTGTGCATTTTGTAGCATGTGTACATGCTCTTGGTCGCGAACCTGAGGTGAGGTTCATCCAGTTGCCGCATCCAGGCCTTGTGCCAGGATACATGACTTGTTCTTTGGGCATCCTGCTTCATCTTTTCATAGTAGGGGTCGATGATGGCCGAGGAGAGTTCGACCAGGGAGTCCTGCTTCATGCTGCCCTAGACCCTGTAGTGGTCACAGATTTCGACAAGGTTCTTGCAAGCCAAGCCCGTAACACTAAGCGCTTTTACATCGTCTTTGGTATCCACCGTGGCAAACTTGTTGTTGGTGCTATTGACAAACCTGTGAAACAGTCGCAAGGCTCTGTGGCCATGCAGTAGTGGTAGATGAGGACATGACGGCGCACGCACAACTGGGCGACGGTAACCTTCTAATATATGCCGGGACGACCGGCGGTGTACTGGAGGTCGATGTCGACCACCTTGTACTTGTCTCCAGCAAGCAACTGCTCAACGCTGTTGATGTAGTCGTCCACCACGGCCGGGTCGATGGTGTACACCATCGAGAGATCCGTCTCCCTCGCGTGGGTCTCCACTCTAAGCTCGCCGAACTCCATTGGAGCGCCGCCGGACATCCCCTTTCTATGTGTGGTCGTGGGTGTGCTTATTGTGTTGTGGGGCGCGATTGAAAGGTTGAAGAGACTAAGGTTATAATGGCCGCGGGAATTAAAGGGAAAGCCGGACGGCTCGGAATATCAGCAGGCCCTGATGGCGGTTTTAATTTGCAGTGTGTAACTCCAACGTGCCGCATGTAACTGCATCGTGTGGCAACATGCGCGGCGCAACTGCATGCATACGGGGCCCCCGACATGATCATGCACACGCCCAACCGTTCGCAGAGCGCGCGCGGAGAGATACGAGCAGATCCTTAAGAGTCTTATTTTAATAACACTTCCGTTTATTCTGATAACACCTCCCGACATGCACCCACCCGACATGCACCCATGGAGCTAGCCGAACCGTCTGCAAACGCACACACACACAAAAGAAAACGAACCCACCCCACGCACCCATGCCAACGCCTCGACGGCCCCCGCTCCTATCCCCTCCACCTTCCTCCACCTTTGCCTTGCCGTCCCACCTCCCTCCGCCACGCCCTCCCAGCAAGCCACCGCACCATCCCATCTTCCTCCAAGCCCACTTCGACGAGCCCCACCGTGCTACGGCGCCCCGCCCCCGACCAACCTTCCCACCCGCCGGCTTGCTGCGTGCACCCACGCAGTGTACTGCACGGGCGCCTTAGATCCACCGGCGGCGCAACGAAGCAGACCACAGGGCGCGGCGGTCGAGACTGCATCTTGTGGCGGCGGCGGTGCCTAGATCCGTCACCGACCATTCGTAGGATGCGGCTGGTGGTTCAATTTTCGTCGTTGCCCATGCGCGGGCAGGCGGTGGTGCCCGGATCTGTCGCCGGCCGAGTGTGGGCTGGCGGTGGTGCCCAAATCCCTGTGCTTCATCGGGGTCGGGTGTGGGCAGCCCCCGACCACAGCCGCCTCCCATGTACAACACCGCCACGGGCCGATCTGGTGGGATCCATCGATCCCCGCCTTCGCCGACCACGTCCAGGGACGCCCGACGCCCGGATCCAACGCCCCTCGCCAGCGGCCGCCCCAGCGCCAAGCCACGACCCTCGGGAGCTCCTCATCGTGGATTCTCCTCCCTGGAGCTCTGTTGCTGTCCCCTGCAGGCACCACTGCTACTCTGACGCGCGGCTGCCGCCGTGGAAAAGGAAGGAGGAGCTCCACCCCAGCTTGTGCAGTTCGGCCGGCCAGTCCGTGTAGTCGGATGGTGCGTTCATGTAGTGCGGCGCATGCTTGTGTGCGGTCCACTAGCGCAGGTGTGCGGTGCTTGCCGGAGTTGGCATGTAAATTGGCGACTCCCTGACCATCAGGTCCGCTTTCACACTGTGCCTCCGGTATTTTGCAGGTGGAGGCCGCCCATGGCTGTCGGTGGCGCCGTGACTCCAAGCAGATGGCGGTGGAGCAGCCCACTGCAGCATGTCATTTCCACCGTGGTGCCCTTCCTGGCTTCCTCCTATCGCTCTTCCTTTCTCTGTGTGGTGCTTGCTGGTGCTGCACCTTGGGGTCGTTCAGTGTGTGGTTTACTGAAAAAACTCTCTTTCAGTCCTTGCAGATTGACGCAAATAGGAAATGAGAGTAGAAAAAATGGATGTGGATGTGCATGAATGCTTGTGTCTAATATGTACCGTGCCCACAAAAATTGTCGTCTACTCGCCTCGTTCAAGCAGTGCATATTCCATTATTAACCCAAAATATATATATGCAGTGCATGTAGAGAAAAAAGAAAAAGACAAATGCAGTGCACTCCGCTCTTTAATAAAGTCCACTCTGAATGACTTTGAAGTACACTTCATTTCAAAAAATATAATTGCAAAAAGTTTACATTGTGTTCATTAAAGAAGTTTTAAAAACTAAAAAGAGTAGTGCGGTTCACTTTCCAGAGTGCTTGCGGCTCATTTTTTAGAGTGTTGAGGTTCATTTAGATCAAAGTAAAAACACAAAAACTACGCAAAAATGTAATGTGGTTCACTTTCGATGGTGTTGCGGTTCACTTACTACCGTTGTGAAGTGCAGAAAAATGTCACGCACACGATAAGAAAATGTGTTTCACTTCTCAATATTGTTGCGGTTCACTAGCTTGTCTTTAAAAATTACATTCCACAAAAGAAATCATGAAGTTCACTTGACCGTCTGATGCAGTGCGGTTTTCAGTCCGAAAGCAGTGCGATCGCGGCGTCTGATGTTGTTCATCTCGTAAGTGCAAAAAGAAAAAAATGTTACGGAAGCGAAGAAAAGTAATGCGGTTCACTTCTTGATAGCGTTGTGGTTCATTTACACCCGATGTGAAGTGCACTCTACTTTCTCGTCCTTGAAAAAAAATTATTTTTAAATAAAATAAACCATGCAGTTCTCTAACACGTTCGATGCAATGCGGTTTTTCGTCGGTTGCAGTACGATTTTCAGTCGGATGAAGTACGCATGTCGATTTGGGTGTCGCGAAAAACAGAGTGTCCGCATTTCGGTAAATTTAAAACTGCTCTTAAACCGTAAGGAATTAGAGAGAGTGTTCTACGGAAAAAGTTGCGTCTCGTCGATATCTTTCTAACGTCATATCATTTGAATCATTTCGACGACCGGTTTGTAAAAATTTCGCGAAAAACGGCGGCTGCCACTTGTCGTCTGCCACACGATTTTCAAAATTAACTTAAAACTGTAAGGAATCTCAAAACCATTTCTACATATGAAAGTTGCGCCTTGTCCATAGCTTTCCAACGACATATTACACGCCTCGTTTCGACAAACGGTTAAAAAACTAGAGCAAAAACAGTATCGAAAATTTGAAAAAAAAAATTGAAAAACAGAATTCCGTGATTTAGTAAATTTGAAACTGCTCTTAAATCGTAACGAATTAGAAAAAGAAATAGATATGAAAAAGATGCGCCTCGACGATATCTATCCAACGGTGTATCATTTGCTTCATTCCGACGAGCGTTTTAGAAACAAATGCGAAAAAACGCTCTTAAACCGTGAGGAATCTCGAAAAGTATTCAACATGGCGAATTTGCGCCTAATCCATAGCTTTTCAACGATATATTACACGCCTCGTTCCAACAAACAGTGAAAAAACTAGAGCGAAAACAGTGCCAGAAAAACAGTGCGTGCAGTTTTTTGCCATGGGAAGTTCACTCGCCTCAGTACTGCAGCACACTTGGTTCAAACAATGATGTGCACTTGTGTTAAGAGTGCAGTGTGGAAGTGTTATCAGAATAACTATTCTGATAATATTATCAGAATAGACCGGCTTTTCCTTGCGTGTGCATATAGCAGTTGAACACGCAAGGAAAAGATGTCCACAAGCCGAGCGCGCCGACGGACGCGAGCAAAGCGCACCGCAGCGCCTAACGATGAGCACATCACGCTGCGGCGCCCAACGACGGGATTGACCTTCATTCAAGCCAATCAAAATAAGACTGGAACATACATGTCTGTATTGAGCAAAGGGATCGCACATGTCTGTATTGACTGGAACGAGAATGCAATAGCAAAATAAGAATTAAGGCCACGATGATGCGATCACAGTGGTGGTTACAGGAGGCAAGAAGAAAGATGCATCCATCAACGTACTACCTCCTCCTCCTCAACCTAGTGCACCGGCCGGGCCACCGACCGGCGGCTAAGGAGCAGCGGCTTGTGTGGCGAGGTCAAGGTGCTTCTCAACTAAGGCATCCAAGGCTTCCAGCCGGCTGAAGAAGGCCAACGTCGTAGCATCCTCACTGGCCTTGTAGATACTTATGTACACGATTCCTTCGTACACATGGATGTGTAGGTTGACGGTTTCTTGCAGGGCGAGGCGCCTCGTGGCGAGCGCAACCTCCAGGTGGACATTGTTCGTGGCGTCGGCGGGCAGTCGCAGGGCCACCAGTGCTTCAAAGAGGTTCCGACCATGGAGGCCGATTTGGGTGGCAGGCAATGAAGAGCCCGAGCACGCGGGCTGGAGGAGTACGGCGATGTCGTCCGCGAGCTTCTTGACGACGGTGTACCTGTTGGTGCTGCGAACGATCATCTGGTCCAACTGAGAGTCGTAGCTGGCGTCGACGGCGGCCATCCACCAGCCGGTCGCCAACATCGTATGGAGACGATCCACGGTGCCATGCCGTAGGCCGGCATCGTGGACCATCTGGCACAGCCGCTGGCTACTCGCGTGCATCGCCGCCATGGGTCTAGAGTGGGCACTTTTGCACTTATTAGTGTAGGTGCTTAGGCAAATGCTTAGGTATGTACGATGTGGTAAATGCATTGGAATGGAGGGGTGCCTTTATATGAGTGCAAACTGCGTTGCATTCACATCGTGCTGCCACTTTTCTCGGTCCTCCCATTACTTCCGTCATGTATTCACACGATGCTAATTGAAGGAGGATGCATCATTGGCTGTTCAACATTTCGGGAACTGCTACCCTCTCCCTCGTCTGCATTAAAGCCGTATCGGGAACTGCGTCGCCCGCTGTCAAATCAAATAGTACTGCGCCGCCCCACTAGTGATACACACGGGTCAACCAAAAGAACCGTTTGTGTTCAAGAGATGCACAAATCCTGCTCTCACTTTGCATACGGGTGTTTTATCTGAAACCATCATGCTTGTTGTGAGAAGCTCTGGTTTGTGAGAAGTATATACCCAAACCTGCCCCAAATGGGATAAACACTTTACCATGGCATGTTGATGCCCCTCCAAGATAGCATGCCAAGTTTCATTAATTTCAGACGAGTTTTGGATTTACTAGAATTTATAACCCAGGTATCTCAATGTTTGCGGCCGAGTGACGGTGGCATTGTGCTTGACATTTATTCTCATTTCTTGCATGGGACCTAAGCATGCACCCAAGGACCAAAGATTTGATTTTTTTAACCAATTTATATGCACCGGAGCATGTGCCTATAGTTCAAATTTGAATTATGCACATAAATGCATTGAAAACTCACTTAATGCATAAAAATGTCCAAACGAACCCCGAAAAATCACAAAAAATAACACAACACTCCTGTTGTTCTATGTTGACACGAGAAAAAATCTGAAAGCAATTAGAGGCAATGGATATCGTTTCGCCCCCAAAGTTGTGGCACTCCCTACTGAAACCATCATGCTTGTTGCGAGAAGCTCTGGTTTGTGAGAAGCATATACCCAAACCTGCCCCAAATGGGACAAAAACTTTACCACGGCATGTTGATGCCGCTCCATGATAGCATGCCAAGTTTCATGAATTTCAGACAAGTTTTGGATTTACTAGAATTTAAAAACCAGGTATCTTGATGTTTGCGGCCGAGTGATGGTGGCATGGTGCTTGACATTCATTCCCATTTCTTGCATGGGACCTAAGCATGCACCCAAGGACCAAACATTTGATATTTCAACCAATTTATATGCACCGGAGCACGTGCATGTAGTTCAAATTTGAATTACGCGCATAAATGCATTGAAAACTCAATGCATAAAAATGTCCAAACGAACCCCGAAAAATCACAAAAAATAACACAACACTCCTGTTGTTCTATATTGACACGACAAGAAAATTTGAAAGCAATTAGAGGCAATGGATATCGTTTCGCCCCCAAAGTTGTGGCGTTCCCTACTGAAACCATCATGCTTGTTGTGAGAAGCTCTGGTTTGGGAGAAGCATATACCCAAACCTGCCCCAAATAGGACAAAAACTTTACCATGGCATGTTGATGCCGCTCCATGATAGCATGCCAAGTTTCATGAATTTCATACGAGTTTTGGATTTACTAGAATTTAAAAACCATGTATCTCAATGTTTGCGGCCGAGTGACGGTGGCACGGTGCTTGACATTCATTTCCATTTCTTGCATGTGACCTAAGCATGCACCCAAGGACAAATATTTGTTTTTTCAACCAATTTATATGCACCGGAGCATGTGCATGTAGTTCAAATTTCAATTATGCACATAAATGCATTGAAAACTCACTTAATGCATACAAATGTCCAAACGAACCCCAAAAATCACAAAAAATAGTACAACACTCCTGTTGTTCTATGTTGACACGAGAAAAAATTGAAAGCAATCAGAAGCAATGAATATCGTTTCATCCCCAAAGTTGGGGCGTTCCCTACTGAAACAATCATGCTTGTTGTGAGAAGCTCTGGTTTGTGAGAAGCATATACCCAAACCTGCCCCAAATGGGACAAAAACTTTACCATGCTACCATGATAGCATGCCAAGTTTCATGAATTTTAGACGAGTTTTGGATTTACTAAATTTAAAAACCAGGTATGGCAATGTTTGCGGCCGAGTGACGGTGGCAGGGTGTTTGACATTCATTCCCATTTCTTGCATGGGACCTAAGCATGCACCCAAGGACAAAGATTTGATTTTTCAATCAATTTATATGCATTGGAGCATGTGCATGTAGTTCAAAATTGAATTATGCACATAAATGCATTGAAAACTCACTTAATGCATAAAATGTCCAAATGAACCCTGAATAATTCTAATTCTTTTATGACCACTGCAGATAAAAGGTCTAGCAATTCAAACACTCTCCATGGCCGCTGTGACCCCATTATGTATTTTAAATCAAGAAGAAAAATCAAATAGATCCCACACAGTTTATTATAACCAACCGTGTGAGATGCAGCACAAAATATCTTCGGACCGTGTCTGAATAAGGGACCGTGTCTGATGACACTTTGCATGCCAGTTTTTTGGCTAAAGCGATTCCAAATTTTTGGCTTCCGCGAAAATATCTACCTCCCCGCGCCCTCCCCCTTACCAAAAGCCACATTTCCCCCCTTTCCCCCTTCCTTTCCAAGTTGAAACCTTCACTCCTTGCTTGCAGCGTCGCCGCCGACCCTCCTTCACGTTGCTCGACCTCGCCTATCCAGGCAGGTAATCCACACCCGACCCCCATCCTCCTCCTCCTTCCACAACCCACATGCCCCGACCGTCGGCGCGAGCCAGACACCTTCCACCCAAATCACCGAACCCTCCACTAAATAAGCGCCGGCCTAAGCCATGGTGCACGCAATATAGCCAAGACCTCAAGGAGCATTTGGAAGCGGAGAAGCAAATCGCGGCCGCACACGCGGATGAGGTCGCGATGGCTGCCATTCGTGCTGACCCCCAGATCTTGGAGGAGCACCTGGCCATCGAGGCCACTGTTGACGCCTCGCGCGCTGACCCCGGGATGCGGTTGCCTGCTTTAAACGACAGTTCATGGGGTTTTCTCGAGGCCACCGTTGGTGCCTTCGACGAATACTATGAGGTGTTTTCCCAGCGTGCACGTGCTTACCTCATCACGAGGGGCAGCAGGTTGGTGCCCGGAGCGGCTCAGGCAACTCACCACTACAGCGAGGGCACCCACGATGCGGAGGCCTCGCCCTCTTCCATGTCCAAGGAGCCAATCGTCATCGATATCTCCGACAATGAGGAGTAGCTTGTCTTATTAGCTCACTATAAGGACCCATGCTCAGTTTGCTAGCTACTGCCTTTCCTTAAAAAATTCTAGTGAATTGTTCTATCTACTTTCACCATGCAATCTTCTACTATAGTGTATATGTTCTATATGTCTTGCAATGTGGTGTTCAATTAACTGCTTAGTTTAATTCTGCAAATGTGATGTTCAATTCTTCAGGGTGCAATATTTCCAAGTTGTTAAGAATGCTTGGTTTGGTTAACTGTCTTATCTTCTATTAGGAGTATGTTATATTGTTCAATTGGTGTTTAGTTAACTGCTTGGTTCATTTGTTGTGGCTTGGTTCACTTGTTGTGGTGTTTAGTTAACTGCTTGGTTCAATCTGCAATGCGATGTTCAATTGATGTGGCTGCATTCTGTTATTGTATACCATGTGAGGAATAAATCGAATTTGGTTGTACTAAATACATGAGAAACAAATACAATTGCTATATTTCCAATTTGTTAAGCATGCTTGGTTTGGTTAACTGTCTGATCTTCTATTAGGAGTATGTTATATTGTGCAATGTGGTGCTCAGTTAACGTTTGGTTCATTTGGTGTGGTGTTTTGTTAACTGCCTGGTTCAATTCTACAATGCGATGTTCAATTGTTGTGGCTGCATTCTCTTATTGTATACCATGTGAGGAATAAATCAAATTTGGCTATACTAAATACATGAGAAACAAATAAAATTGCTATATTTCCAAGTTGTTAAGCATGCTTAGTTTGGCTAAATGTCTGATCTTCTATTAGGAGTATGTTATATTGTGCAATGTGGTGCTCAATTAACGTTTGGTTCATTTGTCGTGGTGTTTAGTTATCTGATTGGTTCAATTCTACAATGTGATGTTCAATTGTTATGGCTGCATTCTCTTATTGTATACCATGTGAGGAATAAATCGAATTTGGCTGCACTTAATACATGAGAAACATATACAAGTGCTATATTTCCTAGTTCTTAATCATGCTTGGTTTGGATAAATGGGTTTTCCATGTGGCTTGAATTAATCTGATGAATCTGCAATGTGCTTATTTTTCATCAACATATTTTACTGATAGCATGTGAACCCTTACTTAACCTGATGACTAACTACCTTATATGTCTTGCAAGGAAACAATGGGAAGCACTGAGGTTTACAGGATGGTACTAAATATTATACCTTGCCTTTTTTTATTCCTTTGCCCCGTTTCCAATATAGAGAAGATATGTATGCACATCCTTGTTTTCAGGGTTCACTGATGATTACCTCTCAAACCACCTCTGTGGTCAGGATGCGAGGAAAGTTTTCATACAACACCCACGGTTCAATATTGAAGTGTTCCTGAAGAGGTCGAAGGATGGACGGTCAATCATCCACAGGCACTAGCCTAAAGTTGCAAAGACCTTCAACATGAATGAAGGCTCAATATTAGCCTTGCGCTTCAGCAGTTTTCCAGATGAGATGCATCTCTCTATGTACCGTCTATGATGCTAATCTCGAAAGGTTCTAGATGTTGCATGTGAAACTTGCTGCTGGTGCAGTTTTGTAATGGGGTAGCTGAGTGCTGAAGCTATATCATGTTGTACCCGATGTATTTCAATTATGAAATCCTGCTTCCTTAATATGAAAATGGAATATATTATGTTCTTAATATGAATGTCAATTAGATTAGTAAATGGATTATTAATAATAGGCTAATTAGCCTACTAATTGGCCAATTAGCTTGCTAATTGGGTTTTCTTATTGTAAACGGTTAATGAGAAAACACCGTGGGCGATGACCTAAGGCAACGCACATAGTTTCTAGGAATAACCCGTGTTGGATCAATGAACAATCACACACGACATTCTCTTCAAAATTGTTTGTGTTACGCCACCTTGCGCAAACGTTTTCATTGTAGTGACTGTGTGGGATGTATATACGAACGGAAACGTTTAGTGGTGACTGACTGTGTGGGATGTACTTACGACCAGAAATGATTTTTCCTGTATAATTATATTTTTTTGAGCATTACTATACGTATTTCTGTATTTGAGTGCTCGCCGGTCGCACACAACCTCATTTTGCCGAGCGTGTGTGCTAGGAGGGCATATCCCCAACGGTTTCTGGGTCGTGTGGGAAGGACCCCCTATCGCCCACACTCACTTGGCGATGGTTCCAAATGCCATCGCGGAAAGGGGTAAAAAACCGTTTGTTTAGGACCGACGCATACCAGTGTTTGGAGGAGGTTGCAATTGATTATGACAACAAATTTCCTATATATGATGATTATAGTGATGACATGTATGCTTTATTGAATAATTATAAACATGAAACATGTCATCATGATTTTAATTTCCAATCACATAAGAGTTATTTTGTTGAGTTTGCTCCCACAATTATTGATGAGAATAAATTTGCTTATGTGGAGAGTAATAAAATTTCTATGCTTGTGAATCATGAAAAGAATGCTTTATGTTATAGTTATATTGTCGAATTCATCCATGATGCTACTGAAAATTATTTTGAGGGAGGAACTTATGCTTGTAGAAATTGCAATAATATCAAGTTTCCTCTCTATGTGTTGAAAATCTTGAAGTTGTGCTTATTTTGCCTTCCTATGCTAGTTGATTCTTGTTCTCATAAATTGTTTGATCACAAAATCCCTATGCATAGGAAGTGGGTTAGACTTAAATGTGCTTGTCATGTGCTTAATAATGCTCTCTTTATGTTTCAATTCTTATCTTTTATGTGAGCATCATTGAAATCATCATGCCTAGCTAAAAAGGCATAAAAGAAAAGCGCTTGTTGGGAGACAACCCAACACTTTTACCTACTTTTTTGTATGTTCACATGATTATGCTACTCTAGTAATCATGTTTTATTGCTTTCGTTTCAATAAAGTGCCAAGTAAGACATTTGGGATGGCTTACGGTGATAGTCGATTTGATCTTGCTGAGAAACAAAAACTTTTGCGCTTAGGAAAACAATTCTCATTTTTAACAGAAGCGTGATAAAATGCTGATTCTTTTTGCAAAAGATTAATAGACAAATTTCCCAGGATTTCCTAATTTTTTAGAATTGTTGGAGTAACAGAAGTATGGTTGGAGTACAGATTACTACAGACTGTTTTGTTTTTGACAGATTTTGTTTTCAATTCAGAGTTTGTTTGTTTTCTAGTTTCTATGGCTTATATTGCTCAATATAAATTGCGGAAATGATATGCTACGGTAGGCATTGTGTGGAAACAATTATTAATCTTGTCTTTGATAGTACCAAAGTGAAATGATTTGCTCTTTATCATACTAACCTATCTCACGAAGTTCCGTTAAGTTTTGTGTGATTGAAGTTTTCAAGTTTTGGGTGAGATATTGATATAAGTGTCGGTGTCAAAACAGGCGGATCTCGGGTAGGGGGTCCCGAACTATGCATCTAGGATTGATGGTAACAGGAGACAGGGAACATAGTGTTTTACCCAGGTTCGGGCCCTCTCTATGGAGGTAATACCCTACGCCCTGCTTGATTGATCTTGATGAATATGGGTATGAGTATTACAAGAGTTGGTCTACCACGAGATCGTAATGGCTAAACCCTAAGAGTCTAACCTGGCTATGATTATAAGGATTCCGCCTATCTACGGACCTAGCCCTCCAGTTTATATAGACACAGGAGGGATCTAGGGTTACACAATGTCGGTTATAGAGAAATGAATCTTCATAGTTGGTCGCCAAGGAGAGTCCTATCCGGACATGGGTGGAGTCTTTGGTCTTTGTGTCCCTTACGGCCCATCAGTTCGGCCCATATCCAATAGATTGAACACCCGAGGACCCCTTAGTCCAGCACTCCCTCGGTAGCCCCTGAACCAGGCTTCAATGACGATGTGTCCGACGCGCAAATTGTCTTTGGCATTACAAGGCGGGTTCTACTTTCCGAATACTCCAGGATAGTCTTCGGCTGAAACGAAGGTGTCCAGATCTGCAACACAAGTACCACACACAACCGCAAGGAATATAGTATTTCACTATTCCCATATGCTGACAACTTTTTGCAAGATGACATCACATCTGTTCGGTCACTATACCGAACCGTTTTTGTCCGTCGTTCCATGTTTCGAGATGCGGTTTCCATTGGCACGTCTTGTCAAAGCAGCTCTTGGGAATAGGCAAGTTTTAGGGTGAGTGGGGAGGCGTTTGATATTCACTGCCTTTATAAGGGGATAAGGATTCCCCCTTCTTCTCCCACGCCTTCTCTCTTCCTCTTCCCTTCCACTCTTGAGCTCCAGCGCCCAAGTTCTTATCTTCTTCCCACTCAAGCTAGCACTCAACCATGTCCGTATCCGAAGGCCAAGGCAAGTGGATGGTCTCCTCCGTCAAGGAGAAGGACATTACTGAGCTTCGGGTGGCTGGGTACTTGGCGAAGGAAATCGCCCACCGTCTTCCAGCCCAGGGGCAAGTCGTCCCCACGCCAAAGCCCAACTAGAGGGTGGTATTCATCCCTCATTTCCTCCGCGGGCTAGGGTTTCCACTCCACCCTTTTGTCCGCGGGCTGATGTACTATTACAAGATAGACTTCCATGATCTATCCTTGAACTCTTTCCTCAACATCTTGGTGTTCATCGTCGTGTGTGAGGCCTTCCTCCGCATCCAACCCCACTTCGGGCTGTGGCTCAAGGTCTTCAATGTGAAGCCGAAGGTGGTGGACGACTAGCACGCGGAGTGCGGAGGAGCCATGGCGAGTAAGCTGACCAATGTCTCCTGGCCGAAAGGCACTTTCGTGGAGACTGTGAAGGAATGGCAGAAACAGTGGTTCTACATCACAGAACCCTGCAACGCCACCTAGGCCGCAGCTGCCGAATTCAACTCCGGCCCTTCCATGCGGCTCACCTCCTAGGTCGAGAAGAGCCCGAATTGGTGTTCGCCAGATGAGCTGATAGCGCTGCAGACGCGCGTTCAAAGCATGGTGGACAAGGATATCAAACTTGTCGATATAATCCAGGTGATGCTAGTTCGCCGGATTCTACCGTGCCAAAGACAAAGCCTCCCTCTATGGGAGTTCAATCCAAAGAAGCACCATACCCTGAAGAGGCTCTTTGAAACCACTCACAAAGACACCTGGAAGTTGCTCTTTAAGGGCAACGAGACACCGCCGGCCATAGATTCGGACTTCGGGAACGACATTAACCACCTCGCCAAAGAGGTATGTTATTTTTAACGCATCCCCTACTTGCTTGTTTCAAGGATAATATCTAAGCTTTTATTATCATTGCTTCTTCAGGACATGATGGAGAGGGCGAAGCGGATCCAGTGTCCGGCTGGGCTACCTGAAGAACCAGTCATCCCATGTTTAGAGAAGATGCTGGTGCCGGCGCCCTATACAGCGCCGCAAAGAAGGCCACGGGGAAGGCCAAGGGGGTCCGGAGTGGCCCCCGCCGCAAGGGCGCTTCGGACGCGACGTCCGAAGACAAGACCCAATCCTCCGTTGCCGAAGACGATGACGATGATGAGGAGGAGGAGAGCAATTCTCCCCCTGATGGGGGGAGGAATAAGAGGGCGGCCTCCATAATTCTGGAGGCGGAGGTGCCCAAGAAGGGGAAAGGCCCGCTCGTGGGCAGCTCCGCATGGGACGTCGACGGCAGTCCGGTGCGACGCCCCCGCACTAAGCCTCGGGCTGCATCGTAAGCGTTAAGAATCATACATGCCCATAAATCTAAGCTCTCCTCTTTGTTGTATTGACATGATTAATTATGCTATTGCAGTCTGGCCCACGAAAACTCCCAGCGATCCTCATCAAGAGGCTCGTTGGACTCAAAGGAGATGGCCAGCGAGACACCGCCGGCCGCTACTCTCCCAAGGCCAAGGCAGACGTCGAGGTGCTGTCCCGAAGGACCTTCCCAGGCCAGGGAGAGGTTCAGGAGGCCGTCAAGCTTAAGATGTCTCGCTTGGACATCTCGGACACCAGACACATGGGGAGTAGGCCCCCATGGAGACTAATGATGGGGGCCATGCTCAATTCGGCCCCCATATGAGCACAGATCTAGAGACCCATACGGCCTCAGAGTCCAACAAGCAGCTTCCTTCAAGAGAAGGAGGTGTGCCCGTCCCGCCGGCGACCTCTTTCCAACCAGAGGCGACGGACAATCTATTGGAAGCGCTACGAGGCGCTTCCATCATGGAAGAACACTATATCCTTATGGGTACGGTGATTGAGAAGGTTCAGTCTGTTAAAAGCGGACTAACCGAAGCCTCCAGCAGCCTGCTGACAGGTTTTGAGGTAAGCGGAGTTTAATCGAGAAAATCCCCACATAGAAAGTAGACACTGAGACACTGTCCGGTGTTCGGAAAGAAAAGCCGGACAGAGGATCAATTAAGTTTCGCAGGAAACTAACCAAACTATGTCTGATGTGAATAAGCAGGCATCACTGCTGGCCGCGACTTCTCACACTGCCGAAGTATCCAGACTAAAGAAGAAACTGGAGCGGGCCGAAGAAGAGCTTGGCCAGGCGAGGAAGTAGCTGGAAGACCAGCAAGGTATGCGATGGCTCGCTATATATTCGGAAAGAGTAAATGATGTATACTGACCGTAGTGTCATTATATTTGTAGGGGCGACGACTGAGGTTGACGCCCTGAAAAAGGCCCTGGCCGAAGCCGAGGGGAAAGCTATCAAGGAGCAGGCCGCTCGCAAGAAGCTGAAGGCCCGGCTGAACGAGGTCTAGAAAGAGCTCCAGGATGCGGTGAGGATGTACGAGACCCTGGAGGGCGATGTTTCGGCTCGAGAGACCGAACTCTCCAAGGCTCGTCAAAGCACAGAAGCGGCCCGGGTTGAAGCCCAGGGTTGCCCTCCAGGAGATCCAGGAGGCCGGGAAGATCGCGGCGGGTAAGGCGTTTAGTATGCAAAGCAAATATATGAAGAAGAAGTATTTCTTACTAACCCCGATTCAGAGTTCTCCAGGAGCCTTCGCAGATCTGCCGCACAGTGTGTCCGACACCTCGGAGTTCTTTCGAGCCGAAGAAGGGAGATCCAGGGAGAAATTGTTCTGGTCACAGTATCTTGCGCCAGAGCATCCCGTGCCCTTCACCGATCAGCTGAAACAGCTGGTGGAGCTGCGTAGGGTGGCCGAACTAGCCATGAAGGATTTGATAATTTAGCTGTGGCCAGCCGAAGCTATGCCCGACAACTACTTCAGACTCATGAAGCGGCTGGTGAACGCCTGTCCGAGGCTGGACGTCGTCAAGCGATCGACCTACATTGAAGGTGCACGCATGGCCTTTGCCCGCTGCAAGGTGTGGTGGGCAAAGATGGACGCTGTCGACCTGACCAAGGGGCCGCCAGAGGACAAGGAGCACCGCACATCCGAGCGCTATTCTGCAGATGTCCTAGAGGGGTCTCGCATTGTAGCAACGCAGTGTGGGCAAGCCATTATTTTCGAATGAATGCATTCATGTTGTCTTTGCCTTGTATGATGGAACAAAACTTTTATGTAATATAATGCTTTAAAAATTTCTCCTCCTGTGTGGCCGTTTTATGTGACATCTGAGAGTTGGCCAGTCGTCGGCTTCTACCCCCACGTAGGAAATACGGGGGTGTTCGGGATGTAATCTAAACACTCTTGATCCAATTGTTTGGTCCTTGAAGGAGGTGTTTAGCGCGACGAACCAAGCAATTAGACTATGCGGCTTTATCACTCTCACTTAGCCATAGGAGTTCTACACTAGAAATATATGCGCAGCCCATAGTATCCAGACTAGGATGCTGTAAACACTTGATCGGGTAAGTACCAATCCCTCGTGTAATGCGGAAAAAATCTCTAAGGAATTGAGACCTCCGAAGAGCAAGGAGCATCACCGCCCCGAAAATTATTATGACAGCGTCCTTAAGGGTGCCCACCTTGTGGCGGAGGAATGTTCTAAGGATGTAATATTTGAATGAATGTACTCATGTGATCCTGTAATATGAAAAACGAGTTCGTTTGCGCTATATAACGCTTGTTGATTTAAAATATTACCTTCTGTGCGGCCGTTTATAAAATCTGAGAGTTGGCCAGTCGTCGGCTTCTGCCCTCATGTAGCTAGTACTGAGGTGTCCGGGATAAATCTGATCACTCTTTATCCCAGTTTTGGGTCCTTCGAAGGAGGTGTTCAGCAGAACGAACAAGGCAATCAGACTATAAGGCTTTATCACTCTCACTTAGCCATAGAAGTCTACCATTTTAAATTTTGGCGAAGCCCCTAGTATTCGGAAGGCCGAATCTTGGGGCGCTATGAACGCCTAAATCGGACAAGGCCGACTCGTCGCCTGAAGCAGAAAAAATCTTTAGGGATTTGGGACCTCTCGAACAGCGACCAGCTCTTGCCGCATCATGACAGTCAGTTTTCGGCTTTCTCTATTGAGGTGCTCGTCTGGAAGAACCGGGACACAATCGCAGTAGTTCTCCCAGTGCTACCTTAGCCGATATAGCGGAACATAAGGCACCAAAATATGGGAGCCGGGCAAACCCAACTATTGACCCAAGACATGATTCGGAGCTCATGCATATAATTCTATAAGTTCAGGGTGCCACACTGTCGAAAGTGTTTGGACTTTTGTTGCCGTGTTATGGGGTACACTGAAGCCCCTGGCGTACTGAACGTACCAGAATGTACGGGAGCAACTTGTTGTGAATAGACAAACAAAGAAAAAAAGAAGATGAAGAAATGTAATAATAAGCTGATGTTGTGCGTTGTTATTTATAGGATACGTCAAAGCGTATGTGTATAAGTAGTACAATAAGCAAAAATAGGACCATCTGACATGTCCGATCCAAGGGCGAGCTGCGTGCGGGTATGTAAAACAGGTATAACGATCGATATGAGATACCACCTGGGTATTCCCTTGTACGTCAAAGCTTCTTGCTCCCTTGGTGCTTCCCTCCCGTGATGGGTCCGATGATCTAGCTATCGGAGAGGGCCTCCAGACAATAGGGTCCTGAAAGGAAGAAAATGATAAAGATATACTGGTCCTGAGGCGGTTGAACCGCATTGTGGGACGCGCCATAGCCGTTCCTCCGCCTATACCCATGGTATCTTTATTGCGTAGTTATGTACGCGCGGCGTAAATTTCGTCGCTTGACTGGGACTAGGACGGAGGCCGAATTGCTAGGCGAGCTCTAAACGCACCTGGCGATTCTGTTGCAGGTTATTCCGGACTAGCTTGAATGTGTTTGTGGACCTTGTCGCTGAATTGGCGGTTTGCCTCAAAAGGCTGTTTTGCATTTCTGCTGGAAGGGCCGCAGTGTGCTCCTCCGTGTGGAGCGAGCGTCATGGCATTTTGAGCTTGAGGTATGCATAATGTGATACCGCATTGAATCTAGCGAATGCGGTTCATCCGAGTAGTGTGTGATAGCCACTGCAGAAGGGGACGATATCGAAGATTAACTCTTTGCTTCGGAAGTTATCCGGAGATCCGAAGAACACTTCCAGTGTGATTGAGCCCGTGCAACAGGCCTCTACACCTGGTATGACACCTTTGAAGGTGGTTTTTGTGGGTTTGATCCTCAAGGGGTCTATACCCATTTTGCGCACCGTATCCTGATAAAGCAGGTTCAGGCTGCTGGCACAGCCCATAAGGACTCGAGTGAGGTGGAATCCGTCAATGATAGGATCAAGGACCAATGCGGCAGAACCGCCATGACGGATACTAGTGGGGTGGTCCCTGCGATCAAAAGTGATTGGACAAGAAGACCATGGGTTGAACTTTGGGGCGACTGGCTCCATCGCGTAGACGTCCCTGAGTGCACGCTTCCATTCCCGCTTGGGGATATAGGTTGCGTATATCATGTTCACCGTTTTCACTTGGGGAGGAAATTTCTTCTGTCCTCCTCTGTTCGGCGGCCGGGGCTCCTCCTCGTCATCGCTATGCAGCCTTCGGCATTCAACTTGCCGGCCTGTTTGAACACCCAGCATTCTCTGTTGGTGTGGTTGGCTGGCTTATCGGGGGTGCTGTGAATTTGACATGAGCGATCGAGTATGCGGTCCAAACTGGACGGGCACGGATTGTTTCTTTTGAACGCCTTTTTCCGCTGACCGGATTTAGAGCCACTGAATCCGGCATTGATTGTCGTGTCTTCGGCGTTGTCGCCATTGTTGCGGTGCTTGTATCTGTAGCGACGTGGCTTGCCGTTGCTGTCTCTGGCCTCCGATGTGCTAGGGTTGCTTGCTATGTTGTTGCTACAGGCCAACCAGCTATCCTCACCCGCGCAGAAGCGGGTCATGAGTGTTGTGACGGCTTCCATGGACTTTGGCTTCTCTTGGCTGAGATATCTGGCGAGCCACTCTTCACGGATGTTATGTTTAAAGGCCGCTAGGGCTTCGGCATCCGGACAGTCCACAATTTGGTTCTTTTTGGTTAGGAACCGAGTCCAAAATTTCCTGGCTGACTCTCCGGGCTGTTGTGTTATGTGACTTAAATCATCAGCATCTGGTGGTCGCACATAAGTGCCATGGAAGTTGTCTAGGAATGCGTCTGCCAGGTTCTCCCAACTTCCGATGGAGTTTGCTGGCAAGCTATTTAGCCAATGCCGAGCTGGTCCTTTGAGTTTTAACGGGAGGTACTTGATGGCGTGTAGATCATCCCCGGGGGCCATGCGAATGTGGAGGAAGAAATCCTCTATCCATACCGCGGGGTCAGTAGTACCATCGTATGATTCAATGTTCACGGGTTTAAACCCTTCTGGGAATTCATGATCCATTACTTCATCAGTGAAGCATACGGGGTGTGCGGCGCCTCTGTGCCGGGCTATGTCACGACACAGTTCATACGAGTCTTGTCTGCTGTGTTCATCCCGGCCAGATTTGCTTTTGGTATATCCGGCATGACGGTCGTCGTCATGTGTTGGGACATGCCCTCGTGATCCAAAGATCGATATTTTGTGTCCTGCTTTGTTTTCCAATACGTCTCGTAGGTCCTGTGTGTTACCCCGGGCCTTGCTATTTTTGTTTGACTGACGATCGGGTGAGGGCTGGACTTCGGGCTTATATGCCACCTTGTCTCGGCCACGAGGTGGCCGGTCTGCCGCATCATATGCTGGAAGCGCAGGCTTTAATGCTTCCTCTTCAAGTTGGGGTAGCAACCTGCGCTTTGGGAAACTTTTGATTGGGCGCTCGAGTTTGTGTTCCTCAGCTGCCAGGACCTTAGTCCATCTATCGGCTAGCAGATCCTGCTTAGCTTGAAGCTGTTGTTGCTTTTTCTTTAGGCTTTTTGCTGTGGCAATAAGCCAGTGCTTGAAGCGCTCCTCTTTGACAGGATCCTCGGGCACGATGAATTCTTCGTCGTCGAGGCTCACCTCGTCTTTGGAGAGAGGCATGTAATTGTCATCCTCTGATTCTTCGTCTGCTACCTGTTCCCTGGGGCTGGCTCGCCCATCCTCCTGCTCAAAGCCTGGCTGGAGGGGATTGTCTTCGTCTTCGGCACTATTTGCAGCGTTATTGTTTCCTGTGCCGGTATCGCTGTTTTTGCTATGGCGGGGCTTAGAGCAGCGCCGATGACGCCGGTTCTTGGATTGCTTCTCGGGGGGATTATCCTCCGTTGCCTTATTGCCATCGCTTTCTTTGGGGGTGTCCACCATGTATATATCATACGATGAGGTGGTAGTCTAGCGCCCTGTGGGCGGTGGTTCCTGTTTGTCTCCCGCATCGTCGTCCATACCTTCGATGTCTTCGGAGTCGAAGTCGAGCATGTCAGTTAGGTCGTCGATAGTGGCTACTAAGTGGGTGGTGGTTGGGGAACGAATTTCTTCACCGTTCACTTCCCACTCGAGCCGGACATAGTTCGGCCAAGGGTCTCCTGACAAGGAGAGAGACCGTAATGAGTTTAGCACATCGCCTAGGGGCGAGTGCTGAAAGATATACGTGGAGGTGAACTCCATGATCGGTGCCCAATCAGATTGGATGGGCACGGACGCGAGCGGTTCAGAGTCTGTGGCCAGGGACGAATCTGAGTGTCCGACAACACATGTCTCATAGGAGGTGAAGTCAGTATTCGACTCTATCACCACAGAGTATGCGGCCTCCATGGCGGGGCCCACCCACCCATCCACGGACGACGCGATCTATTCTGGATTGAGGGCTCGAGTAGCTACAGGTGTGATCTCCCGAACACTATCCGATGGCAGAGCTAAATCATGCTCATCGTGACTGTGCGGCGCACCTGACATAGGTTCGAATATGTCGAAGATCAAGTCTCCGCGGATGTCGGCGGTATAGTTCAAGCTTCCAAATCTGACCTGATGGACAGGGGTGTAGCTCTCGATCTGCTCCAGATGGCCGAGCGAGTTGGCCCACAGTACGAAGCCGCCGAATACGAAGATCTGTCTAGGGAGGAAAACCACACCCTGGATCGCATCGTTGCCGATGATCAAAGGAGCCATCAAGCCTTATGATGACGACACAGTGGAACTCTCAATGAAAGCACTGTAACGCCTGGGTAATCAAGCTACAGTAATCCAACGATAATCATGCCACGTCACCCCGATTACTATTGATAACCTACCGTTAGGCCAAAACCGAGTCAAATTCAAACATTAAAATAAAGTTAAATTATAAAAGTTTCAAAATGTTAAACTAAAATGTTCGGAGTGTGCAGTTAAATGCCAGGGTAATTATAATGAAGCAAACACATTTTTATAAAATGCCTAAATAATTTAACTTGATTTAGAACAGAAAAGAAAATAAATAAAAAGAAAACAGAAAACAATACAAAAAAAAGGAAGAGAAACCCCCCCTGGACCCTGGCCCAACTGGGCCGACCCCAGGCCCAGTCGGCCACCCCCATAACCCCCACGCCCCGAAACCCTAACCCCCAGATCCCCCACTACCCACTCCCCCGATTCCCCACATTCTCCCTCGTCTCTCCCTCTCGCCCGATCCAATCGGGATCGAGCGCCCATCGCCGCCGCCTGGAGCACCCCGCCGCCGCCGGACCTCCACCCCGTCGGACGCCGCCCCCTGCCTCCTCCCAGGCACCCCCACTCGACTGGATCGGGGAGGTCCCGCGCCGCCCCGACGCGCCTCGACTGCGGCGCCCATCCCCTGCGCCTTCGCCCGTTGTCGCCGGCCCGCTTCCTCTCCGCGCTCGTCCCCGTCGCCCCCCTCGACCACCGCTGCCCCGTGCCCTACGCTCCCTCGGTGAGGACCCCGGTCCTCCTTCTCCCCGTCCCCTCTCGCCGGCGCTCGCCTCGCCCGTGCTGCGTTCGGCCGGCGTGCCCCGCGTCGACCAAGCCCTGCTTTGCCCTTCACCGCACGCGTTGGCTGCGTCCCGCGCGACGCGCGCGCTCGCGTTGGCCGCTCCCCTGCTCCCCGCGTCACGAGCGCCCGCGCCCCTGCCGTGCATCGCCACCGCTCCGCATCGCCGCGCTCCGCCTACGAGGTCGCCGGCGCCTCCCCACTCCCTGACCACCGCACCCGTGGCGCTCTTGCCTGCGTCGACGAGCCCCTGCTCGGGTCGTCCTGGTCCGGCCGCACCGCCCACGGCCTCGGCAAGCCCCAGCCCTCCTCTTGCCGTGCTGCCGCGGCTCTGCCGCCCCCCCCAACCGCGCTGCTGGCCCGCGCCGCGGCCAACCCCTCGCCGTACCGCCCCGCTCCGGCCACGGTCGCCGGCGATGGGTCACGCGCCGGCCCCCTTCCCCGCTGGCCACATCGCCCTGTTGGGTGGGCTGTCGCCTGCCTCCGCGCTGCGCTGAGAACCACTACCCGTATGCCCGTTAAGGGCCTTGGCCCTATGACAAGGGGGCCCCGCCCCAGAACGATTAAAAAAAAGGAATTAAAATTAATAATAATAAAAATAATTAATTAATTAAGGAATTAATTAAGTTAATTAATCATAATTAGATTAATCAAATTAACTAATTTGTCTAATTAAACTGTGATTAGTTTAGCTAAAACCTGATTAGCCTAAACAGGGTATGACAGGTGGGCCCCGCTGGACCCACACGTCAGTTTGACCAGTCAACGCCCCTGTTGACTGCTGACGTCATGCTGACGTCATGATGACGTCAGCAAACACTGTTTTGGATAATGTTAGATTTAAATAATTAATTAAATTCCAGAAATTATTAAAATCTTTAGAAAATCATATCTTTTAATCCGTAACTCGGATTAAAATATTTTCAACATGAAAGTTGCTCAGAACGACGAGACAATTCCAGATACGCAGCCCGTTCGTCCGCCACACATTCCTAACCTATCCAACTCGCAACTTTCCCCCTACGGCCCCTCTGCCCGAAAACGTGAAACGCCGGGGATACTTTCCCGGATGTTTCCCCCCTTCACCGGTATCACCTCATACCGCGTTAGGGCACCTCTAACGCCGTTACTTGTCATGTCATGCATCACTATGCATCTACTTGCTTAAATATTTATTGTTTCTCCCCCCTCTTCTCTCGATAGACACCGAGACCGACGCTGCTGCTGCCCCGATCGACTACGGTGTTGACGACCCCTCTCTCTTGCCAGAGCAACCAGGCAAGCCCCCCCCTTGATCACCAGATATCGCCTACTCTTCTCTATACTGCTTGCATTAGAGTAGTGTAGCATGTTACTGCTTTCAGTTAATCCTATACTGCTGCATAGCCTGTCCTTGCTACTACTGTTGTTACCTTTACCTGCTATCCTACTGCTTAGTATAGGATGCTAGTATTTTCATCAGTGGCCCTACATCCTTGTCCGTCTGCCATGCTATACTATCGGGCCGTGATCACTCGGGAGTTGATCACGGGTATATACTATATGCTTTATACATGATACATGTGGTGACTAAAGACGGGTCGGCTTGTGGAGCACCCGCGAGTGATTCACGGATTGGGGGCTGAAAGGACCTTTGTCCCAACGGCCCTCTGTGTGGATCTTTGAGGCGGAGCGACAGGGCAGGTTCCGACCACCTAGGAGAGAGGTGGGCCTGGCCCTGGTCGACGTTCGCGGATACTTAACACGCTTAACGAGATCTGGGTATTTGATCTGAGTTTGGCCATTTGGTCTATACGCACTAACCATCTACGCGGGAGTAGTTATGGGTATCCCGGCGTCGTGGTATCAGCCGAAGCCTTCTTGACGTCAGCGACGGAGCGGCGCGCGCTGGATTGGACTGGAACGCCACTAGGCTAGGTCTGGTTCCGGCCGCCCACGCAACGTGCAGGTGTGCTAAGGGCGATGGGCCCAGACCCTTGGGCGCTTAGGTTTAGACCGGCGTGCTGACCTCTCTGTTGGTCTAGGTGGGGCTGCGACGTGTTGATCTTCCGAGGCCGGGCATGACCCAGGAAAGTGTGTCCGGCCAAATGGGATCGAGCGTGTTGGGGTATGTGGTGCACCCCTGCAGGGAAGTTAATCTATTCGAATAGCCGTGATCTTCGGTAACAGGACGACTTGGAGTTGTACCTTGACCTTATGACAACTAGAACCGGATACTAAATAAAACAGACCCTTCCAAGTGCCAGATACAACCGGTGATCGCTCTCTCACAGGGTGACGAGGGGAGGATCGTCGGTTAGGGTTATGCTATGCGATGCTACTTGGAGGACTTCAGTCTACTCTCTTCTACATGCTGCAAGACGGAGGCTGCCAGAAGCGTAGTCTTCGATAGGACTAGCTATCCCCCTCTTATTCCGGCATTCTGCAGATCAGTCCACATATGATACCCTTACTCCATTTGATACCCATGCATATGTAGTGTAGCTCCTTGCTTGCGAGTACTTTGGATGAGTACTCACGGTTGCTTTCTCCCCCTTTTCCCCCTTTCCTTTCATTCTGGTTGTCGCAACCAGATGCTGGGGTCCAGGAGCCAGACGCCACCGTCGACGACGACTCCTACTACACCGGAGGTGCCTACTACTACGTGGTGCCCGCTGACGACGACCAGGAGTAGTTAGGAGGATCCCAGGCAGGAGGCCTGCACCTCTTTCGATCTGTATCCCAGTTTGTGCTAGCCTTCTTAAGGCAAACTTGTTTAACTTATGTCTGTACTCAGATATTGTTGCTTCCGCTGACTCGTCTATGATCGAGCTCTTGTATTCGAGCCCTCGAGGCCCCTGGCTTGTAATATGATGCTTGTATGACTTATTTTATTTGTAGAGTTGTGTTGTGATATCTTCCCGTGAGTCCCTGATCTTGATCGTACACGTTTGCGTGTATGATTAGTGTACGATTGAATCGGGGGCGTCACAAGCACCAATGTCGGTGTCAAAACCGGCGGATCTCGGGTAGGGTGTCCCGAACTGTGCGTCTAAGGCGGATGGTAACAGGAGGCAGGGGACAGAATGTTTACCCAGGTTCGGGCCCTCTCGATGGAGGTAATACCCTACTTCCTGCTTGATTGATCTTGATGATATGAGTATTACAAGAGTTGATCTACCACGAGATAGGAGAGGCTAAGCCCTAGAAGCTAGCCTATGGTATGATTGTTGTTGTCCTACGGACTAAAACCCTCCGGTTTATATAGACACCGGAGGGGCTAGGGTTACACAAAGTCGGTTACAAGGGAGGAGATCTACATATTCGAATGGCCAAGCTTGCCTTCCACGCAAAGGAGAGTCCCATCCGGACACGGGACAAAGTCTTCAATCTTGTATCTTCATAGTCCAACAGTCCGGCCAAAGTATACAGTCCGGCTGTCCGAGGACCCCCTAATCCAGGACTCCCTCACTCACAGCTGCCGATGGAGTTTTCGGGTAGGCTGTTCAACCAGCCGTGCTGGTCCTTTGAGTTTCAGGGGGAGGTATTTAATTGCATGAAGGTCATCGCCGTGTGCCATATGAATGTGGATAATGAAGTCTTTGATCCATACCGCGGTGTCTGTGGTGCCATCATATGATTCTATATTCACGGGTTTGAACCCTTCTAGGAATTCATGTTCCATGACTTCGTTGGTGAAGCAATGAGGGTGTGCGGCGCCTCTATATCGGGCCGTATCGTGACGTAGCTCTGATGGGGTCCGTCTACGGCTTTCATCCCGCGCATGACTAGGTTTGTCACGTCCGAACAGATGGCCGTCCTCGCGATCCGTAGATCGATCTGGTATGTCCTGCTTTATTGTTTAGGTCATGCCGAAGGTCATATGTATGACCGTGAGATGATTTACCTCTGCCTTTGTGATGAGGCAGGGCGGGCTGGTGTTCGGCTTGAGTTGCCGCTTTGTCCCGGCCACGTGGTGGTCGGTCAGCCACATTGCGCGATGGTGGTATGTGTTTCGGCACCTCGTCGTCGAACTAAGGTAGTACTTTGTGCTTCAGGTAGTGAGGGAGTCCTGGATTAGGGGGTCTCCGAACAGCCGGACTATATCCTTTGGCCAGACTGTTGGACTATGAAGATACAAGATTGAAGACTTCGTCTTGTGTCCGGATGGGACTCTACTTGGCGTGGAAGGCAAGCTAGGCAATACGGATATGTATATCTCCTCCTTTGTAACCGACTTTGTGTAACCCTAGCCCCCTCCGGTGTCTATATAAACTGGAGGGTTTTAGTCCGTAGGACAACATATAATCATACCATAGGCTAGCTTCTAGGGTTTAGCCTCTCCGATCTCATGGTAGATCAACTCTTGTAATACTCATATCATCAAGAATAAATCAAGCAGGACGTAGGGTTTTACCTCCATCAAGAGGGCCCGAACCTGGGTAAAACATCGTGTCCCCTGCCTCCTGTTACCATCCACCTTAGACGCACAGTTCGGGACCCCCTACCCGAGATCCACCGATTTTGACAACGACATTGGTGCTTTCATTGAGAGTTCCTTTGTGTCGCCGCCGCTAGGCTTGATGGCTCCTACGATCATCGATAGCGATGCAGTCCAGGGTCAGACTTTTCTCCTCGGACAGATCTTTGTGTTTGGTGGCTTCACACTACGGGCCAACTCGCTTGGCCATCTGGAGCAGATCGAAAGTTACGCCCCTGGACACCAGGTCAGGTTTGGAAGCTTAAACTACATGGCCGATATCCGCGGAGACTTGATCTTCGACGGATTCAAGCCCCTGCCTTGTGCGCCGCGCGGTCACGATGAGTACGATTTAGCTCTACCACCAGACCGTATTCGGGAGATTGCATCGGCAGCCGCTCCGAGCCTCAATTCGGAGCCAGTTGCGCCATCCATGGACGGGTGGGTGGACCCCGTCATGGAGGCCGTACCCTCAGCGGCGATCGAGCCGAATATCGACCTTACCCATCACGAGAGCCGTGTTGCCAAACTGCCGGATCCTTCTCCGGCCACGGACTCCGAACCGCCTGTGCCCGTTCCTATCGAATCCGATTGGGCGCCGATCATGGAGTTTACCTCCGCGGATATTTTCCAGCACTCGCCCTTCGGCGATATACTGAACTCATTAAGATCTCTCTCCTTGTCAGGAGGATCCTGGCTGAACTACGTCCGGCAGGATTGGGATGCAGATGACGAAGAAATTTGCCGCCCACCCACCACCCACTTAGTAGCCACTGTCGATGACTTAACCGACACGCTTGACTTCGGCTTTGAAGACATCGATAGTATGGACGACGATGCAGGAGTTGAAGATGAACCACTGCCCACAGGGCACTGGACGCCCACTTCATCACATGACGTATACATGGTGGACACACCCAAAGAAAATAACGACGAGGAACGGAAGGACGCAGCGACACGTGGTTCCCTCGAGTAGCAGCCAAAGCGGTGGCGTAAACGCCGCCCCAAATCCCGCCCCGGCAGAAATAACGATCACATAGACCCAGCGTTAGAGCAGGGTGAACCATTGCCCGATCACGGTAACACGGAAAATCAAGCCGAACAACCCAACCCCGTCAAAGATAATAGTCCGGATGACATCACACCAGACAGGTGCCAGGAGTAACATAATGCCCACCAAAGGCTTGTTGCCACAGCGAGGAGTCTGAAAAAACAGAAGCAAAGGCTCAAGACTGCACAAGACACACTCAAAATCAAATGGAGTGAAGTACTCAACACAGCAGCGAAGTACGACAGTAATCGCCACACCAAGAGCTACCCGAAGCGGAAGTTGCTACCTGAATTCGATGAGGAGGCCTTAGATCCCCCGCAACCAAAAATTAAAATGGCCATCCGGCCGGATAGACGACCTCACAGCCAACATAAAGTGGCGAACAACGCTGCACATAAGCCAATACGCGACCCATGCGAGGGCTCGCATCAAAAGGACGGTGCAACCAGATCCATTTATGGACCACGCAAGCGCGCTCCAGCATACGATGCAACACAACAAACATCTGAACACCATGGTACACCCAGATACAGGGGTGCCGCACACCCCCTATGTTTCACCGATGAGGTGCTGGACCATAAATTTCCAGAGGGATTCAAACCCGCAAACATAGAGGCATACGACGGAACAACAGACCCTGGGGTCTGGATTGAGGACTATATCCTCCATATCCATATGGCTCGAGGAGATGATCTCCACGCCATCAAGTACTTACCCCTCAAGCTCAAAGGGCCAGCTCGGCACTGGCTTAAAAGCCTCCCCGAAATCTCCATTGGAAGTAGGGAAGAGCTCGAGGATGCCTTTCGGGCAAATTTTCAAGGGACATATGTCCGACCACCGGATGCAGACGATTTAAGTCATATAACTCAACAGCCTGGAGAGTCAGCCCGAAAGCTTTGGAACAGGTTCCTTACTAAAAAGAACCAAATAGTCGACTGTCCGGACGCCGAAGCCTTGGCAGCCTTTAAGCACAGTGTCCGAGACGAATGGCTTGCCAGGCACCTCGGCCAAGAAAAGCCGAGAACAATGGCAGCACTAACAAGCCTCATGACCCGCTTTTGCGCGAGCGAGGACAACTGGCTAGCCCGATGCAGCTCCAGCGACCCAAGTACATCCGAAGTTAGAGATGGAAACGGGAAATCACGATGCAGCAAAAATAATAAGTGCCAGAATAAAGAAGACAGCCTGAAGAGCACGGCGGTAAACGTCGGGTTCAGAAGCTCTCGGCCAGGTCAGCAAAAGCCGCCCTCTAATGGCGCCAGAGATGAACTGTCCAGCTTAAACAAAATTTTGGACCAAATATGTCAGATCCATAGCACCCTCGATAAACCTGCAAATCATACCCACAGAGAATGTTGGGTCTTCAAGTAGTCCGGCAAGCTCAATGCCGAACATAAGGGGCAGGATACACCAAGCGAAGACGAGGATGAGCCTCGCAAGCAAAACACTGGGGAACAGAAGAAATTTCCATCAGAAGTCAAAACAGTAAACGTGTTACACGTGATAAAGGGGAGAAGCAAAGCGACATTCCCAGACAAACATGCCCAAGGGCCTATCACCGCGGAGTTCTGCCATTGGCCGTCTCAACCGATCACCTTCGACCATCAGGATTACTCAGCAGTAGTTCACCCTCGGGGCTGAGGGTATGTACGAGTAGCTATGTGTTTGATCTCTCTCTCTCTCTCGCTCGCTCGTGTTCTTGATATGGCACGATCTTGATGTACCGTGAGCTTTGCTATTATAGTTGGATCTTATGATGTTTCTCCCCCTCTATATCCTTGTGATGAATTGAGTTTCCCTTTGAAGTTATCTTATCGGATTGAGTCTTCAAGGATTTGAGAACACTTGATGTATGTCTTGCATGTGCTTATCTATGGTGACAGTGGGATATTCACGTGATCCACTTGATCTATGTTTTGGTGCCAACTTGCAAGTTTTGTGACCTTGTGAACTTATGCATAGGGGTTGGCACATGTTTTCGTCTTGACTCTCCGGTAGAAACTTTGGGGCAATCTTTGAAGTCCTTTGTGTTGGTTGAATAGATGAATCTGAGATTGTGTGATGCATATCGTATAATCATACCGGCGGATACTTGAGGTGACATTGGAGTATCTAGGTGACATTAGGGTTTTGGTTGATTTGTGTCTTAAGGTGTTATTTTACTACAGACTCTAGGGCTGTTTGTGACACTTATAGGAATAGCCCAATGGATTGATCAGAAAGAATAACTTTGAGGTGGTTTCGTACCCTACAATAATCTCTTCGTTTGTCCTCCGCTATTAGTGACTTTGGAGTGACTCTTTGTTGAACGTTGAGGGATTGTTATATTATCCAATTATGTTATTATTGTGAGAGAACTTGCACTAGTGAAAGTACGAACCCTAGGCCTTGTTTCGAAGCATTGCAATACCGTTTGTGCTCACTTTTATCATTAGTTACCTTGCTGTTTTTATATTTTCAGATTACAAAAACCTATACCTACCATCCATATTGCACTTGTATCACCATCTCTTCGCCGAACTAGTGCACCTATACAATTTACCATTGTATTGGGTGCGTTGGGGACACAAGAGACTCTTTTTTATTTGGTTGCAGGGTTGTTTGAGAGAGACCATCTTCATCCTACGCCTCCCACGGATTGATAAACCTTAGGTCATCCACTTGAGGGAAATTTGCTACTGTTCTACAAACCTCTACACTTGGAGGCCCAACAACGTCTACAAGAGGAAGGTTGTGTAGTAGACATGAAGATCTTTTCTGGCGCCGTTGCCATGGAGGCGAGTTCTTGAAAATATATCTTTAGATCTTGCAATAGAATCTTTTTGTTTCTTGTGTTATCACTAGTTTAGTCTATAAAACAAAAACTACAAAAAATGGAATTGGGGTTGCCTCATATACTTCATCTTTCTAATATCTTCCGTGAAAATAAGGATTTCGATAATTGTGTCAAAGTGTTAGAAGAAGAATGCATTAAAATGTTTGGCACTAAATATTTGAATGATGAGCATGATTGCAATGTTGTTAGTATGAATTCCTTGAATATCCATGATGCTAATGATATACAAAGCCACAAGCTTGGGGATGATATGTTTGACCAAGATGATATTTTTTGTCCCCCAAGTTTTGTTGAGCAAATTTATTATGATGATAGCATGCCTCCTATTTATGATGATTATATTGATGAAAGTGGGTTTGGAAGGGTGTCAAATTTAGGAAGTAATGATCCCACTATTTTGGAGGGTGTTGAATCTTATTGTGATAATTATGAAAGTGGATTTGGAGAGGTCATGACTTTATTTAGTGATGAATCCACTATTTCAGAAGAGGTTCCAATTGATTATGAGAACAAAGTTGCTATCTATGATGATTATTGTGATGACATGTATGCTATAAAGAATAATGATAACCATGAAACTTGTCAGCATGATTCTAATTTTCAATTGTATTATGCCTCACATGATAGTTATTTTGTTGAGTTTGCTCCCACTACTATTCATGAGAAGAAATTTGCTTATGTGGAGAGTAATAAAAATTCTATGCTTGTAGATCATGAAAAGAATGCTTTATGTGATGGTTATATTGTTGAATTCATTCATGATGCTACTGAAAATTATTATGAGGGAGGAATATATGCTCATAGGAATTGCAATAATATCAAGTTTCCTCTCTATGTGCTTAAAATCTTGAAGTTATGCTTGTTTTGCTTTCCTATGCTAGTTGATTCTTGTTCCCATAAGTTGTTTGCTCACAAAACCCCTATGCATAGTAAGTGGGTTAGACTTAAATGTGCTAGTCATATTCTTCATGATGCTCTCTTTATGTTTCAATTCTTATCTTTTATGTGAGCATCATTGAAATCATCATGCCTAGCTAGAAAGGCATTAAAGAAAAGTGCTTGTTGGGAGACAACCCAATATTTACCCCTACTATTTTTTTGTGTACACATGATTTAGCTACTGTAGTAATCATGTTTTATAGATTTTGTTTGAATAATGTGCCAAGTAAGACCTTTGGGAGGGCTTACGGTGATAGTTGATTTGATCTTGCAAAAAACAGAAACTTTTGCGCTCAGGTAAACAATTCTCATTCTTAACAGAAGCGTGATAAAATACTGATTCTTTTTCATAATATTAAGAAACAAATTGCCTAGGACTTCCTAATTTCTTAGGATTTTTGGTGTTACAGAAGTATTCGAGAGTTCTAGATTACTACAGACTGTTTTGTTTTTGACAGATTCTGTTTTTGATGCATAGTTTGCTTGTTGTCTAGTTTCTATGGCTTATATTGCTTAATATAAATTGTAGAAATGATATGGTACAGTAGGAACCTAAGTGGTGATTTGCTTTCTTATACTAATGGAGCTTACGAGTTTTCTGTTAAATTTTGTGTTGTGTAGTTTTCATGTTTTGGGTAAAGATTCGATGGACTACGGAATAAGGAGTGGCAAGAGCCTAAGCTTGGGGAATGTCGGTGTCAAAACCGGCGGATCTCGGGTAGGGGGTCCCGAACTGTGCGTCTTGGATCGATGGTAACAGGAGATGGGGGACACGATGTCTTACCCAGGTTCTGGCCCTCTCTATGGAGGTAATACCCTACTTCCTACTTGATTGATCTTGATGAATATGAGTATTACAAGAGTTGATTTGTAATGGCTAAACCCTAGAAGCCTAGCCTGTATGACTATGGTAATGAATATCCTTTCCGGATTAACCCCTCCGGTTTATATAAACACCGGGGGGATCTAGGGTTTACATAGAGTCAGTTACATAAGAAGGAATCTTCGTAATCGGTCGCCAAGCTTGCCTTCCACGCCGAGAAGAGTCCAATCCGGACACATGTACAGTCTTCGGCCTTCATGTCTTCACATCCCATCAGTCTGGCCCATGGATAACGGGCCAGACGCCCGAGGACCCCTTAGTCCAGGACTCCCTCAGTAGCCCCTGAACCTGTCTTCAATGATGAGGAGTCCGGCGCGCAGATTATCTTCGGCATTGCAAGGCGGGTTCCCTTCTATCCGAACTTCAAGATAGTATTCGGATGCGATGATACTATCCAGACCTGTCACACACCCCATACACAACCGCAAAGAGAATATATTTTTACACGAGTTCTATCCGATGACAACTTTTTACAGCACGACATTACATCTAACCGGCCATAATTCCAAACCGCTTTCATGTTTTGACGCCCCACGTCCCGAGACGCGGTTGCCATCAGCACATCTTGTCAAAGCAGAGATCATGTCCCCTTATTGCGGGATTCTCATCAATGCGGGCATGGGTAACCCAACCGTGCCATTTATACAGCCCTTGGGAATAGGCGAATCTTAAGGCGAGTGAGGAGGCGTTTAATATTCGCTGCCTTTATAAGTGGATAAGGATTCCCTCTTCCTCTCTCACGCCCTCTCTCTGTTTCCGCCTTTCCAATCTCGATCTCCAGCACCCAAGTTCTCATCTCCTTTCCACTCAAGCAACCATGTCCTGATCCAAAGGTCAAGACAAGTGGATGGTCTCCTCCGTCAAGGAGGAGGACATTACTGAGCTTCGGGCGGCCGGATACTTGGCGAAGGAGATCACTCACTGCCTGCCGACCGAGGGACAAGTCGTCCCCATGCCGAAGCCCACCGAGAGGGTAGTGTTTATCCCCTGTTTCTTCCGCGGGCTAGGGTTTCCACTCCAACCTTTCGTCCGTGGGATGATGTATTATTACGGGATAGATTTCCATGATCTGTCCCGGAATTCCTTCCTCAGCACCTCGGCGTTTATTGTTGTGTGTGAGGCCATCCTCCGCATCCAATGTAACACCCTCGATGCGGCTATATCTCCTACGTGTCGAAGCACGACTTAGAGGCACAACCGCATTGAAAGCAATGTCGCAAGTAAGGTAATCTTCACAACAACCCATGTAAATATATAAAAGGGGAAAGGATACACAGTTGGCTTACACTCACCACGTCACACAAATACATGAATAACATTACAATCATCCAATACACTCATGGTTCGACTATGGTACCAAAATAAAGATCAACCCCACATGCGACAAAGTCCCCGATCGCCCCAACTGGGCACCACTACTGATCATCTGGGAAAGACACATAGTAACGACGAGAGTCTTCATCGAACTCCCACTTTAGCTCAAGTGCATCCTCTGGAACGGTATCATTGATCCCTGCATCTGGTTTTGGAAGTAAACTGTGAGTCACGGGGACTCAGCAATCTCGCACCCTCGCGATCAAGACTATTTAAGCTTATAGGTAAGGCAAGGTATAATGTGGAGCTGCAGCAAGCGACTAGCATATATGGTGGCTAACCTATTCGCAAAAGAGAGCGAGAAGAGAAGGCAAAAGCATGGATGAACAACTATGATCAAGAAGTGATCCTAGAACAACCTACGTCAAACATTAATCCAACACCGTGTTCACTTCCCGGACTCCGCCGAGAAGAGACCATCACGGTTACACACGCGGTTGATTCATTTTATTTAAGTTAAGTTTCATGTTATCTACAACCGGACATTAACAAATTCCCATCTGCCCATAACCGCGGGCACAACTTTCGAAAGTTCAAATCCCTGCCGGGGAGTCCCAACTTAGCCCATCACAAGCTCTCACGGTCAACGAAGGATATTCCTTCTCCCGAGACATTCCGATCAGACTCGGCATCCCGGTTACAAGACATCCTCGACAATGGTAAAACAAGTCCAGCAACACCCCCGAATGTCCCGACAAATCCTGATAGGAGCTGCACATATCTCGTTCTCAGGGCACTCAGATGAGACATCCTACGAGTAAAACCAACTCTCAAGTTGCCCCGAGGTGGCCCCGCAGTTTACTCGGTCGAACCAACACTCAGAGGAGCACTGGTCCAGGGGGGTTTAAATAAAGATGACCCTTGGGCTCCGGAAACCCAAGGGAAAAAGAGGCTAGGTAGCAAATGGTAAAACCAAGCTTGGGCATTACTGGAGGAGTTTTATTCAAGGCGAACTGTCAAGGGGTTCCCATTATAACCCAACCGCATAAGGAACGCAAAATCCGGGAACATAACACCGATATGACGGAAACTAGGGCGGCAAGAGTGGAACAAAACACTAGGCAAAAGGCCGAGCCTTCCACCCTTTTACCAAGTATATAGGTGCATTAAGATAAACAACATAATATGGTGATATCCCAACAATAAACAATGTTCCAACAAGGAACGATCTCTAATCTTCACCTGCAACTACCAACGCTATAAGAGGGGCTGAGCAAAGCGATAACATAGCCAATAACGGTTTGCTAGGACATGGTGGGTTAGAGGTTTGACATGGAAATTTGGGAGGCATGATAAGCAAGTGGTAGGTCGTAGCATAGGCATAGCAAAAGAGCGAGCATCTAAGCAAAGATAGAAGTGATTTCAAGGGTATGATCATCTTGCCCGCAAAGTTGTCAGAGTTGACTTGATCCTCGTAAGCGAACTCAATGGGCTCCTCGTTCACGAACTCGTCTCCCGGCTCTACCCAAACAAGAACAACAAACAAACGAAACACAATCAACCACGTGCAATGCTCAAACAACATGATGCAAACATGGTATGACATGCGGGATGCGATATGTGATGCATATGCAAGATTTGACAAGGAATGATTGAACCTGGCCTCAACATGGAAATCCAAGAGTGCCACTGGAAAGGTGAGGTGATTTCGGTTGAAATCGATATAAAGATCAACGGAATCGGATGCACGGTTTGGAAATGGCAAGCAAAACAAATATGGCACCAGTCTGCGATAATCAGCAAGTGACCAACTAAATGCAACAAGATAAATATGCTACAGCACTCAAACATGACAACAAAATACATGGCAGGGATCCACTCATGATGCTTGACAAAATATGAACACTGAGATACGGCTAATTCATCCATTAACAGGTTCAAACAAGCATGGCAAAAGGGCAAATGATAACAGGTTTCAGACTTAGTGAAATTAACAGGAATTTATCATCAGGAAGCACACTTTAGAGCATGAAAACTACATGCTACAGGAACTTAACATGGCAAATCAAGGCATGGTATGAAGCTACTCAAAGCACTTAACAAAAGTCCCTTAGTGACCTTGAGCCAAAAGGGATCAGAAAATACAATTGCAAGCATGTGAACATGGCAAAAACATAAATAGATCTCAGACTTAGTGAAGAACTGGAGCATGCAAATCAGTTAACGAGTAGGCATGTTTACGAATCAGTTAACGAGTAGGCATGTTTACGAGCTCGATGCACTCACTACAGAGCATGGCATGACAAACTAAGAATACACCCATCAAGAATACATGGCATAGAAGCTAGACATGGCAGGAACAACAACATAGCATGCACAGATCAATAGCAACATCCTCGGCAAAATCGCTAATCATGTCAACAATCTGCCAGGATTCACGATATAGCAAAAGTAGAGCTCGATTGACTCAAGCTAGGGTGCTCTATAAATGCAAACAAAGACATGGGTGGATAGAGCACCACAATGTTAACAAAACATCATTCTGATCATCCTCAAAAGAGGCACGAATCACTAGGAAACAACATGAACATATGGCATAACGACAAAAACAGAACAAGGACTTGGTGAAATTCTAAGTCCCTGAAATCAGCAATTACCGATTACGCTACTTTGCAAGCTTGTGCTAGTCACCACACATATCAAAAAAATACATGGTAAGCACCTATGTAAAGATGGCATGGCACATAAGAAAACACATGTAGCTCAGGATCATAGCATCCACACATTAATCATGGCAAAAATGACAAATAGCTATTTGATGAAGCAGATCTGACAAGTTCACCACATAGCCCTCTTCCAACAGCATTTCGGGCATCAAGATGAGCTCAAATGAAAATGATTCAATGATATGAAATGATGTACTCGTCGAGACGAACATTTTGATATGCTACACGCACAAATCGGAGCTACGGATGCGGAGTTATAGCATGTGCAAGAATGCAAAAAAATTAGGGTTCCTGGGAAAAAGTCAACCGAGAGACTTTTGGATCTGGATCTGCCCGATCCACTATAGCAGCGCGGCGCGGTTCCCGAGGTCACCGGAATCGTCGAGGAGAGGCGGCGGCGGAGGTGGACGGAGTGTGGACGTCATCGGACTTGGCCGACCGGCCGGAGCTAGCCGGAGCTCTCGCCGGCATCGACGGGCGCGGCGAGGGCGGTGGCGCACGGTGGACTTGGGGCGGCGAGGAGCGGACCGGTGGAGGTCGGCGTCGCTGGAGCGGGGCGGCTCGCCGGCGATGGCGCGAGGCGGCGCCGGGCGGCTCGGGCACCGGACGCGGGGAAGGAGATGGCGGGGCGCGCGGATCCGGCTCGGCCCGGAGGGACGGCGGGAGGGCCGGCTTCGGGCTCTCGGCCCCGCGGCGGCGAAGTGGGCGCCGGTTGCCACTTGGTGGCCGGTGAGTGGCTGGCGGTGGTGTGTCCTCTAGGTGGCAGACATTGTCCGGCGGCGGCGGGGATTTTTTTTAGGGTTTGGGGGTGGAAGTTCCGAAAATTTCAGGGAAGGGCTAGTTTTATAGGTAGGAGGAGCTAGGAGGCTCCAAATTGAGCACGGTTTGCGGCCACGCGATCATGATCGAACGCTCTAGATGATGGAAGGGTTTTTTGGTGGGTTTTGGGCCAAATTGGAAGGGTGTTGGGCTGCAACACAAACGAGGCCTTCTCGGTCCCTCGGTTAACCGTTGGAGTATCAAACGAAGTCCAAATGGCACAAAACTTGACAGGCGGTCTACCGGTAGTAACCCAAGGCCGCATGACAAGTCTCGGTCCAATCCGGAAATGTTTATCCCCCACACATGAAAAGAGGTAGAAAGGACCACCGGAGGAGATAGGAGGGCCGGAATGCAAAACAAACAACGGGGAAAATGCTCGGATGCATGAGATGAACACGTGTGCAAATGCAATGCACATGATGACATGATATGAGATGCATGACAAAGGCAAAAACACACGAAGACAAAAACCCGACAATGAGGAAAAATAAAATAACTTAGGCCGGAAATAGCAAGAGTTGGAGTACAGATAAGGTAAATTACATCCGGGGTGTTACAACACTCCACCACTACGAAAGGATCTCGTCCCAAGATCTAGGACTGGAAAAACGTCGGGTACTCAGAACGGAGGTGATCCTCGCGTTCCCAGGTGGCTTCACGGTCAGAATGGTGTGACCACTTTACTTTGGGGAATTTGATTGACTTATTGCGAGTCTTGCGCTCAGTTTCTTCAAGAATAGCAATGGGGTGCTCACGATAAGAAAGGTCTTCTTGGAGATCAATGTCTTCGAAGTTGACGGTGCGGTCAGGGGTCTTGAAGCACTTTTGGAGCTAAGAGACATGGAACACGTCGTGCACATTTGCAAAGTTGGAGGGAAGCTCGAGTTGATAGGCGAGATCGCCTCTCTTGCTGACGATCTTGAAAGGACCCACGTATCTAGGGGCAAGCTTCCCTTTGATACCGAAGCGACGAGTACCTTTCATTAGGGAGACGCGGAGGTAAACATGGTCTCCGATCTCGAAAGACAAATCACGATGCTTACTATCATAGTAGCTCTTCTGGCGTGATTGCGCTGCTTTGAGGTTATCACGAATGACTTTGCACATTTCCTCTGCCTCTGTGATCAAGTCATTTCCAAGAAGTTGACGTTCACCGGTCTCTGACCAGTTAAGAGGAGTACGACACTTCCTGCCATAGAGAATTTCAAATGGGGCCTTGCCCGAACTCGCTTGGAAGCTGTGGTTGTAGGAGAACTCGGCATATGGAAGACAATCTTCCCACTTCATACCGAAAAATATAATGCAAGCCCTGAGCATATCTTCAAGGATCTGATTGACACGCTCGACTTGGCTGCTAGTTTGAGGATGAAAAGCTGTGCTGAAACGGATGTTGGTGCCCATGGCCTTCTGAAAAGAATCCCAAAACTTGGAGGTAAAGATGCTGCCATGATCTGAAGAGATCAACTGTGGAATGCCGTGCAGAGAGACAATCCGAGAGGTATAGAGTTCCGCCAATTGAGCTGCAGTGATTGACTCTTTGATAGGCAGAAAATGAGCCACTTTGGTGAGTTTGTCGATGACAACGAATATAGCATCATTGCCACGCTTGGACTTTGGAAACCCAGTCACGAAGTCCATCTCAATGTGGTCAAACTTCCATTCTGGAATGGCAAGAGGTTGGAGGAGACCAGCTGGCCTTTGGTGTTCTGCCTTCACTCTTCTGTAGACATCACACTCATTCACGAATTGAGCAATCTCGCGCTTCATTCGAGTCCACCAATAAGCCTGCTTGAGGTCCTGATACATCTTCGTACTCCCAGGGTGGATGGAGAGGAGAGAATTGTGAGCCTCATTCATGATCACTTTACGAAGGTCACCTTTGGGTACAACAATACGATCCTCGAAAAAGAGAGTATCCTTGTCATCAAGGCGGTAACACTTGTACTTGGGTTGACTCTTGGAAATCCCAATCTTCACCTTTTTCACCATAGCATCAAGAAGCTGGGCTTGGCGAATCTGGTCTTCCAAGGTAGGAGAGACTTGAAGGTTGGCGAGGAAACCTTGAGGAACAACTTGCAGATTAAGTTTGCGGAAAGCTTCACAAAGCTCGGGTTGATAAGGCTTGAGAATCAGACTGTTGCAATAAGCCTTTCTGCTCAATGCGTCAGCAATCACATTGGCCTTGCCTGGAGTATACTCGATACTCAGATTATACTCTTGAATCATTTCGACCCATCGAGTTTGCTTGAGGTTGAGATTAGGCTGAGTGAAGATGTACTTGAGACTCTTGTGATCAGTGAAGATGTCCACTTTTCTTCCCAATAAGAGATGTCTCCAAGTCAAAAGAGCATGCACAACTGCCGCCAACTCGAGATCATGAGTTGGGTAGTTCTTCTCATTAGGCTTCAACTGGCGAGAGGTATAAGCAACAACTTTCTTCTCTTGCATCAATACTGCGCGAAGACCTTGGAGAGAGGCATCAAAAAAGACCTCGTACGGCTTGGATTCATCAGGCGGAGTGAGAACTAGAGCAGTGATCAATTTCTCTTTCAAAGTGTTGAAAGCAATGTCACACTCCGGAGACCAAACGTACTTGACGTGCTTCTGGAGAAGATTAGAGAGAGGCTTCGCAATCTTAGAAAAGTTTTCAACGAATCTTTGACAATAGCTTGCGAGACCGAGGAAGCTACGGAGTTGCTTCACGTTCTGAGGGGGTTCCCAATTCACAATTGCAGACACCTTCTCAGGATTTACTGCAATGCCCTTGGCAGAGATGATATGACCAAGATAAAGAACCTCATCGAGCCAAAATTCGCACTTGGAGAACTTGGCGTAGAACTCATGTTCCCTGAGCTTATCAAGAACCAAACGCAAGTGCTTGGCATGATCTTCCTTGTTCTTCGAGAAAACCAGAATGTCGTCGAGATAGACCAAAATGAAGTCATTGGTGTAGGCATTGAAGATGAAGTTCATCATGCGAGAGAAAGTCGGAGGAGCGTTGACGAGGCCAAAAGACATGACAGTGTATTCATATGAACCATAGCTTGTCCTGAAAGCTGTCTTGGGAATATCTTGCTCACGGATTCGAATCTGATGATAACCCATACGGAGATCAAGCTTGGAGAATACTTGGGCACCTTTGAGTTGTTCGAACAGCTCGTTGATGTTGGAAAGTGGGTATTTGTTCTTGATGGTCTTCTTGTTTAATGGACAGTAGTCAACACAAAGTCGGTCCATTCCATCCTTCTTCTTCACAAAAAGAACACCACAACCCCATGGAGAAGAACTAGGCCGGATGAGACCCATTCTCTCTTGAATATCGAGTTGCTTCTTCGGCTCCTTCAACTCTTCAGGTCTGAGCTTGTAAGGACGCTTGCACACAGGTTCCGTGCCGGGCTCAAGATCAATAACGAATTCAACTGGCCGGTGCGGAGGCATTCCTGGAAGCTCTTCTGGAAAGACGTCTTGATATTCGCAAACGACTGGAATTTGCGAGATAGCATCCAGTTCACCCTTCTCAATGAGAGAAAACAGACGGATGGTATCATCACGAGCGGCAAAGACAATTACATCCTCAGACGAATGAGTCAATTGAATCTGCCTGGCTGCACAATCAAGCTAAGCCTTGTGCTTAGAAAGCCAATCCATCCCGAGAATAAGATCAATATCCGAGTTACCAAGGACCACTAGAGAGGACATAAACTTGTAGTCGCCCAATGTGATACAGACATCGGGAGCAACCAAACTAGAAGTCAAAAGCTTGCCGGGAGAAACAACTTGCATGACTTTGGGCATAACCTCAGTATCAACATTGCGCTTCGATGCAAATGGGAATGACAAGAAAGAATGCGATGCACCAGTGTCAAAAAGTACTTTTGCAGGAACATCGTTAACAGGAAGGTTACCCATAATGACATCTGACGAGTCCTCTGCCTGAGCTGCATTCATCAAGTTGACCTTGGCGTGCTTGGGGTTATGCTTGACCACAGTTGTACTTGCCGATCTCACAGGAGGAGGAGGAGGGAGACGCCTCTGATTGAAGCATTTGTTGGCATAGTGACCCTTCTGTTGGCACTTGTTGCACGTGACCTCTGAAAGCGGACGGTGATACAAAGCACTTGATCTTGGAGCTTGAGACGAAGTCTTGTTCTGAAAGCCAGGGTTGGGTGGGTGGGAAGATCCACTGCCACCTTTGCTCTTCTGCTGATAAGGCTGACGGAACGGAGGAGGAGGAAGCCAATACTTCTGCTGCTTAGCCACTTGAGTTGAGGAAGAAGGAGTAGCATCTCTGACTTGCTTCTTGGAAGCATCGCACTTCAGTTGAGCAGTCTCTTGCTTCATTGCCATGTTGTAAAACTCATCGTACCTCTTGGGCTCAAAGAGGACGAGAGCTAGCTGGATTTCTTCTTTGAGACCACCCCTAAACTGGTATATCATGCTCTTCTCGTCAGGGACGTCTTGCTTAGCAAAACGGGCGAGCTTCTGAAACATTTTGTTGTACTCATAAACAGACATAGTGCCTTGCTTCAGGTTGCGGAATTCCTCACGCTTGCTTTCAGCCACACTCTGAGGAATATGATGAGCTTTGAAGTCTTGACGGAATTCATCCCAGGTAATCACACGGCCTCCTCTGGAATCTTTGTACTGCTGAATCCATTCTGTAGCTTGGTCTTTGAGTTGGAACGAAGAGAACTTGACAAAGTCCTCAAGCCTGACGTTACTGCACTCGAAATGCTTGCATATGTCCACGAGCCAATCATCAACGTCTGTTGCCTCAACACAATTGCTGAAGGTCTTTGGCTGGTTAGCAAGGAACTGGTTGAGTGTAGCAAACTGATTCTGATTGTTGCCATGACCCTGGTTCCCTTGGTTGCGCTCTTGAAGAAGTTGCATGATCAGCTGCGTGTTTGCATTGGTAGCGGCCATCACAGCTTGCCATGCCTCCGGAGGTGGAGGTGGTGGTGGTGGATCAGGATTCAGAGTCGTGCGCGTTGGAGGAGCCATCCTAAAGAGGTTGACATCCGTTAGCACATTGACAGACAAAAATTGAAGCTGAATCAAACGGATTGAAATTGCAACGTAAAGTCTTCACATCCGAACCAAATGAACGAATGCATTCCAATCGAAATGGTCACATATCCATAAATTGAGAAGCCACTTAGAATTGAGGTAGAAGAAAAAACAACAAGGTACAAAACAAGAACGAATACTCGGTAAGGATCACCCAATCCCAAACCAAATATCCGCGGAAGAAGAACTAGAGCTACAAGAATTCCCACCTATGAAACTCCTGAACCTTTCTGGTTATGCAATCAGGTGTTGGAGATACAGGGGAAGCATAATATCTCACCCAAATCTAGCAAATCCTACATCCAGCTGTATCCATCCTTCAAAACATAACCGAGAAACCTTCAGAAATCATCTACCTCAACCTTCGAAAAGCATCCGTTATACGAGTTATGGCAATACTCCCGAACTCCCGCCCCAGTACTGGGTGGCGTCGAGGTTATTTCACCAACAACTGCATAAAAGAGATTTTCGATGTCGGTGAAACTCAGGTATTCCAGAATCTCAATGATAAAATTGTGACGACAACACCTCAGAGCTCAACTCCCTGGGACACTGCCACAACCCCTAAATGACAGGAGGCACCAAGAACAATGTCCTCATCACAAATCGATCGGAACGATTCCAAGATACCCGCGTGATCCTAAAATTTTTGTAGTGAAATTTGAGAAGAGATGAGTCAAAACTCTACGTCAGGATGCCTCACCAGAGCGATGAAGGGACTGAGGAGTAAAAAGAATTCCTAACTCTCCGATATATAATTCCTAAATGACTCAAAACATTTTTCTAGACTCAACAACGCCAACGATTCGATCAAGCAGGGGGCTCCTAAGGTCGGGGAAGGCTCTGATTACCAACTTGTAACGCCCTCGATGCGGCTATATCTCCTACGTGTCGAAGGACGACTTAGAGGCATAACCGCATTGAAAGCAATGTCGCATGTAAGGTAATCTTCACAACAACCCATGTAAATATATAAAAGGGGAAAGGATACATAGTTGGCTTACACTCACCATGTCACAGAAATACATGAATAACATTACAATCATCCAATACACTCATGGTCCGACTACGGTACCAAAATAAAGATCAACCCCCACATGCGACAAAGTCCCCGATCGCCCCAACTGGGCACCACTACTGATCATCTGGGAAAGACACATAGTAACGACGAGAGTCTTCATCAAACTCCCACTTTAGCTCAAGCGCATCGTCTGGAACGGTATCATCGATCCCTGCATCTGGTTTTGGAAGTAAACTGTGAGTCACGGGGACTCAGCAATCTCGCACCCTCGCGATCAAGACTATTTAAGCTTATAGGTAAGGCAAGGTATAATGTGGAGCTGCAGCAAGCGACTAGCATATATGGTGGCTAACCTATTCACAAAAGAGAGCGAGAAGAGAAGGCAAAAGCACGGACGAACAACTATGATCAAGAAGTGATCCTAGAACAACCTACGTCAAACATTACTCCAACACCGTGTTCACTTCCTGGACTCCGCCGAGAAGAGACCATCACGGTTACACACACGGTTGATTCATTTTAATTAAGTTAAGTTTCATGTTATCTACAACCGGACATTAACAAATTCCCATCTGCCCATAACCGCGGGCACGGCTTTCGAAAGTTCAAATCCTTGCAGGGGAGTCCCAACTTAGCCCATCACAAGCTCTCACGGTCAACTAAGGATATTCCTTCTCCCGAGACATTCTGATCAGACTCGGCATCCCGGTTACAAGACATCCTCGACAATGGTAAAACAAGTGCAGCAACACCGCCCAAATGTGATGACAAATCCCGATAGGAGCTCCACATATCTCATTCTCAGGGCACACTCAGATGAGACATCCTACGAGTAAAACCAACCCTCAAGTTGTCCCGAGGTAGCCCTGCAGTCTACTCGGTCGGACCAACACTCAGAGGAGCACTGGCCCAAGGGGGTTTAAATAAAGATGACCCTTGGGCTCCGAAAACCCAAGGGAAAAAGAGGCTAGGTGGGAATTGGTAAAACCAAGGTTGGGCATTGTTGGAGGAGTTTTATTCAAGGCGAACTGTCAAGGGGTTCCCATTATAACCCAACCGCGTAAGGAACGCAAAATCTGGGAACATAACACCGATATGACGGAAACTAGGGTGGCAAGAGTGGAACAAAACACTAGGAAAAAGGCCGAGCCTTCCACCCTTTTACCAAGTATATAGGTGCATTAAGATAAACAAGATAATATGGTGATATCCCAACAATAAACAATGTTCCAACAAGGAACGATCTCCAATCTTCACCTGCAACTACCAACGCTATAAGAGGGGCTGAGCAAAGCGGTAACATAGGCAATCAACGGTTTGCTAGGACATGGTGGGTTAGAGGTTTGACATGGAAATTTTGGAGGCATGATAAGCAAGTGGTAGGTATCGTAGCATAGGCATAGCAAAAGAGCGAGCATCTAGCAAGCAAAGATAGAAGTGATTTCGAGGGTATGATCATCTTGCCTGCAAAGTTGTCAGAGCTGACTTGATCCTCGTTCACGAACTCGTCTCCTGGATCTACCCAAACAAGAATAGCAAGCAAACGGAACACAATCAACCATGTGCAATGCTCAAACAACATGATGCAAACATGGTATGACATGCGGGATGCGATATGTGATGCATATGCAAGATTTGACAAGGAATGATTGAACTTGGCCTCAACTTGGAAATCCAAGAGTGCCACTGGAAAGGTGAGGTGATTTCGGTTGAAATTGATATAAAGATCACCGGAATCAGATGCACGATTTGGAAATGGCAAGCAATACAAATATGGCACCAGTCTGCGATAATCAACAAGTGACCAACTAAATGCAACAAGATAAATATGCTACAGCACTCAAACATGGCAACAAAATACATGGCAGGGATCCACTCATGATGTTTGAAAAAAGATGAACACTCAGCTACGACTAATTCATCCATTAACAGGTTCAAACAAGCATGGCAAAAGGTCAAATGATAACAGGTTTTAGACATAGTGAAATTAACACAAGTCTGGAATTTATCATCAGGAAGAGCACTTTAGAGCATGAAAACTACATGCTACATGAACTTAACATGGCAAATCAAGGCAAGGAATGAAGCTACTCAAAGCACTTAACAAAAGTCCCTTAGTGACCTTGAGCCAAAAGGGATCAGAAAATACAATTGCAAGCATGTGAACATGGCAAAAACTGGCAAAAACATAAAATAGATCTCAGACTTAGTGAAGAAACTGGAGCATGCAAATAGTTAACGAGTAGGCATGTTTACGAGCTCGATGCACTCACTACAGAGCATGGCATGACAAACTAAGAATACACCCATCAAGAATACATGGCATAGAAGCTAGACATGGCAGGAACAACAACATAGCATGCACAGATCAATAGCAACATCCTCGGCAAAATCCGCTAACAAGTCAACAATCTGCCAGGATTCACGAAATAGAAAAAGTAGAGCTCGATTGACTCAAGCTAGGGTGCTCCATAAATGCAAACAAAGCCATGGATGGATAGAGCACCACAATGTTAACAAATCGTCCTCACTGATCATCCTCAAAAGAGGCACGGATCACTCGGAAACAACATGAACATATGATAACGACAAAAACAGAACAAGGACTTGGTGAAATTCTAAGTCCCTGAAATCAGCATTACCGATTACGCTACTTTGCAAGCTTGTGCTAGTCACCACACATATCAAAAAAATACATGGTAAGCACCTATGTAAAGATGGCATGGCACATAAGAAAACACATGTAGAGCTCAGGATCATAGCATCCACACATTAATCATGGCAAAAATGACAAATAGCTATTTGATGAAGCAGATCTGACAAGTTCACCACATAGCCCTCTTCCAACAGCATTTCGGGTATCAAGATGAGCTCAAATGAAAATGATTCAATGATATGAAATGATGTACTCGTCGAGACGAACATTTTGATATGCTACACGCACAAATCGGAGCTACGGATGCGGAGTTATAGCATGTGCAAGAATGCAAAAAAAAATTAGGGTTCCTGGGAAAAAGTCAACCGAGAGACTTTTGGATCTGGATCTGCCCGATCCACTATAGCAGCGCGGCGCGGTTCCCGAGGTCACCGGAATCATCGAGGAGAGGCGGCGGCGGAGGTGGACGGAGTGTGGACGTCACCGGACTTGGCCGACTGGCCGGAGCTAGCCGGAGCTCTCGCCGGCATCGACGGGCGCGGCGAGGGCGGTGGCGCACGGTGGACTTGGGGCGGCGAGGAGCGGACCGGTGGAGGTCGGCGTCGCTGGAGCGGGGCGGCTCGCCGGCGATGGCGCGAGGCGGCGCCGGGCGGCTCGGGCACCGGACGCGGGGAAGGAGATGGCGGGGCACGCGGATCCGGCTCGGCCCGGAGGGACGGCGGGAGGGCCGGCTTCGGGCTCTCGGCCCCGCGGCGGCGAAGTGGGCGCCGGTCGCCACTTGGCGGCCGGTGAGTGGCTGGCGGTGGTGTGTCCTCTAGGTGGCAGACATTGTCCGGCGGCGGCGGGGATTTTTTTTAGGGTTTGGGGGTGGAAGTTCCGAAAATTTCAGGGAAGGGCTAGTTTTATAGGTAGGAGGAGCTAGGAGGCTCCAAATTGAGCACGGTTTGCGGCCACGCAATCATGATCGAACGCTCTAGATGATGGAAGGGTTTTTTGGTGGGTTTTGGGCCAAATTGGAAGGGTGTTGGGCTGCAACACAAACGAGGCCTTCTCGGTCCCTTGGTTAACTGTTGGAGTATCAAACAAAGTCCAAATGGCACGAAACTTGACAGGCGGTCTACCGGTAGTAACCCAAGGCCGCATGACAAGTCTCGGTCCAATCCGGAAATGTTTAACCCCCACACACGAAAAGAGGTAGAAAGGACCACCGGAGGAGATAGGAGCGCCGGAATGCAAAACGGACAACGGGGAAAATGCTCGGATGCATGAGACGAACACGTGTGGAAATGCAATGCACATGATGACATGATATAAGATGCATGACAAAGGCAAAAACACACGAAGACAAAAACCCGACAACGAGGAAAAATAAAATAACTTAGGCCGGAAACGGCAAGAGTTGGAGTACAGATAAGGTAAATTACATCCGGGGTGTTACATCCAACCCCACTTCATGCTGTGGCTCAAAGTCTTTAACGTGAATCCGAAGGTGGTGGATGGCTAGCACGCGGAGTGTGGAGGAGCCATGGTGAGCAAGCTGTCCAACATCTCCTGGCCCAAAGGTACTTTTGTGGACATGGTAAAGGAGTGACAGAAGCAGTGGTTCTACATCACAGAACCTCGTGGCACCACCTGGGCCGCAGCTGCCGAATTCCGCTCCGGCGCTCCCATGCGACTCACCTCCTGGGAAGAGAAGAGTCCGGACTTGTGTTCACCTGACGAGCCGATAGCACTGCAGACGCGCATTCAAAGCACGGTAACCGAGAATGTCAAGCTCGTTGATGTGATCCAGGTGATGCTAGTTTGCTGGATCCTTCCGTGCCAGTGTCGAAGCCGCCCTCAGTGGAAGTTCAATCCGAAGAAGCACTAGACCCTGGCGAGGCTCTTTGAGACTACTGACGAAGGTGCATGGAAGTTGGTCTTTAAGGGCAACAAGAAACCGCCGGTCGCAGATTCAGATTGCGGGCACGACGCTAAACACCTCGCTAGTGAGGTATGTCATTTTTAATGCAGTGTCCACTTGTTTGTTTCTAGGATGATGCCTGAGATTTTTTTATTTCTTTTTCAGGACTGGATGGAGAGGGCAAAGCGGATCCAGTGTCCGGCCCCTCTGCCCAAAGAACTAGTCATCCCGCGTCTGGTGAAGATGCTGGCGCTGGTGAGGGAGTCCTGGATTAGGGGGTCCTCGGACAGCCGTACTATATACTTTGGCCGGACTGTTGGACTATGAAGATACAAGATTGAAGACTTCGGCCCGTGTCCGGATGGGACTCTCCTTTGCGTGGAAGGCAAGCTTGGTCGTTCGGATATGTAGATCTCCTCCCTTGTAACCGACTTTGTGTAACCCTAGCCCCTCCGGTGTCTATATAAACCGGAGGGTTTTAGTCCGTAGGACAACAACAATCATACCATAGGCTAGCTTCTAGGGTTTAGCCGCTCCGATCTCGTGGTAGATCAACTCTTGTAATACTCATATCATCAAGATCAATCAAGTAAGAAGTAGGGTATTACCTCCATCGAGAGGGCCCGAACCTGGGTAAACATTGTGTCCCCCGCCTCCTATTACCATCTGCCTTAGACGCATAGTTCAGGACCCCCTACCCGAGATCCGCCGGTTTTGACACCGACATTGGTGCTTTCATTGAGAGTTCCACTATGTCGTCATCATAAGGCTTGATGGCTCCTTCGATCATCTGCAATGATGCGATCCAGGGTGAGGTTTTCCTCCCCGGACAGATCTTCATATTCGGCGGCTTCGTACTGCGGGCCAACTCGCTCGGCCATCTGGAGCAGACCGAGAGCTACGCCCCTGGCCATTAGGTCAGGTTTGGAAGCTTGAACTATACCGCCGTGATCCGCGGAGACGTGATCTTCGACGGATTCGAACCTATGTTAGGTGCGCCGCACAGTCACGATGAGCATGATTTAGCTCTGCCATCGGACAGTGTTCGGGAGATCACACCTGTAGCTACTCCGGCCCTCAATCCGGACTAGATCGCGCAGTCCGAGGACGGGTGGATGGACCCTGCCACGGAGGCTGCATACTCTGCGGCGATAGAGCCGAATACTGACTTCACCTCCTATGAGACCTATGTTGCTGGACACACGGATTCATCCCCGGCCACAGACTCCGAACCGCTCGCGTCCGTGCCCATCCAATCTGATTGGGCACCGATCATGGAGTTCACCTCCGCGGATATCCTTCAGCACTTGCCCCTAGGCGACGTGCTAAACTCATTACGGTCTCTCTCCTTGTCAGGAGACCCTTGGCCGAACTATGTCCGGCTCGAGTGGGAAGTGGATGGCGAAGAAATTCATTCCCCACCCACTACCCACTTAGTAGCCACTGTAAATGACCTAACCGACATGCTCGACTTCGACTCCGAAGAAATCGACAGTATGGACGATGATGCAGGAGACGAACAGGAACCACCGCCCACAGGGCACTGGACTGCCACCTCATCGTATGATATATACATGGTGGACACCCCCAAAGAGAGCAATGGCAATAAGGCAGCGGAGGATAATCCCCCCGAGAAGCAATCCAAGAAACGGCGTCATCGGCGCTGCTCTAAGCCCCGCCATAGCAAAAATAGCGATACCGACACTGGAGACAATTACACTGCAAATAGTGTCGAAGATGAAGACAATCCCCTCCAGCCAAGATTTGAACAGGAGGATAGGCAAGCCAGCCCCAAGGGACAGGCAGCAGACGGAGAATCAGAGGATGACAATTACATGCCTCTCTTCGAAGACGAGGTGAGCCTCGGCGACGAAGAATTCATCGTGCCTGAGGATCCCGTCGAACAGGAGCGCTTCAAGCACCAGCTTATTGCCACAGCAAAAAGCCTGAAGAAAAAGCAACAACAACTTCAAGCTGAGAAAGATTTGCTAGCAGATAGATGGACTGAGGTCCTGGCAGCCAAGGAACATGAACTCGAGCGCCCAATCAAAAGTTTTCCAAAGCACAGGTTGCTAGCGGAACTTAAAGCCTGTGCTTCCAGCATATGATGCGGCAGACCGGCCACCTCATGGCCGAGACAAGGTGGCATATAAGCCCGAAGTCCAGCCCGCACCCCGTCGCCAGTCAAAAAGAAACAGCAAGGCCCAGGGTAACACATAGGACCTGCGAGATGTATTGGAAAACAAAGCAGGACACAAAAGATCGATCTTCGGATCACGAGGGCGCGCCCCAACACATGACGACGACCATCATGCCAGATATACCAAAAGCAAATCCGGCCGGGCCGAACACAACAGAGAAGACTCGTACGAATTGCGTCGTGACATAGCCCGGCACAGAGGCGCCGCACACCCCCTATGCTTCATTGATGAAGTAATGGATCATGAATTCCCAAAAGGGTTTAAACCCGTGAACATTGAATCATACGATGGTACTACTGACCCCGCGGTATGGATAGAGGATTTCTTCCTCCACATTCATATGGCCAGCAGGGATGATCTACACGCCATCAAGTACCTCCCGTTAAAACTCAAAGGACCATCTCGGCATTGGCGAAATAGCTTGCCCGCAAACTCCATCGGAAGTTGGGAGAACCTGGCAGACGCATTCCTGGACAACTTCCAGGGCACTTATGTGCGACCACCGGATGCTAATGATTTAAGTCACATAACACAACAGCCCGGACAGTCAGCCAGGAAATTTTGGACTTGGTTCCTAACCAAAAAGAACCAAATTGTGGATTGTCTAGATGCCGAAGCCCTAGAGGCCTTTAAACATAACATCCGTGACGAGTGGCTCGCCAGAAATCTCAGCCAAGAGAAGCCAAAGTCCATGGCAGCCCTCACAACACTCATGACCCGCTTCTGCGCGGGCGAGGATAGCTGGTTGGCTCGTAGCAACAACACAACAAGCAACCCTGGCACATTGGAGGCCAAAGACAACAATGGCAAGCCACGTCGCAACAGATACAAGCGCCACAACAATGGCGACAACGCCGAAGACACGGCAGTAAATGCCAAATTCAGTGGCTCTAAATCCGGTCAGCGGAAAAAGCCGTTCAAAAGAAACAATCCAGGCCCGTCTAGTTTGGACCGCATACTCGACCGCTCGTGTCAAATTCACGGCACCCCCGATAAGCGAGCCAACCACACCAACAGAGACTGATGGGTGTTTAAACAGGCCGGCAAGTTGAATGCCGAAGGCTGCATAGCGACGACAAGGAGGAGCCCCGGCCGCCGAACAGAGGAGGACATAAGAAATTTCCTCCCCAAGTGAAAACGGTGAACATGATATACGCAACCCATATCCCCAAGCGGGAACGGAAGCGTGCACTCATGGACGTCTACGCGATGGAGCCAGTCGCCCCAAAGTTCAACCCATGGTCTTCTTGTCCAATCACTTTTGATCGCAGGGACCACCCCACTAGTATCCTTCATGGCGGTTCTGCCACATTGGTCCTTGATCCTATCATTGACGGATTCCACCTCACTCGAGTCCTTATGGACGATGGCACCAACCTGAACCTGCTTTATCAGTATACGGTGCGTAAAATGGGTATAGACACCTTGAGGATCAAACCCACAAAAACCACCTTCAAAGGTGTCATACCAGGTGTAGAGGCCTGTTGCACGGGCTCAATCACACTGGAAGTGGTCTTCGGATCTCCGGTTAACTTCCGAAGCGAAGAGTTTATCTTCGATATCGTCCCCTTCCGCAGTGGCTATCACGCACTACTCGGACGAACCGCATTCGCTAGATTCAATGCGGTACCGCATTATGCATACCTCAAGCTCAAAATGCCAGGACCTCGTGGGGTTATAACAGCTAATGGAAACACAGAACGCTCGCTCCGCGCGGAGGAGCACACTGTGGCCCTTGCAACAGAAATGCAAAGCAACCTTTTGAGGCAAACCACCAATTCGGAGACAAGGTCCATAGACACATTCAAGCGAGTCCGGAATAACCTGCAACAGAATCGCCAGGCGTGTTTAGAGCTTGCCTAGCAATTCGCCTATGTCCTAGTCCCAGTCAAGCGACGAAATTTACGCCGCACATACATAACTACGCACTAAAGATACCATAGGTATAGGCAGAGGCACGGCTATGGCGCGTCCCGCAGTGTGGTTCAACCGCCTCAGGACCAGTATATCTTTATCATTTTCTTCCTTTCAGGACCCTATTCTCTGGAGGCCCTCTCCGATTGCTAGATCATCGGACCCATCATGGGAGGGAAGCACCAAGGGAGCAAGAAGCTTTGACGTACAAGGGAATACCCAGGTGGTCTCTCATACCGATCGTTATACCTGTTTTACATACCCGCACGCAGCTCGCCCTTGGATCGGACATGTTAGATAGTCCTATTTTTTCTTATTGTACTACTTATAAACATACGCTTTGACGTATCCTATAAATAACAACGCACAGCGTCAGCTTATTATTACATTTCTTCATCTTCTTTTTTTCCTTGTTTGTCTATTCACGACAAGTTGCTCCCGTACAGTCTGGTACGTTCAGTACGCCAGGGGCTTCAGTGTACCCATAACATGGCAAGAAAAGTCCGGACACTTTCGGCAGTGCGGCACCCCGCACTTATAACATTATATGCATCAGCTCCGAATCATGTCTTGGATCAATAGTTGGGTTTGCACGTCTCCCATGTTTTGGTGCCTTACGTTCCGCTATATCGGCTAAGATAGCACTGGGAGAACTACTGCGACTGTGTCCCGGTTCTTCCGGACGAGCACCTCAGTAGAGAAAGCCGAAAACTGACTGTCACAATGCGGCGAGAGCTGGTCGCTGTTCGAGAGGTCCCAAATCCCTAAAGATTTTTTATGCTTCAGGCGAGGAGTCGGCCTTGTCCGATTTAGGCGTTCATAGTGCCCCAAGATTCGACCTTCCGAATACTAGGGGCTTCGCCAAAATTTAAAATTGTAGACTTCTATGGCTAAGTGAGAGTGATAAAGCCTTATAGTCTGATTGCCTGGTTCGTTATGCTGAACACCTCCTTCGAAGGACCCAAAACTGGGATAAAGAGTGATCAGATTTACTCGAACACCTCAGTACTAGCTACATGAGGGCAGAAGCCGACGACCGGCTAACTCTCAAATTTTATAAACGGCCGCACAGAAGGTAATATTTTAAATCAACAAGCGTTATATAGTGCAGACGAACTCGTTTTTCATATTACAGGATCACATGAGTACATTCATTCAAATATTACATTCTTAGAACATTCCTTCGCCACAAGGCGGGCACCCTTCAGGATGCTGTCATAATAATTTTCGGGGCGGCGATGCTCCTTGCCCTCCGGCGGCCCCTCCTTCGCCAGCTTCTCGGCGTCCATCTTCTCCTAGTGCACTTTCGCTCGGGCAAAAGCCCTGCGCGCACCCTCAATGCAGACAAACCACTTTATGACTTCAAGCCATGGGCAGGCATTCACAAGCCGCCTCACCAGGCCGAAGTAGCTACCAGGCTGGGGCTCGCCAGGCCACATCCGGACTATGAGGCCCTTCATGGCCTGTTCGGCCGCCTTGTGGAGCTCGACCAATTGCTTCAACTAATCGCTCAAGGGCATCGGATGTTCGGTCCCAGCATACTGAGACCAGAACAACTTCTCCGTCGAGCTCCCTTCCTCGGCCCGGTAAAATTCCGCGGCATCGGACACACTGCGGGGAAGATCTACGAACGCTCCTGGAGAGCTCCGAACTCAGGTAAGTAAAAGGAAAGTTTCCTTCACATGCTTGCTTTGCATAATGAATTCTTTCCCCGCCGCTATCTTCTGGACCACCTGAAGCTCCCGGAGGGCCTTGTGGGCTTCGGCCTTGGCATTTTTTGCGTTCTCAAGGGCCTTCGCAAGCTCAGAGCCTTGCATCTTAGAGTCACGCTCCAAGGACTCATATTTTTGATGAAATCCTGGAGCTCTTGCTGCACCTCGCCGACTCGAGCCTCTTGCGTCTCGCGCTCGGTGCGCTCCTTGGCCGCTTTGTCTTCGGCCTCGGACAGCACCTCCTTCAGGGACGCCACTTCGGTCATGGCCCCTAGCAAAATTCATGATGATCCTGTGACTTAACAACCACATTCTTTTTTATTCATTATCAATATATGGACGGGTATTACTTACCTTTGTTCTCTTTGAGCTGCCTCTTGGTAAGGCCTAGTTCTTTTTTGGACTGCTCAGGGTCCCGCTTCAGTGCGGAGACCTCCCCAGTGCGAGCGCCAGTGGCCAGCAGTGAAGCCTGCTTATTCACATAAGACACATTCTGATTGGACTCCTGTGATTATTATTCGATCCTTTGTTCGGCCTTTCTTTGCGAACGCCAAACAGAGCATCAGGGGCTACTGTCTATGCTGTAGCATTTTCTTATAAATTGATTACTTACCTCAAAGCCTGTTAAGAGGCTGGCATAGGCTTCAGTCAGTCCGCTTTTAGCGCACTGAACCTTCTCTACCACCGCACTCATGACAGTGCAGTGCTCTTCGTCAATGGAAGCGCCACAAAGCGCTTCCAGCAAGTTGTCCGGTGCCTCTGGATGGATAGAGGCCATCGGCACAGACGGCTCACCACCCTTTGTGAGGGTTCGCCCGACAGAGTCCGGAACCACGGGAGGTTCCAGCATGGTATTCGGCCGGGGGCCGGACTTGCTGCCCCCGTCATTAGGGCCCATGGGAGCCTTGCCTCCCGTGCGCCCGGCGTCTGGGAGGTCGCCTTGGGGTGCCCCCAGAACTACCTTCCCTTGGCTTGGTGCCCTTCGGGACAACACCTCGGCATCGTCTGTAGGGCGGGGGGAGGAGGCGGTGGGGAGCGAATCACTGTTCATCTCCGATAGGCCCAGAGACCCATCCGAAGAGGATATGTTGAGACGGTCCTTCGGAGGGCTGCATGATCATATTCGGCATGGTAAGAAACAACAAAATGAAATATACCAGAACTTCTATGGTATCCGGATACTTACGACTTTGCCAGGGGCTTGTCCCTTGGCAATCACTCCTCGTCGTTGAACGCTGCCGTGGTGGAGCGGTCCGGAAGGAGGGCTCTTCCCTTCTCGGACCCTTCGGCCACCCCGGATGGGGCGGCCTTACTTTTCTTATCCCCCCTAGCTGGATGGGGAGAATATTCCTCTTCCTCCTCCTCGTCTTCATGGGAGGAGGGCGTCTCGGTACAACCTTGCACTGGAGACCTTTCCTGGTCCCTGCGGCCTTCTTCTTGGCCTTCTTCTCCGACGCTTCATAGGGCGCCGGAACCAGCATCTCCGTCAGGAGAGTACTTTTTGGATCTCCAGGCAGTGGGGCCGAACAGTCGATCCGCTCCGCTGTCGTGACCCATTCCTGTCAAATAATGTGGAGACTCAGATCCCTCACATAATTATACTAGGGAAAGAAACACCTTATGAGATATAAGGAGCTTACCGGATTAGCAGGGCGCTTTGCGCTGAGTCCGCGGTCCTCGGTAAGGGGAGGAGGTACCTCGGCTGACTTTAACAGCACCCTCCAGATATACTGGTGCGTCGTGTCGAAGAGCTCTCACAGCGTATGGTGCTTTGCCGAGTCAAACTCCCACATATTGAATGCCCGTCTTTGACACGGGAGGATCCGGCGGAAGAGCATGAACTGGACCACATTGCCAAGCTTGATTTTCTTGCTTATCATGTTTTTAACACAGTTCCGGAGTCCGGTTAGCTCCACCGATGAACCCCAAGATAAGCCCTTCTCTTTCTAGGAGGTTAGCCGCATGGGGATGCTGGATCGGAATTCGGGGGCCGCCACCCAGTTGGCATCGCGCGGCTCAGTGATGTAGAACCACGCCGATTGCCACCCCTTCACGGTCTCCACATAGGAGCCTTCGAGCCAGGTGATGTTGGGCATTTTGCCCACCATGGCGCCTCCGCACTCCGTTTGCTGGCCGACCACCACCTTCGGTTTGACATTGAAGGTCTTCAGCCACAGGCCGAAGTGGGGCTTGATGCGGAGGAAAGCCTCGCACACGACGATAAACGCCAAGATGTTGAGGATGAAATTGGGGGCAGATCATGGAAGTCCAGCCCGTAGTAGAACATAAGCCCGTGAACAAATGGGTGGAGGGGAAATCCCAGCCCGCGGACGAAATGGGTAAGGAATACAACCCTTTCGTAGGGCTCGGGGGTAGGAACGATCTGCCCCCCGCTTGGGAGCCGGTGCACGATATGCACGGCCAAGTATCCGGCTTCGCGGAGCTTCATGATGTTCTCCTCCGTAATGGAGGAGGCCATCCACTTGCCTCCCGCTCCAGACATGTTCGGAGTGTTTTTGCAGAGAAGATGTGAACTTGGGCGCTGGAGCTCGAGTGCGCGAGAATGGATGGCAGGGAAGAAGAAGGCGTGGGTAAAAAAGAGGAGTCCTTATCCCTTTATAAGGGCGGTAGAAACTGCGTGCCTCCCCACTTTCCTGGTAAAACTCGCTTATTCCCCAAGCGTCGTGATTGCTGGCGCTGTTGGGTTGCCCACACCCGTATTGATGAGAATCCTGTGATAAGGGGACATTATCTCTGCTTCGACAAGACGTGCCAAGAAAACCGCCTCGCAATATGTGCAGTAGCTGGTTGAGAAAAACGGTTCGAATAATAACCGGGGCCATGGCATGATGTCACGTTATGAAAAGTTGTCAGCAGATTAGATTTCTGGAATTTGTTTTGCAGAGTCGGACACTATCCTTGTGTTCAAAATCCCCTATGGAATATTCGGACGAGGAACCCGCCTTGCAATGCCGAAGACAATCTGCGCACCGGACTCGTTGTCATTGAAGCCTGGTTCAGGGGCTACTGAGGGAGTCCTGGATTAGGGGGTCCTCAGACAGCCAAACTATATACTTTGGCGGACTGTTGGACTATGAAGATACAAGATTGAAGACTTCGTCCCGTGTCCGGATGGGACTCTCCTTTGCGTGGAAGGCAAGCTTGGCCGTTCGGATATGTAGATCTCCTCCCTTGTAACCGACTTTGTGTAACCCTAGCCCCTCCGCTGTCTATATAAACCAGAGGATTTTAGTCCGTAGGACAACAACAATCATACCATAGGCTAGCTTCTAGGGTTTAGCCTCTCCGATCTCGTGGTGGATCAACTCTTGTAATACTCATATCATCAAGATCAATCAAGCTGGAAGTACGATATTACCTCCATCGAGAGGGCCTGAACCTGGGTAAACATTGTGTCCCCCGCCTCCTGTTACCATCCGCCTTCGATGCACAATTCGGGACCCCCTACCCGAGATCCGCCGGTTTTGACACCGACAACCGGTGCCACATAAGGTGCCGGAGAAGTAGGCCAAGAAGAAGACCAAGGGGGCCAAGAGTGGCCCCCGTCGCAAGGGCACTTCGGACGTGATGTCCGAAGATGACGAAGCTCATTCCTCTGTCCCTGAGTACAATGGCGAGGAAGAGGAGGAGGAGGAAAACAACCCTCCCCTGAGTAGAGGAGGAAGAACAGGGCGGCTTTGGCGCATCTGGAGGCGGAAATGCCCAAGAAGGGGAAGGGGGTCCCAGCGGTCAATACCGTGTGGGACGTTGACAACAGTCCGGTACGACGCCCCCGCACTAAGCCCCAGGCCGCATCGTAAGTGACATGGCTCGCTCATGCGCACATATGGCCCTTTCTCTTCATTATTTTGACATAGTTAACTGTACTATTGCAGTCCGGCCCGCGACCTTATCTAGCGATCCTCATCTGGAGGTTCGTTAGCTCCGTCGGAGATGGCGAGCATGTCGCCTCCGCCTGCTTATTCCCCCGGGGCCAGGGACAACACCGAAGTGTTAACCCAAAGGATTGCTCCGAACCTGGGAGGAGCCCAGGACGCTGTCCGGGAGGCGCCACAAGGCGAGACCTCCACTGCCGGACATATGGGGGAGCCGATCCCCATGGAGACTGGCGAAGAGGGCTGCATCCAGTTCGTCCCTCAGTTGAATACGATTCCGGAGACTCATATGGCTCCGGAGTCGGGCGAGCAGCCCCCTTTGAAGGAGGGGGGGGGTGCACCGCTTCCACCAGTGGCCCCTGTCCATCTAGGGGTGCCGGATAACCTTATGGAGGCTCTATGAGGCGCCTCCGTCGTGGACGAGCACCATGTCCTTATGGGTGCGGTGATCGAGAAGGTTCAGTTTGCCAAGAGTGGACTGAATGAAGCCTGCAGCAACCTGTTAACAGGTTTCGAGGTAAGAAAGAGAAAAACTCCGTGTAGACAGTAGCCCCTGATACACTGTCCGGTGTTCGGCAAGAAGAACCAGGCAGAGGATCAATCATTTGTTATAGGAAACTAACAAAATATGTATGGATAAGCAGGCGTCGCTATTGGCCGCAACCTCGCATGCTGCCGAAGTCTCTAAATTGAGGCAGAAGCTGGAGCAGACCGAGAACGAGCTCAGCGAGGTTATGGTTCGGCTCCGGGAGAAGCAAGGTGAGTGAAGACTTGTTGTGTGTTCGGAAGGAGTAGGCACTGTATATTGACCGCAGTGTCGTAACATGTGCAGGAGCCGCTACCGAGGTCAAGGCCCTGAGGAAGGCCCTGGGCGAGGCCGAGGAGAAGGCTGTCCAGCAGCAAGTCGCCCGTAAGAAACTCAAGGCCCGGGTCAAGGAAGTCCAGTAGGAGCTCCAGGATGCGCTGAAAAATGCGAGGCCTTGGAGCAGATGCATCAGTTCAAGGGACCAAACTTGCCAAGGCTCGTGCGGATTTGCCACGCAGTGTATCAGACATCACGGAGTTCTATCGAGCCGAAGGAGTGGGTTCTATGGAGAAGCTATTCTGGTCGCAGTATGCGGCACCAGAGCATCTCGTGTCCTTCACCGATCAGCTGAAATAGCTGGTGGAGCTGCATAGGGTGGCCGAACTAGCCATTAAGGATTTTGATAATATGGCTATGGCCAGCCGAAGCTATGCCAGGCAGCTACTATGAACTCATGAGGCGGATGGTGGACGCCTGTCCTCGGCTGGACGTCGTCAAGCACTCGGCCTACATTGAAGGCGCGCGCATGGCCTTCGCCCGTTGCAAGATGTGGTGGGCGAAGATGGACGCCGTTGAGGTGACCAGAGGGCCACCGGAGGGCAAGGAGTACCGCACACCTGAAAGGTATTTTGCAGATGTCCTGGAGGGGTCTCGCCTTGTGGCATCACAATGTCCACAGGACATTGTATTTGAATAAATGTATTCATGTTGCCTTTGCCTTGCATTATGAAAACAAAGCATGTTTGTAATATAATTTTGTTATGCTTTAATTGTTTCCTCCCATGCGGCCGTGTTGTATGTAATCTAAGGGTTGGCCAGTCATCGGCTTCTGCCCTCACGTAGGTAGTACGGAGGTGTTCGGGATGGAACCTAAACAATCTTGATCCAATTATATGGTCCTTGAAGGAGTTGTTTAGCGCAACGAACAAGGCAATCATACTATGCGGCTTAAACACCCTCACTTAGCCATACCAGTTTTATAATAAAGCATGGGCGCGGCCCCTGGTTCAAACCAAAGTGCTGTTAGCATCTGATCGGGAACTGCCGATCTTTCGCATAATGCGGAAAAAATCTCCAATGACTTGTAACCCTCGAACAGCTGACCGGCTCTCGCCGTATCATGACAGCCAGTTTTCGGCTTTCTCTACTGAGGCGCTCATCTAGTCAAGGCCAGGGCACAATCGAAGTAGTTCTCCCTTTACTACCCTAGCCAATTTAGCGGAACGTAGGGTAGCAAGCACAGGAGCCGGGCAAACCAACTATGACCAAAGACATGATTCGGAGCCAATGCATATAATGCTAAATTCGGGGTGCCGAATTTATCTTTAAGGATTGTTCAGACTTTGTTGCCGTATCATGGGGCGATGGGGTGGCCCTGGCAAATATGAAACATACCAGAGTGTATGATTGCAAGGAAATAAGTAATTTAAAGGAAAATAGAGGGAGAACAGAGATAGGATCTGGGGCCCTTGAACTTGGATCATGAACTTTTTCCATTATAGTTGGGTTAATGCATCCAAGCACATTGGTACAAAATAATGCAATAAGCAACCGACTATTTGACATGCCACAACCGGAGGCGAGCTGCGGGTGGGTCCCGAGAACGGTTAGAGTAATCGTTGGATTGGCCTCTAGGGCTGCCCCTGTACGCCTGTGCTCTATGTCGATCCGGTCTATTTGTCCTTTGATAGGATCATAAATGAGGCCGTCGAAAGAGGCCCGCATAAGAGAAACCTGCGAAAAAGGGAAAAAGGAAATAGTAAAGTTATATGTGTGTCCGGGATTGGTCTAGCCGAACTGGAGATCCCAGGCTAGCTTGTGCCTCCGTCGATGTCCATGGAATTTTGAGTGCGTAATTATGTACATGTGGTACGAATGCCACCACTTCATCGGGACTGGGACGGAGGCCGAATTGCTAATCAAGCTCTTGACTAGCCGCGCTGTCCTGTTGCAGTGTAGTCTGGAACCTCTTAATGATGTCCAGGGGCTCGGCAGCCGTACTATGGTGCTGCTTCAGAAGGCCGCTCTGTACCTCTGCTGCTAGGGTGGCGGTGTGCTCCTTTGTTCGGAGGGAGCGTTCAGTATTGCCATTGACTGTTATGACGCCACGTGGACTGGGCATCTTGAGCTTGAGATAAGCATAGTGTGGCACTGCGTTGAATCTAGCAAACGCGGTTCGTCCGAGCAGTGCGTGGTAGCCGCTGCGGAAGGGGACGATATCGAAGATTAACTCTTCGCTTCGGAAGTTTTCCGGAGAACCGAAGACCACCTCCAGCATGATTGAGCCCGTACAGCGGGCCTCTACGCCTGGTATGACTCATTCAAAGGTAGTCTTTGTTGGTTTGATTCGTGAGTGGTTAATGCCCATCTTCCGCACTGTGTCCTGATAAAGCAGGTTGAGGCTACTACCACCATCCATCAGGACTCGTGTTAGGTGAAACCCGTCGATAATTGGGTCGAGGACTAGTGCGGCTGAACCGCCATGGTGGATACTAGTTGGGTGATCTCGACGATCGAAGGTGATCGGGAACAACGACCACAGATTGAATTTTGGGGCGACTGGCTCTACCGCGTAGACATCCCTAAGTGCTCGCTTGCGCTCCCTTTTGGGGATGTGTGTAGCGTATATCATGTTCACCGTTTTGACTTGAGGGGGAAATTTCTTCTGCCCCCTAGTGTTCGGCTGCCGGGGCTCTTCGTCCTCGTCCTCACTTTGTGATCCCTTTTCTTTGTTTTCGGCATTCAACTTGCCAGCCTGTTTGAAAACCCAACAGTCTATGTTGGTGTGATTGGCTTATTTATCTGGGGTACCATGTATCTAGCACGGAGTCGAGTATGCGATCCAGGCTGGATGGTCCCTCACTATTCCTTTTGTAGGGCTTCTTTCGCTGGCCGGACTTGGAGCCGCTGAATCCGGCGTTAACGGTGGTGTCATCGGTGTTGTCGCCATTGCTTTGGCATTTGTGTCTATTGCGTCGGAGCTTGTCGGTGCTGTTCTTGGCCTCGGAGGGGCCTGTCTCGCTGGCTGTGTTTTTGCTATGAGCCAGCCAGCTGTCCTCACCTGCGCAAAAGCGGGTCATGAGTGCCGTAAGGGCTGCCATGGACTTCGGCTTTTCTTGGCCAAGGTGGCGTGCTAGCCATTCTTCACGGATGTTGTGTTTAAAGGCCGCTAGGGCTTCGGCATCCGAACAGTCAACGATCTGGTTCTTTTTGGTTAGGAACCTAGTCCAGAATTTTCTGGATGATTCTCCCGGTTGTTGATGTATGTGGCTTAAGTCATCGGCATCGGGTGGCCGGACATATGTACCTTGGAAGTTGTCAAGGAAGGATTCTTCCAAGTCCTCCCAGCTGCTGATGGAGTTTTCGGGCAGGCTATTTAGCCAGTGTCGAGCTGGCCCTTTGAGCTTTAGTGGGAGGTATTTGATGGCGTGGAGGTCGTCTCCACGGGCCATGTGCATGTGGAGAATAAAGTCCTCAATCCATACTGCGGGATCGGTTGTTCCGTCGTATGATTCAATATTGACGGGCTTGAACCCCTCGGGGAGTTCGTGATCCAGCACCTCATTTGTGAAGCAGAGAGGGTGTGCGGCGCCTCTATATCGAGCTACATCACGATGCACCTCCGATGAAGTCCGTCTGCGGTTATCGGCCCGGGTGTGACTAGGTTTGTCACGTCCGAATAGGTAGCCGCCATCCTGAGTCGGGAAGCGTCCTCGCGATCCGTGGATTGATCTGGTGTGTCCTACTCTACTGTCCAGATCCTGCCGAAGGTTGTATGTATGGTCCCGAGATGTTCTGTCCTTGTTTTTGCGAGGCGGTGGGGCGGGCTGTTGTTCGGCCTGAGTTGTCGTTTTATCCCGACCGCGGGGTGGTCGGTCTGCCGCACTATCCCGACCACGTGGTGGTCGGTCCGCATTGCGTGAGGGAGGTATGGGATCTGGTGCCTCCTCATCGAACTAAGGTAGCAGTCTGCGCCTGGGTAACTGAGGGAGTCCTGGATTAGGGGGTGTCCGGATAGCTGGACTGTACCTTCGGCCGGACTCCTGGACTATGAAGATATAAGATTGAAGACTTCGTCCCGTGTCCGGAAGGGACTTTCCTTGGCGTGAAAGGCAAGCTTGGCGATACGGATATGTAGATCTCCTACCATTGTAACCGACTCTGTGTAACCCTAGCCCTGTCCGGTGTCTATATAAACTGGAGGGTTTTAGTCCGTAGGACGAACAACAATCATACCATAGGCTAGCTTCTAGGGTTTAGCCTCTCTGATCTCGTGGTAGATCTACTCTTGTACTACCCATATCATCAATATTAATCAAGCAGGACATAGGGTTTTACCTCCATCAAGAGGGCCCGAACCTGGGTAAACCATTGTGCCCCTTGCCTCCTATTACCATCCGCCTAGACGCACAGTTCGGGACCCCCTACCCGAGATCCGTCGGTTTTGACACCGACATTGGTGCTTTCATTGAGAGTTCCTCTGTGTCGTCACTTTTAGGCCCGATGGCCCCTCCGATCATCAACGACGATGTGATCCAGGATGAGACTTTTCTCCCCGGACGGATCTTCGTATTTGGTGCCTTTGCACTGCGGGCCAATTCGCTTGGCCATCTGGAGCAGATCGAAAGCTACGCCCCTGGCCGTCAGGTCAGATTTGGAAGTTTAATATACACAGCGGACCTCCGCGGAGACTTGATCTTCGACGGATTTGAGCCGCAACCGAGCGCGCCGCACTATCACGATGGGCATGATCTAGCTCTACCGCCGAACAGTGCCCTGGAGGCCGCACCCGCATCAGCTCCGACCCTTAATTCGGAGCCAACTGCGCCAATCGAGGATGGGTGGTTGGACACCGCCTCGAGGGCTGCAATCTCTACGGTGATTGAGCCGAACACCAGCCCTATTCTCTGCGAAGCCTGTGACTCAATGGAGCCGGACTCCTCTCCAGACTCCGAGCCCTCTGTGCCCCTACCGATCGAACGCGATTGGGCGCCGATCATGGAGTTCACCGCCGCGGACATCTTTCAGCACTTGCCCTTCGGCGATATTCTGAATTCACTAAAGTCTCTCTCTTTATCAGGAGAGCCCTGGCCGGACTATGGTCAACAAGGTTGGGATGCGGATGATGAAGAAATTCAAAGCCCACCCACCACCCACTTGGTAGGCACTATCGATAATTTAAACGACGTGCTCGACTTCGACTCCGAAGACATCGACGGTATGGACGACGATGTAGGAGATGAACATGAACCAACGCCTATAAGGCACTGGACAGCCACCTCATCTCATGATGTATACATGGTGGACACACCCAAAGGAAGCGACGACGAGGAACACAGGGATGCAACGAGGGATCGTTCACTCGAAAAGCAATCAAAGCAGCGACGTAAGCGCCGCTCCAAGCCCCGCCTCGACAGAGATAGCAGCCATACAGACCCAGCCATAGAGCAGAACAAGCCAGCGGACGACGAACATGCCTTCGAGCAACCGTCCGAACAGGGCAACTTGGATAAACAAACCGAACACCCCGTCCCTGGCGAAAACAACAGTCCAGACGACCTTACGCCGGATAGTCTCATGGAGCAGAAGAACCTCTACGAAGGGCTCATCGCTACTGCGCGTAGCCTGAAAAAGCAGAAGCGGAAGCTCAAAACTGCGGAAGATGCACTCAGAATCAGATGGAGCAAAGTACGCAACACCGCAGACAAATATGGCGGCATTCGCCGCACAAAAAGCTATCCAAAGCGAAAGCTACTGCCTGAATTTGACGAGGAGGCCTTAGAGCCCCCGCAGTCAAAAATAGGAAATCCACCCGGTCGGATAGATGACCACATGGCCAGCACGGAGCGGCAAGCGGCGACACACACAAGCCGGCACGCGATCCACCAAAGGATCCGCATCAAAAAGATGGCCCAGCCAGATCTATCTACAGGCCAGGAAAGCAAGCTCTAGTAAGCAATGAAACACAACAAATATCCGAACATCACGGCACACCCAAATACAGGGGTGCCGCACACCCCCTATGTTTCACCGATGAGGTGCTGGACCATGAATTTCCAGCGGGATTCAAGCCCGTAAACATAGAGGTGTATGACGGAACAACAGACCCTGGGGTCTGGATCGAGGATTATATCCTCCACATACACATGGCCAGAGGAGATGACCTCCACGCCATCAAATACTTACCCCTCAAGCTTAAAGGGCCAGCCCTACATTGGCTCAAAAGCCTTCCCGAAAACACCATTGGAAGTTGGGAAGAGCTTGAGGATGCTTTCCGGGCAAATTTTCAAGGGACCTATGTCCGCCCTCCGGATGCAGACGATCTCAGTCACATAATTCAACAGCCCGGAGAGTCAGCCCGAAAATTCTGGAACAGATTTCTTACTAAAAAGAATCAGATATTCGACTGTCCGGACGCCGAAGCCCTAGCAGCTTTTAAGCATAACGTTCGAGACGAATGGCTCGCCAGACACCTCGGCCAAGAAAAGCCAAGAACAATGGCCGCATTAACAAGCCTCATGACCCGCTTTTGCACAGGAGAGGACAGCTGGTTGGCAAGATGTAGCACTAGCGACCCAAGTACGTCTGAAGTTAGGGATGGAAACGGAAAACCCCGATGCAACAAGGACCAGAGACGGAATAAGAGAAACAGCCCAAAGAGCACGGCAGTCAACGCCGGATTCAAAAGCTCGCGGCAGAATCAGAGAAAGCCGCCCCTCAAGGATAACAGGGATGAGCTATCCAACTTAAACAAAATCTTGGACAAGATATGTCAAATACACAGTACTCTTGGGAAGCCTGCGAACCATACCCACAGAGATTGTTGGGTTTTCAAGCAATCCGACAAACTCAACGCCGAACACAAGGGGCTCGACACACCAAGTGAGGACGATGACGAACCCCACAAGCAGAGCACTAGGAAACAAAAGGATTTCCCACAAGAAGTCAAAACAGTAAACTTACTTCACGTGACGAACAGAATGGCGCCAACAGAGATACGCGCCATACGGCCTATCCCAAAGGAGTCTCGCCCATGGTTGTTAAAACTGATCACCTTTGACCATCAGGATTACTCTAGAAGTATCCGGAACACAGGCTGGACTGCCTTGGTATTAGATCCAATAATCGGCGGACTCCACTTTACAAATGTCCTGATGGACGGCGGCAGTGGTCTAAACCTGTTATACCAGGACACAATCCGCAACATGGGGATAGACCCAACAAAAATTCGCCATAGCAAAACCTCCTTTCAAGGGGTAACGCCAGGCCCGATGCCCGTTGCATGGGTTCTCTCTGGCTAGAAGTTATGTTCGGCTCCCCCGATAACTTCCGTCGCGAACAGCTAACTTTCCACATCGCCCCATTCTCAAGTAGCTATCAAGCACTGCTGGGACGCGAAGCTTTTGCCCGCCTTAATGAAATACCGCATTATGCATCTCTCACGCTTAAGATGCCCGGTCCACGAGGCATCATATCATTAAAGGGAAAACATTGAGTGTCCCCCCCGCACGGAAGACAGTGCAGCTGCCTTGACAGCCCCACAATAAAGCGGCTTCACCAGCCAAAGCACCTAAACAGGTCGTCAAGACCACGGACACGGCTAGACGAGTCCGGCATAAACATACAATTGATAAAGGCTTAATAGCTATATACCCCTGTACTAGGGGCTCTGCGCATATAAAACAAGAGACAATAAAGCTCAATTTTACCCAGTTCGATTTATACTTCGTTTATTTAGTATAACTCATGTTCGGCACGATCTTTCCTAAACTAAGTTCCTCTCTTTTACAGATGAACACCGTGCTACGCCCGTCCAGGATACGGCACAACGGAGACATAGGCGCAGACGTGCAGCAGGGACCCGTTCCAAGGATTCTTTTCAGATTAAGACCCTACGTAAACCTTTTTTACTGTCTCTTGTTGATACACATCCCCTGGTTTCTTGGTATAACCAACGAGGAGGCTGGCGTTTTGGCATGTGGCCACGTCAGAGTTTTGCGCGTACCTGGACACTAGGGGCTTATTACTAAGGGCGTTATCCCACCCGCCCTCATAAAGACCGAATACCTTAGGGAGTGTTCGGCGTCGCGAGTTTGGCCTTATATGCATCAGCTCCGAATCATGTCTTTGGTCAAATGTTGGGTTTGCCAGGCTCCTGTGTTTTGCTACCTTACGTTCCAGTCTATCGGCTAAGGCGGCACCAGGAGAACTACTGCGATTGTGCCCCGGTTCGGCCAGGCGAGCACTTCAGTAGAGAAAGCCGAAAACTGACTGTCATGATATAGCGCGAGACTGGTCAACCACTCGATGACTTACTAGAATCTTTAGTATTCCTCCGCATTAACGAAGGGTCGCTTCCCGGCCAGGCACATACGCGCCCCGAGTTCGGGCGAGCGCAGGCGCCACCAGGGGCTATATAAATAGCCTCACTGTCAAACTCCTATGGCTAAGTGAAAGTGTTAAAGCATCATAGTCTGATTGCCTAGTTCGCTGCGCTATCAGCTTTGTAGGACCAAGACGTTGAATCAAGTGTGAAAATGCGGCTTCTGCGAACACCCCCGCATTATGTGCGTGGGGGCTGAGGCCGACGACTGCCATCTTTTAGATTATATATACATATATGTTAAACGGCCGCACAGGAGGTATTATAATACTTGCAGGCACAAGTATAAAAAGCTTCTACAATTTATCAAAATATTGTTTTACAATAATATATGCTATTCGAATATAGTATCCTTCGAGCACTGCGTCTCTATTAAATGAGCGCCTTGCAGAACTTCCTGAAAATAGTGCTGGACAAGTACTCGGCTTCCATCTGAGTCTGGGGATGCAACAGCGGTGGCCTCCATTTCCGCCCAGTATGTCTTCACACGGGCAAGAGCCATCCGCGCACCCTCTATGCATGCTGACCTCTTCATCGCATCGATACGCGGCGCCGCACCAAGGAACTACTGCACTAAGTTGAAATAACTTTTCGGCTTTGGCCTCTCTGGCCACAGATGACTCATGACATACTTCATGGCGAGTCCGGACAACCTATTTAGCTCGGCCCATTCGGCCAAATGATCGGCTAATGACAGTGGGTGCTCCGGATTGTGGAACTGCGACCAAAAGAGCTTTTCCACTTCGCGATCTTCTTGATCTCGGAAGTGTTCGGCCGCATCCGCGGCACTCGCTGCCAAATCCAGATAAGGGTCCGCTGTACTCCACATCCGGTCTAAGGGAGCATGTTTAGGATCACAGAACTTCCTCCGCAACATAAAGGGCTTTCCAGCCGCGATCTCTCCGGCCTAACGCAGCTCCTTCATAGCTCTCATTGCAGAGCGAGCATCCTTGGCATCGAAAACGGCCTTCTCCAGGTCCGTTTGTTCCGCCCGATCTTCTTTTTCAAGAAGCTTGCAACAGTCAGCAGTGTTCTTCAGCTTCACGGCCATCTCGGCCATTTCCTTCTTGCTTTGGTAGTGAGCAGCCTGTTCGGCTTTCAGCTCTTCAATTGCCTTTCCGGCGGCCGCATCACTTTTCCTGGCTTGCTCCTTGGCTCGGGCAAGTTCCGCCCGAAGATTCTCCATGGCAGCAGCACCATCTGCATCAAGCGCACACATTGTAAGATACTGGCATAAAGCTCCTCTTACCAGGTGCCGCCGAAGGAATTACATACCTTGGGCCTCGTCAAGCCGCTTGTTGACAAGCGCGATGTCGGCACCTGCCACGTCAAGTTGCCACTTTAGCTCGACAAATTCATCAGTTCGGCTTGACACCGGACACTTCGCCACCTACCTATGAAGGCGGCATATTAGACCTGAGATTATGATCCTCTGCGCGCCGTCACTTTTGACAACGCACAGAGTCTCAGGGGCTACTATCTACACAGGGTGCATCTTATTTATGTGCAACTGTCCAAAAAGGGTACATTATTTCACGTACCTCAAAACCTGCCAACAAAACTCCTAACGGCCTCGTGCAATCCGCTCTCCGCGGATGAAATCCTCCCAATCACCGTACCCATCAATGCACGGTGCTCCTCTGAGATACATGCTCGCCCTAGCAGATCCTTCAGCCCCTCCAACCGCGCACCAGACGGCGCCGGACTTGTTCGATGGCCCCTTTCAAAGGCCGGACTCGGAGGGCTTTGGGGGGCCATATGACTACCTTCCAGCCCTGCCGGATTCAGAGAAACCCTCCGCGACGATACCTCAGGGTTGCCCGCCTCGCAAGGCGGTACGGCAGGGGGAGGCGTTCCGCTCTCCATCATCTCCGGAAGAAGATCCCCCGAAGACAAGCTCTGCTGAGAAGGGCTAAGGTCCGAGCTACAAGGTAAATTTTCGATTACTTTTCTCAGATATAAAGCAAGGATTCCTCTCGTTTCTTAAAAAGAAAACTCCTCTCTACTTACGGCTCGGTGGAGGGCTGATCCCCTTGAGGGCATAATTCGGCCGAAGTATCCCCCAACACAGGACCCTCTGGCAAAGATTTCTTCCCCCGCTTTGAGGCCATGGTCTCCGGGTCTTCAGAGGCAGTCCTCTTCTTCCCCCGAGGAGAGGAATTTTCGATTCCTCCCTTCCGGACAACCTCCTTCGAGGAGGCTGTAGCTTCCTTGTCCCCTCCCTCGCTTTCCTTTGAAGGCACAACCTCCAACATCCTGACTAGCACGGGACCCGGAGTGGTCTCGGGGAGGGGGGCCGGACACCTGATTAGCTTTGCTTTCGCTATCCACTCCTGTTTAAAGGACAACTCTTTTAGGGGCAATTTTATGATAAATATACGGATAGCGAGTCCGGGCACAAGGCTACTTACTTGAGTATCCGGACGATTGCAGCTCAGACCTGTGTCCTCCGTAGAATCCGGACACACTACTTGTGGTCCGAAGAACAATTTGTACATATCCACGGGCGTCATGACAAGAAAATGTTGGAGAACTCGTGGTCCCTCCGGGTTGAACTCCCACAGGCGGAGGGGGAGACGTTTGCAGGGCAGAACTCGGTGAATTAACATAACCTGCATCACCACGACCAGACTGATGTCTCTTTCTAGGAGATCTCGGGTGCGTCCCTGCAATAGGGGCACGTCCTTTGCCGGCCCCCAGTCCAGCCCCTTAATGACCCATGATGCCAGTCGTGGCGGGGGACCCGAGAGGAAAGCAGGCAGCGCCACCCACTTGGTGCTCCTGGGAGCTGTGATATAAAACCACTCTCGTTGCCATAAGCTGGACTCCCCTTGAAAAGAGCCCTCGGGCCATGGAGCACCAGCATTCTTGCTTATAAAAGCACCTCCGCACTCCACGTGCCATCCCTCGATCATCTTCGGCTCTACTTTGAAGGTCTTGAGCAATAGTCCAAAGTGAGGAGTAATACAGAGGAAGGCCTCACACACGACGATGACTGAGGAAATATGGAGGATGGACTCCGGAGCTAAGTCGTGAAATTCCAGCCCATAATAAAACATGAGCCCCCTCACGAAGGGATCCGTTGGGAAGCCTAGCCCCCGAAGGATGTGAGACATGAACACCACACTCTCACCAGGCTTGGGAGTGGGAATGAACTGCCCTTGAGCAGGCAGCCTATGCGAGATTTCGCTGGTCAAGAACCTGGCCTCTCTCAACTTTAGCACGTCCTCCTCCGTCAGCATCCATCGGCCTCGAAGGTCGGAACCGGACATTGTCGAAGGTCCGAAGCGCCTGAAATCTGGAGCCTTGGGTGTTGGAACTCGAGGCAAAGGGCGAACTCGTTTGAGATTGAAAGAAAGAAGTAAGGCCTTGGTCTCTTTATAAGAGGTTGAATACGAAGGGCCCTCCCCATGACCATTTGGGACTCGCCTTTGATCGAGAAAACATACCAACAGGAATGGTTGGGTTGCCCACGCCCATATTGATGAGAATCCCAGAATAAGGGGACACGATCTGTGCTTTGACAAGACATGCCAAGGAAACCGCCTCGCTAAACATGCTCAGGTGGGATAGTAAAACGAATAAAGACTTGGCCGTGGTGTGATGTCACGCTATGGAATACGTCAGCAGAATAGATTTGTGTAAATATTATTCTCTCTATGGCAATATGTGGAAACTTATTTTGTAGAGCCGGACACTAGCTTTGTGTTCAAAATCTTCTATGAAGTACTTGGAGGAGGAACCCGCCTTGCAATGCCGAAGACAATCTGCGCGCCGGACTCGTCGTCATTGAAGCCTGGTTCAGGGGCTACCGAGGGAGTCCTGGATTAGGGGGTGTCCGGATAGCCGGACTGTACCTTCGGCCGGACTCCTGGACTATGAAGATATAAGACAGAAGACTTCGTCCCATGTCCGGAAGGGACTTTCCTTGGCATGAAAGGCAAGCTTGGCGATACGGATATGTATATATCCTACCATTGTAACCAACTCTGTGTAACCCTAGCCCTCTCCGGTGTCTATATAAACCGGAGGGTTTTAGTCCGTAGGACGAACAACAATCATACCATAGGCTAGCTTCTAGGGTTTAGCCTCTCTGATCTCGTGGTAGATCTACTCTTGTACTACCCATATCATCAATATTAATCAAGCAGGACATAGGGTTTTACCTCCATCAAGAGGGCCCCAACCTGGGTAAAACATTGTGCCCCCTGCCTCCTGTTACCATCCGCCTAGACGCATAGTTCAGGACCCCCTACCCGAGATCCGCCGGTTTTGACACCGACAGTAACTCTTGGCTGGGTGCTCGAGGCCGTATTCTTTGGCTGCCAAGACATCAGTCCACCTGTCAATGAGCATGTCTTGATCAGCTTGGAGCTGCTGCTTCTTCTTCTTCTTCAGGCTTCTTGCAGTGGCCATTAGCTGGCACTTGAAGCGCTCCTGCTTGAGGGGTGCCTCAGGCACGATGAAGTCCTCATTGCCGAGGCTCTCATCATCCTCGGAGATTAGACGATAACTATCATCATCTGGGTCATTGGGCATGGCCTATTCATTAGGGTTATCTTGCCCGTTGTCATGTTCCTCCTATTCGGATGCAGCCCCGGCAGGGTCTTCATTGTTTTCGGCGTCGCCCGGAGTACTATTTTCTCCGGTGCCAGTGTTTCCATCTTGTGAGCGACGAGGCTTAGAGCGGCGTTTAGGGCGCCGACTGTTGGACTGTGTCACAGAAGGTTTATTCGCAACTGGATCTCCTTTGTTATCATCGCTAGCTTTCTTAGGTGTGTCGACCATATACACATCATACGAAGAGGTGGCCGTCCAACGTCCAATAAATGGCGGGTCTTGGCCTTGCTCCTTGTCAGCATCGTCGTCCATACCGTCGATGTCTTCGGAGTCGTAATCAAGCACGTCGGTTAAGTCATCGACCATGGCTATGAAGTGGGTGGTGGGTGGGAAGCAAAATTTCCCGTCATCAGCCTCTGGCTCGAACCGAACATAGTTCGGCTGTGAGTCCTTCTCCAAGGACAAATTCTTTAAGGAGTTTAGCACATCACCCAAAGGTGAGTGCTGGAAAACGTCTGCGGCGCTGAATTCGAGGATCGATGACCGATCTAGCTCGGTGTCCGCAGGCGTACACAGTCCGGAACTTATAGCCGGAGACTAGTCCTAAGTTCTGTTGACGCAAATATTGCAGGGTGTTGAGTCCGTGTGCAGCTCCAATGCTGCGGACTCTATAGCTTTGGATGGCTGTTGCAGCAACAGGAACCATCTCCTGGATGTGATCCGATGACAGATTTAAGTCATGTTCATCGGAGCGAGGGGGAGCGATCGCCGCGGTCTCAAATCCAATGAACATCAAGTCTCCACGGATATCCGTGACGTAGTTCAAGCTTCCAAATCTGACCTGATGGCCAAGGGCGTAGCTATCGACCTGCTCCAGATGGCCAAGCGAGTTGGCCCACAGTACGAAGCCGCCGAACACGAAAATCTGTCCGGGGAGGAAGGTTTCTCCTTGGACATCGTCACTATAGACGATCGAAGGGGCCATCAAACCTTTCGTCGACGGCATAGTGGAACTCTCAATGAAAGCACCAATGTCGGTGTCAAAACCGGTGGATCTCGGGTAGGGGGTCCCGAACTGTGCATCTAGGATCGATGGTAACAAGAGACGGGGGACACGATGTTTTACCCAGGTTCGGTCCCTCTCTATGGAGGTAGCCCTACTTCCTGCTTGATTGATCTTGATGAATATGAGTATTACAAGAGTTGATCTACCATGAGATCATAATGGCTAAACCCTAGACGCCTAGCCTCTATGACTATGGTAATGAATATCCTTTCCGGACTAACCCCTCCGATTTATATAAACACCGGGGGTCTAGGGTTTACATAGAGTCGGTTACATAAGAAGGAATCTTCGTAATCGGTCGCAAAGCTTGCCTTCCACGCCAAGAAGAGTCCAATCCAGACACATGTACAGTCTTCGGCCTTCATGTCTTCATAGCCCATCAGTCCGGCCCATGGATAACGGGCCAGACGCCTGAGGACCCCTTAGTCCAGGACTCCCTCAGGGATGCCCAAGGCACCCCAAGGTAATATTCAAGGACAACCAAGAGCCTAAGCTTGGGGATGCCCCGGAAGGCATCCCCTCTTTCATCTTCGTTCATCGGTAACCTTACTTGGAGCTATATTTTTAGTCACCACATGATATGTGTTTTGCTTGGAGGATCATTTTCTTTTATTAGGATTTGCTTGCTGTTATTTAGAGTAATTTTTTGCATCTTTTACTTCAATAAAAAGGTCAAGTATAGCCTTTACCATGCTTATTTTGCAAGTCCATATGTTATTGTTTTAAAAATAGAAAGTTTGCTGTTATGTTTTGAATATTTGTGAATAGTTAGAACATGATAAAATCTTGAAATGTTTACACAATGAGTAACAATAAATTATATACATGTGGTAATTTTTAAGAATTTTTGGAGTTAAAGAACTATGATTCCTCTTGCATTCTTTACAGACTGTTCTGTTTAGACAGATTGCTGTTATGTTTGCATGTCTTTTCTTGTTTAATGATTCTATTTGAGGATAGGAGTATTAAATATGCAGAGGCATTTAGTAGGCAATATCAAATTATAATTTTAGTGATTTTCTACAGTAGAGTATGATAAGGTTTAGCATGGATTTATACTAACTTATCTCACGTGTTCTTGTTGAGTTTTGTGTGGATGAAGTTTTTAAGATTTAGGAAAACCTCGATATGAAAGGAATTAAGTAGACACAAAAGCTCAAGCTTGGGGATGCCCCAGTTGGCATCCAATATTTATTCTTCAACAACTATCGGTCAGTTTTGGTTGAGCCTAAGTTTTTGCTTCTTTACATGATATGTGCTATCCTTGCAATGTCATTTTATTTTGTTTTGCTTGTTGTTTGAATAAAGTACTTAAGATCTGAAATTTTATTTATGAGAAGGAGTCTTCACGTAGTTACATAATTATTCAACTACTCATTGATCTTCACTTATATCTTTTGGAGTAGTTTGTCATTTGCTCTAGTGCTTCACTTATATCTTCTTAGAGCACGGCGGTAGTTTTATTTTGAAGAAATTGTTGAAATCTCATGCTTCACTTATATTATTTTGAGAGTATCTAAATAGCATGGTAATTTGCTCAGGTTATGAATTTAGTCCTAATATTGTGGGCATCCAAGAGGGATATAATAAAAACTTTCATATAAAGTGCATTGAATACTATGAGAAGTTTGATTCCTTATTATTGTTTCGAGATATGAAGATGGTAATATTAGAGTCATGCTAGTGAGTAGTTGTGAATTTGAGAAATACTTGTGTTAAGGTTTGTGAGTCCCGTAGCATGCACGTATGGTGAACCATTATGTAACGAAGTTGGAGCATGAGATATTTTTGGATTGTCTTCCTTATGAGTGGCGGTCGGGGACGAGCGATGGTCTTTTCCTACCAATCTATCCCCTAGGAGCATGCTTGTAGTACTTTGTTTCGATATCTAGTAGATTTTTGCAATAAGTATGTGAGTTCTTTATGACTAATGTTGAGTCCATGGATTATACGCACTTTCATCCTACCACCTTTGCTAGCCTCTATAGTACCGCGCAACTTTCACCAGTACCATAAACCCACCATACAACTTCCTCAAAGAAGCCACCATACCTACCTATTATGGCATTTCCATAGCCATTCCGAGATATATTGCCATGCAACTTTCCACCATTTCGTTTATTATGACACGCTTCATCAATTGTCATATTGCTTTGCATGATCATGTAGTTGACATTGTATTTGTGGCTGATACGTCTCCAATATATCTATAATTTTTGATTGTTCCATGCTATTATATTATCTGTTTGGATGTTTAATAGGCTTTAATATACCTTTTTATATTATTTTTGGGACCAACCTACTAACCAAAGGCCTAGTGCAAATTGCTTTTTTTGCCTATTTCAGTGTTTCGCAGAAAAGGAATATCAAACGGAATGAAACCTTCGGGAGAGTTATTTTTGGAAGAAACGCAATCCAGGAGACTTGGAGTGGACGTCAAGGAAGAAACAAGGCTGCTACATGGTAGGAGGGCGCGCCCCCAACCTCATGGGCCCCTCATGGCTCCACCGACCCACTTCTTTCGCCTATATATACTCATATACCCCAAAAAACATCCGAGAGCACCACGAAACCCTATTTCCACTGCCACAACCTTCTCTACCCGTGAGATCCCATCTTGGGGCCTTTTCCAGCGCTCTGCCGGAGGGGGAATCGATCACGGAGGGCTTCTACATCAACACCATAGCCTCTTCGATGATGTGTGAGTAGTTTACCGCAGACCTTCGGGTCCATAGTTATTAGCTTGATGGCTTCTTCTCTCTCTTTGGATCTCAATACAAATTTCTCCTCGATTCTCTTGGAGATCTATTTGATGTAATTCTTTTTACAGTGTGTTTGTCGAGATCCGATGAATTGTGGGTTTATGATTAAGATTATCTATGAACAATTTTTGATTCTTCTCTGAATTCTTTTATGCATGATTTAATATCTTTTTAGCCTCTTCGAATTATCAGTTTGGTTTGGCCTACTAGATTGATCTTTCTTGCAATGGGAGAAGTGCTTAGCTTTGGGTTCAATCTTGCGGTGTCCTATCCTAGTGACAGTAGGGGTAGCAAGGCACGTATTGTATTGTTGCCATCGAGGATAAAAAGATGGTGTTTATATCATATTGCTTGAGTTTATCCCTCTACATCATGTCATCTTGCCTAATGCGTTACTATGTTCTTGTGAACTTAATACTCTAGATGCATGCTGGATAGCGGTCGATGGGTGGAGTAATAGTAGTAGATGCAGAATCGTTTCGGTCTACTTGTCGCGGACGTGATGCCTATATACATGATCATGCCTAGATATTCTCATAACTATGCTCTTTTCTATCAATTGCTCGACAGTAATTTGTTCACCCACAGTAGAATTTCCTATCTTGAGAGAAGCAACTAGTGAAACCTTTGGCCCACGGGTCTATCTTCCATCACATTATTTTCCTATGAACTTGCTATTTCTATCGTTGTTTATTTTGCAATCTTTATTTTCCAATCTATACAATAAAAATACCAAAAATATTTATCTTATTATCTCTATCATATTTCACTTTTGTAAGTGACCGTGAAGGGATTGACAACCCCTTTATCGTGTTGGTTGCGAGGTTCTTGTTTGTTTGTGCAGGTACTAGGGACTTGCGTGTTACCTCCTACTGGATTGATACCTTGGTTCTCAAAAATTGAGGGAAATACTTACGCTACTTTGCTGCATCACCCGTTCCTCTTCAAGGGAAAACCAACGCATGCTCAAGAGATAGCAGTGGCAAAGCCACCTTCCATAATTCTTTCATACATGTTACTCTTGATTCATTGCACATCCCGGTACACCATCGGAGGCATTAATATAGAGTCATATTTTGTCTAAGTATCGAGTTGTAATTCTTGAGTTGTAAGTAAACAAAAGTGTGATGATCTTCATTATTAGAGCATTGTCCCATGTGAGGAAAAAAAGAGAAAGTCCAAAAAAAGAGAAGACGCAAAAAAACAAAAAAATAAGAGAAAAAGAGAGAAGGGGCAATGCTACTATCCTTTTACCACACTTGTGCTTTAAAGTAGCACCATGATCTTCATGATAGAGAGTCTCCTCTCTTGTCACTTTCATATACTAGTGGGAATTTTCATTATAGAACTTGGCTTGTATATTCCAATGATGGGCTTCCTCAAATGCCATAGGTCTTCATGAGCAAACAAGTTGGATGCACACCCACTTAGTTTCTTTTTGAGCTTTCATACACTTATAGCTCTAGTGCATCTGTTGCATGGCAATCCCTACTCACTCACATTGATATCTATTGATGGGAATCTCCATAGCCCATTGATACGCCTAGTTGATGTGAGACTATCTTCTCCTTTTTGTCTTCTCTACAACCACATTCTATTCCACCTATAGTGCTATGTCCATGGCTCATGCTCATGTATTGCATGAAAGTTGAAAAGGTTTGAGAACATCAAAAGTATGAAACAATTGCTTGGCTTGTCATCAGGGTTGTGCATGATTTGAATATCTTGTGTGATGAAGATGGAGCATAGACAGACTATATGATTTTATGGGGATGAACTTTCGTTGGCCATGTTATTTTGAGAAGACATGATTGCTTTATTAAGATGCTTAAAGTATTATTGTTTTATGTCAATATTAAACTTTTGTTTTGAATCTTATGGATCTGAATATTCTTTCCACAATAAAGAAGATTACATTGATAAATATGTTAGGTAGCATTCCACATCAAAAATTCTGTTTTTATCATTTACCTACTCGAGGACAAGCAGGAATTAAGCTTGGGGATGCTTGATACGTCTCTAACATATCTATAATTTTTTATTGTTCCATGCTATTATATTATCCATCTAGGATGTTTTATATGCATTTATATGCTATTTTATATGATTTTTGGGACTAACCTATTAACCTAGAGCCCAGTGCCAGTTTCTGTTTTTTCCTTGTTTCTGAGTTTTACATAAAAGGAATACCAAACAGAGTCCAATTGACGTGCCAATTTTGATGATTTTTATGGACCAAAAGAAGCCCCTGAAGTAAAAGAGTGGGGCCAGAAGAGTTCTGAGCCATCCACGAGGGTGGAGGGCGAGCCCTACCCAACGGGCTCGCCCCCTATCTCGTGGATGATTCGGAGACCCCCCCTGACGTGAGAGCGACACCAAAAATTCCTATAAATACAGAAACCCCAGAAAAGAAACCTAGATTGGGAGTTCCGCCGCCGCAAGCCTCTATAGCCACCAAAACCAATCGGGACCCTGTTCCGGCACCCTGCTGGAGGGGGGATCCATCACCGGTGGTCATCTTCATCATCTCAGCACTCTCCATGACGAGGAGTGAGTAGTTCACCCTCGGGGCTGAGGGTATGTACGAGTAGCTATGTGTTTGATCTCTCTCTCTCTCTCTCGCTCGCTCGTGTTCTTGATATGGCACGCTCTTGATGTACCGTGAGCTTTGCTATTATAGTTGGATCTTATGATGTTTCTCCCCCTCTATATCCTTGTGATGAATTGAGTTTCCCTTTGAAGTTATCTTATCGGATTGAGTCTTCAAGGATTTGAGAACACTTGATGTATGTCTTGCATGTGCTTATCTATGGTGACAGTGGGATATTCACGTGATCCACTTGATCTATGTTTTGGTGCCAACTTGCAAGTTTTGTGACCTTGTGAACTTATGCATAGGGGTTGGCACATGTTTTCGTCTTGACTCTCCGGTAGAAACTTTGGGGCAATCTTTGAAGTCCTTTGTGTTGGTTGAATAGATGAATCTGAGATTGTGTGATGCATATCGTATAATCATACCGGCGGATACTTGAGGTGACATTGGAGTATCTAGGTGACATTAGGGTTTTGGTTGATTTGTGTCTTAAGGTGTTATTTTACTACAAACTCTAGGGCTGTTTGTGACACTTATAGGAATAGCCCAATGGATTGATTGGAAAGAATAATTTGAGGTGGTTTCGTACCCTACAATAATCTCTTCGTTTGTTCTCCGCTATTAGTGACTTTGGAGTGACTCTTTGTTGCACGTTGTGGGATTGTTATTTTTGTTGAGAGAACTTGCACTAGTGAAAGTACGAACCCTAGGCCTTGTTTCGAAGCATTGCAATACCATTTGTGCTCACTTTTATCATTAGTTACATTGCTGTTTTTATATTTTCAGATTACAAAAACCTATATCTACCATCCATATTGCACTTGTATCACCATCTCTTCGCCGAACTAGTGCACCTATACAATTTACCATTGTATTGGGTGTGTTGGGGACACAAGAGACTCTTTGTTATTTGGTTGCAGGGTTGTTTGAGAGAGACCATCTTCATCCTACGCCTCCCACGGATTGATAAACCTTAGGTCATCCACTTGAGGGAAATTTGCTACTATCCTACAAACCTCTACACTTGGAGGCCCAACAACGTCTACACGAAGAAGGTTGTGTAGTAGACATCACTTGTCGCCTCCGTGCGTCACACACCACCTAGGTTTATGCGCAATATCGCTGGGTGGCAGGAAACAAGTGAGGAAATGGCGGGAAACAGTGGTGTGTTCATAAAACGCCATCAATTAATGGAAACATAGCATAGAAGGAACATCGAGCTAGCACAAGAAGTAGATGATGATTAGATGAACATGGACCACACTAGGGAACCCGTCAGTTATGAATTCATCAATCGCAAACGGTTGAATACTAGCAAGCGTTTGCCCACAACACACACGGCTTATTCCATCACAAACAGGTCAGATGGATCAACTGTATGCCACGTATCGCACATTGTCAAGAAGTAATGCGGTAGACCTTCTTTAACATGTGTTGAAAAAACAAGGACCTCGAGGCCAATGTCCAATAGATGTTGGGTAGAAGGAGCATATCACATACGTCTTATTAGAAGCAATCATCTGTGTTATTATTGGTCTTCGCACACATTTCTGATTACGGACTTGTTTGTCGCATATCTCACACATCTTGTTATATTGAACTGTTTCTGTTCTCTTGTCTCAACGCAAATAGTTCATCCGAGTGAACCGCATGCCATATATTGCACACACCTTGATCTGGCTGAATGTTTCTTTTGTGTTGCCTAATCACAAACAGTTCATCCGAGCGAACCGTATGCTGTATATCGCACACATCTTCATCTGGCTGCCCGTTTCTTTTGTTCCTCCTCATCGCAAACAGCTAATTGAACTGAATATGCCCTGCATCGCACACGCAACTAAAATCTGAACCGTGTTTGATGCATCCTCCATCGCAAACGTCTTGCACCTTTTTGACGTTTTTACACCACCGTTTGCGATTATTGCATCGCACACAATTTCATCGAAGGGTCTCTGATCGTAGTGTCACATTAGCAGCATCCTACAGTAGTGGTTGTGCAATGAAATTTCATCCTACTTGTGGTGCATTATTCGGTGTTAATTATGCTCCATGCTCACTTATGAGATTATTTGTTTCTTGGTTGGTCGCTTCTCAATCTTTTGCTAGCCTTCATTTTGCACTAAGTATGATCACTACTTATGCATCCAAAATCCTTTAAACTAGTTTTGCCACATGAGTCCACTATACCTACCTATACACGGTATTCTTTTGCCATTCTAAGCAAATTTGTATGCGCCATCTCTAATTTTCAAAATAAATTTCTCTTTGTGTGCTCGTACCGCTCACATGGCGGTGAGGAGTGGCCAATATTTTCCATGCTAGATGTGTTATTCTCACGATGAGTGTTTATTCACTTGTCATTGCATGAGAGTAATAAGGCAAAGGTATTAGGTATGACCAGTCCTGAAATGGAAAATGAATTTACTTTATGTTATCAAATAATAAATTCCTTTGAAAGTGTTGGTATGGAGGGCACCCGTGGATACGGTTAGCCATGGAAAGTGAAAGTATGGTGAGAAAACAAATAAACTTTATTTTCTGTTTGGGAACCGCCTATGATATATCTAGCACGGAAAGTGTTGGGAGCTCTAAGTCGTTTTTGTTGGTTGGAAAAGTATGCCTCTCAAAATGTTTTTATCTCTCAATTTTTGCTTTGAGCTCTGGCACCTCTACAAATCCCTACTTCCCTCCGTGAAGGGCCTTTCTTTTACTTTATGCAACTTTTAGTTTTAATTAGAGTCTCCATCTTCTCTTATAAAGCACCAACTAGGGGGCACTACGATCGTACTTGAGCATTGGGTCTAGTTAATATGCGAGTGTGATTCATGAATAGATAAATGATTGAGCATGATGGGCTAGGGATAACTTATTTTAGCATTGATATTTTGAAAGACAAGGTTTCTTGGTGATATGTTTGAGTATTGATGTCCTCATGTCAAATTATAGACTATTACTTTGAATCATTTAAGTCCAAATGTCCATGCTACAAAAGAAAAGAGTATATGATGAATATGATAGGTAGCATTCCACAACAAAAAATTCCATTCTAAATTGCTACTTTATCATGATAAGTTTTATGAGAAAGAGTTGTTGTTATGATGCTAGGAAAAGTGATTGAAATTATCATTGATCAAACTTATGCACTTTGCTAGCATTCACACTTCATAAATTATTTCTTTTATCATTTAACTACTCGAGGACGAGTAGGAATTAAGCTTGGGGATGCTGATACGTCTCCAACGTATCTATAATTTATGAAGTATTCGTGCCATGTTTACAACAATTTTATATGATTTTGGTATGATTTGCGTGGAACTAACCTAGACTGACGCTGTTTTCAGCAGAACTACCGTGGTGTTGTTTTTTGTGCAGAAATGAAAGTTCTCCAAACGAGCTGAAACTTTTTGATGATTTTTTGGAACAAAAGAGACCCCCGAAGCTTCGTGGAAGGGCTAGAAGAGCCACGAGGAGGTCACAACTCACCAGGGCGCACCTGGTGGGCCAGGCTCGCCTCGGTGGGTTGTGCTCACCTCGAGGCCCATCTTCGCATGAAATCGACGCCAGAAAATCCTATAAATAGAGAAACCATCAGAATTAAACCTATATCAGAAGTTCCGCCGCCGCAAGGCTCTGTAGCCACCAAAAACCAATCTAGACCCTTTCCGGCACCCTGCCAGAGGGAGGAATCATCTCCGGTGGCCATCTTCATCATCCCGGCAGCCACCACGATGAGGAGGGAGTAGTCCATCCTCGGGGCCGAGGGTTTGTACCAGTAGCTATGTGTTTAATCTCTCTCTCTCTCTCTTGTGTTCTTGATATGTCACAATCTTGATGTATCGCGGGCTTTGTTAATATAGTCGGATCATATGGTGTTTTCCCCTCTCTATCTTGTTGTGATGAATTGAGTTTTTCCCTTTGAGATTTCGTTGTTATTGGATTGAATACTTTTATGGATTTTATAACACTTGATATACGTCTTGCAATTGAATACTCGTGGTGACAATGGGGTATCGTATTGATTCACTTGATATATGTTTTGGCACTCAAGTCACGGATTCCCGAGGTGACATTGGGGTAATCTATGCATAGGGGTTGATGCACGTTCTTGTCTTTGTTTCTCTGGTAGAAATCTTGGGGCACTCTTTGAAGTTCTTTGTGTTGGATTGAGTATTATGAATATGAATTTCCTTTGGTGTTATTTTATTACAAACTCTAGGATAGATCGAACAGAAAGAATAGCTTTGTGTTATTTTAGTACGAACTCTTGAATAGATTGAATGGAAAGAATAGCTTTGAGGTGGTTTCGTACCCTACAAACAATTTATTCTTATGTTCTCCGCTAGATAGGAACTTTGGAGTAATTCTTGATTGCATGTTGAGGGATGGTTATATGATCCAATTATATTAGCATTGTTGAGAGATTGCACTAGCGAAATTACGGACCCTTGGCCTCATTGTCAAGCATTGCAATACCGTTTTGTGCCTGTTTACTATTTGCTACCTTGCTATTTTTATTTATTCAAATTATAACAATATATTTCTACCATCCATATTACACTTTTATCACCATCTCTTCGCTGAACTAGTGCACATATACAATTTTCCATTGTATTGGGTGTGTTGGGGACACAAGAGATTTCTTGTATTTGGTTGCAGGGTCGTTTGAGAGAGACCATCTTCATCCTACACCTCTCACAGATTGATTAACCTTAGGTCATCCACTTGAGGGAAAATTGCTACTATCCTACAAAAGTCTGCGCTTGGAGGCCCAACACGTGTCTACTAGAATAAAGTTCCGTAGTAGACATCACTGATCCGATCTAGGAGTGGGTGTCTTGGGTTGAGCTGACAGCTACGGAAAACTGGCAGAGGATTCTCACCCGCTGGAGAGGTGTTTTGGCAATAGAACCAAGTTTGATTCCAATCTTTGGGGTGACTGTGAAGTGCAACTGAAGGAAAGACAACATCTCTTCGTCTCTGGATAGAAATTCCGCCAAGTTCAAGGCTGGGCCTGTATGTCATCTGCGTTTGGCAGTTCAGATAATAATATTCTCTGAAGAGGTCAACACTTGGCTCCTCTTGAAGGTATACTTCCCAAAAGACTTGAAAATTGCAGATGTTGGATACTGAGTTGGGTCCAATATCTTGAGGGTGAAGCTGATAGAAGTTCAGAACATCATGGAAGAACTTTGAGCCGGGCAGTGAGAATCCTCGGAGCGTGTGATCAGGAAAAAACTATAACTTCTCTTTCCTTTGGTTGAGGTGGAACCTTAGCTCCCGGAACCCACCAATGGATGGCATCTTTCGATGGCAAGATGCCCATATCAACAAACTCTTGGAGAGATCATTCCGTGACAGTGGAAATGACCCAGTCATAGGAGGTGACGGTCTTAGTCATTTATATCAGGAGGAAGCCTAGAAAGGAAGTTATGGCGGGTTAAAATCATGATGATAAGCCGCCCAATAGCTATGAGAAGGCAATTTTATTATGCAAAAATGATTAATGTACAAATACTAAATGGTATGGAAGGAGATATAGCATGGCTAAATCGGCCAGACACGGTTGGGTGATATCAACATTGATGGATGTCGGTGGTTTAAACATTTCATAAGTAAACCGACTAGCATTTGGCAGGTTACAAAGTATCATTTGAGCCGCCCATACAGAAGTGATCAAGCAGATATTTATAGATCTAGAGATGAATGAAATCTCACTAAGTGCTAAGCAAACAAGTTTTACAGATTCTGTTTACAATTTTGGATATATGCCAGTTCGAAAATAGGTGGAAATTGATAAAACCTAATATGCAGAGGATGAACTGTTGTGAATCTCAACAGAAGGTAATGGATCTATAGTTGATAGCAGGCATTAAAGCAGTCAAAACAAGACTTTGGCATCGCATCTAGGCTCAACTAAACGACATGGATGATGAACTTCGACGAACACCGAAGAACTAGGCAAACCCTAATGTAGATTAGAAGTAAGGGGGATGGGTACCTGGTGATGCCGATGAACAGCAGAGGGGTGATGACCCACAAGTATAGGGGATCTATCGTAGTCCTTTCGATAAGTATGAGTGTCGAACCCAACGAGGAGTAGAAGGAAATGATAAGCAGTTTTCAGTAAGGTATTCTCTGCAAGCACTGAAATTATCGGTAGCAGATAGTTTTATGATAAGGTAATTTGTAACGGGTAACAAGCAATCAAAGTAAATAAGGTGCACCAAGATGGCCCAATCCTTTTTATAGCAAAGGACAAGCCTGGACAAGCTCTTGTAGAAAGGAAAGCACTCCCGAGGACACATGGGAATTATCGTCAAGCTAGTTTTCATCACACTCATATGATTCACGTTCGGTACTTTGATAATTTGATATGTGGGTGGACCGGTGCTTGGGTGCGGCCCTTCCTTGGACAAGCATCCCACTTATGATTAACCCCTCTTGCAAGCATCCACAACTACAAAAGAAGTATGAAGGTAAACCTAACCATAGTATGAAACATATGGATCCAAATCAGCCCCTTACGAAGCAACGCATAAACTAGGGTTTAAGCTTCTGTCACTCTAGCAACCCATCATGTACTTATTACTTCCCAACGCCTTCCCCTAGGCCCAAACAATGGTGAAGTGTCATTTAGTCGACATTCACATGACTCCACTAGAGGAGAGACAACATACATCTCATCCAAATATCGAACGAATACCAAATTCACATGACTACTTATAGAAAGACTTCTCCCATGTCCTCAGGAACAAACGTAACTACTCACAAATCATATTGATGTTCATAATCAGAGGGGTATTAATATGCATAAAGGATCTAAACATATGATCTTCCACCAAATAATCCAACTAGCATCAACTACAAGGAGTAATCAACACTACTAGTAACCCACAGGTACCAATCTGAGGTTTTGAGACAATGATTGGGTACAAGAGATGAACTAGGGCTTGAGACGAGATGGTGCTGGTGAAGATGTTGATGGAGATTGACCCCCTCCCGCTGAGAGGATCGATGGTGATGACGATGGTGACGATTTCCCCCTCCCGGACGGATGTTTCCCCGGCAGAACAGCTCCGCCGGAGCCCTAGATTGGTTCCGCCAAGGTTCCACCTCGTGGCGGCGGAGTTTCGTCCTGTGAGGTTGGTTATGATTTTTTCGCAGACGAAAGACTTCTTATAGCAGAAGATGGGCACCGAAGGCCTACCAGGGGGCCCATGAGGCAGGGGGGCACACCCATGGGGTAGGGAGCCCCCACCCTCGTGGATGGTGGGTGGCCCCCCTCTAGTGCTTCCTTCTCCCAATATTTTTTATATATTATGAAACTGACTTCCGTGGTGTTTCAGTAGTTTTGGAGTTGTGCAGAATAAGTCTCTAATATTTGCTCCTTTTCCAGCCCAGAATTCCAGCTGCCGGCATTCTCCCTCTTCATGTAAACCTTGTAAAATGAGAGAGAATATGCATAAGTATTGTGATATAATGTGTAATAACAGTCCATAATGCAATAAATATCGATATAAAAGCATGATGCAAAATGGACATATCAACTCCCCCAAGCTTAGACCATGCTTTTCCTCAAGTGGAAGCCGATATCGAAAAATATGTCCACATGTTTAGAGATAGAGGTGTCGATAAAATAAAATACGGACATGAGGGCATCATGATCATTCTTATAACAGCAACATATATATGTATATTGTCATATCATTTATTATGCTGAAGTAACAATTCATTCACAATTTCAAGTATGAATCAGAAACTTCATTGAAAACTAACAAACTATAATCTTAGCCATTGAAGCAATTGCAATTTATCATAACATTGGAAAGAGTCAACATAAGAGCTTTTCAGCAAGTCCACATACTCAACTATCATTTAGTCTTTCACAATTGCTAACACTCACGCAATATTTATGGGTATGAAGTTTTAGTCGAACACAGAGAAAGATAGGGGCTTATAGTTTTTCCTCCCAACCTTTTACCTCAAGGGTAATGTCAACAATAATAGTTCATGAAAACTCACATCCAATTAGCTATATATATCGGGATCTTTCCAACACATTGTGCTTGCCAAAGGATAAAATGTAAAAAGGAAAGCTGAAGATCACCATGACTCTTGTATGAAGTATAAGACAAGAATAAAAGATAGGCCCTTCGCAGAGGGAAGCAGAGGTTTTCATGTGCTTTTATGGTTGGATGCACAAAATCTTAATGCAAAAGAACGTCACTTTATATTACCACTTGTGATATGGACCTTTATTATGCAGTCTGTCGCTTTTATTTCTTCCACATCACAATATTGTATAAAGATTATTTTCTCCACACTAATAAATCATACATATTTAGAGAGCATTTTTTATTGCTTGCAAGAATGACAACTTACTTGAAGGATCTTACTCAATCCATAGGTAGATATGGTGGACTCTCATGGCAAAACTGGGTTTAAGGATATTTGGAAACACAAGTAGTATCTCTACTTGGTGCAGATAATTTGGCTAGCATGAAAGGGAAAGGCAAGCTCAACATGTTGGATGATCCATGACAATATAATTTATTTCGGATGTAAGAAAACATAACCCATTACGTTGTCTTCCTTGTCCAACATCAACTTTTTAGCATGTCATATTTTAATGAGTGCTCACAATCATAAAAGATGTCCAAGATAGTATATTTATATGTGAGAACCTATATTTATTTAGTACTTACTATTAATTGCAACTATGCCCAAAACTATGTTTGTCAACTCTCAACAACCTTTATTCATCATACTCTTTATATATGAAGTCATTACTCTCCATAAGATCCATATGATCTCTTTAATTCTTTTTATTCTTTCTCTCTTTTATTCCCTCATGATCATAGCAAGATAATCAAGCCCTTGACACAACACTAATATTTATTATATATAGCTCACGGACTCGATTACATAGAAGGATCATAAAGCAAAACTCAGAACTAGATCATACTAAAACTTTATTCTACTAGATAAAGATATTACCAAAAGTATCAAACTAATAAAAATGGTAAAGATAAAAGTGTGATGGTGATACGATACCGGGGCACCTCCCCCAAGCTTGGCAGTTGCCAAGGGGAGTGCCCATACCCATGTGTTTATATCTCCTTCGGAGGTGGTGATGATGGAGTTGTTGATGATGTAGGCTTGTCGTCCATCTTCCAAGACATAGGCTCACCATCATAGAAGGATGATCGAGTCCCCGGGATTCACGAATCTGTAGCCAAACTCATCCTCATGAATCTATATTCATACTCACAGTTTTGGTTTTGCAGGTCATAGATCTGGGCTTGGAGATGCTCGATTTTCTCGTGAAGCTTGAAGATGGTCTCCCAGATGTTTCGGGCATCTAGCTTGGTGTTGTTGGTGAACTCCGTGATCATTATGTGGTTGGCTTCGAGTCCACGTTCCACCGTCTCCTGGCACTTGAAAACTTTTTGCTCCACTACTTCGAGTCTTGTCTCCACGCTTCCGGTCCTCCTTGGTCCCTCAACATCACGGATGTGCAGCAACCCCTCACGCATCTCAATGGTTTCAGGATGTTGCAGCACTTCCGCGAGGTAGGGGTTGATGACCTTCTCGAAGAACTTGTCCTTGGCGGTACTTGGAGACGTCATGGTGATCTAGATCTATCAGAAAAATAGCTCGAAACAAAAATAGAGGATATTTGCGTGGTACGGTGGTCAAAACCTCCGGGAGATTATATAATGAATTTTTACCGACCAAAAGTAGTATCGTGCAAAAAAACGGAGTCCGGAGAGCACACGAGTTGCCCACGAGGCAGGGGCATGCCCTCCACCCTCGTGGATGCCTCATGTCCTTCCCGCACTACTTATTATTTTCCTATTTTCTTAAATATTCCAAAACGGAGAAAAATTGCTATTAGAACTGTTTTGGAGTCGGTTTACTTACCGTACCACATACATATTCCTTTTCGGAGCCTGAAACTTTCTGGAAAGTGTCCCTTATGTATTCCTCCGGGGTTACGGTTTCAATAACATTAGTTTCAACATTTATGGGATTACTTGAGATATAATGTTTGATTCTTTGACCGTTCACCACCCTCGGATTTGTGCCTTCGAAGTTGTTGATTTTTATGGCACCGGAACAATAGACCTCCTCGATGACATAAGGACCGTCCCATTTAGAGAGGAGTTTTCCTGCAAAAAATTTTAAACAAGAGTTGTATAACAATACAGAATCACCTACATTAAACTCACGTTTTTGTATCCTTCTATCATGCCATGTTTTAACTTTTTCTTTAAACAGTTTGGCATTCTCATAGGCCTGGGTTCTCCATCCATCAAGTGAGCTAATGTCAAAAAGCCTCTTCTCACCGGCAAGTTTGAAATCATAATTGAGCTATTTAATGTCCCAATATGCCTTATGTTCTAGTTCGAGAGGTAAGTGACATGCTTTACCATAAACCATTTTATACGGAGACATGCCCATAGGATTTTTATATGCAGGTCTATAGGCCCATAATGCATCATCAAGTTTCTTTGACCAACTCTTTCTAGATCTATTAACAATCTTTTGCAAAATTAATTTAAGCTCTCTATTACTTAATTCTACTTGACCACTAGACAGCGGATGATATGGGGATGCAATTCTATGATTGACATCATACTTAGCAAGCATCTTACAAAAAGCACCATGAATAAAATGTGAACCACCATTAGTCATTAAGTATCTAGGGACTCCAAACCTCAGAAAAATAACTTCTTTAAGCATCTGAATAGAGGTGTTATGATCAGCACTACTAGTTGGAATAGCTTCTACCCACTTAGTAACGTAATCAACAGCAACTAAAATATGTGTATACCCATTAGAGGAAGGAAGCAGTCCCGTATAATCAAAGCCCCAAACACCAAATGGTTTAATAACAAGTGAATAATTCATAGGCATTTCTTGACGTCTACTAATATTACCAATTCTTTGACATTCATCACAAGACAAGACAAACTTACGGGCATCCTTGAAGAGAGTAGGCCAATAAAACCGGATTGCAATACCTTATGTGCAGTTCTATCTCCAGCATGGTGTCCTCCATAAGCCTCGGAGTGACACTTGTGTAGGATATGTTCCTGTTCATGCTCAGGTACACAACATCTAATAACACAATCTACTCCTTCTTTATAAAGGTGTGGGTCATCCCAGAAGTAATGTCTTAAATCATAGAAAAACTTTTTCTTTTGTTGGTATGTGAAACTAGGTGGTATGAATTTAGCAACAATGTAATTAGCATAATCAGCATACCATGGAGCAGTACGAGAAGCATTTATGACAGCTAGTTGTTCATCAGGAAAGCTATCATCAATAGGTAGTGGGTCATCAAGGACATTCTCTAACCTAGACAAGTTGTCTGCAATGGGGTTCTCAGCTCCCTTTCTATCAATAATATGCAAATCAAATTCTTGTAGCAAGAGAACCCATCTAATAAGTCTAGGTTTAGCATCTTTCTTTTCCGTAAGATATTTGATAGCAGCATTATCAGTGTGAACAGTTACTTTAGAATCAACAATATAAGGTCTGAACTTGTCACAAGCGAATAATGCTAAAAATTCTTTTTCAGTAGTAGCATAATTTAGTTGGGCACTGTCTAGAGTTTTACTAGCATATTGGATAACATTTAATTTCTTATCAACTCTTTGTCCTAGAATAGCACCTACAGCATAATCACTAGCATCACACATAATTTCAAAGGGTAAATTCCAATCAGGAGGCTGAACAATAGGTGCATAAATCAAGGCTGTCTTAAGTATTTCAAATGCTTCTACACAATCATCATCAAAGACAAATGGGACAACTTTTTGTAAGAGATTAGTTAGAGGCCTGGAAATTTTTGAGAAGTATTTAACTAACCTCCTATAAAACGGCATGACCAAGGAAACTTCTTATACCTTTAATGTCCTTAGGACATGACATCTTTTCAATAACATCAACTTTAGCTTTATCAACTTCAATACCTCTTTCAGAAATTTTATGCCCCAAGACAATACCTTCATTAACCATAAAGTGGCACTTTTCCCAATTCAAGACAAGATTAGTTTCTTCACATCTCTGCAAAACTCGATCAAGGTTGCTTAAGAAATCATCAAAAGAAGTTCCATATACGGAGAAATCATCCATGAAAACCTCAACAATCTTTTCACAAAAACCAGAGAATATAGCAGTCATACATCTTTGAAATGTAGAAGATGCATTGCATAAACCAAAAGGCATAAGTCTATAAGCAAAGGTACTGAAAGGGCAAGCAAAAGTTGTCTTTTCTTGATCCTCTTTTGACACAAGTATTTGTTTGGATAATATTTCTAGCATTTGATCTATAAAAGGTAAAGGGTAATGATCCTTTTTATTAGCTTTATTTAATTTGCAGAAATCAATTACCATTCTAGAACCTGTAACAATTCTTTATGGGATCAATTCATCTTTATCATTAGGAACGACAGTAATACCTCCCTTCTTAGGGACACAGTGGACATGACTTACCCACTGACTATCAGCCACGGGATAAATTATACTACCTCCAGAAGCTTTAGTATTTCTTTTCTTACCACTTCTTTCATCTTAGGATTTAACTGTCGTTGGTGATCAACAACCGGTTTCACGTCTTTCTCCAATTTTATTTTGTGCTGGCATAGAGTGGGAGTAATGCCCTTAAGATCATCAAGAGTATATCCAATAGCAGCATGGTGCTTCTTCAGAGTTTTCAATAATTTATTTTCTTCATTCTCTGAAAGGTTAGCACTGATAATAATAGGATATATCTTTTTCTCCTCAAGATAAGCATATTTAACAGTATCAGGTAATGGTTTAAGCTCAAACACGGGATCACACTTAGGTGGAGGAGGATCCCCTAGGATTTCAACAGGGAAGTTGTGTTTCAAAATAGGTCCATGTTTAAAGAATATTTCATCTATTTCCCTTCTTTAATTCATAAACATATCATTTTCATGGTCGAGCAAATATTGTTCTAAAGGATCATTAGGAGGTACGACAATAGAAGCAAGACCAATAATTTCATCTTTATTAGGCAACTCTTTATCATGGGGTTGTCTACAAAATTTAGCAAAATTAAACTCATGAGACATATCCCCCAAACCAATAGTAACAACATCCTTTTTGCAATCTATCCTAGCATTAACAGTATTCAAGAAGGGTCTACCAAATGTAATGGGACAAATGTTATCTTGTGGGGAACCAAGAACAAGAAAATCAGCAGGATATTTGACTTTCCCACACAAGACTTCAACATCTCTAACAATCCCAACTAGTGAAATAGTGTCTCTATGGCAAGCTTAATTGTAACATCAATTTCCTCTATCTCAACAGGTGCAATATCATGCAAAATTTCATTGTATAAGGAATGAGGTATTGCACTTGCACTAGCACCCATATCACATAAGCCATGATAGCAATGATCTCCTATTTTAACAGAAATAACAGGCATGCCTACAACATGTTTATGTTTATTTTTAGTGTCAGGTCTAGCAATTCTAGCAACTTCATCACAGAAGTAAATAACATGCCCATCAATATTATCGGCCAAGAGATCTTTAACCATAGCAATACTAGGTTCAACTTTAGTTTTCTCAGAGGGTGTAGGTTTTCTAGTATTACTCTTACAAACCACAGTTGAAGCTTTAGCATGATCCTTTATTCTAACAGGGAAAGGGGGTTTCTCAATATAAGCAGTAGGAACAAAAGGATCAACATTATAAGTGATAGTCTTTTCTTCAACTTTAATAGGTGCAACTACTTTTACATCAATGGGGGGATTATATTTGAACCACTTATCCTTAGGGAGATCAACATGAGTAGTAAAGGATTCACAGAAAGAAGCTACTATCTCAGAGTCAAGTCCATATTTAGTGCTAAATTCACGGAAAACATCGGTATCCATAAAAGATTTAACACAATCAAACTTGGGTGTTATAACTGACTCGTGACCTTTGTCAAGATCCCAATCTTCAGAGTTGTGTTTAATTATTTCAAGTAAATCCCATTCCCATTTGAATTCAATAGTGTTCATCATAAAAGAGCCAGTACAAGAAGTATCGAGCATGGAGCGATTGTTGAGAGAAAGCCGAGCATAAAAATTTTAAATAATAATTTCTCTTGAGAGATCATGATTGGGGCATGAATATAGCATTGACTTAAGCCTCCCCCAAGCTTGAGCGATGCTTTCTCCTTCGCAAGGCCAAAAATTATATATATAATTACGATCACGATGAACAAGATGCATAGGATAAAACTTCTGATGAAATTCCAGTTTCAATCGGTTGTAGTTCATGATCCCATATCATCACATAGCCTAAAGCATGTCAATGCCTTTCCCTTAAAAGATAAAGGGAAGACCTTGATAACATCCTCGGGCATACCTGCAAGCTTAAATAATTCACAAACTTCATCCACATAGATTAGGTGCAAATCAGGATGTAATGTACCATCACCTGTGAAAGGATTAGCTAGCAGTTTCTCTATCATACCCGAAGGAATTTCAAAGTAAACATTTTCAGTAGTTTCAGTAGGTTGAGGAGCAACTCTTTGCTCTACTGGTCGGGGTGAAGATACCCCGAACAAGCCCCTCAAAGGATTTTGTTCCATACTAACAAGTGATAGTAAATTTCAGCACACTATATAAATTTTTCCTTACCAAATTCCACCTACGAAAGGCGCTTCACTCCCTGGCAACAACGTCATAAAAGATTCTTGATGACCCACAAGTATAGGGGATCTATCATAGTACTTTCGATAAGAAAGAGTGTCGAACCCAACGAGGAGCAGAAGGAAATGATAAGCAGTTTTCACTAAGGTATTCTCTACAAGCACTGAAGTTATCGGTAACGGATAGTTTGTGATAAGGTAATTTGTAACGGGTAACAAGTAATAAAATTCAAGAAGGTGCAGCAAGATGGCACAATCCTTTTTGTAGCAAAGGAGAAGCCTAGACAAACTCTTGTATAAAGGAAAACGCTCCGAGGACACATGGGAATTATTGTCAAGCTAGTTTTCATCACACTCATATGATTCACGTTCGGTACTTTGATAATTTGATATGTGGGTGGACCGGTGCTTGGGTGCTGCCCTTCCTTGGACAAGCATCCCACTTATGATTAACCCCTCTTGCAAGCATCCGCAACTACAAAAGAAGTATTAAGGTAAACCTAACAATAGTATGAAACATATGGATCCAAATCAGCCCCTTACGAAGCAACACATAAACTAGGGTTTAAGCTTCTGTCACTCTAGAAACCCATCATCTACTTATTACTTCCCAATGCCTTCCCCTAGGCCCAAACAATGGTGAAGTGTCATGTACTCGACGTTCACATGACACCACTAGAGGAGAGACAACATATATCTCATCAAAATATCGAACGAATACCAAATTCACATGACTACTTATAGCAAGACTTCTCCCATGTCCTCAGGAACAAACGTAACTACTCACAAATCATATTCAAGTTCATAATCAGAGGGGTATTAATATGCATAAAGGATCTGAACATATGATCTTCCACCAAATAAACCAACTAGCATCAACTAAAAGGAGTAATCAACACTACTAGTAACCCACAGGTACCAATCTAAGGTTTTGAGACAAAGATTGGATACAAGAGATGAACTAGGGTTTGAGATGAGATGGTGCTGGTGAAGATGTTGATGTAGATTGACCCCCTCCCACTGAGAGGATCGATGGTGATGATTTCCCCCTCCCGGAGGGAAATTTCCTCGGTAGAACAGCTCTGCCGGAGCCCTAGATTGGTTCCGCCAACGTTCTGCCTCGTGGCGGCGGAGTTTCATCCCGTGAGCTTGCTTATGATTTTTTTCCCGGATGAAAGACTTCATATAGCAGACGATGGGCACCGGAGGCCTGCCAAGCGGCCCACGAAGCAGGGGGCATGGCCAGGGGGTAGGGCGCGCCCCCACCCTCGTGGATGGTGGGTGGCCCCCCTCTGGTGCTTCCTTCGCCCAATATATTTTATATATTCTGAAACTGACTTCCTTGGAGTTTCAGGAGTTTTGGAGTTATGCAGAATAGGTCTCTAATATTTGCTCCTTTTCCTGCCCAGAATTCCAGCTGTCGGCATTCTCCCTCTTCATGTAAACCTTGTAAAATGAGAGAGAATAGGCATAAGTATTGTGAAATAATGTGTAATAACAGCCCATAATGCAATAAATATCGATATAAAAGCATGATGCAAAATGGACGTATCAAGGGGTTTCGCTGTTTTTTGGTCGAGATCAGGTTGATGCAGCGGCCAGTTTGATGCAGTCGATGGGGGCGGCGGAGCTCCAGTGGTGTCGGTCATCATGAGGAGGAAGAAGAAGAGTCATAGGAAGGGGTAAAAAAGAAAAAGAGGGCCCCCTGTCCCTGTTGGTGTTCTGGAACGGGGGTCCCCAGACTTGCCTGCCTGCAGCTAACGGTGTGGCTTTGCTAGCAGGCCTGTACGGCCCATCTTCATCAACAAGGAACAAGACCCTCGCGTGGGGCCAAGCCTCGTGAGGCAGAAGACACGAGACCTCCTCAGGAGCGGCCTCACTAGGCTGGCTCGTGAGGTGCGGAGAGTTCAAGGCCAGGCAAACCTCGCGAGGTTCTCGTGACGTAAGCCATGACGATCGAGACCAGGCGGGCGCTAGGCGGGCCCCAGCGTGCGCAACATCCTTGTTTCCTCTTTGGTGCTAAGGGGGCAAGCGCAAGCGCGGAGTACCTGGGAACCAAGCAAAGGTTTCCATATTGGTGCAACAAGACCAACACCAGAAGGATGGCTAGATGGAGGTCACCGTGGAGCCCAAGACGGCGTCACCACCAGAGCCTTTGGCAGGCGAAGACTTCTTTCGTCAGGATAGCTTGTACTAGCTGTCTCCTTTCAAATTGGCCGTTGTTGGCTCCCTTCCCGCTCAATATTTGGGGAGAGGACCAAGGCAAATATAAATAGAACTAGACACCACCATAGCTAGAGAGAAGATATCTAAGATTGGAGCCACCACATCCTCGGCGGCACACCCACCAAGCACAAGAACACCTCAACCTCAGGAGGTTGTTCTTCCCCTTGTACTATTCATCATCAGCCCAAGAGGCAATCCACCACCACCACACTAGAGTAGGGTATTACACCACAACGGTGGCCCAAACCAGTATAAATCTTGTGTCCTCTGTGTTGCGAGTTTGTCGAGTTAGTTTGTAAGATCTTAGCTAAGTTAGGACGTGGATCGATAGGGGGAAGATCTTCGCGTGCACCCCAGTGTTCAAACCTTAAGGGTTTTGCCGGAACTCGTGATCCGACATTTGGCGCACCAGGTAGGGTGCGCCGAAGCTTCCTTCCTGTCGCTTCATCGTCTCCATGGCGGACACATGTCGCGCCCGCGCCAAGCGCGGGGCTGCCCCTCGCCACCCGCGTTGCTCAGATGGCCCCTGTCGGCGGGTCACCCCGTCGCTCTCCGTCGCCTGCCGCCAACACCGCCACCGGCCCGGCGGGGAACGACAGGACGGCCGCACCGCCACTCCATCGCTGACTCCCGCTGGTTCGTCATCTCACGCTCATCGCGTTCCCGCGGACACACGGGACACGCTCCTCATGGCGCACGAGCTCCTGCGCTACCGCCTAGTCAATGACCTCTACGAGGACTAGCTTGACCGCATCGCCGAGCTTGTCCACGCCGCAGGGGGCTCCCCTGCGCCGGCCCACTCTTTGCCTCGCCCTCCTCCAGCCACGGGCGACGCAGCTCACGAAGCACCTCCACCACCTCTAAACCAAGACGGCGCCCTAGCGCCAAGGCACGCGGCTCCACGGCGAGACCCACCGCGGCCAGCGCCTGCGCATGAAGAAAGAAGCTGTCAAGAAGTCCCTCGACCGCAAGCGAACGCTCCTCCACTCCTCGCACCGCCGCACCATGATCGTTTGCTGCGGCAAGGCCCCGCGCCGCTTGCCGTAGTGGCGCACGGGCGCCAAGACCAAGCTCCACCTCCAAGGCGGGCTCCGGTGACCACGGCCATCTGCCGCGCCTTCACCCCCGAGCTGCGCAGCGTCGCCTGGCAGGGCAAGTTCAAGCCAGATCTGTCTCCTCACTACGACGGCACCCCCGACCCCACAGAGTTCCTGCAGCTCTACGAGCTGAGCATCGAGGCAGCCAACGGCAATGAGAAAGTCATGTGAACTGGTCTCCCATGGCTCTCAAGGATGGCCCCCGCTCCTGGCTCCTGAACCTGCCTCCAGGTTCGATTTCCTCCTGGGACGAGATGCGCAACCGCTTCATCGCCAACTTCCAGGGCACTCGCGACCGCCCCCCGGTCGCGGGCAACCTGCACCGCATCAAGCAACAACTAGGAGAGACCCTGTAGAAGTACATCCAGCACTTCAACAGCGCACGCATCAAGATCTCCAAGGTAACCGATGAGGCCATCATCTCAGCATTCTCCGACGGCGTCCGCGACGTCAAGATGAAGGAGGAGCTCGCCATCCATGAGGAGCTGTGCATGACCTTGGAGCTGTTCAACATCGCGACCAAGTGTGCAAGAGCTGAGGAGGGGCGCCTCTCCCTCCTCGAGCTCCCTACTGCGGACCCAGAGGAGAAGAAGACCAGGGCCAAGGACGTGAAGCGCAAGGGAGCAGCCGTGCTCCCGGCGGAGCCAGACACTAAGCGCGGTAGAGACCAGCCTGAGTCATCCTAGGGTAGCCGACCGTTCTGCGGCTTCCAGAACCTGGATACACACAACACCAACGACTGTCAAGATATCAGAGTCATTCGAGAAGGATGCTTCGGTCGACGCCCCGAGCGCACGATCGGGGCTACGGCCGATGAGGAGGACGCGGTGGCGGACGCTGGGACGACCGTGGCCCGCGCCAGGAGTGGCACGACCGGCCTCGTGAGGATCGCTGGTAGGACTAGCCTCGCGAGGGGGCCTGGAGGGACCAGCCTCGTGAGGCTCGTCCTCAACGCAACGTGTTGGGGAACGTAGCAGAAATTCAAAATTTTCCTACGAGTCACCAAGATCTATCTATGGAGAGACCAGCAACGAGGGAAGGAGAGTGCATCTACATACCCTTGTAGATCGCTAAGCGAAAGCGTTCAAGTGAACGGGGTTGATGAAGTCGTACTCGTCGTGATTCAAATCACCGATGATCAAGTGCCGAACGGACGGCACCTCCGCGTTCAACACACGTACGGAATGGAGACGTCTCCCATGCCTTGATCCAGCAAGGAGGAGGGAGAGGTTGATGGAGATCCAACAGCACGACGGCGTGGTGGAAGTAGCGGGATTCCAACAGGGCTTCGCTAAGCGCTGTGGGAGGAGGTAGATGTGTCACGGGAGGGAGAGGGAGGCGCCAGGCCTTAGATTGGTTTGCTCCTCCTTTTCCCCACTATATATAGGGCCAAGGGAGAGGGGGAGGCTCAGCCCTTGCCCCTTCCTCCAAGGAAGGGTGCGGCCAAGGGTGGGGAGGAGTCCATCCTCCCCAAGGCACCTCGGAGGTGCCTTCCCCCTTTAGGACTCTCCCCTTTTTCTCTTCTCTTGGCGCATGGGCCTCTTGGGGCTGGTGCCCTTGGCCCATGTAGGCCAAGGCACATCCCCTACAGCCCATGTGGCCCCCCGGGGCAGGTGGCCCCACCCGGTGGACCCCCGGGACCCTTCTGGTGGTCCCGGTACAATACCAATGACCCCGAAACTTGTCCCGATGGCCGAAATAGCACTTCCTATATATAATTCTTTACCTCCGGACCATTCCGGAACTCCTCGTGACGTCCGGGATCTCATCCGGGACTCCGAACAACTTTCGGGTTACCGCATACTAATATCTCTACAACCCTAGCGTCACCGAACCTTAAGTGTGTAGACCCTACGGGTTCGGGAGACATGCAGACATGACCGAGACGTTCACCGGTCAATAACCAACAGCGGGATCTGGATACCCATGATGGCTCCCACATGTTCCACGATGTTCTCATCGGATGAACCACGATGTCAAGGACTTAATCAATCCCGTATACAATTCCCTTTGTCTATCGGTATGTTACTTGCCCGAGATTCGATCGTCGGAATCCAATACCTAGTTCGATCTCGTTACCAGCAAGTCTCTTTACTCGTTCCGTAACACATCATCCCGTGATCAACTCCTTGGTCACAATGCGCATATGATGATGTCCTACCGAGTGGGCCCAGAGTTACCTCTCCGCTTACACGGAGTGACAAATCCCAGTCTTGATTCGTGCCAACCCAACAGACACTTTTGGAGATACCTGTAATGCACCTTTATAGTCACCCAGTTACGTTGTGACGTTTGATACACCCAAAGCACTCCTACGGTATCCGGGAGTTGCACAATCTCATGGTCTAAGGAAATGATACTTGACATTAGAAAAGCTTTAGCATACGAACTACACGATCTAGTGCTATGCTTAGGATTGGGTCTTGTCCATCACATCATTCTCCTAATGATGTGATCCCGTTATCAACGACATCCAATGTCCATGGTTAGGAAACTGTAACCATCTATTGATCAACGAGCTAGTCAACTAGAGGCTTACTAGGGACATGGTGTTGTCTATGTATCCACACATGTATCTGAGTTTCCTATCAATACAATTATAGCATGGATAATAAACGATTATCATGAACAAGGAAATATAATAATAACTAATTTATTATTGCCTCTAGGGCATATTTCCAACAGTCTCCCACTTGCACTAGAGTCAATAATCTAGTTCACATCGCCATGTGATTAACACTCACAGGTCACATCGCCATGTGACTAACACCCAAGAGTTTACTAGAGTCAGTAGTCTAGTTCACATCACTATGTGATTAACACTCAATGAGTTTTTTAGGTTTGATCATGTTTCTTGTGAGAGAGGTTTTAGTCAACGGGTCCGAACCTTTCAGATCCGTGTGTGCTTTACAAATCTCTATGTCATCTCCTAGATGTAGCTACCACGCTCTATTTGGAGCTATTCCAAATAACTGTTCTACTTGGAGCTATTCTAAATTGTTGCTCCATTATATGCATCCGGTATCTCTACTCAGAGCTATCCGGATAGGTGTTAAGCTTGCATCGACGTAACCCTTTACGACGAACTCTTTTTACCACCTCCATAACCGAGAAAATTCCTTAGTCCACTAGTTACTAAGGATAACTTTGACCGCTGTCCTGTGATTCATTCCTGGATCACTCTTGTACCCCTTGACTGACTCATGGCAAGGCACACTTCAGGTGCGGTACACAGCATAGCATACTGTAGAGCCTATGTCTTAAGCATAGGGGACGACCTTCGTCTTTTCTCTCTAATCTGCCGTGGCCGAGCTTTAAGTCGTAACTTCATACCTTATAACTCAGGCAAGAACTCCTTCTTTGACTGATCCATCTTGAACACCTTCAAGATCATGTCAAGGTATGTGCTCATTTTGAAAGTACCATTAAGCGTTTTGATCTATCCTTATAGATCTTGATGCTCAACGTTCAAGTAGCTTAATCCAGGCTTTCCATTGAAAAAACACTTTCCCAATAACCCTATATGCTTTCCAGAAATTCTACATCATTTCTGATCAACAATATGTCAACAACATATACTCATCAGAAATTCTATAGTGCTCCCACTCACTTCTTTGGAAATACAAGTTTCTCATAAACTTTGTGTACACCCAAAATCTTTGATCATCATCAAAGCATACATTCCAACTCCGAGATGTTTACTCCAGTCCTTAGAAGGATTGCTAGAGCTTTGCATACCTATCAGCATCTTTTAGGATTGACAAAACCTTTCGGTTTGTATCACATACAACCTTTCCTCAAAAACCGTCGAGGAAACAATGTTTTGACATCCTATCTGCAAGATTTCATAAATAATGCAGTAATCGCTAATATAATTCCAACAGACTCTTAGCATCGCTACGAGTGAGAAAGTCTCATCGTAGTCAACTCTTTGAACTTGTCGGAAAACATCTTAACGACAAGTCGAGCTTTCTTAATGGTGACATTTACCATCATTGTCCGTCTTCCTTTTAAAATCCATCTGTACTCAACAGCCTTACGACCATCAAGTAGTTCTTCCAAAGTCTACACTTTGTTTTCATGTATGGATCCTCTCTCGGATTATATGGCCTCGAGCCATTTATCGGAATCCAGGCCCACCATCGCTTCTCCATAGCTCATAGGTTCATTGTTGTCTAGCAACATGACTTCTAAGACAGGATTACGTACCACTCTGAAGTAGTACGCATCCTTGTCATCCTACAAGGTTTGGTAGTGAATTGATCTGAAGTTTCATGATCAATATCATAAGCTTCCACTTCAATTGGTGTAGGTGCCACAGGAACAACTCTTTGTGCCCTGCTATACACTAGTTGAAGTAACGGTTTAATAACCTCATCAAGTCTCCACCATCCTCCCACTCAATTCTTTCGAGAGAAACTTTTCCTCGAGAAAGGACCCGATTCTAGAAACAATCCTTTATTCCTTTCGGATCTGAGACAGGAGGTATACCCAACTGTTTTGGGTTGTCCTATGAAGATGCATTTATCTGCTTTGGGTTCGAGCTTATCGGCCTGAAACTTTTCCACATAAGCGTCGCAGTCCCAAACTTTTAAGAAATGACAGCTTAGGTTTCTCTAAACCATAGTTCATACGGTGTCATATCATCGGAATTACGTGGTGCCCTATTTAAAGTGAATGTGGTTGTCTCTAATGCCTAACCCATAAACTATTGTGGTAATTAGATAAGAGACATCATGGTATGCATCATATCCAATAGGGTGCAGTTATGATGTTCGGACACACCATCACACTATGGTGTTCCAGGCTGTATCAGTTGTGAAACAATTTCCACAATGTCTTAATTCTGTGCCAAACTCGTAATTCAGATATTCATCTCTATGATCATATCATAAATATTTTTATCCTCTTATCACGACGATCTTCCAACTTCACACTGAAATTACTTGAACCTTTCAATAATTCAGACTCGTGATTCATCAAGTAAATATACTCAACATCTACTCAAGTCATCTGTGAAGTAAGAACATAACGATATCCACTACATGCCTCAGCACTCATTGGACTGCACACATCAAAAATGTATTACTTCCAACAAGTTGCTTTCTAGTTCCATTTTACTGAAAACGAGGCTTTCAGTCATCTTGCCCATATGGTATGATTTGCATGTCTCAAGTGATTCAAAATCAAGCGAGTACAAAACGGTCCATTTGCATGGAGTTTCTTCATGCATATATACCAATAGACATGGTTCGCATGTCCCAAACTTTTCAAAAACGAGTGAGCCCAAAGATCCATCAACATGGAGCTTCTTCATGCGTTTTATACCGATATGACTTACGTGGCAGTGCCACAAGTAGGTGGTACTATCATTACTATCTTATATCTTTTGGCATGAACATGTGTATCACTACGATCGAGATTCAATGAACCATTCATTTTAGGCGTAAGACCATTGAAGGTATTATTCAAATAAACAGAGTAACCATTATTCTCCTTAAATGAATAACCGTACTGCGATAGACATAATCCAATCATGTCTATGCTCAACGCAAACACCAATCTCGATGGTGGAAGGAGCGTACGATATTTGATTATATCAACATTGGAAACACTTCCAACACATATCATCAGCTCACCTTTAGCTAGTCTCCGTTTATTCCGTAGCTTTTATTTCGAGTTACTAACACTTAGCAACCGAACCGGTATCTAATACCCTGGTGCTACTAGGAGTACTAGTAAAGTACACATCAACACAATGTATATCCAATATACTTCTATCGACCTTGCCAGCCTTCTAATCTACCAAGTATCTAGGGTAATTCTGCTCCAGTGGTTGTTCCCCTTATTACAGAAGCACTTAGTCTCGGGTTTGGGTTCAACCTTGAGTTTCTTCACTAGAGCAGCAGCTGATTTGCCGTTTCATGAAGTATCCCTTCTTGCCCTTGCCCTTCTTGAAACTAGTGGTTTCACCAACCATCAACAATTGATGCTCCTTCTTGATTTCTACTTTTGCGGTGTCAAACATCGCGAATATCTCAAGGATCATCATATATGTCCTCGATATATTATAGTTCATCATGAAGCTCTAGCAGCTTGGTGGTAATGACTTCGGAGAACCATCACTATCTCATCTGGAAGATCAACTCCCACTCGATTCAAGTGATTGTTGTACTCAGACAATCCGAGCACAAGCTCAACAATTGAGCTTTTCTCCTTAGTTTGCAGGTTAAGAAAATCGTCGGAGGTCTTATACCTCTTGACGTGGGCACAAGCCTGAAATCCTAATTTCAGCCCTCGAAACATCTCATATGTTTCGCGACGTTTCAAAAAACGTCTTTGGTGCCTCAACTCTAAACCGTTTAACTGAACTATCATGTAGTTATCAAAACGTGTATGTCAGATGTTCACAACATCCACAGACAACGTTCAAGATTCAGCACACTGAGCGGTGCATTAAGGACATAAGCCTTCTAAGAAGCAATGAGGACAATCCTCAGTTTACGGACCTAGTCCGCATAATTGCTACTATCAACTTTCAACTAATTTTTCTCTAGGAACATATCTAAACAGTAGAACGGAAAACGCGAGCTACGACAAAATTTGCAAAATCCTTTTTGACTATGTTCAGGATAATTAAGTTCATCTTATGAACTCCCACTCAGATAGACATCCCTCTAGTCATCTAAGTGATTACATGATCCGAGTGAGCTAGGCCGTGTCCGATTAACACGTGAGACGGACTAGTCAACGTCGGTGAACATCTTCATGTTGATCGTATCTTCTATACGACTCATGCTCGACCTTTCGGTCTCTGTGTTCCGAGGCCATGTCTTCACATGCTAGGCTCGTCAAGTTAACCCTAAGTGTTTTTTTGCATGTGTAAATCTTGCTTACACCCGTTGTATGTGAACGAAAGGATCTATCACACCCGATTAACACGTGATGCTTCGAAGTGACGAACTGTAGCAACAGTGCACAGTTAGGGGAGAACACTTCTTGAAATTTTAATGAGGGATCATCTTATTTACTACCGTCGTACTAAGTAAACAAGATGCATAACATGATAAACATCATATGCAATCAAATAGTGACATGATATGGCCAATATCATGTAGCTCCTTTGATCTCCATCTTGGGGCTCCATGATCATCTATTACAAGAACATGATCAATCTCATACATTACATATATCATTCATCACATCCTTTTGGCCATATCACATCACATAGCATACCCTGCAAAAACAAGTTAGATGTCCTCTAATTGTTGTTTGCATGTTTTACGTGGCTGCTATGGGTTTCTAGCAAGAACGTTTCTTACCTACGCAAAACCACAACGTGATATGCCAATTGCTATTTACCCTTCATAAGGACCCTTTTCATCGAATCCGATCCGACTAAAGTAGGAGAGACAGACACCCGCTAGCCACCTTATGCAACTAGTGCACGTCAGTCGGTGGAACCTGTCTCACGTAAGAGTACGTGTAAGGTTGGTCCAGGCCGCTTCATCCCACGATGCCGCCGAATCAAGATAAGACTAGTAACGGCAAGCATATTGAACAAAATCAACGCCCACAACTACTTTGTGTTCTACTCGTGCATAGAATCTACGCAATAGACCTAGCTCTGATACCACTGTTGGGGAACGTAGCAGAAATTCAAAATTTTCCTACGAGTCACCAAGATCTATCTATGGAGAGACCAGCAACGAGGGAAGGAGAGTGCATCTACATACCCTTGTAGATCGCTAAGCGGAAGCGTTCAAGTGAACGGGGTTGATGAAGTCGTACTCGTCGTGATTCAAATCACCGATGATCAAGTGCCGAACGGACGGCACCTCCGCGTTCAACACACGTACGGAACGGAGACGTCTCCCATGCATTGATCCAGCAAGGAGGAGGGAGAGGTTGATGGAGATCCAACAGCACGACGGCGTGGTGGAAGTAGCGGGATTCCAACAGGGCTTCGCTAAGCGCTGTGGGAGGAGGTAGATGTGTCACGGGAGGGAGAGGGAGGCGCCAGGCCTTAGATTGGTTTGCTCCTCCTTTTCCCCACTATATATAGGGCCAAGGGAGAGGGGGAGGCGCAGCCCTTGCCCCTTCCTCCAAGGAAGGGTGCGGCCAAGGGTGGGGAGGAGTCCATCCTCCCCAAGGCACCTCGGAGGTGCCTTCCCCCTTTAGGACTCTCCCCTTTTTCTCTTCTCTTGGCGCATGGGCCTCTTGGGGCTGGTGCCCTTGGCCCATGTAGGCCAAGGCACATCCCCTACAGCCCATGTGGCCCCCCGGGGCAGGTGGCCCCACCCGGTGGACCCCCGGGACCCTTCCGGTGGTCCCGGTACAATACCGATGACCCCGAAACTTGTCCCGATGGCCGAAATAGCACTTCCTATATATAATTCTTTACCTCCGGACCATTCCGGAACTCCTCGTGACGTCCGGGATCTCATCCGGGACTCCGAACAACTTTCGGGTTACCGCATACTAATATCTCTACAACCCTAGCGTCACCGAACCTTAAGTGTGTAGACCCTACGGGTTCGGGAGACATGCAGACATGACCGAGACGTTCACCGGTCAATAACCAACAGCGGGATCTGGATACCCATGATGGCTCCCACATGTTCCACGATGTTCTCATCGGATGAACCACGATGTCAAGGACTTAATCAATCCCGTATACAATTCCCTTTGTCTATCGGTATGTTACTTGCCCGAGATTCGATCGTCGGAATCCAATACCTAGTTCGATCTCGTTACCAGCAAGTCTCTTTACTCGTTCCGTAACACATCATCCCGTGATCAACTCCTTGGTCACAATGCGCATATGATGATGTCCTACCGAGTGGGCCCAGAGTTACCTCTCCGCTTACACGGAGTGACAAATCCCAGTCTTGATTCGTGCCAACCCAACAGACACTTTTGGAGATACCTGTAATGCACCTTTATAGTCACCCAGTTACGTTGTGACGTTTGATACACCCAAAGCACTCCTACGGTATCCGGGAGTTGCACAATCTCATGGTCTAAGGAAATGATACTTGACATTAGAAAAGCTTTAGCATACGAACTACACGATCTAGTGCTATGCTTAGGATTGGGTCTTGTCCATCACATCATTCTCCTAATGATGTGATCCCGTTATCAACGACATCCAATGTCCATGGTTAGGAAACTGTAACCATCTATTGATCAACGAGCTAGTCAACTAGAGGCTTACTAGGGACATGGTGTTGTCTATGTATCCACACATGTATCTGAGTTTCCTATCAATACAATTATAGCATGGATAATAAACGATTATCATGAACAAGGAAATATAATAATAACTAATTTATTATTGCCTCTAGGGCATATTTCCAACACAACGATGGCCTTCATCCATTACCGCCACCACCCAGAAGGAATGACGACCACCATCAAGACGAGGGGGCTGGGGGCTTCCTGGAGCCACGCGCTATCGCCTGTATCATGGGCGGAGCTCAAGCCCCATCCTCGCAGCGTATCTTCAAACAATTTGCCCGTGAAGTGAATGCAGTTCTTCCCAAGCTCGAGGCCACATACCCGCTCAGATGGTCCAGGTGCCCCATCACGTTCAGTTCGGCAGATCAGCTCAAGTGCGCGGCTACTGCAGGCGTCCTCCCAATGCTCTGTTCACCAGTCATCAGCAACGTGCAAGTTACCAAGACCCTCATCGACGGCGGCGCAGGGCTCAATGTCCTGTCCGTCGACACGTTCGACAACCTCCAAGTGCCATATGACCAGCTTCAGCCCACCAAGCATTTTTCAGGAGTGACCGACGGCTCTAGTACCCCGATCGGGCAGGTCCGCCTCCCCATTACCTTTGGAGAATGCAACAACTACCGCACCGAACTCATAGATTTCGACATCGCCTACATCCACCTGCCATACAATGCCATCCTCGGGTATCCAGCCCTGGCCAAGTTCATGGCGGTGACCCATCACGGCTACAATGTCCTCAAGATACCGGGAAGAGGCGGAATCATCACAGTCCCGTGCGAAGAAAGAGAAGCGGTGTGGTACCTCGAGCTTGCCTTCCAAGCTGCAGCAATCGACGACCCCGAGAGTTAGGGCGAGCGCCCTCCTGAGGCCACCCCCAAGAAGAAGAAGAAGCTACGCCACGCAGGGCCTCAGGCAAGCGGCGCCTCGTCAGGATCGGCACCCGCGCTTGGGGCGCCTCCCTCCATCGCATAGGAAAGTGCACCCAGCACCCCTCTCCGGCAGGGCCTGGGGGCTCTCTTCTGGAGGGCCTCAGAATTTGCCAACATCATGATGGAGGCGCTTGGGCACCACTTGGACGCGTGCTTCGCGACACGTTTCCCTCAGGAGAACACAGGGCAAGGAGTGCCCACCGCTCAGGAGTTCATCACCAAGACCACTCAGGAACTGCAAGACGCGAGGGCCATGCACGGCGGCCACCGCTCACCAGGCGCAGCTCCCCATCCAGGCGAGGATGCTAGGCTGCGCGTATGCATCAACGTCCCAAGGCTCAATCGGGCCGCCGCTCAGGAGCTTCTCTGGCCTTCGCGCGTGGGACGCTGCGAGGGCCCACCTCACAGCTACGTTCGCATGCCCTTTGGCCTGCCGAGCGTGGCGGCCACCTATCAACGCAACCTGCGGAGCATCCTGGCGGCTTAGGAAGCCAGGTACCACGCTGTGCTGATGGAGATGAAGACGGTCCTCAAGGAACCCCCTGGACCCCTAGAGCCTCCCGAGGCTCAGGGCCCCGATGACTCGTGATAAGCAGCCCCTTCGCCGCATACCTTCAGCTGCCCCAACACTCCATCAACAGAACTAGGTGACATTTTCCAAAGTTCATTCAGCTGGGAGCTCCCCCAGGGCTGCATCATTCCCATGCCACATGGGTCCATCCTTGTGGCATTAATCTTTCCTTTTATGTCTTTAGCTTGCCTTGTTGGGGGCGCCCCTCGGGCTGCATCATCCCCAAGCCGCTTGGGATGGACCCAGTGGCATGCATCTTCCCCGCATTTACTTAAGCCAGTATGCTTTCATGCTTAATCTATCTATGACTATCGCCTGCTTGATTATCACCCACCATGGGAGCCGCACGCCGGCCGTCTTTCTCCAGGACCCTTCATGTTGTCTAACCATCTCGTAGGACCAAGACAGCAAACAAGAACCAAGACCAGGCGCAACCCGCCTTGAGGTAGGGCCTCGTGAGTCTCGCGTTGGCTAACTGGTGCCCAGACACACCTCGTCTAGCCCTGCCATGCAAGCCACATGTCAGGGCGGGGCTGTACACGCCCCAGGGGCTCTCCGCAGTAGGGAGTCCCCTCTCACGCGCCAGCAGCAAACCAGCAGTCACCACGGCAACCGGTGCCCTTCCTCGCGCTAACATGCAGGAACTTCCTGAGGGCCACAACAGGCGGTACCGCAGACTCTCTCTTCTCTCATGTGATTCGCTTGCGCATTAAAAGGGGGGCTCCTGAGCATCGCGCCTCAGGAACTCTTACCGGCTCTCCAGCCCTCACCCCCTGGCCTTGACCACGGCACGCGACCTAGCATACTAGCGGCGGCTGAGCTCGCTCAAGGGCTGGGACCTGAGGACGCAGAACACCAAGAAGGACATGGAGGGGAGGGGGAGGCCCACCCGGGCCAGACCTAGCCACACTCCTGCGACCAACGTGCGAGTCCGGCGTGACTCGAGGAGCCGACCCCAGACAGCCAAGATAAGTTATCGCTCTGGATCCACCAGTCGCCTGCGGCACGAAACCCTCACTCACTCCCTTCGCTGCCCTGCTGAGGCAACATTTTCTTCCTTTCCCATCATAAGACAGCTGCTTGCGCGCTAAAGGGGACCTCTTGAGCATCGCACTTCAGGAGCTCTTACTGGACCTCGGGCCGCTCACCTCCTGGCCTTGACCACGGCATGCGACCTGGCATGCCAGCGACGGCTCCAGCCTGCCAGGGGATCGGGACCTGTCAGCCTAGAGCACCAAAGCTGTCACGGGACCGTAAAAGGGAGGCCGAGCCTCGGCAGGACATGCACATGCAAATCTTCATAATAAGGGCTATATTGACAAAAGGCATTACAGACACTTTACACGCCCCCACGGGGTTCATTTCTCGATTCCTCGCAGGGAGCAAAAGGGAAGGAATTCCTAGGAGTTCTATCTACACGCACCAGATGTCGCCAACGCCATCATCAACAGAGGGCACGTGAGGCCGGCGCCAACCCCATCTAGATCAGCGGCGATGGCGGCTGGACGCCGCGGCCCTGCTCCGGGCTTGGCGGGAGCTCGGGGCCACGTAGCTGTCATCACTTGTCTCCGAAGACTCCAAGAGCTCAGGAGAGTCGTTGGACCACCAGGAGTCGCCACTGTCACTGGAGAAGCTACAGGCGAGACCGGTGGCGGGCCCCACGCCCGCCGCAGCGTCGTCCTGGCGACCTCCTTCAGGGCAGCACTCCAGACGGCGGCCTTCCTCGTTGAAGACCTTGAAGAGCAGCACGGATGCACCGTCGTACTCGAAGTGGATCGCGAGGGCGCCCTTCGCACGACAGACTCGGCCATTCTCGCCCCAGCCTCTGGTCATGAAGATCTTCCTGGAGGCAACGGTTCCAATCTCCGCTCCAGTCGCTGGGGAGTCGTGGTCGGCGTGTTGCATCCAAAGTTCACGAAGGCCCCTCGACGACATCTCGGCGGCGAAGAACGGCAGGAGGCATATCCAGGTGCTCGGGGGCATCGTCGCCCAAAGCACGAACTCACACGATGAGTCCGCAACATGGACCCCTGGGGCGACGGTGTGCGCCTCCGCGGCACGGCGACCATGGCCCTGGAGTGGGGGGCGCCGCTCACTGCTCCTCCCTCTGGAATCATCGGCGTGAGCGTACAAGGGCAGCAGATACCTAGGAGGCGGCTTCTCATACCAAGTCCGCGACACCACCGGCCTCACGACCATCTCGCGGCGATGAGACCTCCTTTTCTTTGGCGGGAGCAGCTCGGGCACGTTGAGGGGAGCCTTGCCCTTCTCTTCGGCTGAGAACCTCCGGATCGGCGCCATGTCTACACAAGCAAGGAGTGGAGCAAGGAAGGAGAAGAAGCGGGAGAGGTAGAGGAATGATGGGGGACGGGGGCTCCGCCCCCCTCCCATTTATACCAGGAGAAGGCCAACCAGCGCCCCCCTCGAGCACAGGTAATGATTGTTTTCCTAGCATGTCGCAGGGACTTGTCAAGTCAGGCAGTTGCCGAGGCGGCATGGGGAAGTGGAGACGCCCACGTCCAATCAACCGCCACGCGTCGACCGAGGCCGTGGTCTATTAGGGCCCGCGGCGCTCCGCGCTTAACCTTTGGCTTCACCTCGAAGCCAAGCCCGAGCGCACCTTGGGCCCGGGGGCTACTGTCGCCATTCTAGGAACGGGGGTCCCAAGACTTGCCTACCTGCAGCCCACGGTGTGGCTTTGCTAGCAGGCCTGTATGGCCCATCTTCATCAACAAGGAATCAAGACCCTCGCGAGGGGCCAAGCCTCGCAAGGCGGACGACACGAGACCTCCTCAGGAGCGGTCTCACCAGGCTGGCTCGTGAACAGCGGAGAGTTCAAGGCCAAGCAAACCTCGCAAGGTTCTCGTGACATAAGCCATGAAGATCGAGACCAGGCGGGCGCCAGGCGGGCACCAACGCGCGCAGCGTCCTTGTTTCCACTTTGGTGCTAAGGGGCAAGCACAGGCGCGGAGTACCGAGACATCAAGAAAAGGTTTCCATATTGGTGCAACGAGACCAAGACTAGAAGGACGACAAGACGGAGGTCACCATGGAGCCCAAGACAGCGTTACCACCAGAGCCTTTTGCAGGCGAAGACTGCTTTTGTCAGGATATCTTGTACTAGCTATCCCCTTTTAAATTGGCCATTGTTGCCTCCCTTCCCTCTCAATATTTGGGGAGAGGACCAAGGCCACTATAAATAGAACTAGCCACCACCGTAGCTAGAGAGAAGAGATCTGAGATTGGAGCCACCACATCCTCTGCGGCACACCCACCAAGCACAAGAACACCTCATCCTCAGGAGGCTGTTCTTCCCCTTGTACTGTTCATCATCAGCCCAAGAGGCAATCCACCACCACCACAGTGGAGTAGGGTATTACACCACAATGGTGGCCCGAACCAGTATAAATCTTGTGTCCTTTGTGTCGCGAGTTCGTCGAGTTAGTTCGTAAGATCTTAGCTAAGTCAGGACGTGGATCAATAGGGGGAAGATCTTCGCGCGCACCCCAGTGTTTGAACCTTAAGGGTTTTGCCGGAACCCGTGATCCGACAGTCCCTATTTATAAGGAGGTGATAAGATGGCATGCACGGAAATCAAGGAGGCAAAATGATTATGTTAACAATGCATGCGCCTCAGTTTTCGGGAAGCCCGGTAAAATATAGATCCATTGAGATATCCTGGGTCTTGTGTGAAATTAATGCACATGATGTCATGGCGGGTTACAATGATTATGTTTATGTGACATCATGGTGGGTTACGGCGGCCTGCTAAAGATTTGCCACTAATGCAATTTGCTAAGTTAGATAGTGAAGATTGATGTGAACAAGTTCAAATCAATTTGGGGCCAAATGTTGGGGATATAGCTCCAAGGTGTGACCCGCCCAGGAGCGACCGGGTTACATCGTTGGCGGTTTAAATAAGAAGAAGGCCCAAGGAGGCCCAATGAGAATTGTGAAGACAGCGGCTCATGGAGGCAGGCCTGGTAAAAGCCCAATACGTGGTCCTATAAACCGCTGTAGGATAAACTTGCCATCTAATGCATGATGATTTAGAAACCGAGCCGGTCATGTTGTGTGAGCCGACCGGGACTCTGTAAGCCTCCGGGTCTCGACTTGTGTATATAAAGGTGAGACCCGGTGGCGTGTTAACTCAAGAGACAATCAATCGAGAACTAGGTCAAGTGTATTTGCTCCCTTGTAATCGAAACCCAAGCAATACAATTAGAAGCAGGACGTAGGCTTTTACCTCGATACGAGGGGAGGAACCTGGGTAAAATCCTTGTGTCCTTTGTCTTGTTCAACCCCTTCAAGCTAACCTAGTTGTGATGTCTCCACACCTAAGTCCTTTCACTAGGGCATCTGTCGTGTTAAACCCACGACAACACCCGTACGATCGGTTGCGCTTGTGTGATCGTAAAAAGTTAATGGTACAACATCCAGTAGCAGCACAACGGCGTGGTGGTGGTGGAGGAGCGTGGCACTCCAGCAGGGCTTTCACCAAGCACTGCGAGAGACGAGGAGGAAGAGGGGTAGGGCTGCTCCAAGAGAGAGGGAGACTCGTGTCTCTAGCAGCCCCCAAACCCCCACTATACATAGGGGAAGGGGAGGGGGCGCCGGCCCCCTATATCCATCTAGAGGGGGCGCACCAGCCCACTAAGGGGCTGGTTCCCAACCAACTACAGGCCATTAGGTCCTTCGGGGCAGGTGGACCCTCCCGGTGGACCCCCGGAACCCCTTCGGTGGTCCCGGTACAATACCGATAAATCCCGAAACCTTTCAGGTGGCTGAAACTGGACTTCCCATATATAAATCTTTACCTCCGGACCATTCTGGAACTCCTCGTGACGTCCGGGATCTCATCCGGGACACCGAACAACATTCGGTAACCACGTACATCTATTCCCTATAACCCTAGCGTTGTCGAACCTTAAGTGTGTAGACCCTACGTATTCGGGAACTATGCAGACATGACCGAGACATCTCTCCGTCCAATAACCAATAGTGGGATATGGATACCCATGTTGGCTCCCACATGTTCCATGATGATCTCATCGGATGAACCACGATGTCAAGGATTCAATCAATCCCGTATACGATTCCCTTTGTCTACCGGTATAGCACTTGCCCGAGATTCGATCGTCCGTATACCGATACCTTGTTCAATCTCGTTACGGCAAGTCTCTTTACTCGTTCCGTAACACATCATCCCGTGACCAACCCCTAAGTCACATTGAGCTCATTACGATGATGTCTTAGCGAGTGGGCCTAGAGATACCTCTCCGTCATACGGAGTGACAAATCCCAGTCTCGATACGTGCCAACCCAACAGATACTTTCGGAGGTACCTGTAGTGCACCTTTATAGCCACCTAGTTACGTTGTGATGTTTGGCACACCCAAAGCATTCCTACGGTATCCGGGAGTTGCACAATCTCATGGTCTTAGGAAAAGATACTTGACATTAGAAAAGCTTTAGCATACGAACTACATGATCTTGTGCTAGGCTTAGGATTGGGTCTTGTCCATCACATCATTCTCCTAATGATGTGATCCCGTTATCAACGACATACAATGTCCATGGTGAGGAAACCGTAACCATCTATTGATAAACGAGCTAGTCAACTAGAGGCTCACTAGGGACATGTTGTGGTCTATGTATTCACACATGTATTACGATTTCCGGATAACACAATTATAGCATGAACAATAGACAATTATCATGAACAAGGAAATATAATAATAACCATTTTATAATTGCCTCTAGGGCATATTTCCAACATTAAGTTGGATAGTGATCTGACATATGAGGAGACACCTGTCAAGATTCTCGAGTTTGCCAGCTGGGTTACACACGCCAAGGTTATCAAGTTTTGCAAAGTTCAGTGGAGCCACCATACCGAGGATGAAGCCACTTGGGAACGAGAGGAAGATCTACGGAAATACCACCCACACCTACTTTCTAGCCAACCCGAATCTCGAGGTCGAGATTCATCTTAAGGGGGGTAGGTTTGTAACATCCCAATTTTTAATTTGCATGTTATACCTAGGTCATCATATGCATATCATATTTTATTTGCATTTTTGTTTGATCCTAGAAATCCTAAGCAACTCAAGCACCCAAGGAGAGAGTTGGGGATTTCATTATTTACATATTTGAATTTTTCTCAAATTTGAAAGGAGGATCATATTGGTTTTAATTTTTTTCTCTCCAAAATAAGTCCAATATTGAAAATAGAAGAGAGGGGATAAAAGCACTTCTCCAAAATAAAAGAAATATTGGAGGAAAAATGTTAAAATTAAATATATATTTTATTGGATTTTATTCGAGGTTTTATTTGAATTTGAAAAAATATGCATTTTTTAAGATTGCATTTTAGGCCAGAAAAATGTTCACTTTGTTCTAAATATTTTATTTAGACGGTGAAAATTGTTTTTGGCATTTTTAGATTTTTTTAATATTTATTTAGGATTTTCTTCGAGGGAATTTATTTTCTTAAAAAACACGAACCGACCTAGGTGCCGGCTCGGGCCGGGACTCCCAGGCCGCCCCACCGCCGCCAGCCTTTATAAGGCGAGGCCCGAGGCCGCCAGCTCCAAGCCGCCGCCAGCCCAAGCCGCGTCCCGCGAAACCCTAGCCGCCGCCGTGCCTCGAGCTCCGCGCCGCGCCACACCGCCGCTGCCGCTCCGTCATCGCACCGTCGCCGGTACCCGACCCCACCACCGCCGACCCCGCCGCCACCGACTAGGTTTTTTCCTGGGTTTTTGTCGGTTTTTTTGGTAAACCCTAGATCTACTCTGTTTTTTAGATTGGTTTTTCCCGGTATTATTTCGGTTAGATCTATTCTGCGAACGTTCGTTCGTTCAGTTCTTATAACGAACAAATTCGTTCGTTTGTCTCTGTTAGCAGATGTTCGTCTGATAGATTTTTATTTTTCTATTTTATTTCGCCCGGGACCTATCCGCGATTGTTTTTAATCGTAGATTAGCCCCTGATCTTCAAATCCTCGCAACTTTTTAACCGTTTGTCCAAATCCAGTGAAAACAATGCCAAAATCTTCGTCTCAAACAACTCTTTCCTGTTAACCAACTTGAACATGATTTTGAAAAATTAAAAATTAGGTTTCAAGTATATTTGAATTCGAACTTCTTTTGATCATAGTTTGAGTTTCGTAGCTCCAATTTGATTGATTCCTTTTGCAAATCGAAGCTCTTCAGTTGAACTTTCAGTTTGGACTTTCTCATTTGAGTTTACCCTTGCACCTATGTTTGAGTGCTTATGTATGCTATTGTTTGTTTGCGACAGAATTTCCGGAGTGCGAAGCGTGCTACTACGAGTCTCTAGGGTTTGCAGATTGTCAGCAAGGCAAGTAACACGTTGATCATACTTCTTCGTTACCCAGTTTTTATGCATTAGATTCAATCCTCAAACACTACATGGTTAGGATTTGATAACTTGTGAGTATTGGGAAGTAGTAGCTGAGGTTGTACCTATTGCTCTTTTTATTTAAACCCTGGGAGTTACTTCTACGTTATGCTTATACTGCTGTGCTATGCTAGTAGACGTGGTTTGGTTTGAGAGTTTCATGACGTTTGTGAGTATTATTATGAACTAAGGGTTTATCTAAGGTGGCTACTTTAATACAAATCTGGGTGGATTGGTTTGTGGACACCTGGGGAACCCAGTGTTGTCCTAGGAGATCCCGGGGTACTCGTGTGATCATCCTATGGTTCGCCACCCAGGCTCAAAGGGATCATAAGATTATTCATTCTAGAAATTTCGTGTGCAGCCACAAGCCATTATTGGCTCTGGCATAGTTGAGTAAGTTGTGGGATCCTTTCCATGATGGGCTAGCAGATGTAGGGGATTATAGGTGTACCGGCCTATCTATAGGTTCAGGGGACCTCTTCGGAAAGACTGTGTCTCGGTCATCCGTTTCTCAAACACCATGTAGTGAGAGAAATACAATGGAGGAGATCGATTTTGTGGGGAAATGCGCAAACCTCTGTAGAGTGTACAAATTAATCATGATTAGCGGTGTCCTCGGTTATGGACATATTGAGTATTTGGTACTTGAATTATTGATGTGATCTCAACACTCTTAATTAATTTTGTTGGGTTAATGATTACTTTAATTGGGCTTGAGATGGGGATTACCATTCTCAATGTTTATCAACTACTATGATAGTTAAATAAAATATATTCCTTTGTTGTAGGAAAAAATTGGCTTTTCGCAAAAACATAATAACCATAGAGCCTCCACCAGCCAAATATGCATATAGTTGTAGCTGTTACATGTTCATTGCTCTCAAGTGTTATTTTGCCAGCATATTCCATGTGTTGACCCGTTTTCGGGCTGCAATGTCTTATGTTGCAGACTTTTCAGACGAAGAGTAAGGTGCGCTAGGTCGTTGTTCTGCACTCAGCTATGCCGTTGGAGTTGATGCACTCGCTTTATTTCCAAGCCTTTTGTTGTTATCTTATTAGATGGCCTTCAGCCACATTATTGTAATAAGTACTCTCTTATGAGATATTTGATGTAATAAGTGTGCGATTGCAACTCTGTTATAAATCCTTCAAGTATTGTGTGTGTCAGCATTACCGATCCATGGATGACACTTATGCACAGAGATTCGACCATTTGAGGTCGGATCGCTACACGGTGGGTGAAAAAATTACTGTAGGGCAATTGATAGAACTTCAAATAATCACGACGATATGTAGGCATCACGTCCAAGATTAGTAGACCGACTCCTGCCTGCATCTACTACTATTACTCCAAACATCAACCACTATCTAGCATGCATGTAGTGTATTAAGTTCATGGAGAAACGGAGTAATGCAATAAGAACGATGAAATGATGTAGACAAGATCTATCTATGTAGAGACAGACCCCATCGTTTTATCCTTAGTAGCAATGATTCATACGTGTCGGTTCCCCTTCTGTCACTGGGATCAAGCACCATAAGATCGAACCAACTAGAAAGCACCTCTTCCCATTGCAAGATAAATAGATCAAGTTGGCCAAACAAAACCCAAATATCAGAGAAGAAATATGAGGCTATAAGAAATCATGCATATAAGAGATAAAAGAAACTCAAATAACTTTCATGGATATAAAAAGATAGATCTGATCATAAACTCAAAGTTCATCGATCCCAACAAACACACCACAAAAGAGTTACATCATATGGATCTCCAAGAGACCATTGTATTGAGAATCAAGAGAGAGACAGAGGAAGCCATCTAGCTACTAACTACAGACCCGAAGGTCTACAAAGAACTACTGACGCATCATCGGAGTGGCACCAATGGAGGTGGTGAACCCCATCCGAGATGGTGTCTAGATTGGATCTGGTGGTTCTGGACTCTACGCGGCTGGATCCATATTTCGTCGAATCCCCTAGGGTTTTGGGAATATTGGGGTATTTATAGAGCAAAGAGGCGGTCCGGGGAGCACTCGAGGTGGGCACAACCCACCAGGGCGCTTGTCGGAGTAATGGGCCACGGGTAGGCCAACCCGAGCCCCAGAACCTTTCAAGACATCGGGGCAGGCTGCGCCCCTCAAGACCCCAGGACGAAGAGCCGCCTTCAAGAAGCCAACGGCAGGATGGCCAACTGACCACTCACGGCCGAGTCCCAGGGACGACTTCAGGGAAAGCCGACTCCCGACTGGCGACTTCCAGAGAGGCCGTCTTTGGGGAGTCGGCCTGCGACTCCAACACCCCCACGACCTCATCAAGTGGGACGGGGCAGGGGAGTGGCAACGATGAAGCCCGCCCCTGCCCCTTACCAAGGGCAGGCATGGCCCCAGCATGTCGTACCCCGGAAGATCTCCGTGCGGCGTGGCACTGTTGCCATGCCGGCCCTGACATCAGCACCGCAGGGCCGAATCCTGCACCCACGACGGCTTGTCTGTACGGCCTAGAGGCAGCAGGTCCCACCAGTCAGTGAGACCCTAGGAGACGGCAAGAGGACCACCAGTCCAACCCGTAGGGAGTCGGCCCCTGGGAGTCAGCCGAGCCCTCCCCCAGGGCCAACACGCCATTAATCAAGATGTGATGGGGAGTGGCAATAGTGATCGCCCGCCAGGCGGCGGGGCTGTTGCCACGACCTCATGATCAAGCCCGCGTCATCAGAAGCACGGCTACAGTAATCAGCAGCCGGCAAGACCCGCCCGCGGCGGACGCGGCCTGTTGGCTCTGTACCAGGCCAGTCAGCGGGGCCCGCCAGCCGGCGGGCCCCAGCGGTCGGCAGAGAAGATGGAGGCCAGAGGCGCTGACGGCTGGGCCCGCGTCCAACCGGATTACCTTTGTACCCCTGGGGGGTAGGCCTATATAAACCCCCCAGGGCACCCATGCAAAGGGTTGGAACCCATTAGCTCTAGACCAGATCATATAGAAGGGAGCGAGCTAGCCTTGCCCTCTCCTACCTCCGGGAAACAGCTCAAGGAGCAACCGTGTAAACCCTTTGCCATAGTGATCATGCGGAGACCCCGCAGAGCAGCAGTAGGGGTATTATCTCCTCGGAGAGCCCTGAAGCTGGGTAAGATTCGCCGGCGTGCATGCCTTCGCCTCATCCCGTTTCCAGGCACCGGCGACGTTCTACTCGCCCCCACCATGATAAGCCATCCTTTGGCATATGTCGCACCAAACCCCCGACATTTGGCGCCCACCGTGGGGCCTGGTGCACCGCCGTCCGGAGACCTGTTCTGGACGGGAACCCTTTTTCTCCTTGGCAAGCGCAGCCAGCCAGGCACGCCAGACGGAGTTTGCGCCGACACGCTAAGCGGCGTTGAGATCGCCTGCACAGCCAGCTGCCTGGCCGAACTTGTCGGCGAGGTCCGCCTCTCCGACGAACCTGCATCCAACGCAGGCACGGGCGGCCCCGAGAGCCTCCTCGCGAGCCTCCTTGATCAACTCCACGTTTCCGGCGAGCCTGCTGTAGACTTGGAGTCTGTGGGCTCCAACGACCCGATGTTGGTCGACTCCGACACCGCGTCGCTCGACGCGTTCCCCACCAATGTGGTGGTCTATGACGAACCCCTCCCTCGCGCGGAGAGCGACGGAAGCACCGTCACCGAGATGCTAGTCATCAGTCATGATGAGCTCCCCAGCGGAGGAGCACACGACTCACTCGGCGCGGCGCTACAAGACCTAACTGCGCCCATTCCAGAAGACGCTGACGCAGAGACGTTGGAGGCGCGCCACCTTCAGCTCGTTGAAGGCGTGAAGAAGCTGGCCAGCATGAGACACTTGTCAGAAGCCTACCAGCGGGAGATGGATCGCGCCATCGGCGGCTCGCCGGCCCCGATGGGGCCTAGCCGCCTTGGCGCGGTCCAGCAGCGCGGCGTAGCCATCGCCAACCTGTTTGGGGCAAGCCGCCCTGTGTACGCTACACCAGCGGAGAACATCCGAGCCGCCCAGGCAGTGGCGGATGAGCTGGACAATTTTGAGGGCGAAGAACGCCGCCTCATGATGGAGTGAGTCCAGTGGCTCCTCGACGCGGCCGCCGCGCAGAACGAGGCCGGCTGCCGCACGGAGGCGCCGCAGCGGCCAAATGACGACCTTCACCGAGATCAAGGCGCGACGTCTCGGACACCAACTGGCGGCGCCCGAGGAAGAAGAGACAAGGAGCCGGCTGTGAGCCACAGTCGGACTCGCATTACCATAGAGCGCGACCGAGACGGCCGCCCGAGAGCAGTGGAACGACGGGACGACTGTCCGCCTCCCCCTCCCCGCAAGGAGAGGCGAGTCTCCCCGGTGCCTGTTGACCATCCGACTCTCGGCGACCACCTTGGCCGCCGAGAGGGAGTTGGAGAGAATGACGCCCGCCACCGGATCGACCGACTTCACCGATCCTTAGCGCTGGAAGAAGAAGGCGAGCTGGGTCCGCCTTGTTTCGGGCCCCGCATTCGGGACGAGCCCTTTCCCAGAGGGTTCACGCTCCCAAGAGACACACCCAAGTATACCGGCTCCGTGAAGCCGGAAGACTGGCTAGTCAACTACTCCACGGCTGTCAGCATAGCAAATGGCAACAAGCGTGTCACCGTAAAGTACGTTCCGCTCATGCTCCAGGGCACGACCCGGACATGGCTGAACAGCCTAAAGGCCCGCAGCATCAACAGCTGGGTCGACTTCACCGAAGCATTCGTCCGCAACTTCACCAGCACGTACAAGCGTCCTCCCAAGCCTCGTCAGCTCTCCTTGTGCGTGCAAGGCCCCGACGAGTCGACTCGCGATTACCACACGCGTTGGGCCGAGCTTCGGAACTCCTATGAGGGCGTGAACGAGGTGTAGGCCATCGAGTACTTCACATCTGGGTGTTGAGAAGGCACCCTCCTCAAGCACAAGCTCCTCTACGACGAGCCAGAAACCCTCGACGAGCTGCTGATCATAGCGGACAAGTACGTCATGGCCGACTCCTCCATGAAGGCGGAGATTCAAATCAGCACAACTGGCAAAGTGGCCCCTCAAGCTCCAAGAACTCCGGCGGCAGACGCCAACCGGCGACAATAGCAGGGCGACCACAAGCGCAAGGCCCCGCAACCGGCTTCCAGTAGCCGGCAGGTCGCGACCGTTGAAGCCCAACAGCCGGATGAGCAGCCTCCGCCCAAGCGACAGAAAGGCGGCAAGCCAAACTGGTTGCCGGCCTTCTCCTATGAGTAGACCCTGGATGGACCTTGCAAGTTCCATAGTGGTGCGAAGCCGTCGAATCACAACACCCGGAAGTGCTACTCGCTCACCAGGATCGCCAAGGGAGACGGCCTCCTGCCTCCCCCGCCTGCTGGGCAGCCGCCTCCGCCTCCACCCCAGCAGCCGGCTGCCAGGCCAGTCGGCGCAGTACAAGACGAATACCCTGAAGAGCATGGAGCCTACGTGGTGTTTACCAGTGTGGCTGATGATCGACGCAGCAGGCGGCTGCAGCGACAATAGGTGAATGCAGTAGCATCAGAGACGCCAGAGTTCATGCACTGGTCCGAGAAGCCCATCAGCTGGAGCAGGGCTGACCACCCAGAAATGATGCCGAATCCGGGCTCCTATGCCTTGGTCCTGGACGCCACCTTTGCTACGGACAGACGAGCCGCGCGTTTCTCGTTAGTTCTGATAGACGGAGGCAGCAGCATCAATATCCTGTAGAAGGACACCATGGAGAAGTTAGGAATCAAGCAAAGACAGCTCTAGAACAGCCGGACTGTGTTCCACGGCATTGTTCCTGGGCTTTCCTGCTCACCCATTGGCACGATCCTGATGGACGTCCTCTTTGGAGACAAAGATCACTTCCACAGAGAGTCTGTTTGGTTTGAGGTGGTGGACCTCAAGAGCCCATACCATGCGCTACTTGGCCGACCCACCTTGGCCAAGTTCATGGCGGTCCCCCACTACGCCTACCTCAAGATGAAGATGCCCAGTTCCAGGGGAATTCTGACTGTGGCCGGCGACTACCGGAAGTCGTCTGCCTGCGCGGCTGAGAGCAGTCGGCTGGTCGAGTCCCTGGTAATCGCGGCCGAGAAGCGACTCCTTGAGCGAGTGGTGGCGATAGACGGCAAGCAGCGAGAGGTATCGCCCAACCTGAAGGAGTCGGAGGCTGAAGGTTCATTCAAACTGGCCAAAGAGACAAAGAAAATACCCTTGGATCCGGAGCACCAAGAGAGGTACGCCGTCGTAGGTGCAAACCTCGACAGCAAATAGGAAGGCGAGCTCGTTGATTTCCTCCGTGAGAATCGGGACATCTTCGCATGGTCCCCCAAAGACATGCCAGGTGTGCCGACGGAATTCGCCGAGCACAAGTTACATGTCCGTTCTGATGCAAAGCCGGTCAGGCAGCCCCTACGCCGCCTATCAGAAGAGAAGAGAAGAGTTGTCGGAGAAGAGATAGCCCGACTCCTAGCAGCCGGCTTCATTATGGAAGTGTTCTTTCCAGAATGGCTAGCAAATCCGGTCCTGGTACTGAAGAAGAACAAGCAGTGGCGAATGTGTATTGACTACATGAGCCTCAACAAGGCCTGCCCCAAGGACCCATTTGCTCTACCAAGAATCGATCAGGTGATAGACTCCACAGCCGGATGCGAGCTGTTGAGTTTTTTGGATGCATACTCAGGATATCACTAGATCAAGCTGAACCCGGCTAACAGACTGGAGACCGCCTTCATCACGCCGTTTGGAGCCTTCTGCTACCTCACCATGACGTTCGGCTTAAGGAATGCCGGCGCCACCTTTCAGCGTTGCATGCAGAAGTGCCTCCTCAAGCAGCTCGGCAGGAACGCCCACGTCTACGTGGATGATGTGGTGGTGAAGACGGAAAGGCGTGGAACACTGCTGGAAGACTTCAAGGAGACTTTTGAGAACCTGCGCCGATTCCAGATCAAGCTCAACCCCGAGAAGTGTGTCTTCGGAGTACCAGCCGGCCAGCTCCTTGGCTTCCTGGTCTCTGAATGCGGCATAGAATGCAACCCAGTAAAGATCAAGGCCATTGAGAGAATGGAGGTACCCAGCCGACTGCTGGATGTGCAGAAGTTCACCGACTGCTTGGCGTCCATCAGCCGATTCATCAGTCGGCTGGGCGAGAAAGCTCTCCCCTTATACCAACTCATGAAGAAGACCACTTTTTTCGAGTGGAACCATAAGGCAGACGAAGCTTTTCACCAGTTGAAGAAGATGCTGACTACTCCACCCGTCCTGGCGGCTCCGACTCCCAAGGAACCTATGCTCCTGTACATCGCCGCCACCAGCCGGGTAGTCAGCACAGTCATTGTAGTGGAACGCAAGGAGGAAGGCAAGGCGCTACCTATCCAGAGACCGGTATATTACCTGAGCGAGGTACTGTCGACCTCCAAGCAGAACTACCCCCACTACCAGAAGATGTGCTATGGCGTACACTTTGCTGCCAAGAAATTGAAGCCTTACTTTCAAGAGCATCCAATCACGGTGGTCTGCACGGCCCCACTTGCCGAGATCATTGGTAGCCGAGATGCTTCTGGCCGAGTGGCCAAGTGGGCCATAGAGCTGGCTCCTTACACCATCCACTACCAGCCCCGCACCGCTATCAAGTAACAAGCACTGGCCGACTTCCTCGTCGACTGGGCCGAGACCCAGTACCTACCTCCAGCGCCTGACTCCACCCATTGGCGGATGCATTTCGACGGCTCCAAGATGCGCACCGGCTTGGGAGCCGGCGTCGTCCTCACCTCTCCTAAAGGCGACAAGCTCAAATACGCACTACAAATCCATTTTGCCGCCTCCAATAACGTCGCCGAGTATGAGGCGCTCATTCACGGGCTCTGGCTTGACAAAGAACTTGGCATCCGCCGAATCTTGTGTTATGGCGACTCGGACTTAGTGGTCCAGCAATCGTCTGGCGACTGGGACGCGAAAGATGCAAACATGGCGAGTTACCGTTTCCTCATGCAGCAACTCAGCGGGTATTTCGAAGGGTGCGAGTTCCTCCATGTGCCAAGAAACGACAACGACCAAGCAGGTGCCTTGGCACGAATCGGCTCTACCCGCCAAGCAATACCATCTGGCGTCGCCCTTCAACGCCTCCTCAAGCCGTCTGTCAAGCCTTCACCAGAATTAGATTCCATTTTTGTGTCGGCTCCTCCCGAAGACGTCGGATCCGACTCCAGAGCCCCGGCAGTCGGTACGAGGATTTTGGCAGATGACTCCAAAGCCGCCACAGTCGAACCCGGCCCGGGGACTGCGGCGGCGGACTCAAAGACTCCAGAACTCGGCCCAAAGGCCGCGCCAGTCGGCCTGGGGACTTCATTAACCCAGCAAGCGGTTGTTGACTCCAACCCGCCGCCTCCCAGCCCAACCGCCCTCGTCCAAGTCGCAGTTCTGTCAGTCGAAGAAATAGCAGCACACTCATGGGCCCAGCCCATCCTCAAATTCCTGGTGAACAAAGAGCTGCCGACTGATGAGGCCTCAGCTCGGCAAGTACAACACCGGGCGGCATCCTACACCATAGTCAACAGAGAGCTGGTCAGGCGCAGCGTCACCGGTGTCTACCAGCGCTGCGTAGAGCCAGAGCAAGGCTAAGCGATTCTCAAAGACATCCATCAAGGTGAGTGCGGCCACCATGCGGCTTCAAGAGCACTCGTCGCCAAAGCCTTTCGACACAGTTTCTTCTGACCAACTGCCTTGGAAGAGGCCAAGGAGTTGGTCCAAAAATGCAAAGGGTGCCAGAAGTTCAGCTCCCAGCCGCACCAGCCAGCTTCTGCACTCAAGACCATCCCCATTGCCTGGCCTTTCGCAGTTTGGGGTCTAGACATGGTGGGACCATTCAAGACAGCACGAGGTGGCTTAACTCACTTACTTGTCGCAGTGGACAAGTTCACCAAGTGGATCGAAGCGAAGCCAATCAAGAAGCTGAACGGTCCGAATGCCGTGACTTTCATCGCCGATATCACAATTCGGTACGGCATACCACACAGCATCATCACCGACAATGGCAAAAATTTCGCCAAAGGTGCCTTGGCCCGTTTCTGCGCAACACAGGGCATCCGACTGGACCTAGCGTCTGTCGCCCATCCACAGTCAAACGGCCAGGTGGAGTGAGCAAACGGCCTCATCCTGTCCGGCATCAAGCCCCGGCTGATCGAGCCTCTAGAGCGCTCGGCTGGCTGCTGGCTCGATGAGCTACCAGCCGTCCTCTAGAGTCTGCGCACGACTCCAAACAAGTCAACCGGCTTCACGCCTTTCTTCCTCGTCAACGGTGCCAAAACCGTCATCCCAACGGACATAGAGTTCGACTCCCCATGAGTCACCATGTACACCGAGGAGGAAGCAGAAGAAGCACGACAAGACGGCGTTGATCTGCTGGAAGAGGGCCGGCTGTTGGCACTCAGCCGGTCCAGCATCTACCAGCAGAGCCTGCATCGATACCACAACAGGAAGGTCTGGCCAAGATCTTTCCAAGAAGGCGACCTTGTGCTCCGGCTGATCCAGCGAACAGCCGGCCAGCACAAGCTGTCAGGACCTTGGGAAGGCCCTTTCATCATCAGCAAAGTACTAGGCAACGATTCCTACTACCTGATTGACGCTCAGAAGCCCCGAGCACGCAAGAGGGACGACTCCGGCAAGGAGACAGAGCGGCCATGGAATGCAAATCTCCTCCGAAGATTTTACAGTTGATGCAGTATGTACCACGCTACCTTTTGTATTAAAGTACCAAGACTTCGCCCCCCCCGAGATGAGCTCGGGGACTGCCCTCTTTTGTCTGTATGATAAAAATTATACCTGCAAGTATGTTACTCCTTTTTATGCCGTTTCGCACCGGGCTCGACAAGTCGGCCCGGGGACTTGCTGCCTTGCACTATGAAATGCTTCCTGCTGCGGACAAGTAGTGTGTAACACCTAAACCGTCTTCTGTCAGAAGCTGCAGCTCGCAGAGCGACAGTACAGTGGGCAGAGGTAAGGTAGAATGGGCGTTCGCATGAAAAATGGTTAAGGACTCAAAGCATAAAACATAGCTCAAGACAGCTTCCAGCCTTTTTCGCAAACTGACTCTCGAATAGTCGGATTGCCATCTTCTATTCAACTTGCTCAAAAAACTCTTAAAATGGCTAAGTACTTGCCTTCCCAAAGTAGCCAAGCATTTGATCCAGCGAACAGTCCGCAGAGCGGTTGTCTGATTGGCAAGGCAGACAACTAAGAGAAAGCGGCAAAGGAAAAAAGCCAAAAGAGCAATGAGAAAGAAAAGATAGAACTCGGATAAATATATTTACATAACATAGGCCCTTGGCCGAATCTTCGAGCAGAAGTTCAAAATACACCCCGCGGGTGGAATTGTGCGAATTAACAAGTTCTTCAAAGACTACTGAAGCAGATAAAATAAAGGTAAAGCGGCAGCTTAGGAAGTAGCTGATGGATTCGGAGGTTCGGACGAGGCGGCAGCGTCAGGCATCGGGGAGGCCGGCTGGCTAGTCTCGGCTTGATCGCCTCCGGCGGCAGTCGGGTCGGTCGCTCGCGGCTCGTTGCCGGAGGCGCGGTCGAGCTGAGGCTGGCCGTCTGCTCCGTCTTCTGGTGCCTCTGCCTCGCCTCCGTCCTCCGCCTCGCCCTCTTCCTCGACGCTGGAGCCAATCACCTCCGCCGAGTCCTCGCCGTAGTCTGGGTTCATCCCAAACCACTCCGGCGGTACCTCCTCGCCGTCTTCAGACCGCTCGGGGACGAAGATGTTGGTGTCGGTGTACTCGGCGATCGCCGCAGCACGCTTGATGAGGGCATCTTCCGTAGCTGCCAGCTCCGGCTGGGCCTCCGACCGAAGCGTGGCCAGACGGTCTAGATCCAGCCCCGGATACCATGCCTTGACGAACTCCAAGGCCCGGCGCGCTCCAGCTCGGGCCGAAGAGCCCTTCCAGGCCTCAAGACGACCGGCCGCGACCTCTAGCCAGTCGGACGTCAGGATGGGGGTGCGCGGAGCCTGCATGTCCAGCCACAGGGCGGCAATCGCCTGGGCACCAACACGCTGAAGCCGGTGCAACATCCGGTGAGTCGGCCGAAGGCGAGCCTCGATGCTCAGGATGTGCTCATCAAGAGTTCGGGGGGGGGGGGCGTCAGCGGCAATCTCGGCGCCCTCCGCCCTCCGACCTTCTCGGTCAGCCTCGATGGCTTGAATGGCGGCCTGCGAGTGCCCAGGAAAGAAGTCTGCAAAGACAGGAAGAAAAAAAGAAGCAAGTCAAAAACCAGGAGTCAGCACGACTTAAATCGGCAGCTCGAAGAAAGAAAGTAAAGAAACTCACCATCAACAATGTCTTCAATCTCATGGAAGCCGGAGGCTAGCATCACCTCCTTGTCAGACCAGGAGGAGCGCTCACTCGCGAACTCGGCCAGGAGGGCGGTTTCCGTCTCCTCAGCCTTCCTCTGCGTCTTCATGAGCAGCTCCTTCTGCTCTGCCAATTGAGTGGCCAGCAGATCACGCTCCGTGGCGAGCTTGCTGCACTCCTTCTCTTTGGCGCGCAAAGCAGAGTTGGCGTCGCTCAGCTGTTGTTGAATAGCAGCGTTGGCTCCTGAAAAGAAGGAAGAAAGAAGGCGTTAAGTCATCAGGAAAAGAAGGTCGCCGGGGAGATCCGGCCCGACTGCTCAGCAGTCGGCCCGAATCTCGGGGACAACAGCCCGCGGGTGCGCCAGCGCGCCCCCGCAAAGAAGGAAAAGGACTTACTCCGGCTCTCCGACAAATCGGCGGTCCGCTTGCCCAACTCTTCAATGTTACGGTTGAAGGCAGTAACGCGGAGGTTGTGGTAGTCCTGCGACAAACGTTTCAAGCAAAAAGTTAATACCCAGTGTTCATCAATTGGAGTTCCGGGCCGCCTGCTCAGCAGCCAGCCCGGAACTCGGGGACTACACCCAGTGGGTGCGCTGGCACGCCCCCATAGAGAGGAACAAGAAAACAAAGACCAAAGGAAAAAACATACCCGGATGGCTGCCCGCGACGCCAGGAATGCCTTGGTGCAACTCTGGAGAGCGTCGCCCTCAGCGCGAAGCTTCGCCTGGACGTCCAGGAGCGCCTGGTTCAGCGGCCCTGTGCCGCCTCCTCGCACCCACCCAATGGGCGCGGCGCTTGTCTCTTCGGCGTATGGGATCGCCGAGCTGGCGGTGCTGGCTTCCAGGGGGCGGGGTGCCGAAGTCGCCTTCTCCATACGGTGGCGCATTGGCGAGCCGACTTGGAGGAGCAACCTCGCCACGGCCTCGTCTTCGGTCGGCGGCACCGGAGGATCCGTTGGCTGCTCGCCTTGCGCACTCGCAGACGGCGGCGGAGGCGGCGGCGAAACAATCACGTCCGGCGTAGAGGGGTCGCCGCCTTCCCTCTCCACGACGGGGTTCTCACCGCCGGCTTCCCTAGTCTGCCCCGTGAACTCCGGAGGTGGTGGCGCGGAGTTCAACGGGGTGACGAACACCGCCGATTGGCGGCGTGCGGCTTCCTCAGCCTGCCGCTTCATCGCGGCGATGGCTTCGGCCTCCGCCAGTTTTTTCTTGGCGGAGGCCTCCGCCCTGTCGGCCTCTGCCTTCTCCAGGCGAACGGCTTCTTCTTCGTTGCGCTTCTCCTGCACATTCCGCTCCGTCGCCTCCTAGAGGTCAGCAGCGGGGTCAATCCACCAAGTGGTGGCGGACGTCTCCGCTGACCCCATGACGGAGGCGGCGGTGACCCTCTCAAGAGTGAGGGGAGCCCTGAAGCAAGGGGAGCAAGCAAAGACTCACACAAGGCCACAAAGAAGAATAAAGCATTAAGACAGAATACTCACGCCGAGACCAATGGCGGCTTCTTCACATCCTTACGGAAGCGGATGGCCTTCGCAGCCGCCTCGTCCCGCCGGGTCACCGCAGCCGAACCCTTGGGCTTCTTTGGCCGACTGCCGAACAAGGTCGGCACGGCCATGCGCTTCTTCCCGCCGCCTGGAGCACCCGACGCGGCAGAAGAGCCCACGCTAGGCTGGCTGGCTCCTGGCCGATGGCGGGGGGCGACTTCCCCCTCGGCGTCGTCATCAGGCTAGTCAGCGAAAGTGGCCGAAGGCCTGAAGTCGCTTGCTGTTCCTCCTCCTCCCTCGGCGTCGTCCTCCAGAGCCGCCGCCCCCAGATCGGGGTCGTCGACGTCGCTCTCCGCCCGATCGGCGAGGAACTCGCGGGCCGGCCCCGAGGTGCCGGCTGGCGGGTGGAGGAGGGGATTCTAACCAAAGCCGACTGGTCAAAACAAACTCGGCAAGAAAAAAGACAATCCAAAGAAAGAAAGGAAAGGTAACTCACCACAGGAGGGGGGTTGGCGCGGGAGTACGGCTCCTTGCCGAACCGCCAATCCTCCAGGAGCTTGCTGTCCGAGAGGTAGTTCACCATAAAGGCCACCTCTTCGTGAGGCATGTCCTTAGTGCACATCCGACTCGGGTCGCGGTGCCCGCTCATCTGGCATATCATGTGGGGCCGGCCTTGGAGTGGGAGAACTCGGCGCGCCACGAAGGCGGCCAGCGGGTCTGGACCAGTCAAACCCTCCGACTGCGTCAGCACTCGGAGACGCGCGATGGCACCGGCTCCCGCAGGCATCAGCGACTTGGCCCGGTACGACCAGTTGGGCAGTTGCCTAGCCGGCGGGCCGGCTTCGAAAGCCGGCAGGTTGACCCAGTCCCCCCTCGCGGAGACGCTCCTGATGTAAAAGTAGGATCTCTGCCACATCTTCACCGACTTTATCAGCGAGATGGAGGGGAAGGGATTGTTGGCCCCCGACCTTCGCACGGCGATGAAAGCGCCGCACTGAGCCGACACGCCCGCGGCCTGGGTGCCGAGCTTGGAGAAGAAGAACTCCCCCCAGAGCTCGAGGGTGGGGAGGACTCCGAGCAAGCCTTCGCACAAGGCCACGAAGGCGGACAGCAGCACCACTGTGTTGGGGGTGAGGTGGTGCGGCTGGAGGCCGTAGAACTCCAGGAAAGATCGGAAGAAACTGCTCGCCGGCAGGCCCAACCCGCGCAAGCAGTGCGAGCGGAAGATGACCCGCTCGCCCTCCTACAGCGCGGGGGAAATCTCCCCCTTCGGCGCAAGACCCACCCGCACGTGATCCTCGCCGGGGAGCCGACGAGTCCGGCGGAGGAACTCGATGTGGTCATCATGAACTTTGGAGCCGTCCCAGGTGCCGGAGCGCACCGGGGGAGGCGCGGCGGCAGAGGAAGAACTCATCGCGAGCTGATCACCGCGGCATTCGTCGGAGCTTGAGTGCGCGGCGGAGCGAAGAAGAAGAAGAAGGAGAATGAGGAGCAGTGAGAAGGAGGAGAACGAGGAGCAGTGAGAAGGAAGAGAGCGAGGAGTGGTGGGAAGGAGGGGCGCGCGTGCCCCCCTCTTCCCCCTACTTATAGCCTCGTGGGCTGCGAAGCCGAGGGGGCGGTCGTGGGGATTTACTACGCCCACAGCCCCACGACCCCCACGTTCCACGATAAAGTTACTGCGCGCAGTAACTCCATGGGAATCCCGACCGTCCGCCGGGGCCGCAGCGGATCCGCCCGGGCGCCGAGGCGCGGTAGTGGCGGGCCCCGCCTATGGGCCTGTCCCGTCGTGCTCGTAGGCTGGCAAGACGGCACAGCCATGTGTCATCGCATGACGGGCCTAGAACGGGCAGCGGCCTGGAGGCTTAGCTAGCACGCTACTTGGATCCTGCCGTGACGTTCGAAATATTGTGCGAGTCAGAATCGAGTGAGTCCGAATTGAGCAAGACCGACTCCTTCCAGTCGGCCCGGCAGAAGTCAATCAGAGATCATGTGTTGAGCACCCGGAAAGAGAAACTGCTGAGGCTTCTCGGCCGATCGTCCGCGGCGCCTCACCAGCTTCGGGGACTACTGTCGGAGTAATGGGCCACGGGTAGGCCAACCCGAGCCCCAGCACCTTTCAAGACATCGGGGCAGGCTGCACCCCTCAAGACCCCAGGACGAAGAGCCGCCTTCAAGAAGCCAATGGCAGGATGGCCAACTGACCACTCACGGCCGAGTCCCAGGGACGACTTCAGGGAAAGCTGACTCCCGACTGGCGACTTCCAGAGAGGCCGGCTTTGGGGAGTCGGCCTGCGACTCCAACACCCCCCACGACCTCATCAAGTGGGATGGGGCAGGGGAGTGGCAACGATGAAGCCCGCCCCTGCCCCTTACCAAGGGCAGGCATGGCCCCAGCACGCCGTACCCCGGAAGATCTCTGTGCGGCATGGCACTGTTGCCATGCCGGCCCTGACATCAGCATCGCAGGGCCGAATCCTGCACCCACGATGGCTTGTCTGTATGGCCTAGAGGCAGCGGGTCCCACCAGTCAATGAGACCCCAGGAGACGGCAAGAGGACCACCAGTCAATCCCGTCAGGAGTCGGCCCCTGGGAGTCGGCCGAGCCCTCCCCCGGGGCCCATGCGCCATTAATCAAGATGTGATGGGGAGTGGCAATAGTGATCGCCTGCCAGGCGGCGGGGCTGTTGCCACGACCTCATGATCAAGCTCGCGTCATCAGAAGCATGGCTACAGTAATTAGCAGCCGGCAAGACCTGCCCGCGGCGGATGCGGCCTGTCGGCTCCGTACCAGGCCAGTCAGCGGGGCCCCGCCAGCCGGCGGGCCCCAGCGATCGGCAGAGAAGACGGAGGCCAGAGGCACTGACGGCTGGGCCCGCGTCCAGCCAGATTACCATTGTACCCCTGGGGGGTAGGCCTATATAAACCCCACATGGCACCCATGCAAAGGGTTGGAACCCATTAGCTCTAGACGAGATCATATAGAAGGGAGAGAGCTAGCCTTGCCCTCTCCTACCTCCGGGAAACAGCTCAAGGAGCAACCGTGTAAACCCTTTGCCATAGTGATCATGCGGAGACCCCGCAGAGCAGCAGTAGGGGTATTATCTCCTCGGAGAGCCCTGAAGTTGGGTAAGATTTGCCGGCGTGCATGCCTTCGCCTCATCCCGTTTCCAGGCACCGGCGACGTTCTACTCGCCCCCACCATGATAAGCCATCCTTTGGCATATGTCGCACCAAACCCCCGACAACGCTCCTGGGCCTCCTGGCGCACCCTGGTGGGTTGTGCTCTCCTCGGAGCAACCCCCAGGTGCAGCCAGGGCCCATTATGTTCCTTCTGGTGCAAAAAAAATCTCCGTAAAGTTTCGTTGTGTTTGGACACCACTTGACATTGATTTCCTACGATGTAAAAAAAACATGCAGAAAACATCAACTGGCACTTGGCACTATGTCAATAGTTTAGTACCAAAAAATGATATAAAATGATTGTACAACATCCAAGATTGATAATATAACAACATGGAACAATCATAAATTATAGATACGTTTGAGACCTATCAGCATCCCCAAGCTTAACTCCTACTCGTCCTCGAGTAGGTAAGTGGTAAAAATAGAATTTTTGATGTGGAATGCTGCCTAGCATGTCATATCATATTCTTTCTTTATAGCATGGACATTTGGACTTTTATGCGATTCAAAGCAATAGTCTAGTTTTAACATGATAATTTAAATACTCAAGCATATCAACAAGCAACCATGTGTTTCAAAATATCAACGCTAAAATAAGTTATCCCTAGCCCATCATGCTCAACCATTGATCCATTCATGAAACACACTCGCATATTAACTACACCCAATACTCGAGTACGATCATATTCCTCCTAGTTCATGCTTTTATAAGAGAAGATGGAGACTGAAATTCAAAAAAATTGCATAGAGTAAAATAAAGGCCCTTCGCAGAGGGAAGTAGGGATTTGTAGAGGTGCCAGAGCTCAAAGGGAAAACTTAGAGATAAAAACATTTTGGGAGATGTATCCGTCCCACCAACGAAAACGACTTAGAGTTCCCAACACTTTCCATGCTAGATATATCATAGGCGGTTCCCAAACAGAAAATAAAGTTTATTCCTTTTTCCACCATACTTTCACTTTCCATGCCTAGCCGTATCCTCGGTTTCCCTCCATACCAACACTTTCCAAGGAATTTATTATTTGACAACATAAAGTAAATTCATTTTTCATTTAGGGACTAGGCATCCCTAATACCTTTTCCTTACTCTCGTGCAATGACAAGTGAATAAACAATCATCGTGAGAATAACACATCTAGCATGGAAAATATTATCCACCCCTCACCGCTCCGTGAGCGAAACGAACACACAAAAGAGAAGTTTATTTTGAAAATTAGATATGGCACATGCAAATTTGCTTAGAACGGCAGAATAATACTGCATATAGGTAGATATAGTGGACTCATGTGGTAAAACTGGTTTAAAGGATTTTGGATGCACAAGTAGAGATCATACTTAGTGCCAAATGAAGGCTAGCAAAAGATTGAGAAGCGACCAACAAAGAAACGGATAATCTCGCAAGTAAGCATTAAGCATAATTAACACCGAATAATGCACCACAAGTAGGATATAATTTCATTGCATGACTATTGACTTTCGTGCATGCATAGGTAATCACAAACCTTAACACCAATATTCTTACTAAAGCATAATTACTCATCAACATAACTCACATATCACATCATCATACCTCAAAACTATTACTTAGAATCAAGTTTATTTATCCAATGATCTTCATGAAAGTTTTTAATTATATCCTTCTTGGATATCTATCACTTTGGGACTAATTTTCATGTGTTGCTTTTCATAAGCTCAAACAAATATAAGTGAAGATCATGAGCATAATATTTCTTTCTTTATCTCAAATTAATTTAAGTGAAGCAAGAGAGAATTTCTTGAAAATTTTACTAACTCTCAAATAAATCTAAGTGAAGCAAGAGAGCATTTATTCAAAAATACTAAAGCACAGTATGCTCAAAAAGATTTAAGTGAAGCAAAAAAAGAACAATTCTAACAAGTCATGACATAAATTTGGCTCTCTCAAATAGGTGTGTCCAGCAAGGGATCAAGACTTAAAACACAAAATAAAACAAGCAAAGAATCATATCATACAAGACGCCCCAAGCAAAACACATAGTATGCGACGAATAAAATTATAGCTTCGAGTAAAATACCGATGGTTGTTAGAAGAAAGAGGGGATGCCACTCGATGGCATCCCCAAGCATAGTTGGTTGCTCATTTTTGGATAATAGCTTGGGATGCAGGGGCATCCCCAAGCTTAGGCTCTTCTTACTCCTTATTCCTTCATCCATCGTAAGATAACCCAAAACTTGAAAAATTCAATCACGCAAAACTCAATAGAACCTTCGTGAGATCCGTTAGTATAAGAAAATAAATCAGTACTATAAGTGTTGTATCAAACCAATTCATATTTTTTTATTGCATTATCTCTACTTTATTCCAACTTTTCTATGGCAAAAACTCATCAAAGAAAACCATAGAGCCAGAAAAACAAGCACACAATGCAAAGAAAAGAGAATTTGTCAAAACAGAACAGTCTGTAACAATCTGGAGATTTCGGATACTTCTGTAACTCCAAAAATTCTGAAAAATTAGGATGGCCTGAGAAATTTATTTATTGATCTACTTCAAAAGGAGTGGGTATTTTGTCGCTCTGTGGTTAAAAACGAGAATTTTTTTCGCGAGGGCAAAAGTTTATGTTTTTTCAGTAAGATCAAACAACGCTCACCCAAGAAGATCCTAAATGCTTTACTTGGCACAAACACTAACTAAAACATAAAAAACACAATCATAATAGTATCATAATTTTGCAAACACTTAAGAACAAAAAGCAAAAAACAATAATAAATTTTATTTATTGGGTTACCTCCCAACAAGCGCTATCATTTTATGCCCCTAGCTAGGCATAATATTTCAACAATGCTCACACGAAAGATAAAAATTGAAACACAAAGAGAGCATCATGAAAAATGTGAAAATCTCTTTTAAGTCTAACATACTTCCTATGCATAGGAATTTTATAGGCAAACAAATTATCAAAACAAGCAAAGACTAGCATATGCGAGGAAGAAGAATAAAACATAGACCATCTCAACATGAAAAATTCTACAACCATATTTTCCTCTCTCATAATAATTACATGTAGGATTATAATCAAATTCAACAATATAGCCATCACATAACATATTCTCTACATGATCCACATGCATGCAAAGTTGACACTCTTCCAATATAGTGGGATTATCATCAACTAAACTCATGACCTCTCCAAACCCACTTTCATAAAAAATCATAAGATTGAACACTCTCCAAATAAGTGGGATTATTTTTACTTAAAGTTGACGCTCTTCCAAACCCACTTTCAATATTATCGCAAACATATTCATCATGAGGCTTAAGTAAATTTTCAAGATCATAAGAATCCTTATCACCCAATCATGATCATAGCAACAAGTAGTGGACATAGCAAAATTAGCATCCACGAACTTGGGGTTTTGCATATTATTAGCACAATTAACAGTAATAGAATTTATAGTAACACCATTGCAATCATGCTTTTCATTCAAGGAGCTATTGTGAATCACTTCATAAATTTCTTCTTTTATCACTTCATCACAATTTTCAGACTCATGAATTTCAAGCAAAACTTCATAGAGATAATCTAGTGCACTCAAATCACTAGCAATGAGTTCATCATCATTGGATCTTTTGAAAAGATTAGCAAGTGGATGAGGATCCATATCAATAGATTTTTAGCAAGAAAAGATTCTAGCAAATAGAGGGCACATGGTAACACAAGCAAAGGTAGCAGACAAGATTGCAAAGAAAAAGATAGATCTGACGAGAAAACAGCGAACGAAAAAGAGGGCGAATCAAACGACATATTTTTGTGAAGTGGGGGAGAGGAGAACAAGAGGCAAATGGAAAATAATGTAAATTGCGAGGAGATGAGATTTCTGATTAGGAACCTGGTATATGTTGAAGATCCTCCCCGGCAACGGTGCCAGAAATGGTGCGTGGCCAGGAGAATGTCTTGACTTGATCCTCCCCGGCAACGGTGCCAGAAATGGTGCGTGGCCAGGAGAATGTCTTGACTTGATCCTCCCCGGCAACAGTGCCAGAAATTCCTTTTGATGTCATTTGAAGCTATGTCGGTATTTCCCCAAAGAGGAAGGGATGATGCAGAACATCGGTGGTAGGTCTTTCCCTCAGATATGAAACCAAGGTTATCCAACCAGTAGGAGAACCAAGCGACACAACATAAACAGCCCCTGCACACAGATAACAAATCCTCGCAACCCTACGTGTTAAAGGGGTTGTTAATCCCTTTTGGGTACGGTGCCTCAAGATAGGCAAACGGACATGAGATAAAATTGTAGTAGATTGATAGATCGAACGCCAAATAAAATAAATAAGAGTAAATTGCAGCAAGGTATTTTTGGTTTAATAGATCTGAAAATAAAAGCAAAGTAAAATAGATCACAAAGGCAAATATATGAGAAAGAGACCCGGGGGCCATAGGTTTCACTTGTGGCTTCTCTCTAGAAAAATAGCAAATGGTGGGTGAACAAATTACTGCTGGGATTGATAGAACTTCAAATAATATCCAGGCAATGATCATTATATAGGCTTTACGTCCAAGATTAGCATTAGTAGACCGACTCCTGCCTGCATCAACTACTATTACTCCACACATCGACCGCTATCCAGCATGCATCTAGTGTATTAAGTTAATGGAGAAACCGAGTAATGAAATAAGAAAGACGACATCATGTAGGCAAGATCTATCTATGTAGAGATAGACCCAGAGTTTTATCCTTAGTAGCAATGATAGATACGTGTCAGTTCCCCTTCTGTCACTGGGATCAAGCACCGTAAGATCGAACACACTACAAAGCACCTCTTCCCGTTGCAAGATAAATAGATCAAGTTGGCCAAACAAAACCCAAATATTGGAGAAGAAATACGAGGCTATAAGCAAACATGCATATAAGAGATCAAAGAAACTCAAATAACTTTCATGGATATAAAAAGATAGATCTGGTCATAATCTCAAAGTTCATCGATCCCAACAAACACACCGCAAAAGATTTACATCATATGGATCGCCAAGAGACCATTGTATTGAGAATCAAGAGAGAGAGAGAGGAAGCCATCTAGCTACTAACTACAGACCCAAAGGTCTACAAAGAACTACTCACGCATCATCGGAGAGGCACCAATGGAGGTGGTGAACCCCATCCGAGATGGTGTCTAGATTGGATCTAGTGGTTCTGGACTCTGCGGCGGTTGGATCAATATTTCATCGACTCCCCTACGGTTTTGGGAATATTGGGGTCTTTATAGAGCAAAGAGGCGGTCCGGGGGCACCCTAGGTGGGCACAACCCACCAGGGCACGCCTGGGCCTCCTGGCGCGCCCTGGTGGGTTGTGCTCTCCTCGGAGCACCCCACAGGCGCAGCCAGGGCCCATTATGTTCCTTCTTGTCTGTTGGGGATATGACTACCAGATATGACCCGCCCAGGAGGGGCCGGGTCTACCACAATGGCGGTTTACCTAAATGAAGCCCAAGAGTGTACAAGATGGCGGTTCATAGTTAGGCTTATAATAGGCCCAAGCCCAGAGGTGGCTTAAGGCCCGTAAGTATAAACTGCCATGTATGAATAGACTTGTAATATAAGGCATGTAAGATACATCACCGAGCCGGACACGTTGTATGAGCCGGCTGGGACTCTATAGGCCGCAGGGCGTCAACCCGTGTATATAAGGGGACGACCCAGCGACGGCTTAGGGCAAGAGACAACAGATCGAGAGCCAAGTTAAGCATATTCGCTCCTTGGTCATCGAAACATAGCAATATCACCTCAACTGGACTAGGCCTTTACCTTCACCGCAAGGGGCCGAACCAGTATAAACTTCTCATGTCCTTTGTCCCATTTAACCCCTTTAAGCTTCCTAGTTGCAATGGCTCCACGATTAAGTCATTTCACTAGGACATCTGCTGTGACAATTCCATGACAGTTGGTCCCCACCGTGGGGCCTGAACACCATGGATTTGAGGTCTTGAAGGGCAACTTCGAAGGGCTCAAGGGATACGTTGTGGGCCGGATGACCAAGAGTCGTCGCGGCAAGCTCTACATAGACGACGCTGGTTGGGGCCCGATGCCGGCTCAATTGAGTACGGGTACCGGGTCCCCTCTGGCGGAATCCACGTCTTCATCGGCCAGATCAGCGAGCCGGGCCCTGAGCTGGACATTTGCATCAACATAACCGAGACAACTCAGCGTGCGAGACCCTACGGACTCAGCCCACCATGAAGCGTGCCTTCGTGGGATGCATCCATGGAGGAGAGTTCTCTAAAGGATCGGTGTCAGCAAAGGAGACGACCATCTGCTCTGACGGTGGATCGTCCACAAGTGAGACAGATTCTTTGTATCAATTGCAAGACGGTGGGCTTGGGGTTGTTCCGATGGCAGCAGTATTCTGGACCCCTTTGAGCCGCCGAGCAGGGTAGGGATCTTCATGACTGGCACGCAGCCCGTTCAAAACTCTACGGCTGCAGCAACGATAACCTCTGGGTCAGCAGCGGCTGGGGCAGGAGGCCCTGCGCGCCCGCCGGCTCAGGTACTAATGGATCTCATGGATAGGATGACAGCCCTGTTAACTATCGTGGTTAACCTGGCGGATCAGGCTCAGCATGATGCAGAAGTAGCACATTTACGTGAGGAGGTGGCACAAGCCAAGGAAAACCTAGCAGCAGATGACATCAGGATGGCCGCAGAGCGGGCAGCTTTAGATGCTCGAGCCCGGCAGATTCAATCAGAAGCTTTCCATCTTACGATGGATCGGGGCGCATCAAATGAAGTCATGAGGAGAAGACACCAGAAGGATCAATCCGGTCTGCCTCTGATTTATGATCCTAGAAACCTCTTCCGCACACCCGAGGCCGGCCCCACTAACCCGCCGGAGGAAAACCGGGTTGCAACGCCCGGGGCTGGAGCGCCAGTTCAGCCATGGGTGACGGAACCTCCTCGTGTGAATGCTGCTACACCTCATTATGTGCCAACACCACTGGGTCATTATTCTAACCCTTTGGAGAACATGATCACTGCGGCAGCGCGATTGGAGGCTCTTCCAGCTGAGGGTGACTCTCCGATGGCGATTGAAACCCGAAGGGTCAGAGAACTTCTTCAGACGGCTCTGGCACAGCAGGAGGCTTATTCTTATAGTCGAGACAGGATTCATTCGACTCCTTGCCCAAGCCAGAGCCCGAGTTATAGTAGGCACATAGATTCAGCAGCTGTTTCAATCAAGGCCCGGCGCCGTGACCAGCCACGCGGGCATGAGCCGGCGCGTTATGGAGACCTTAACTTGGTTGTCCTGGATAGGATCCGCCGAGAGGTTGAGCAAGTGGCTCAACAGGCAGCTGAGCAGGCGGCTCAGCGGGCGGTTCACCAGTATTTTCCGGTTCATCCGACGACCTCTATTGAGCCAGGCATGGCCACAAGGACTGGAGGTGTCCCTTGCTTGGTGTCGGCTCTACATAATGAGCATTTTCCCAAGGACTTCAAAGGGCCTCGAAAGGTGCCTAACTACACAGCCGATTTACAGCCAGGGGCATGGATTGAAAGCTATGAGATGTCCATGGAGCTACTGGAGGTCAGTGACGCGATGATGGCCGAATCCTTCACCATGATGTTGGATGGAACGGCCTGCACTTGGTTGAAGGGGCTGCCACCCAATTCCATTGGTTCATGGGCAGAGTTAAAGGCCCAATTTATTCAGAATTTCAAAGACACATGCAAGCAGCCCATGTCAATTGTGGATTTGACTATTTGTAAGCAAGAGGAAGGTGAGTCCACAACCCATTGGGTGCGCCGGGTTAAAGCCATAATACATTCATCTGATAAGATGGATGCCGGCTCTGCAGTCTTAATGTTGGAGAAAAATTGTCGTTTTATGCCTCTGAAACAGAAGCTGGGCGGCTCAAGCACGATTGTAATGACCTGGGCCAGCTAATGGCGGCTCTAGTCAAGTATGCCGATTATGATAGTACCAAGGATCCCGAGTCGGACGATGAGAAGATAGGGAAGGGGAAGAAGAACGGCAATGGCAAGGGTCATCAGCATAACCCGGTGAATCAAGGAAGCAATAATAAACGTAAGGCTGACGGTAGCTTGGAGTTTGTGGCTAACACCAATGCACAGGGAAACAATCAGCGACGTAAGGGGAGGCCACCTCCTCGGTCTGGCGGGTCAGGTCCTACTCTTGAGCAGCTGTTGAATGAGCCCTGTCCAAGGAATGGTACTTAGCAGAAGCCAGCTATGCACCTATGGAAGGACTGTACGATCATGAAAGCTTTCAAAAACTCTAACATGTTCAGTAGCAATCATGGGTCGGGCGGTGGCTCAGGTGGCAGCAGTTTTCATGGCCCGGCGGCGGCTCAAATGCCAACTTTCAAGGCTCTCAAGGAAATCAAGATGGCAGTTAAGGACCAGGAGAAGACGGCTTTTATTACTCCGTTTGGAGGCTTCTGCTATGTGTCTATGCCTTTTGGGCTTAAGAGTGCCCAGGCGACTTACCAGCGATGTGTGCAGAACTGTCTTCACAATCAGATTGGGAAAAAAATTCATGCTTATGTGGACGATATTGTGATGAAGTCCAGAGAGAAGGAGACCTTGATAGATGATTTGAAGGAAACCTTTGATAACCTCCGGGTCTACAAGATGATGCTCAACCCGGCCAAGTGCGTTTTTGGAGTGCCGGCGGGCAAGCTTTTGGGTTTTTTGGTTTCTAACAGAAGCAATTACATCTTTGGCTAAACATGCGTGCATCAATGACGTTCAGCGGTTGGCGGGTCGTGTTGCTTCTTTAAGCCGGTTCATAAGCCAGTTAGGTGAGAAGGCCATACTGTTGTATCAAATGATGAAGAAGATAGATGATTTTGTCTGGAGTGATGCTGCTAACACTGCCTTTGAAGATTTGAAGAGACAGCTCGCTGAGCCGCCGGTCCTTGCTGCTCCCATTGATAAGGAGCCACTATTGTTATATTTGGCTGCTAACACACATGCTGCCAGTGTGGCCATTGTGGTATAGCGCAAGGAGGCTGGCAAGGAATATCCGGTTCAACGGTCGGTTTACTACGTCAGTGAGGTGCTCATTGAGTCCAAACAGAGATATCCACATTGGCAGAAACTTGTTTATGGAGTGTTTATGGCGAGCCAGAAGCTTAAGCATTATTTTTAGGGTCATCCCATCAGTGTGGTTAGCTCTGCTCCCTTAGGAGATATCATTCAAAATAGAGAAGCCACAGGACGAGTTGCCAAGTGGGCCATTGAACTTGGGCCTCATGGTTTAAAGTATGTGCCACGCACTGCTATCAAATCTCAAGCATTAGTAGACTTCATCAATGATTGGACAGAGCTGTAGATGCCTAAAGAGAAGCCGGACAACACATATTGGACTATTCATTTTGATGGGTCCAGGCAATTAGAGGGCTCGGGGGCTGGAGTTGTTTTAGCTTCCCCTCCGGGTGACAAATTCTGTTATGTGCTACGGTTGATGTTTCCCTGCACTAACAACACAACTAAGTATGAGGCGTTTCTCCATGGTCTTCGAATGGCTAAGGAGATGAGCTTGAGCCAGGTAGGGTGCTTTGGCGACTCAGATTTGGTGGCTCAGCAAGTATCAGGCAAGTGGGATTCCAAAGACCCTCTCATGGCGGCTTATCGCCGTGAGGTTGATGCCATTGCTGGACACTTCAAGGGTTACCAGGTAGAACACATTGATCGCAGAAAGAATGAAGCGGCCGATGCTTTGAACCGGCTGGGGTCTCAACGTAAGCCGGTGCCACCTAACACTTTCTTAGATGTTCTGCATAACCCTTCTGTCAAATTGCCGACAAAGGAGGACTTGGCTATTCCAGACCCGGAGGCACAATTGGTGGCGGCTCTTCACGTCATCCCAAGCTGGACAGTGCCATACCTGGTTTATATGACCCGGGGTGAGTTGCTTGAGGATGAAACATTGGCCAGACAGATAACCCGGCGATCTAAATGAATGACAATTGCGAATGGTGAGTTGCATCATCGCAGTGTCACACGAGCGTTTCAACGTTGTGTTTCTCCTGAGTAAGGTCAAGAAATTCTTCATGAAATCCATGAAGGAGATTGCGGCCATCATGCCGGTTCAAAGTCCTTAGTAGCCAGAGCCTTCCGTCATGGTTTTTACTGGCTGACAGCTCATGCTAATGTGGAGGATCTGGTCAGTAGGTGTGATGGTTGTCAGAAATTCGCACGACGGGAACACAAGCCGGCTCAAGAATTGCGAATGATTCCAATTACTTGGCCATTTTCAGTCTGGGGGCTCGACATGGTTGGACCTTTCAAAAGATCCAAAGATAAAAAGACACACCTTTTGGTGGCAGTTGACAAATTCACAAAGTGGGTTGAGGTAGAGCCGGTTAGTAAGTGTGATGTAGCCACGGCATTTCAAGTTATGAAGAAGGTGATCTTTCGTTTTGGCTTTCCACACAGGATTATAACTGACAATGGTACTAATCTGTCCAAAGGGGCTATGGAGGAATTCTGTCAACTTGAGCATATCCGGCTTGATGTTTCATTAGTAGCTCACCCCCAATCCAATGGTCAAGCTGAAAGAGCCAATCTGGAAATCTTGAAAGGTCTCAAGCCCCAGCTTATGGTTCCTTTACAACGGACGCCGGGTTGTTGGGTGGAGGAGTTACCCTCTGTGATATGGAGCATCAATACTACCCCTAACAGATCTATGGGTTATACGCCTTTCTTCATGGTTTATGGAGCAGAGGCAGTCCTACCTAGTGACATCCGTCATGACTCGCCCTGCGTGGCGGCATACGTTGAAGCTGATAACGAACAAGCCTGTCAGGATGCACTTGACCTATTAGATGAAGAGTGTGACTTAGTAGCAGCCCGTTCGGCAATTTACCAACAGGACTTGCGCCGTTATCACAGCCGCCGAGTCAAATCCAGAACCTTTCAGGAAGGTGACATGGTGCTCTGGCTCATCTAGGATCAAACTAATGCACACAAATTATCCCCACCTTGGGAAGGGCCTTTTGTGGCTAGCAAGAACTTGAACAATGGGTCATACAACCTTATTGATGTTCAAGAGCACAAAGACTCACATGAGTCGGAGGAGGAGACCCGCCGGCCGTGGAACATCACTCATCTTCGGCCTTACTATACTTGAGCCACCGGCTCTCATGATGTACATACTTTGACGTTGTATATATTATGATAAGTAATAAATCAGGACCTGTGTCCTTTTTCATCTTCAATAATCACATGTCTTAATCATGTTAAATTCAAAATGGCCAATTGGGGGCTGATTGTGTTCAAATCTAGCTTAACCCTTTGGCCTGGCTTATGATCGTATTCGAATCTAGCCGTTAAACCATATGATCACTAGGGGGCTTCTTGTTCAAGCATAGGTTGTATTCGAACCAAAGAGAACATAGCTGTCGGTACCCTCTTGATCGGCTCAATGGCAAACTCACTAGGGGGCTTCTTGATCGTATTCGAATCATAGCTTGACCCCTTTTGGGTTCGACTTTGATCGTATTCGAATCAGAGTCGTTAAAAAACTCTCAAGGTCATTTGGGGGCTTCCTGTTCAAACATAGGTCGTATTCGAACCAAAGAGAACATAGCTGCCGGTACCCTCTTGATCGGCGCAACACCAAAGCCACTGGGGGCTATATAATCGTATTCGAATCCTATCTTAACCCCTTTGGTCCGGTTTACTGATCGTATTCGAATCATAAGCCTCCAAATTTTTCTATGTTTGACTTACGCTTTTTGAAAGGCAATCTTTGTTTTTTATTCTGCGGCTTTTCATCTCGATCTAAGTATAAGTATGGTTTCAATTTAACCCGGCTTGGTTTTTTGACGATAAATCACCAGTGTATGACAGTCATCATACATATGGAAGTGTTGGCTTCTAAAGATTGGGTTATCACCCTACTGTTCGGGTCACATAAGCCAGCAGTTCAGACTCAAGATCACAGGTATGATATTGTCGTTGTGTTTGAAAGTTAAAATTCATAAACAGTCTTATCTGTGTCTCTTCAATAAGAGGTTTTCCAGCCTTAATTATCCTTACATCCAGCCTTAATTATATAGTTATGTTGGTTTCCATGGTTGTTTACTGGGCGTTTTGACCCCTCCGGTGATAAACCGCCAGGACAATTTTCATATCTTACATGCAGGAACAGATTCAAACACTACCGATATTGTAAAGGATGCAAGGCGTATCTTCACATGACGGATAAAAGTGTTTTACGCAGCACAATATGCAGGATGTCATAAGCAGAACATGAAGTTTTAAGCTAGCCTATTACAAGGCACTTGGAGCCCAAAAGAATAATGTTGTTTTTAAACTCTCATAGCAGATGATAAACTAAAGCCGGTTCATCAATCCTGGCCGGGTTGTTTGGATGGTTACGACTCATCCCTTGCCGGTTCATCCTCCTCCACCGTTTGGAAATTGGGTTTGGACCAATCAAAGCCATGAAGGGGGACGAACTCAGCCTCATCATCAATCAAACTAGACGGGTCAATTTCCGGGGCGAAAGTGTGCTGGTGAACCGGCAGGATTAGATCTGTCACTTTATACGAAGGAGTCGCCATCTTTTTATTTTCTGCATCAAAACCCGGCTGATACTTGGTAAGGTTGGTTTCTTCGGCAATGATGGTGGCATGAGGACGAATCTATTTTACACAATAAGCAAAGTCTTCTTGGTCGAAGGGACTCCCATCTTCCTTAAAACTGGGATAACCCTTGGCTACGTCCGCCGGGTGTAGCTCCGGTACCCATGCTTTGGAGCGGCTTAAAGCAGTTACGGCTCCGGCTCTCGCACAGGAATGCTTGACTTCTTGAAACCTGGCTGGTAAGATGGATAGCTTCTTCAATACATCACTCAATAAGTTTGGTCCTTTGTTAGCTGGGGAGATAATGGCAAGAGCCCGCTAAGCTCCAGTATATAGTTGCTCCACAAGAGTGTAAACCGTCTTGAGCTTTATCAAGCTATTTTGACTCAGATTGCTGCTCCGGGGACCTGTGAACTTTTCCCAATGGGTTAAGTATGCGGCTTACATTATGGTGATAAATATAGACTCTGAGTAAGTAAGAATGATTTACCAAATATTGCAGAAACCATTTGAGACACATGGGTTTTTAAACCGATGAGTTTAGCGGTAACCTCTTTCAGAGCCGCCTCGGCCGTTTCAGCATGTTGCATCAGGGCAGTCTTCTCATCGGTCCAAGACATTTTCTCTGCATTAAAACTGGTCTTTAGTTTCTCTGCTTCGGACATTCTCAACTGGAGTTTGGATTCAATTTTCTTTGTTTCAATCTCCTGAGTCGACAGCCGGGTCTTGGCTTTAGTCAATTGAGATTCCAGTTCTGCGTTTGCAGCCTGTATACAGAATACAATTGTTAAGTTTCATGGCAGATTATAAAAGCAAGTCCCAGGTGCTTCGCAAGCAATAACACTTGGCACTTGGGGGCTAATGTCTGTCATCGCAACTTTCTTGTCAAAGGAATTGGATTTTTTCATAAGTCCAAAGTGCTTTGCAAGCAATAACACTTGGCACCTGGGGGCTAATGTCTGTCAGCGCAATTTTCTTGTCAAAGGAATTGGATTTTTTTTCATAAGTCCCAAGTGCTTTGCAAGCAATAACACTTGGCACTTGGGGGCTAATGCATATTGCTGTTTTTTCCTACCTAAAGTAAGCCGGATGTGTTATTCATAGATTCAACCGGCTCATCAGGATATCTAGTCAAAGTATTTGTCTATTACATATTGTCTAGAAGAACGGGTTCATTCATACTGATTAAACCGGCCCTTGGGGACTACAAATGCAACAGTTATGCTATCATCAGAATCCGGGTTATAGTATATAAACCATACTTGGAGGGAGTCTAGGACAGAAGCTTCTAAACATTTCAAAGTCTACAGAATATTCAAGTTTTTTCATAATCAGAATACTTGGGGGCTGACAGGATGTATATATAATCCGGATGACATACCTCATATTTCTGATACAACTGTTTGACCATTTCAATTTCTGAGTCACGGCTGGAGTTGACTTGGCTAAGATAGCCAGATAGTACTTCATCAATACTCAGATGGGTGTAATGGGAGACATCAAACCTCACTTTCTGCCTCTCCATGACCTCTTGCTTGGCGGAGTGTCTTGCCAGCACAGTTGGATTACCCGGTTCAACGAATCTGCTACCAGTGATTAAAACATCATTGACGTAAGTCTCCGGCGGGTTAGCTGAGCTTGATGGCTCAGCAGTGGATGGATTGAGAACGGTTTCGTCAACAGACGGCTCAGGAAGATCTGATTGAACGTTGACAGTAGGGTCTTCTGGTGCTTCAAGTTTTCCGAGGCAAGAGTCGGCTGCGCCGGTTCAGCGACTTTCGGGTCTTCATCCGGTTTGGCCACCTTGGCCTTCTTTAGCTTTGCTTGACCACTAAGAAGAATTTAAAGAGTCGGTGTAACGATACATGCATAAAGGTGCACAAGAAGGATAATTATCTTTACCCGGGGGCGGTCTTAAAAGCCGGCAACTGAGTTTGGGAGGAATCACCAGAGGAGGAACGAGCAATCTCCTGCAAAAAATGGAATCATGGTTGAGTGATTTATAAAAGTGACTCGTTCATCAGAGTTAAGATGTAAAAGAACCTCATCCTGGCGTTTCCGAGGAGTTTTCGGTAAGCCGAAGGTAAATCATCGTCTCCACTGGTCCGGGTCTGACGGCGGCTCTCATGTTGCTGCTTTTTCAAAAGAAAATGAGGATCTAAATAAGCCAAGGGTTGCGAAAACCTTACTTTCCGGGTTACCCGCCGAGGTTTCTGCCTTGGCAAAGGTTCTGTGTCGGAGGAAATAAGAGTTACCTCTTCTTCTACTTCCTGGTTGGCCCCCGTGTCATCCTGGTAATAGTCAGTGTCAATAAGGTTGTTAAAAAAGCAGGCCAAGAGAGTCAAAGGCTACCTCCGATTCAGAGACGTCATCCAACTTGAACAAGTCAGAAGCAGTTGGTTTCTTCTTAGATTTTCTGGCTATTGCGGCGGCTCTAGCTTTTTTGGCAGCCTCATGATCATATTTGGCTTTCCAAAAGTCAGATTTAGCCTGTAGGAAAATAATAGGTTGAAACTCATGCAAATACTTAACTACTAAAGAAAAAGGAGTCAAGAGGATTTACCTCTGGTGCCGGGTTAAGTTTGCAGAAAGGATTCAATCCTACTTTACTGCAGTCTTCATATTTGCTATTGACGAGGGTGGTTGACATTTCAACAATGGCTTCTTCAGTCAAACGTAGGGAGCTATAACCTAATGGATCGTCTGCTCCTCCGGTATAGTTGTACATCAAGTCTGATCGGCGGCTCAGAGGGATGATCCGCCATGCGATCCAATAGCGGATCAAGTCAACTCCAGTTAAGCCATTTCCTAGCAAGGCTTGAACCCTTTTGATGGTTGGGATAAGTTTTTTACGTTCAGCGGCAGAAAGCTTATCAGGGAGTGAATATTTAGCGTCAAGACGCTCAGCGCGATAACCGGCATTGGTTTTTCATCAGGTGGCGACATGTCTTTGCAATAGAACCAAGTTTGGTTCCAGTCCTTGGGATGGCTTGGCAAGACTACTAGAGGAAAGACAGCATCCCGTCTGCGCTGGATCGAAATCCCACCAAGTTCCAAGCTGGGGCTGTTGGTGTATTCATTCTGGCGGTTCAAATAGAAATACTCTCTGAAGAGTTCAACAGTAGGTTCTTCTTGAAGATAAACCTCTCAGAGAACTTGGAAGTTACAGATGTTTGATATGGAATTGGGTCCAATGTCTTGCGGATGAAGCTTGAAAAATGCAGAACCTCTCTGAAGAATTTTGAGCTGGGCGGCGAAAACCCCCGGTTCATATGATCAGTGAAGACGGTGATTTCACCATCCTTTGGCTGAGGTTTTTTCTTTGGCCGGGTCAGAGGCATGGTAATACATGACGCTCTTCTTTGGTAAATACCCAACAGTGACAAAATCCTTCAGAGTGTCCTCAGTGACTGTGGAAGGGACCCAGTTGCAAACTGTCATCGTCTTCGGCGGCATGGTGAAAAGGCAAGCTAAAAAGGAAGTAATTTGTTGGTTCAAATTAATTGGTAGAATTACAAGTTAAAGATTGCAATACAGATGTGTAATGGCGGCTTAAATAAGGGCTAATGGTATATGAAGGAAAAATAAACCGGCATGGTAAGCCACCATGACTAAGGATACTCAAAAAGTTGCCAACCAACAAAATGGTTAAGTACTGAGGTAAACAAATTTCACAGACTGCAGCTATTATTTTGGATCAACGGCTGTTCAGAAAATAAAAATAAATCTAGACCTAAAAGTCAGTACATACGAGTTCATGGGCTTGCACAAGATTTTTCTTCCAAGAAAGGGGATCTACTGATACTGAATGTAGAACTAAAACAGCTATCGCGTCAGTTTAACGCCGTTCTCAGATCAAAGAGGCTTGTGGTATAGCCTGGATGGTAAACTATGATGAACTCCGACGAACTACGAAGAACATGAAGAAGCTCGCAAACCCTAGTGCGGAACTAAGGTATGAGAAAGTAGAAACTTACAGCTGCACATCTGTTGTGGAGGGTCGCCGCCGTTATCTGGATCGACTCAGGTTGATGCAGCGGCCGAGGTTGAGGAAGACGAAGTGCTCTGCAGCGGTGGTGGAGCTCGAGTGGCACAGAGGTTGCGAGAGAAGGAAGAAGGAGAAAAATGTGAGATGGCTTTTGGATCCTATTTATAAGGAAAGGGGCGGTAGGTAGGTGCGAAAGAGGAGGAGGCCAAAATGATGATTATCTAGCTAATTGGACGCCTCGATTTTCAGAAGGCATTTAAGATAAAGATCCGTTAAGGTGATGTCGTGGCGGGTTTCCAAAATTCCTTAAGATGACGTCATGGCGAGTTACAAGGCTTTCACAACAGTGGTAGATAGATTTTTTCTAAGTGTTGAAGATTGACATGAACAAAGTTCAAATCAACCTGGGGCCTAATGTTGGGGACATGACTACCAGATATGACCCGCCCAGGAGGGGCCGGGTCAACCACAATGGCGGTTTACCTAAATGAAGCCCAAGAGTGTACAAGATGGCGGTTCAGAGTTAGGCTTATAATAGGCCCAAGCCCAAAGGCGGCTTAAGGCCCGTAAGTATAAACCGCCATGTATGAATAGCCCTGTAATATAAGGCATGTAAGATATGTCACCGAGTCGGACATGTTGTATGAGCCGGCCGGGACTCTGTAGGCCGCAGGGCGTCAACCCACGTATATAAGGGGATGACCTGGCGGCGGCTTAGGGCAAGAGACAACAAATCGAGAGCCAGGTTAAGCGTATTCGCTCCTTGATCATCGAAACATAGCAATATCACCTCAACTAGACTAGGCCGTTACCTTCACCGCAAGGGGCCGAACCAGTATAAACTTCTCGTGTCCTTTGTCCCGTTTAACCCCTTTAAGCTTCCTAGTTGCGATGGCTCCACGATTAAGTCCTTTCACTAGGACATCTCCTGTGATAATTCCACGACATGGTCCAAAAAAAATCCCCGTAAAGTTTCGTTTGGACTCCGTTTGATATTGATTTCCCGTGATGTAAAAAACATGCAGAAAACAACTACTGGCACTTGGCACTATGTCAATTGGTTAGTACCAAAAAATGATATAAAACATCCAAGATTGATAATATAACAGCATGGAACAATAAAAAAATATAGATACATTGGAGATGTATTGTACAATAATGCAAATCACTAGTTTAAGTACTGTTGCAAACCAATTAATATTTTTTTGCATTGTAGCTATTGTATTATAACTTCTCCATGGCTTATACCACTAATGCAATCGATTGTTTCATCAAAACAAGCAAAACAATGCATCAAAAACAAATTTGTCTTAAACAGGACTGCCTGTAGCAATCTGAACATCTACCATACTTCTCTAATTCCAAAAATTCTGAAAAATTAGGAAAAAATAAAAAAAATTGCATATAAATTATGTGTAGAAATTTCAGAAACTTCTGAAGTTCCAATAAAAAGAATGTAAAATCGCGCATTACAGCCAAAGTTTCTGTTTTTGCACCGCACATACTAACAAGCAATCTAATCATCCTAAAGGCAAATCTTGGCATATTATTTTTATAATACAATGGATTTGTACAAGGGGGTAATTATTTTTGTGATAAACTTCATGAAAAATTCTACATTATTTCCATGAGCATGAACACAAGTGTTCAAGGTCGACCCTCACTTCTCCAATGCATAACCTTGCAGTCGCTTTGAAAAAGTTTTTAAAGTTCCCCTCTATAATTTTTTGGTTTTAAAACTTTATAAAAGCACACAACAGAAATAAATAAATCTCTAAAACTTCTGGGTTTTCTCCCTGGCAACGCTTTCTTTAAAGCCATTAAGCTAGGCATAAATTGCTCAAGTAATGGATCCACCCGGATCCCAAGGTATGTCAAAGCCAATTTTACTTAACAATGATTTGGCATTTAATAGTGAGCACAAAGCAACATTTATCATGCAATGACAAAGTCTAATTCTCTTTCTATGCATCGACATGTCATAAAAGAACAATTCATGCACATCAAGTAAAGGCCAATACATAGCATAAGCAGTTTCTTGCAATTTTATCGTGTTGAAAACATAGAGTGGCGGAGATGTAGTTCCTCTCTCATATTGATCGCAAGTAGGAGTAGCAAGCACATGCATATTATATTCATAAAAATCATCATGTGCAATAGTAAAAGGCAACCCATCAATGTAATCCTTAATAAGTGTGAACTTCTCCAATATAGTGTAGTTGGGAGAATTCGAAAAGATAATAGGACTATCATGTTTGGGTGCAATAGCAACAATTACATCTTGGCCACAAGCATAGCAAGCATCAAGTTCATCAAAAAGGGATATTTCAAATGAATCAACGGGATCATAGCAATTATCATCGCATTCATCCTTCGGTAAGAACGAAGGGACATTAAACAATGTATGAGTTGAAGAGTTACTCTCATTAGAAGGTGGACATGGGTAGGTAATCCGCTCTTCCTCCTTTTGTTCTTCGCTCTCCTCATCATGTTTTTCACCCAAAGAGCTCACAGTTTCATCAATTCCTTCTTCCATAGACTCCAATATTAGTCTCTTCTTGGACAGCAGAGACTTTCTCAATAAATAGATCAATATGAGAATTGTATTTATATTTCTCATAGCAATATTTAAGTATAGCAAAACTCTCAGGTCTATAAACATCATCATCAAAAGCTTCATACTTTTCGAACAAAGATTCAATTTCACAAGCACCCTTAAAAGCAACAAATTTTCTATTCGTTCCACATCATAGTAATCATATCTACCATTAGCACAAGAAGTCAATATTTCATTATGGTTAAATTTGCATGAAAAGGGAAAGTGTCGAGCCTTCATCCTAGAGCAACAAGTATGATCATATCTCGAGCATAAATTCCAAGCATACCAATGCAACATGTCAATTTGATCCCACAAAAGTTTCCCTTTTTGTATCAAGCGACCCTCAAGTATTCACATTGACCAACGTGTCTCCCATTATCATGTTGAATGGAGTTTTCTCAGGATTATCAAAGTAGTGTTTAATATTTTTCACATAACGAGCATCGAGGGTTTTAGGAGGTTCCCCATATCCATGAGTAGCAAGTACCACTAATTTTTTTGGTGTTTCGTGTTCCATATCCATAACTAAAGATAGAGAACAACTTAGAACAGAAAATAAAAATTACTTAGTGATAAAGCAAACAAGCACACACGAGAATATTCACCCCACGCTATTGCTCCCCGGCAACGGCGCCAGAAAAAGGTCTTTATAACCCACAAGTATAGGGGATCGTTTGTAGCCTTTTTCGATAAATAAGAGTGTCGAATCCAATGAGGAGCTAAAGGTAGAGCAAATATCCCCTCAAGTTCTATCGGCCACTGATAAAACTCTACACACGCTTAACATTCACTCTACCTAGAACAAGAATAGAACTAGAAGTACTTTGTAGGTGTGGATAGGTTTGCAAGATAATAAAGAACGTGAAAATAAAAGTTAGGTGTTGTTTAAATAAAGAAACAATTAAGTTTAGTAAAACGGGTGTGGACTAGTGGTGGTAGGATTTGTGGAATTGTTCCTTAGCAATTGACTACGTTGCTAGATAGATAGCATGTTTTTATGTGGGAAAGGCCACTGCTAGCATGTCGTCCCCTACTTGGAATTCTATGCACTTATGATTGGAACTATTAGCAAGCATCCGCAACTACTAACGTTCATTAAGGTAAAACCCAACCATAGCATTAAGATATATATTGGTCCCACTTCAATCCCGTACGTATGAATTTCTATGTTTAGGCAGAAGCTGATGTCACCCTTGCCCTCCAATGCATAGTCCTATGTAACAGCCTGGATTTTTTCCCTTTTCTTTTTCCTTTTATTTTCTTGGATTTCCTAGTTTGTTTTGCCTTTCCGTGGCTGTGTGGTTCTGAAACTTGGGAAGATCGTTTGTTCCTAGGTTTTATAGTGGCTTGTCACCCTCATCATCATCCCAATATCATGTCATTTCCATCCTTGACCTAACCCAAAATTCTTTTGTTGGGAATATTCCTTTTCTGATAAAGGAATAACCCTTAAAACCCTAGGTTGTGAAGCAACCTATATTTCTGTCACTCCTAAAATTCCCAAATAATTCTCATAAATTGTTTGGGTCCTATCTTGCTCAAATATGGCAAAATATTTCATTGCCAGGTTCAAAAATAATCCTCCAATAATTCTTTTCCTATTATGTCCTAAATGGCACTTTGCAAAGGAAGTGCTATTTATATTACTTGATTGACCCCAAAATTCTTGGACAACTTTTCCTGTCCATATCATTCACTCATGCCAAAATTAAACTCACTTTGCCTAGTAAATATTCCTGAGCAATTTCTGAAAGTTCCTGTTTGAGGGAAGTGATCGTGAAGGAAGTACAAGCTAGGCATATCCAAATGAGTTGAAATTTTGCAAGGTCCTTCCTATGGTCAAATCATGACTCTCCACCAAATATGAGCTCATGTAACTCATCCATGTGAGCCCAGCACCAAATCTTAGTTTCTGGTCAGATTTTCAGTTTGTGAAGCAACTATATTTTATATTGCTTCAATTGAGCTGAAACTTTACTAGGACATGCTTCTACCTACATCAACTCCTTCCACCAAGTTTTACCTCAATTGGTTAATCCAATTTCCCTCTATATTTTTTCCAAAATTCTGTCCATAATGAAGCTTTGTGAAGCAAGTGCCACTTTGGTATTTCCAAATGACATGAAACTTTTACGGCAGCTTCGTACCATCATATAACCCCTCTCTGCCAAATTTCAGCTCACATAGATCAAGTATGTGAGTGCATCATCCAAATCCCCAATTCTGGCCAGTATTGCACTTTCTACTGCAACCACCATCTAAACTCCTCCTCTTAGTCTGATTTTTGGTGATCAGCATCACCTTAGCATGTGATCATCATCAGACAAACTAGTTACCATGTTACCTAGCTGGTTTAACCACAGAGAGTTACAAACACCTTCTTACTGATTTACTTTTGGAGCTAAGTGCAAATCTCTTCTTTGCCCCTGGACCGATTTATTTCTTCAGTTGAACTAAGAGCACCAAGGCCCATCCAGTGCGCGTGGTCATCACGCTGGCGTCATGGCTCCAGGCGTGCTCTGGCTTGTTCCAGCCACTATGCTCGTCTCCTCCCTCCTCGTCTCGACCTCAAACCTTGTCCAGGAGCTCGCCCGTGCTCGACTGCGTTGCCCTGCATCGCTGCCCCGTCGTGGTTCGCCATCAATTTGTCGTAAACGCCATGCCTGTGCCATGCCCTGCCCCTGACCTCCATTAGAGCACTGGTCAAGCTCGCTTGGGAGCTCTAGAGCCTTCCTCACGGCTATTTAACTGTGCCTCGAGCCCTCCCGCAGCTCACCCATCTCTCCCTCGCCTCATTTGCTCTCTAGAATCGCCTCATCTCACCGTTGTTCACCGTCATCCATCATGGCCGCCTCGGCCTCGGCTTAGTTCTGACCAACCCGAGCCTCCTCTCCTCCGACTACCATGTCCACAGACTCCCCCTTGTCCCACTGAGCCTCCCCACCCCACCAGTTCGTCGCTGGAGTCCCTCTGGCCGCGCCTCCCGGAGCTTGGCTGTCGCCGTTGCTCTCGACCACCACCTCGACCGAGCCCATCCAGAGCTCCTTCCTATCTCCCGTCTCCACCACGACACTCCCCACACCTCTACCAGCCTCCCCATCTCATTCGTTCGTCGCCGAAGAGCCCACATCGCCGAGAGCCGCCGCCGCCCAAAGCTCCTGGCGCCTCCCGTCGCAGTGACCTCCACTTCTCCTCACACCTCCCTAGGAGCCGCTTCTCCTCTGAACGGAGGCGCTGCATCCTCACGAGCCCGCTGGTGCGCTCGGTTTGGCCGGAGTCCACCGGAGCCGGCCGGCCCCATCGCCGCTTCCCTCCCTGCCTCTGATCTGTTCCATGAGGGAACAGAGGCGCGAGGAGTAAGAAGGCGACGAGCACCCGTGCCCCTCCCCCGTGCCTGGGCCCCACGCATAGTGGCACACCCCTCCATCCCACGTGGCAAGTGGAAACGTATTTCCCAAAGTACGTTTTCTTCTCTCTGAAAGCGTATTCTCTTTCTACTTCGGTCAGAAGTACATTTTCTAAGTCAGAAAGCGTATTTTATCAAATCTGTTTCTGCCTTATCCACTCAGGGACCCGTTGGTAATAAAATCTTCACAGATTGGTCCTTCTTCTTCCACACCTCATAACTTTTTAACCGTAACTCCGATCGAGGTGAAACCAGTGCTCACTTCTTCGTCTCGTCGAGCTCTATCTTTTGGTAACATTTTCACTAGGTGTTCTAACAGTGAAAATGACCATTTTGCCCATGCCTCTAATCAGCCCCCTCTGAGAGATAACTGTCCGGTGTTTTGTTCCGCGGCTTCACCACACTTCTTCCTGGAGTCTCCGTCACCCCAGGCAAGCCACAATACCCACTTGCATGATAGTCATGCAGTAGCCATGGTTTTCAACTTGAATGTTTATTAAATGTTTTCTTGCTTAAAATATGGTTCTAGTTGTTTCCATAATGCTTATGAATTCATGCTTACTTTCTTGCTATGATGTTATGCACCTAGTTGTCATGCCCTGCTAATTGCTAGTATTCCTTTCATATGCATATTCTTGCTAGTAGTATATGTTGATGTTGGTAATGGTCTTCGGTGCATGACTGCCGTCTGTCCCGAGTACCGTTGTTATGCATGTTCCATTTCATCCAGTTGGTTAAATGCTTGCATGAAGGCATTGTTGATATGTTATTGCATGATGTTTCTTGTTGATGCTAGTGGTCATGTTATGCTATGAGTAGTGTTGTACTGGTAATATTCATGCTCTTCATTATGCCATGCTCAGTTGGAGATGATTCATTGTTGATATGGTGGCTAGTTATGTTGCACCCGTGCGTATGTTGATATCATGCTCATACATTGTAATTGTATCATGTTATTTTATCATGGCTCAACATATTTGCAGTCAAGTTTAACCGGATTAAATTGAACTTGAACACCTGTTGGCTGAGTCATGGTGCCACCATATTGAACTGACCAGTGTAACCACGCTTACCTTTCTGGGAAGGTCCTAACTGGGTTTATTGTCGTGCCTCTCGCCGGTGCCTCCAACTAGGGAAGGTTATGGGCATGCGGTACCCTGGCCCGGTAAGCAGACATAACCTTGTGTGCCCGTTGTTGTTATTATGGATTCGGTCCCCTGAGGAACGTTTTGGCCATGACGGTGGTCGTTGTGTCTTTGGTAGACACGTGACCACCCAGGACTAGCCCAGTTGGGAGTAGGTCGGAGTGGCCGGGAGAGTGTCATGGCAGTAGATCGGTTTTTTCGGAACGCCGTTGGTCCACCCGAATGGGAGTGCGAGGCCATGGGTTCCGTAGTGTGGGTACAATGTACTAACCTCTGCAGAGTGTATATTAAATCTATCGATAGCCGCGCCCACGGATAAGGGCCCAGTTCGTAGTTGGTCACACTTTGAGTCAACAGTAATAATAATAATAATGTGTTTAATAACAACCCCTGTTCGATGAGGAGATAAGTTGGTTGTGATCGCCGGAAGGATCACTGTTTCAGAACAAGTGTTGTTCATGGTTGTGATCGCCGGAATGATCACCGTGGTATCGAGGATACCGAGCTATTGGATATTCATGATGTTGTGTGAGAATCGTGGGTAAATATCAAGCTCCTTGTGGTCCTTTGAAGATTACTATGGTATTGTTTATACCAAGCTTGATTTGATCCTGAGATGATCGTGTAATGTCCGAGGTTGGTAAGTGATGCATGTGATGGTTACGAGGTAACCCGAGCAGAATAAATGGTGCATGTAGTGTCATCATGTTGTGTGCTAGTATCCTTAGATTTATATGTTCATGCCATGATCATATTGTTCTAGCGATATTATGTTCATGTTGTTCATGCCTTGTTATTGTTGGGGAACGTAGCAGAATTTTAAAATTTTCTACGCATCACCAAGATCAATCTATGGAGTCATCTAGCAACGAGGGAGAGGGGAGTGCATCTACATACCCTTGTAGATCGTGCGCGGAAGCGTTCAAGAGAACGGGGTTGATGGAGTCGTACTCGTCGTGATCCAAATCACCGATGACCTAGCGCCAAACGGACGGCACCTCCGCGTTCAACACACGTACGGTTGGGAAGATGTCTCCTCCAACTTGATCCAGCAAGGGGAAAGGAGAGGTTGATGAAGATCCAGCAGCACGATGGCGTGGTGGTGGAAGCAACGGTGATCTCGGCATGGCTTCGCCAAGCTCAGGGAGAGGGAGGAGTGTCACGGGAGGGAGAGGGAGGCGCCAGGGGTTTAGGGTGTGGCTGCCCTCCCTCCCCCCACTATATATAGGGTCCCTAGGGGGGCGCCGGCCCTAGGAGATCCAATCTCCAAGGGGGGCGGCGGCCAAGGGGGTGGCTTGCCCCCCAAGCCAAGTGGAGCGCCCCCACCCCTAGGGTTTCCAACCCTAGGCGCAGGGGGAGGCCCAAGGGGGGCGCACCAGCCCACTAGGGGCTGGTTCCCCTCCCACTTCACCCCATGGGGCCCTCCGGGATAGGTGGCCCCACCCGGTTGACCCCCGGGACCCTTCCGGTGGTCCCGATACAATACCGATTACCCCTGAAACTTTCCCAATGGCCGAAACTTGACTTCCTATATATAAATCTTCACCTCCGGACCATTCCGGAACTTCTCGTGGCATCGGGGATCTCATCCGGGACTCCGAACAACTTTCGTTACCATATACTAATATCTCAACAACCCTAGCGTCACCGAACCTTAAGTGTGTAAACCCTACGGGTTCGGGAGACACCCAGACATGACCGAGACAACTCTCCGGTCAATAACCAACAGTGGGATCTGGATACCCATGTTGGCTCCCACATGCTCCTGGATGATCTCATCGGATGAACCACGATGTCAAGGATTCAATCAATCCGTATACAATTCCCTTTGTCAATCGGTATGTTACTTGCCCGAGACTCGATCGTCGGTATCCCAATACCTCGTTCAATCTCGTTACCGGCAAGTCACTTTACTCGTACTGTAATGCATGATCCCGTGATTAACCACTTGGTCACATTGAGCTCATTATGACGGTTATGGTTTCCTGACCATGGACATTGGATGTCGTTGATAACGGGATCACATCATTAGGAGAATGATGTGATGGACAAGACCCAATCCTAAGCCTAGCACAAAGATCGTGTAGTTCGTATGCTAAAGCTTTTCTAATGTCAAGTATCATTTCCTTAGACCATGAGATTGTGCAACTCCCGGATACCGTAGGAATACTTTGGGTGTGCCAAACGTCACAACGTAACTGGGTGGCTATAAAGGTACACTACAGGTATCTCCGAAAGTGTCTGTTGGGTTGGCACGAATCAAGACTGGGATTTGTCACTCCGTGTAAACGGAGAGGTATCTCTGGGCCCACTCGGTAGGACATCATCATAGTGTGCACAATGTGATCAAGGAGTTGATCACAAGATGATGTGTTACGGAACGAGTAAAAGAGACTTGCTGGTAACGAGATTGAACAAGGTATCGGGATACCGACGATCGAATCTTGGGCAAGTATCGTACCGCTAGACAAAGGGAATTGTATACGGGATTGATCGAATCCTCGACATCGTGGTTCATCCGATGAGATCATCGTGGAGCATGTGGGAGCCAACATGGGTATCCAGATCCCGCTGTTGGTTATTGACCGGAGAACGTCTCGGTCATGTCTGCATGGTTCCCGAACCCGTAGGGTCTACACACTTAAGGTTCGATGACGCTAGTGTTATAAGGAATAGATATACGTGGTTACCGAATGTTGTTCTGAGTCCCGGATGAGATCCCGGATGTCACGAGGAGTTCCGGAATGGTCCGGAGGTAAAGATTTATATATGGGAAGTCCTGTTTTGGTCACCGGAAAAGTTTCGGGTTTTATCGGTAACGTACCGGGACCATTGGGAGGGTCCCGGGGGTCCACCAAGTGGGGCCACAAGCCCCGGAGGGCTGCATGGGACAAGTGTGGGAGGGGACCAGCCCCAGGTGGGCTGGTGCGCCCCCCCCCCACAAGGGCCCAAGGCGCCTAAGGGGAGGAGGGGGGCAAACCCTAAGGGCAGATGGGCCTTAGGGCCCATGCCTAGTGCGCCTCCCTCTTCCCCTCCACCTGGCCGCCACCCAGATGGGATCTGGGGGCTGCCGCCACCCCTAGGGAGGGAACCCTAGGTGGAGGCGCAGCCCTCCCCTCCCCCTATATATACTTGAGGTTTGGGCTGCCCAAGACACACGAGTTCCTCTCCTTCTTGGCGCAGCCCTACCCCTCTACCTCCTCGTCTCTTGCGGTGCTTGGCGAAGCCCTGCTGGAGTACCACGCTCCTCCACCACCACCATGCCATTGTGCTGCTGCTGGATGGAGTCTTCCTCAACCTCTCCCTCTCTCCTTGCTGGATCAAGGCATGGGAGACGTCGTCGGGTTGTACGTGTGTTGAACGCGGAGGTGCCGTCCGTTCGGCACTAGGATCTCCGGTGATTTGGATCACGACGAGTATGACTCCTTCAACCCCGTTCTCTTGAATGCTTCCGCTTAGCGATCTACAAGGGTATGTAGATGCACTCTCCTTCCCCTCGTTGCTAGATTACTCCATAGATTGATCTTGGTGATGCGTAGAAAATTTTGAATTTCTGCTACGTTACCCAATAGTGGCATCATGAGCTAGGTCTATGCGTAGTTTCTATGCACGAGTAGAACACAAAGCAGTTGTGGGCGTTGATTTTGTTCAATATGCTTACTGTTACTAGTCCAATATTGATTCGGTGGCATTGTGGGATGAAGCGGCCCGGACCAACCTTACACGTACGCTTACGTGAGACCGGTTCCACCGACTGACATGCACTAGTTGCATAAGGTGGCTGGCGGGTGTCTGTCTCTCCCACTTTAGTCGGATCGGATTTGATGAAAAGGGTCCTTATGAAGGGTAAATAGCAATTGGCATATCACGTTGTGGTTTTTGCGTAGGTAAGAAACGTTCTTGCTAGAAACCCATAGCAGCCACGTAAAACATGCAAACAACAATTAGAGGACGTCTAACTTGTTTTTGCAGGGTATGCTATGTGATGTGATATGTCCAAGAAGAATGTGATGAATGATATGTGATGTATGAGATTGATCATGTTCTTGTAATAGGAATCACGACTTGCATGTCGATGAGTATGACAACCGGCAGGAGCCATAGGAGTTGTCTTTATTTATTTTATGACCTGCGTGTCATTGTACAACGCCATGTAATTACTTTACTTTATTGCTAACTGGTAGCCATAGTAGTAGAAGTAATAAGTTGGCGAGACAACTTCATGGAGACACAATGATGGGGATCATGATGATGGAGATCATGGTGTCATGCCGACGACAATGATGATCATGGAGCCCCGAAGATGGAGATCAAAAGGAGCAATATGATATTGGCCATATCATGTCACTATTTGATTGCATGTGATGTTTATCATGTTTATACATCTTATTTGCTTAGAACGACTGTAGTAAATAAGATGATCCCTCATTAAAATTTCAAGAAAGTGTTCCCCCTAACTGTGCACCGTTGCGAAAGTTCATCGTTTCGAAGCACCACGTGACGATCGGGTGTGATAGATTCTTACATTCACATACAACGGGTGTAAGCCAGATTTACACACGCGAAACACTTAGGTTGACTTGACGAGCCTAGCATGTACAGACATGGCCTCAGAACAAAAGAGACCGAAAGGTCGAGCATGAGTCGTATGGTAGATACGATCAACATGAAGATGTTCACCGATGATGACTAGTCCGTCTCACGTGATGATCGGACACGGCCTAGTTGACTCAGATCATGTAATCACTTAGATGACTAGAGGGATGTCTATCTGAGTGGGAGTTCATAAGATGAACTTAATTATCCTGAACATAGTCAAAAGATCTTTGCAAATTATGTCGTAAGCTCGCGCTTTAGTTCCACTGTTTAGATATGTTCCTAGAGAAAATATAGTTGAAAGTTCACAGTAGCGATTATGCGGACAGTAGAAAGCTTATGTCCTTAATGCACCGCTCAGTGTGCTGAACCCCAAACGTCGTTTGTGGATGTTGCGAACATCAGACATACATGTTTAGATAACTACGTGATAGTTCAGTTAAACGGTTTAGAGTTGAGGCACCAAAGACGTTTTTCAAAATGTCGCGGAACATACGAGATGTTTCGAGGGATGAAATTGGGATTTCAGGCTCGTGCCCACGTCAGGAAGTATGAGACCTCCGATGATTTTCTTAGCCTACAAACTAAGGGAGAAAAGCTCAATCGTTGAGCTTGTGCTCAGATTGTCTGAGTGCGACAATCACTCGAATCGAGTGGGAGTTGATCTTCCAGAGATAGTGATGTTTCTCCGAAGTCATTGCCACCAAGCTGCTAGAGCTTCGTGATGAACTATAACATATCAGGGATAGATATGATGATCCTTGAGGTACTCGCGATAGTAGAAATCAAGAAGGAGCATCAATTGTTGATGGTTGCTGAAACCACTAGTTTCAAGAAGGGAAAGGGCAAGAAGGGATACTTCATGAAACGGCAAATCAGCTGCTGCTCTAGTGAAGAAACCCAAGGTTGAACCCAAACCCGAGACTAAGTGCTTCTGTAATAAGGGGAACAACCACTGGAGCAGAATTACCCTAGATACTTGGTAGATGAGAAGGCTGGCAAGGTCGATAGAATTATATTGGATATACAATGTGTTAATGTGTACTTTACTAGTACTCCTAGTAGCACCATGGTATTACATACCGGTTCGGTTGCTAAGTGTTAGTAAACTCGAAATAAAAGGCTGCGGAGTAAACGGAGACTAGCTAAAGGTGAGCTGGCGATATGTGTTGGAAGTTTTTCCCAAGCTTGATGTGATCAAGCATCGCACGCTCCCTCTACCATCGAGATTGGTGTTTGCATTGAGCATAGACATGATTGGATTATGTCTATCGCAATACGGTTATTCATTTAAGGAGAATAATGGTTACTCTATTTATTTGAATAATACCTTCAATGGTCTTGCACCTAAAATGAATGGTTTATTGAATCTCGATCGTAGTGATACACATGTTCATGCCAAAAGATATAAGATAGTAATGATAGTACCACCTACTTGTGGCACTGCCACGTAAGTCATATCGGTATAAAACGCATGAAGAAGCTCCATGTTGATGGATCTTTGGGCTCACTCGTTTTTGAAAAGTTTGAGACATGCGAACCATGTCTATTGGTGTATATGCATGAAGAAACTCCATGCAAATGGACCGGTTGGACTCACTTGATTTTGAATCACTTGAGACATGCAAATCATACCACATGGGCAAGATGACTGAAAGCCTCGTTTTCAGTAAAATGGAACTAGAAAGCAACTTGTTGGAAGTAATACATTTTGATGTGTGCAGTCCAATGAGTGCTGAGGCGTGTAGTGGATATTGTTATGTTCTTACTTCACAGATGATTTGAGTAGATGTTGAGTATATTTACTTGATGAATCACGAGTCTGAATTATTGAAAGGTTCAAGTAATTTCAGGGTGAAGGTGAGAGATTGTCATGACAAGAGGATAAAATATCTATGATATGATCATAGAGATGAATATCTGAATTACGAGTTTGGCACAGAATTTAGACATTGTGGAAATTGTTTCACAACTAATACATCCTGAAACACCATAGTATGATAGTGTGTCCGAACATCATAACTGCACCCTATTGGATATGATGCATACCATGATGCCTCTTATCGAATTACCACGATAGTTTATGGGTTAGGCATTAGAGACAACCACATTCACTTTAAATAGGGCACCACGTAATTCCGATGAGATGACACCGTATGAACTATGGTTTAGAGAAACCTAAGCTGTCGTTTGTTAAAAGGTTTAGGGCTGCGACGCTTATGTGAAAAGTTTCAGGCTGACAAGCTCGAACCCAAAGAGGATAAATGCATCTTCATAGGACACCCAAAACAGTTGGGTGCACGTCCTGTCTCAGATCCGAAAGCAATAAGGGATTGTTTCTAGAATCGGGTCCTTTCCCGAGGAAAAGTTTCTCTCTAAAGAATTGAGTGGGAGGATGGTGGAGACTTGATGAGGTTATTGAACCGTCTCTTCAACTAGTGTGTGGCAGGGCACAGGGAGTTGTTCCTGCGGCACCTACACCAATTGAAGTGGAAGCTTATGATAGTGATCATGAAACTTTAGATCAAGTCACTACCAAACCTCGTGGGATGACAAGGATGCATACTACTTCAGAGTGGTACGTAATCCTGTCTTGAAAGTCATGTTGCTAGACAACAATGAACCTAAGAGCTATGGAGAAGCAATGGTGGGCCTGGATTCCAAAATGGCTCGAGGCCATATAATCCGAGAGAGGATCCATGTATGAAAACAAAGTGTAGACTTTGGAAGAGCTACTTGATGGTCGTAAGGCTGTTAGGTACATATGGATTTTAAAAGGAAGACAGACAATGATGGTAAGTGTCACCATTGAGAAAGCTCGACTTGTCATTAAGATGTTTCCCGACAAGTTCAAGGAGTTGACTACGATGAGACTTTCTCACACGTAGCGATGCTAAAAGTCTGTTGGAATTATGTTAGCAGTTACTGCATTATTTATGAAATCATGCAGATAGGATGTCAAAACATTGTTTCCTCGACGATTTTCTTGAGGAAAGGTTGTATGTGATACAACCAGAAGGTTTTGTCAATCCTGAAAGATGCTAATAAGTATGCAAAGCTCCAGCAATCCTTCTAAGGACTGGAGTAAGCATCTCAGAGTTGGAATGTATGCTTTGATAAGATGATCAAAGATTTTGGGTGTATGCAAAGTTTATGAGAAACTTGTATTTCCAAAGAAGTGAGTGGGAGCACTATAAAATTTCTGATGAGTATATGTTGTTGACATATTGTTGATCGGAAATGATGTAGAATTTCTGGAAAGCATATAGGGTTATTTGAAAAGTGTTTTTCAATGGAAAACCTGGATTAAGCCACTTGAACATTGAGCATCAAGATCTATAAGGATAGATCAAAACGCTTAATGGTACTTTCAAATGAGCACATACCTTGACATGATCTTGAAGGTGTTCAAGATGGATCAGTCAAAGAAGGAGTTCCTGCCTGAGTTGTAAGGTATGAAGTTAAGACTTAAAGCTCAACCACGGCAGAAGAAAGAGGAAGGATGAAGGTCGTCCCCTATGCTTTTGTCATAGGCTCCATACGGTATGCCATGCTGAGTACCACACCTGATGTGTGCCTTGCCACATATTTGGCAAGAGGGTACAAAGGTGATCTAGGAGTAGATCACTAGATAGCGGTCTAAATTATCCTTAGAGGAATAAGGATGTGTTTCTCGGTTATGGAGGTAATAAAGAGTTCGAGGTAAAGAGTTACGTCGATGCAAGCTTAACACCTATCCGGATAGCTCTGAGTAGAGATACCGGATACGTTTAATGGAGCAACAATTTAGAATAGCTCCAAGTAGAACAGTTATTTGAAATGGCTCCAAATGTAGCGTAGTAGTTGCATCTACAAGATGACATAGAAATTTGCGAAGTACATATGGATCTGAATGCTGCAGACCCGTTGACTGAAACCTCTCTCACAAGCATAACATGATCAAACCCAGAACTCTTTGGGTGTTAGTCACATGGGGATGTGACCTTGAGTGTTAATCACATATCGATGTGAATTGGATTATTGACTCTAGTGCAAGTGGGAGACTGTTGGAAATATGCCCTAGAGGCAATAATAAATTGGTTATTATTATATTTCCTTGTTCATGATAATCGTTTATTATCCATACTAGAATTGTATTGATAGGAAACTCAGATACATGTGTGGATACATAGACAACACCATGTCCCTTGTAAGCCTTTAGTTGACTGGCTCATTGATCAATAGATGCTTACGGTTTCCTGACCATGGACATTGGATGTCGTTGATAACGGGATCACATCATTAGGAGAATGATGTGATGGACAAGACCCAATCCTAAGCCTAGCACAAAGATCGTGTAGTTCGTATGCTAAAGCTTTTCTAATGTCAAGTATCATTTCCTTAGACCATGAGATTATGCAACTCCCAGATACCGTAGGAATACTTTGGGTGTGCCAAACGTCACAACGTAACTGGGTGGCTATAAAGGTACACTACAGGTATCTCCGAAAGTGTTTGTTGGGTTGGCACGAATCAAGACTGGGATTTGTCACTCCGTGTAAACGGAGAGGTATCTCTGGGCCCACTCGGTAGGACATCATCATAATGTGCACAATGTGATCAAGGAGTTGATCACGGGATGATGTGTTACGGAACGAGTAAAAGAGACTTGCTAGTAACGAGATTGAACAAGGTATCGGGATACGGACGATCGAATCTCGGGCAAGTGTCGTACCGCTAGACAAAGGGAATTGTATACGGGATTGATCGAATCCTCGACATCGTGGTTCATCCGATGATATCATCGTGGAGCATGTGGGAGCCAACATGGGTATCCAGATCCCGCTGTTGGTTATTGACCGGAGAACGTCTCGGTCATGTCTGCATGGTTCCCAAACCCATAGGGTCTACACACTTAAGGTTCGATGACGCTAGGGTTATAAGGAATAGATATACGTGGTTACCGAATGTTGTTCGGAGTCCCGGATGAGATCCCGGATGTCACGAGGAGTTCCAGAATGGTCCAGAGGTAAAGATTTTTATATGGGAAGTCCTGTTTTGGTCACCGGAAAATTTTCGGGTTTTATCGGTAATGTACCGGGACCACCGGGAGGGTCCCGGGGGTCCACCAAGTGGGGACACAAGCCCCGGAGGGCTGCATGGGCCAAGTGTGGGAGGGGACCGGCCCCAGGTGGGCTGGTGCGCCCCCCCCCCACAAGGGCCCAAGGCACCTAAGGGGAGGAGGGGGGCAAACCCTAAGGGTAGATGGGCCTTAGGGCCCATGCCTGGTGCGCCTCCCTCTCCCCCTCCACCTGTCCGCCACCCAGATGGGATTTGGGGGCTGCCGCCACCCCTAGGTGGAGGCGCAGCCCCTCCCCTCCCCCTATATATACTTGAGGTTTGGGCTGCCCAAGACACACGAGTTCCTCTCCTTCTTGGCGCAGCCCTACCCCTCTCCCTCCTCATCTCTTGCGGTGCTTGGCGAAGTCCTGCTGGAGTACCACGCTCCTCCACCACCACCACGCCGTTGTGCTGCTGCTGGAAGGAGTCTTCCTCAACCTTTCCCTCTCTCCTTGCTGGATCAAGGCATGGGAGACGTCGTCGGGCTGTACGTGTGTTGAACGCGGAGGTGCCGTCCGTTCGGCACTAGGATCTCCGGTGATTTGGATCACGACGAGTACGACTCCTTCAACCCCGTTCTCTTGAACGCTTCCGCTTAGCGATCTACAAGGGTATGTAGATGCACTCTCCTTCCCCTCGTTGCTAGATTACTCCATAGATTGATCTTGGTGATGCGTTGAAAATTTTGAATTTCTGCTACGTTACCCAACACTAGAGGCTCACTAGGGACGTGTTGTGGTCTATGTATTCACACATGTATTACGATTTCCGGATAACACAATTATAGCATGAACAATAGACAATTATAATGAACAAAGAAATATAACAATAAGCATTTTATTATTGCCTCTAGGGCATATTTCCAATAGTCTCCCACTTGCACTAGAGTCAATAGTCTAGTTACATTGTGATGAATCGAACACCCATGCAGTTCTGGTGTTGATCGTGTTTTGCTCTAGGGAGAGGTTTAGTCAACGGATCTGTCACATTCAGGTCCGTATGTAGTTTACAAATATATATGTCTCCATTTTGAACACTTTCACGAATGGAGTTGAAGCGACGCTTGATATGCCTGGTCTTCCTGTGAAACCTGGGCTCCTTGGCAAGGGCAATAGCTCCAGTGTTGTCACAGAAGAGAGTCATCGGGCCCGACGCATTGGGTATGACTCCTAGGTCGGTAATGAACTCCTTCACCCAGATTGCCTCTTGTGCTGCCTCCGAGGCTGCCATGTACTCCGCTTCACATGTAGACCCCGCCACAACGCTTTGCTTGCAACTGCACCAGCTTACTGCCCCACCATTCAAAATATACACGTATCCGGTTTGTGACTTAGAGTCATCCAGATCTGTGTCGAAGCTAGCATCGACATAACCCTTTACGACGAGCTCTTCGTCACCTCCATAAACGAGAAACATATCCTTAGTCCTCTTCAGGTACTTCAGGATATTCTTGACCGCTGTCCAGTGTTCCATGCCGGGATTACTTTGGTACCTTCCTACCAAACTTACGGCAAGGTTTACATCAGGTCTGATACACAGCATAGCATACATGATAGACCCTATGGCCGAGGCATAGGGGACGACACTCATCTTTTCTCTATCTTCTACCGTGGTCGGGCATTGAGCCGTGCTCAATCTCGTACCTTGCAATACATGCAAGAACCCCTTCTTTGACTGATCCATTTTGAACTTCTTCAATATCTTGTCAAGGTACGTACTCTGTGAAAGACCAATCAGGCGTCTCAATCTATCCCTATAGATCTTGATGCCTAATATATAGGAAGCTTCTCCAAGATCCTTCATTGAAAAACACTTGTTCAAGTAGGCCTTTATGCTTTCCAAGAATTCTATATCATTTCCCATCAACAGTATGTCATCCAAATACAATATGAGAAATGCTACAGAGCTCCCACTCACTTTGTTGTAAATGCAGGCTTCTCCATAAGTCTGCGTAAACCCAAACGCTTTGATCATCTCATCAAAATGAATGTTCTAACTCCGAGATGCTTGGACCAGCCCATAAATCGAGCGTTGGAGCTTGCACACCTTGTCAGCATTCTTAGGATCGACAAAACCTTCTGGCTGCATCTTATACAATTCTTCCTTAAGGAAACCATTAAGGAATGCCGTTTTGACGTCCATTTTCCATATCTCATAATCATAGAATGCGGCAATTGCTAACATGATTCAGACGGACTTCATCTTCGTTACGGGTGAAAAAGTCTCATCGTAGTCAACCCCTTGAACTTGTCGATAATCCTTAGCGACAAGCCGAGCTTTATAGATGGTTACATTACCATCCGCGTCTGTCTTCTTCTTAAAGATCCATTTATTTTCTATGGCTCGCCGATCAACGGGCAAGTCAGTCAAAGTCCATACTTCGTTTTCATACATGGATCCTATCTCGGATTTCATGGCTTCCAGCTATTTGTCGGAATCCGGGCCCGCCATCGCTTCTTCATAGTTCGAAGGTTCACTGTTGTCTAACAACATGATTTCCAAGACAGGGTTGCCATACCACTCTGGTGCGGAACATGTCCTCGTGGACCTACAAAGTTCAGTAGCAACTTGATCTGAAGTTTCATGATCATCATCATTAACTTCTTCTCTAGTTGGTGCAGGCACCTCAGAAACATTTTCTTGAGCTGCGCCACTTACCGGTTCAAGAGGTAATACTTCATCAAGTTCTACTTTCCTCCCACTTATTTCTTTCGAGAGAAACTCTTTCTCTAGAAAGGACCCATTCTTGGCAACAAAGATCTTGCCTTCGGATCTGAGGTAGAAGGTATACCCAATAGTTTCTTTAGGGTATCCTATGAAGACGCATTTTTCCGATTTGGGTTCGAGCTTTTCAGGTTGAAGTTTCTTGACATAAGCATCGCATCCCCAAACTTTTAGAAACGACGGCTTAGGTTTCTTCCCAAACCATAATTCATACGGTGTCGTCTCAACGGATTTCGACGGAGCCCTATTTAAAGTGAATGCGGCAGTCTCTAAAGCATAGCCCCAAAATGACAGCGGTAGATCGGTAAGAGACATCATAGATCGCACCATGTCCAATAGAGTGCGATTACGATGTTCGGACACACCATTACGCTGAGGTGTTCCAGGTGGCGTGAGTTGTGAAACTATTCCACATTTTCTTAAGTGTGTGCCAAATTCGTGACTCAAGTATTCTCCCCCATGATCTGATCGCAAGAACTTGATTTTCCTGTCACGTTGATTCTCAACCTCACTCTGAAATTCCTTGAACTTTTCAAAGGTCTCAAACTTGTGTTTCATTAAGTAGACATACCCATATCTACTCAAGTCATTAGTGAGGGTGAGAACATAACGATAGCCACCGCGAGCTTCAACACTCATTGGACCGCACACATCAGTATGTATGATTTCCAATAAGTTGGTTGCTCGCTCCATTTTTCCTGAGAACGGAGTCTTGGTCATTTTACCCATGAGGCATGGTTCGCATGTGTCAAATGATTCGTAATCAAGAGACTCCAAAAGTCCATCGGCATGGAGCTTCTTCATGCGTTTGACACCTATGTGACCAAGGCGGCAGTGCCACAAGTATGTGGGACTATCATTATCAACCTTACATCTTTTGGTATTCACACTATGAATATGTGTAACAATACGCTCGAGATTCATTAAGAATAAACCATTCACCAGCGGAGCATGACCATAAAACATATCTCTCATATAAATAGAACAACCATTATTCTCGAATTTAAATGAGTAGCCATCTCGAATTAAACAAGATCATGATACAATGTTCATGCTCAAAGCTGGCACTAAATAACAATTATTGAGGTTTAAAACTAATCCCGTAGGTAAATGTAGAGGTAGCGTGCCGACGGAGATCACATCGACCTTGGAACCATTCCCGACGCGCATCGTCACCTTGTCCTTCGCCAGTCTCCACTTATTCTGCAGCTCCTGCTTTGAGTTACAAATGTGAGCAACCGCACCGGTATCAAATACCCAGGAGCTACTACGAGTACTGGTAAGGTACACATCAATTACATGTATATCACATATACCTTTAGTGTTGCCGGCCTTCTTGTCCGCTAAGTATTTGGGGCAGTTCCGCTTCCAGTGACCACTTCCCTTGCAATAAAAACACTCAGTCTCGGGCTTGGGTCCATTCTTTGGCTTCTTCCCGGCAGCTTGCTTACTGGGCGCGGCAACTCCCTTGCCGTCCTTCTTGAAGTTCTTCTTACCCTTGCCTTTCTTGAACTTAGTGGTTTTATTCACCATCAACACTTGATGTTCCTTTTTGATTTCCACCTCTGCTGATTTCAGCATTGAATATACCTCAGGAATGGTCTTTTCCATCCCCTGCATATTGAAGTTCATCACAAAGCTCTTGTGGCTCGGTGGAAGCGACTGAAGGATTCTGTCAATGACCGCGTCATCCGAGAGATTAACTCCCAGCTGACTCAAGCGGTTATGCAACCCAGACATTTTGAGTATGTGCTCACTGGCAGTACTATTTTCCTCCATCTTACAGCTGGAGAACTTGTCGGAGACTTCATATCTCTTGACCCGGGCATGAGCTTGGAAAACCATTTTCAGCTCTTCGAACATCTCATATGCTCCGTGTCTCTCAAAACGCTTTTGGAGCCCCGATTCTAAGCTGTAAAGCATGCCGCACTGAACGAGGGAGTAATCATCAGCACGTGACTGCCAAGCATTCATAACGTCTTGGTTCTCTGGGATGGGTGCATCACCTAGCGGTGCTTCTAGGACATAATCTTTCTTGGCAGCTATGAGGATGATCCTCAGGTTCCGGACCTAGTCCGTATAGTTGCTGCCATCGTCTTTCATCTTGGTTTTCTCTAGGAACGTGTTGAAGTTGAGGGCAACATTAGCGTGGGCCATTTGATCTACAAGACATAGTGTAAAGAGTTTAGACTAAGTTCATGATAATTAAGTTCATCTAATCAAATTACTCAATGAACTCCCACTTAGATAGACATCCCTCTAGTCATCTAAGTGAAACATGATCCGAGTCAACTAGGCCATGTCCGATCATCACATGAGACGGACTAGCCAACATCGGTGAACATCTTCATGTTGATCGTATCTTCTATACGACTCATGCTCGACCTTTCGGTCTTCCGTGTTCCGAGGCCATGTCTGTACATGCTAGGCTCGTCAAGTTAACCTAAGTGTATTGCGTGTGTAAATCTGGCTTACACCCGTTGTATTCGAACGTTAGAATCTATCACACCCGATCATCACGTGGTGCTTCGAAACAACGAACCTTCGCAACGGTGCACAGTTAGGGGGAACACTTTCTTGAAATTATTACGAGGGATCATCTTATTTAAGCTACCGTCGTTCTAAGCAAATAAGATGTAAAACATGATAAACATCACATGCAATAAAATAGTGACATGATATGGCCAATATCATTTGCTCCTTTTGATCTCCATCTTCGGGGCTTCATGATCATCGTTGTCACCGGCATGACACCATGATCTCCATCATCATGATCTCCATCATTGTGTCTTCTTGAAGTTGTCTCGTCATCTATTACTTCTACTACTATGGCTAACGCTTTAGCAATAAAGTAAAGTAATTACATGACATTTATGTTGACACGCATGTCATAAATAAATTAAGACAACTCCTATGGCTCCTGCTAGTTGTCATACTCATCGACATGCAAGTCGTGATTCCTATTACAAGAACATGATCAATCTCATACATCACATATATCATTCATCACATCCTTTTGGCCATATCACATCACATGGCACATGCTGCAAAAACAAGTTAGACGTCCTCTAATTGTTGTTGCAAGTTTTTACGTGGCTGCTATAGGTTTCTAGCAAGAACGTTGCTTACCTACGCCAAAACCACAACGTGATATGCCAATTTCTATTTACCCTTCATAAGGACCCTTTTCATCGAATCCGATCCGACTAAAGTGGGAGAGACAGACACCCGCCAGCCACCTTATGCAACTAGTGCATGTCAATCGGTGGAACCAGTCTCACAAGCGTACGTGTAAGGTCGGTCCGGGCCACTTCGTCCCATGATGCCGCCGAATCAAGATAAGACTAGTAACGGCAAGCAAATTGACAATATCCATGCCCACAACTGCTTTGTGTTCTACTCGTGCATAGAAACTACGCATAGACCTAGCTCATGATGCCACTGTCGGGGAACGTAGCAGAATTTTAAAATTTTCTACGCATCACCAAGATCAATCTATGGAGTCATCTAGCAACGAGGGAGAGGGGAGTGCATCTACATACCCTTGTATATCGCGTGCGGAAGCGTTCAAGAGAACGGGGTTGATGGAGTCGTACTCGTCGTGATCCAAATCACCGATGACCTAGCGCCGAACGGACGGCACCTCCGCGTTCAACACACGTACGGTTGGGAAGACGTCTCCTCCAACTTGATCCAGCAAGGGGAAAGGAGAGGTTGATGAAGATCCAGCAGCACGACGGCGTGGTGGTGGAAGCAACGGTGATCTCGGCAGGGCTTCGCCAAGCTCAAGGAGAGGGAGGAGTGTCATGGGAGGGAGAGGGAGGCGCCAGGGGCTAGGGTGCGGCTGCCCTCCCTCCCCCCCACTATATATAGGGTCCCTAGGGGGGGCGCCGGCCCTAGGTGATCCAATCTCCAAGGGGGCGGCGGCCAAGGGGGTGGCTTGCCCCCCAAGCCAAGTGGGGCGCCCCCACCCCTAGGGTTTCCAACCCTAGGCGCAGGGGGAGGCCCAAGGGGTGCACCAGCCCACTAGGGGCTGGTTCCGCTCCCACTTCAGCCCATGGGGCCCTCCGGGATAGGTGGCCCCACCCGGTGGACCCCCGGGACCCTTCCGGTGGTCCCGGTACAATACCGATTACCCCCAAAACTTTCCTGATGGCCGAAACTTGACTTCCTATATATAAATCTTCACCTCCGGACCATTCCGGAACTCCTCGTGACGCCCGGGATCTCATCCGGGACTCCGAACAACTTTCGGGTTACCGTATACTAATATCTCAACAACCCTAGCGTCACCGAACCTTAAGTGTGTAGACCCTACGGGTTCGGGAGACACGCAGACATGACCGAGACAACTCTCCGGTCAATAACCAACAGCGGGATATGGATACCCATGTTGGCTCCCACATGCTCCTCGATGATCTCATCGGATGAACCACGATGTCGAGGATTCAATCAATCCGTATACAATTCCCTTTGTCAATCGGTACGTTACTTGCCCAAGACTCGATCGTCGGTATCCCAATACCTCGTTCAATCTCGTTACCGTCTAGTCACTTTACTCGTACCATAATGCATGATCCCGTGATCAACCACTTGGTCACATTGAGCTCATTATGATTCATTACCGAGTGGGCCCAGAGATACCTCTCCGTCATACGGAGTGACAAATCCCAGTCTCGATTTGTGCCAACCCAACAGACACTTTCGGAGATACCTGTAGTGTACCTTTATAGTCACCCAGTTACGTTGTGATGTTTGGCAAACCCAAAGCACTCCTACGGTATCCGGGAGTTGCACAATCTCATGGTCTAAGGAAATGATACTTGACATTCGGAAAAGCTATAGCAAACGAACTACACGATCTTTGAGCTATGCTTAGGATTGGGTCTTGTCCATCACATCATTCTCCTAATGATGTGATCCCGTTATCAATGACAACCAATGTCGATAGTCAGGAAACCATGAATATCTTTTGATCAACGAGCTAGTCAACTAGAGGCTCACTAGGGACGTGTTGTGGTCTATGTATTCACACATGTATTACGATTTCCAGATAACACAATTATAGCATGAACAATAGACAATTATCATGAACAAAGAAATATAATAATAACCATTTTATTATTGCCTCTAGGGCATATTTCCAACAGTTATCCTGATGATCTCATGATAATTCCTGCTTAACCTGCAATTGTCGTGTTGTTGTTTGTCTTGAATGCTTCTGGTTATTGTGAGCTTGCAAGTACATTCAATGTACTAACTTGGCGTGTCATGCCAGTTTGTAGGTCGTGCCTAGATTACTTGCTTGTTTGGTGTTGTTCCGGTGTTCGTGAGCTAGGATAAACGTTCCAGCCAGAGTCCCTGCGGATTGGAGTCCATCATCACCGTTCGTTGTTCCGCTGCCAGTAGTTGTTCCGCTGCATCGAGTTGTTATGCTGCGTGTATAAAGCAACCGTGGTTGGCGTAGTGTCGTCGTTCCGATGTTATTCATTGTAATATCGGAGACATTTTATTCATATTCGTGTTGTAATAGAGAGCTAGTTTGTTCTATACTAAGTAGTGCCGTATTCCAGAAGACTTCGCCTCGATCTCTGGGCTGGAATACGGGGCGTTCCGGTTTACTCTGAGCCAGGGTGCCACAAGCTTGGTATCAGAGCAGGTCTGGCTGTAGAGCATCCTAGTCCGCTGGAACGTTAGAAAACGGTAGTATAGGGTCTGGTTGTTGCCCTTGCTTGCGGCATTTGGTTGTTGCATTTGTTTGCTGCATATAGTCTTATTTTTGAGTTACTCCGAGACGCCATTCGAGCCAGGAGATTGCGTGGTGTCGCTATACCTCAGTCTTCACTAGCTTCTCCAGATCGTCCGCCTCGTCCGTTCGGAGTTTTAGAGTCAACGGCTCCACTCACTACTCCCTTAGCTTCCTCGTCAGTTCGCGATCATTTGCTCAAGCGTAGGATGTAGTCCTTCGTGTAGCACTTGTGCGTCTGCTATAGTATCATGCTTGTGTGTGCTTGTGTGAAGCAGCTTTGTAGTTTGTTTGCTGTGTGCTTTGTTGCAATAAATCATTTTCTCGTGCTTCATTGCTTTGAATCCTCGGTGTTACCCCCTTATGGAAATTATTCCTCGACCAACACCGAATCATAAGAAGCCGTAAGCAGTATAGATATACACCAAGGAATTCAGTTAAAAGCAATGAGAATTTCAGCCGACAACATTGTATTGCAGACATTCGTCCGGATACAAATTGTATTCTGATCAGACTACCAGTGCAAGTACCTATCAGAGATACACTTTATCGCAGCAATGATTAAAACAGCAAGAAAACAAAATTCGATCAACCGTGCATTTCAAGTCAAAGGTATGGGCTATGCACAATGATTGAATCTGCCTAAGGCAAAACATTGCGACACCCAGAAGTCAGTCCAAATGCACGGTGAATTCAGTAAGGACAGTCAGACAATTCTTGTCATATAAGTAATCAGCTGCCGGGCTGACAAAGATATATATATGTCATTCCATTCACCAAGAAAATCCGTTCCGTCCATCTCCACAATTTATTGGCGAAATGTACAAAGACAAGGTTCCCAGTCTGCATCGATAGGGTATGAATGGATTCCCATGCAAGATATTCAGTCTTCTTGATAAAATACTGCAAAAGCTTCTGGCATAAGGTACCGAGTCTTCCCTAGCAAAGTCTTTAAGGGGGAAGCTTATGAGGTACGATACCCCGTTTTTCCTCAAGAAGATATCCACCGAAGGCTTCGAGCATACGGCATCTAGTCTTCCTCAGCACGGTATCCCGATAGCTTCCAACACACGCTGCCCAATATTCTTCTATACGACGCTGTTAGAAGGCATTAAATTATGAATTGTCAGCATATGGCAGTGATTTCCAAGTGACAGATCTGCGACAATTTGGTCTGAAACAAAAATTAGTCAAAACAGAGGTATGCCTCGAGAATCAGATATTAGTTCATTCAGTATAATGCCAAGTCCATGCAAGTCTCTCGCACAAGGAAGAATTCACAGTACATATCTGACAACCTCACCGGTTATTCAAGAAACAAAAACCAATGGGTGATGCCATAATCAACAAGTCTTGAAGGAAAGACAACATTGAGACAATAATATTGGCAGTGATTATCAAGATCAGTCCCGCACATCCAATAATATGATGTTATTAACCCTGTCACTTTCTGGCATAATCCACAACAGTATTGAGATCTGTATAACCACACGTGAGCCGGATAAATATACCGAGGCTCAAAATAGGAACCAGACCAAGGTATGATTGCCAGATATTGTATGTAACAGTATTCAGGGCCGCGAAAATAATCAAGGATATAAGCCCCCGCTCTTTCAGTCGAGGATCCATATGAAGAAAGTAATAATGAAAGAGCAAGACCAACAATACATGTGTGCCAGTTATTTTGTGAAAAATGTGGATGCCCAGGACCGTCTTATTCCACGGCAAACCCAAGAGGTATACTCCATTGTGATAAGGACCTCATAGGGAGGCAACCAGCTCAGTCCACAGTATGCTCAGAACTGTCAGCATTGAATACCCGAGTCTATCCGGTTAGACTCATGGACAGCTCAATATATTGACCTCAACACCCACGATGGAGCATTGCACAGACTGTTATTCCCAGGGAGATACTGGCAAAAATGAAGAATCGGTGTGAAAACATATACTTTGAGGATTGTTATCTCTCGCATAGGGGAAACAATTAAAAGAATAGCATGTGTGGATGGGATTCTTTGCCAAGATCACCGCCAATCAAGTCTGCAAATCTTATCATCGGGAGATGGTGCATTTTTTTCTATCAGTCACGACAAGCGACAGTCAAACCTTTGGTACCACTTGGATACTCAAGACTGTGAAGCCAGTCAAGATAAGTCAGAAACTCCTGCAAAATGTCAGAATCCGTTAGCAAAACAGGTATGATTCACATCACTGCTTTGGAACCAAAAGGCATGTCTAAATTTAAGGAATCTGATGCCTGGATAGAAGAGATTCTTTGTTCCACGGGAAGATATGTTTCCCAACTACGTGGAATATTCTCAGTACTCGATACTAGAATAACATTTCCAGCAAGGATCAATATCAAGAAGGACAAGTTTGTCCGTAAAAATAATATTTCGGATGCTAGCTCAGCCAACAAATATGAAAGAAAATTTGAGTCAGTATAAACAGGAACATATGAGGTAAGTCCTGTCAGCATGTCAGATCCAGTGAAGCAAACCACCCCAGATCCAGACAGTCAGTCATATCCAATTCAGTGGAAATATTATGAATAAAAGAAACCTGAGTTGGAAACGGCTTCTTCAAGTCAGGAAAATAATTTAACCCTGAACAACCAAATCTTGAGGACGAGATTACTTTAAGGGGGAAGGTTTGTAACAGCCTGGATTTTTGCCCTTTTCTTTTTCCTTTGATTTTCTTGGATTTCCTATTTTGTTTTGCTTTTCCGTGGCTGTGTGGTTCTGAAACTTGGGAAGATCGTGTCTTCCTAGGTTTTATAATGGCTTGTCACCCTCATCATCATCCCAATATCATGTCATTTCCATCCTTGACCTAACCCAAAATTCTTTTGTTGGGAATATTCCTTTTCTGATAAAGGAATAACCCTTAAAACCCTAGGTTGTGAAGCAACCTATATTTCTGTCACTCCTAAAATTTCCAAATAATTCTCATAAATTTTTTTGGTCCTATTTTGCTCAAATATGGCAAAATATTTCATTGCCAGGTTCAAAAATAATCCTCCAATAATTCTTTTCCTATTATGTCCTAAATGGAACTTTGCAAAGGAAGTGCTATTTATGTTTGCTTGATTGACCCCAAACTTCTTGGACATCTTTTCCTGTCTATATCATTGGCTCATGCCAAAATTCAACTCACTTTGCCTAGTAAATATTCCTGAGCAATTTCTCAAAGTTCATGTCTGAGGGAAGTGATTGTGAAGGAAGTACAAGCTAGGCATATTCAAATAAGTTGAAATTTTGCAAGGTCCTTCCTATGGTCAAGTAATGACTCTCCACCAAATATGAGCTCATTTAACTCATGCATGTGAGCCGAGCACCAAATCTTTGTTTTTGGTCAGATTTTCAGTTTGTGAAGCAACTATATTTTATATTGCTTCAATTGAGCTGAAACTTTACCAGGACATTCTTATACCCATATCAACTCCTTCCACAAAGGTGTACCTCAATTGGTTAATCCAATTTCCCTGTGTAATTTTTCCAAATTTCTTTCCAGAATGAAGCTTTGTGAAGCAAGTGCCACTTTGGTATTTCCGAATGACATGAAACTTTTACAGCAGCTTCATATCATCATATAACCCCTCTTTGCCAAATTACAGCTCACAGAGATCAAGTATGTGAGTGCATCATCCAAATCCCCAATTCTAGCCAGTATTGCACTTTCTACTGCAACCACCATCTAAACTCCTCCTCTTAGTCTTATTTTTTATACTCAGCATCACCTTAGCATGTGATCATCATCAGACAAACTAGTTACCACGTTACCTAGCTGGTTTAACCACAGAGAGTTACAAACACCTTCTTACTGATTTACTTTTGGAGCTAAGTGCAAATCTTTTATTTGCCTCTGGACCAATTTATTTCTTCAGTTGGACCAAGGGCACAAAGGTCCATCCACTGGACATGGTTGGCCACGCCAAAGAGCGCCGCTTGCGCCAGTGCACGTGGTGATCATGCTGGCGACATGGCTGCAGGCGTGCTCTGGCTTGTTCCGGCCACTATGCTCATCTCCTCCCTCCTCGTCTCGACCTCAAACCTTGTCCAGGAGCTCGCCCGTGCTCGACTATGGCGCGCTGCATTTCTGCCTCATCGTGGTTCGCCATCAATGCATCGTAAACGCCATGCTCGTGTCATGCCCTGCCCCTGACCTCCATTAGAGCACTGCTCAAGCTCGCTTGTGAGCTCCAGAGCCTTCCTCGCGGCTATTTAAGCGTGCCCCGAGCCCTCCCGCAGCTCACCCATCTCTCCCTCGCCTCATTTTCTCTCTGGAATAGCCTCATCTCGCCGTTGTTCACCGTCATCCACCATGGCCGCCTCAGCCTCGGCTTGGTTCCGACCAACCCGAGGCTCCTCTCCTCCTACTACCATGTCCACAGACTCCCCCTCGTCCCACTGAGCCTCCCCACCCCACCAGTTCGTCGCCGGAGTCCCTCTGGCCGCGCCTCCCGGAGCTTGGCCGTCGCCGTTGCTCTCGGCCACCACCTCGACCAAGCCCATCCGGAGCTCCTTCCTCTCTCCCGTCTCCACCACGACACTCCCCACACCTCTACCAGCCACCCCATCTCCTCCGTTCGTCGCCGGAGAGCCCGCATCACCGAGAGCAGCCGCCGCCCGAAGTTCCGGGCGCCCCCCGTCGCCGCGACCTCCACTCCTCCACGCGCCTCCCCGGGAGCCGCTTCTCCTCTGAACGGAGGCACTGCATCCTCGCGAGCCCGCCGGTGCGCTCGGTTTGGTCGGAGGCCACCGGAGCCGGCCGGCCCCATCGCCGCTTCCCTCCCCTACCTCCGCTCTCTTCCACGAGGGAACAGAGGCGCAAGGAGGAAGAAGGCGACGAGCGCCCGTGCCCCTCCCCCTGCGTCTGGGCCCCACGCGCAGTGGCACACCCCTCCATCCCACGTGGCAAGTGGAAATGTATTTCCCAGAGTACGTTTTCTTCTCTCTGAAAGCGTATTCTGTTTCTACTTCGGTCGGAAGTACGTTTCCTAAGTCAGAAAGCATATTTTATCAAATCTATTTCTGCCTTATCCACTCAGGGACCCGTTGGTAATAAAATCTTCACAAATTGGTGCTTCTTCTTCCACACCTCATAACTTTTCAATCGTAACTCCGATCAAGGTGAAACCAGCGCCCACTTCTTCGTCTCGTCGAGCTCTATCTTTTGGTAACATTTTCACTAGGTATTTTCACAGTGAAAATGACCATTTTTCCCTTGCCTCTAATCAGCCCCCTTTGAGAGAGAACCGTCCGACGTTTTGTTCCGTGGCTTCACCGCACTTCTTCCTGGAGTCTCCGTCACCCCAGGCAAGCCACAATACCCACTTGCATGATAGTCATGCAGTAGCCATGGTTTTCAACTTGAATATTTATTAAATGTTTGCTTGCTTAAAATATGGTTATGGTTGTTTCGATAATGCTTATGGATTCATGCTTACTTTCTTCCTATGATGTTATGCACCTAGTTGTCATGCCCTGCTAGTTGTTAGTATTCCTTTCATATGCTTATGCTTGCTAGTAGTATATGTTGATGTTGGTAATGGTCTTCGGTGCATGACTGTCGTCTGTCCCGAGTACCGTTGTTATGCATGTTCCATTGCATCCAGTTGGTTAAATGCTTGCATGATGGCAATGTTGATATGTTATTGCATGATGTTTATTGTTAATGCTAGTGGTCATGTTATGCTATGAGTAGTGTTGTACTGGTAATATTCATGCTCTTCATTATGCCATGCTCAGTTGGAGATGATTCATTGTTGATATGGTGGCTAGTTATGTTGCACCCGTGCGTATGTTGATATCATGCTCATACATTGTAATTGTATCATGTTATTTTATCATGGCTCAGCATATTTGCATTCATGTTTAACCGGATTAAATTGAACTTGAACACCTGTTGGCTGAGTCATGGTGCCACCATATTGAACTAACCAGTGCAACCACGCTTACCTTTATGGGAAGGTCCTAACTGGGTCTATTGTCGTGCCTCTCGCCGGTGCCTCCAATTAGGGAAGGTTATGGGCATGCGGTACCCTGGCCCGGTAAGCAGACATAACCTTGTGTGCCCGTTGTTGTTATTATGGATCCGGTCCCCGTGAGGGACGTTTTGGCCACGACGGTGGTCATTGTGTCTTTGGTAGACACGGGGCCACCCAGGACTAGCCTAGTTGGGAGTGGGTCGGAGTGGTTGGGAGAGTGTCATGGCAGTAGATCGGTTTTGTCGGAACGCCGTTGGTCCACCCGAATGTGAGTGCGAGGCCATGGGCTCCATAGTGTGGGTACAGTGTACTAACCTCTGCAGAATGTATATTAAATCTATCGATAGCCGCGCCCGCGGATAAGGGCCCAGTTTGTAGTTGGTCACACTGTGAGTCAACAGTAATAATAATAATAATAATAATAATAATAATAATAATGTGTTTAATAACAACACCGGTTCGACGAGGAGATAAGTTGGTTGTGATCGCCGGAAGGATCACTGTTTGAGAACAAGTGTTGGTCATGGTTGTGATCGCTGGAATGATCACCGTGAGATCGAGGATACCAAGCTGTTGGATATTCGTGATGTTGTGCGAGAATCGTGGGTAAAGATCAAGCTCCTTGTGGTCATTTGAATATTACTACGGTATTGTTTATACCTAGCTTGATTTGATCTTGAGATGATTGTGTAATGTCCGAGGTTGGTAAGTGATGCATGCGATGGTTACGAGGTAACCCGAGCAGAATAAATGGTGCATGTAGTGTCATCATGTTGCATGCTAGTATCCCCAGATTTATATGTTCATGCCATGATCATATTGTTCTAGCGATATTATGTTCATGTTGTTCATGCCTTGTTATCCTGATGATCTCATGATAATTCATGCTTAACCTATAATTGTTGTGCTGTTGTTTGTCTTGAATGCTTTTGGTTATTGTGAGCTTGCAAGTACATTTAATGTACTGACCTGGCGTGTCATGCCAGTTTGCAGGTCGTGCCTGGATTGCTTGCTTGTTTGGTGTTGTTCCGGTGTTATCTGTCGGATTTCAGGTTCCGGCAGACCCTTGAGGTTCGAACACTGGGGTGCGCGCGGAGATTTCGCCTCCTACCTACCTGCACCCCTCCGCCTTGCTAAGATCTAAACTATGGAAAGAACAACACAAGAGACACAGGGTTTATACTGGTTCGGGCCACCGTTGTGGTGTAATACCCTACTCCAGTGTGTGGTGTGGTGGATTGCCTCTTGGGCTGATGATGATGAACAATACAAGGAAGAACAGCCTCGCGAGGGTCTGTTCTTGGCTGGGGCGATGAACTGCTGGGAGGAGTTCAGTAACCTTTCTCTCTCTCTTTCTCTGATCCTTTGATCCTTCCCCTTTCTAAAGAGCCTCCTCTCACCCGGCTGCCCCCTCTTGCGAGTGGCTGATCCTATTTATAGAGGCCTTGGTCCTCTTCCCAAATATCGAGCGGGAAGGGAGCCAACAATGGTGGGCTAATTTGAAGGGGGACATCTAGTATAAGTTATCCTGACAAAAGTAGTCTTCGCCTACGCAAAGCTCTGGTGATGACGCCGTCTTGGGCTCCACGATGACCTCCGTCTCGTAGTCCTCCTGGTCTTGGTCTCGTTGCACCGAAATGGCAACCTTTGCCTGATGCCTCGGTACTCCGCGGCTGCACTTGCCCCCTTTGCCCCAAAGAGGAAAGGAGGACACTGCGCGGGCTGGCACCCGCCTGGCGCCCTTGGTCGTCATGGCTTGCGTCACGGGCACCTCGTGAGGTACCCCGCCTTGGTCTCTCCGCCTCCTCATGAGCCAGCCTGACGAGGCCGTGCCTGAAGAAGATCCACATCGTCCGCCCCGCGAGGCTTGGCCCCTCGCGAGGGTCTTGGGTTTGTGTTGGTGAAGATGGGCCGCGCTGGGCCCCCTTTTTGAGCCACGCCGCAGGCCGCAGGCAGGCAAGTCTGGGGACCCCCATTCCTAGAACGCCGACAGTAGCCCCGGGGCCCAAGGCGCGCTCGGACTTGGCCGTGCAGGGAGGCGGAAGGGCAAGAGCAAAGCCCCGTGGGCCCTAACAGCCTGCGGCCTTGGGCGCCGCATGGCGGTTGATTGGACGTGGGCGACACTGTTCCCCCACGCCCTCCTTATTTTGCGCCATGTTGGCGGACCCGTAGTCGTACATAGCCGTTCCCCTTTTTTTTGCTCGAGCGCCCTCTGTCCTTCTTTCGCTCGAACTCTGGTTTTTGTTTTCAACTCAATCTGGAACCTCCCCCCTTCCCAAAGCCATGGCTCCGACGAAGAAGGGAAGAGGGAAGAAACTCGTGTCTCCGCCTTGCCTGCCGCCGTTGGCGTCCCCCTCCGAGGGCTTGGGCAAGGTCAGCTCGGCTCTGGCCACCATCTTCAATGAATGCGGGAGGACGACGGCCTGGCCCACGTCCCACTTCTCCATCGACAGGATAGCCACCGAGGTCCCGTATTTCGCCGACGCCCTGTGGGCGGGTCTGGTTCCTCCCTTTTCTGATTTCTTCAATGTCGTGGTTTCCCACTATCAGATCCACATGATGCATCTAGGTCCTGAATCCATCACTCTCCTTTCGGTCTTCGCCTTTGTTTGCGAGGCTATGATGGGCATCCTTCCTTCGGTCGCCTTGCTGCGCCACTTCTTCTCGTTGCGCCTTGTTGACCCTACCCAATGCTGGGCGTGTGTGAGCTTCGTTGCCATGTCTGAGACGGCGGCCTCTGGGATTGACTTCAAGCTCCCTCCGCCCGCGGCTGGGTTCCGCGAGCGGTGGGTGTATGTGGATGCCGGGGTGGCCATCCCCCTGCTGTCGGAGCCAACTTTGCCTGCTGTCCCCAATTCGGGCTGGGGCCAGGAGACGCTTGAGATCCCGCGGCTCGTCTTCGTCTGGCACCAATTCGCGTTCTTGAGGTCGCTTGGCACGACAGTGCCCAAGGTGGTGAAGGAGTTCCTGCTACGCCGCGTTGCTCCTCTCCAGCGCCACTCCCGCCGGATGTGGGCCTTCAGCGGGCGCGATGATCGTATGAGGCTCCAGGAAGAGGACCTGACGCCTGAAGTGCTGAGGACGGCGCTCTTGACCCTGACGGGGGACCCCAACTCTGGCAGCATCCAGCAGGGAGGGGCCTTGCTGTACCTCTGCCAGAGCGGGGGCGATTTTGTGAGGCAGATGCCTATCTTCGATGAGTGGGGGCCGCGCCCCGCCGGCCTCCAGGGGCCTCGCGAGAACCCAGTGGTGGTGACTGCCCTTCCAGTCGGCCAAGGCGGCTCTTCCTCAAGTGGCGGAGCAGGGAGGCACGAGGCGCCAGAGGCCGAGGGGGCTCCCGGCGGGACGCCTGCGCCGGGCGATGCTCATGAGGAAGCAGTTATCGGGGCCCGTGCTGCTGAGGCTGAGGGTGACAAGCAGCTGCCCTCTGCGCCTACGACCGAGGCCACTGAGGCTCCGGCGGCTTCTCTTGGCGAGGCGATTGGCGGCGCACATCAGGCAGGCGCCCCTGATGTACATCGCCTTGACGCTCCATCTTCGTCGCAGGTTGATCCCTGCGCCCGACTCTTAGGCCGCTTCCGCGTGGACTTTGAGGCCCTCCGGAAGAGAAGGGAGGCCCTGGGCGACGATTACCCTTGTCGCCTGCTGAAGCGTAGGAAGTACTTCGCCACTGATGAGTAAGCCTTCTCCTTTCCCAGCTCCCGATCCTTCTGTTGCTCTTACTGACCCTTGCTCCGCAGGCCCATTCCATCCGAGCTTGCGGAGACGGCTGAGGAGCCGTCCCCCTTGGCTTCGCCCCCTCCATCATCCTCAAGCGTTCCAAGCAATGGAGCCCTTGTGGTGAGGGCGAACGATGAGGCGAACCGTCCCGAGGCGTATCGTGGCCCCGCGCACCTCGCGATCCTTCGCGGGCCTTCTCATGGGATAGCCAGCCTGCCGTGGGCTTCTCGCCTGGTCGTGGACTGCGATCGGCTGAGGCGCTTCCTGCGCTCTTCACCTGGGGACGAGCTGGCCCCAGGCCGGGCTTCTGACGCGGCGTGCCCGGCCATCGTGAGGGTGCCAGCCCCCAGCCCCCAGCCCGGAGGGGGAGTGCTGACTATCAGCCCTCGACGCTTGCTTGGGGCAGATGATGGTGTGGAAGACGTGCTCGAGCGCGCTCGGGAGCGTCGCGCTCTCCACCAAGGATTCCTTCGAAGGGAGGCTGACGCGGCAAGCCTGCATGGAGAGGAGCTTGCCGATGAAGACGCGCGCCTTGAGGCCGAGGGCCTGCGCCTGGCTGCAGAGAGGCGCGAGCTGGAGGGCGCCATCGCCCTTGCGCGCCGTCAGCACGATCTTGACGACGCAGAGGCCAAGGCGTCGCTGGTGGCCTCTCGGGAGGCCCGATCTTGGGCCGCTGAGGAGGCTCGGGAAGCTGACCGGCGGCGAACGACGGCGGAGGAGCGGGCTCGGGAGCTCCTGGCCTGGTGCCACTCACTGGAGGAGCAGGTGGAGCTGCGCGAGGCAGCCCTTGCGTCGATGAAGGTGGCCTCTGGCGACTCAGCAGAGCTCCAGAAGCGCGAGGAGGCGCTGACGCTAGAAGCCGCCGAACGTACCCGTGAGTACGAGCGTCTGGAGACGAGGGAGTGCTTGGTGACGCAGGCGGAGGATGATTTTGCTGCACAGGAAGCCCGAGTCCTGGAGGAGGTCGGACGTCGAGTGGCGATGGCGCATTTGAACCTCGAGCACGAGTTTGAAGAGAAGCTGGGGTTGATCCGGGCCAAAGCTGAAGGCAGGACTGCTGCCTTGAGATCCAAGCTGGAGGAGGTGACGCGGCGGGCCGATGCTTTCCGGGCCGCTCTTGAGGTGGCGCAAGGTGAGTTAACCGCCTCCCAAGCCGAGGTGCTCCTTCTCCGCCAGCGGGTGGAGGAGGCTGAGGTCGTCGCGGGCCAGAACACGGACGAGATACGTCAGCGGCGGATCCTGGAGCATGAGCACGGCCCCATGCTCGCCACGCTCCAGGAGAGAGCCAACACAGCCTTGGGCAACATCTGCGAGGCGGCTGTTGGCGAGCCGCACGCAGTCAACTATGCTGGCAATCTTCAGTTCTTCACTAACGTGGTGACGTAGCTGGAGGCGCGGTCGGTCAGGGATGACAGGTTGGTGGAGGAGAGGAGCCGCGCCCTGCTTGGGCGCGCCTTTTCTCGCGTCTTCAGCCACCTCCGGAACATGGATCCCCACTTTGATTTTGACGCCGCCATTGCCCCAGTCCCCCAGGCCGTCCGAGGCGATCTGGCGCACTGGGTGGAAGACAATGTGGATGCTCTTATCAGGGCCTTCGCTTCAGACAACGACGACGTGATCGTGGCGGCCGACGAGGGCGGCGTGGTGATCGGCCCTGACGCCGCTGGCGGCGACGTGGACAGCGATGGCGAGTTCAGCGACGCCAGCAACGGCTCGGGTGCTGCTCCTGAGAACGCATTGGGGGATTCATCCGACTGATTGTGCACCGCTCCTACTTCCTTACCCTGCATGAATAGAACTCAGGTTTTGGCCTGATTGCAGTGAGAGCATTTTGGAGGGGGAGCCCCTTATGTAAAACTTGTGTTCATCGTATTAGTAGACGCTACATTGCCCATGCGCCTGCGCCAAGTGGTTGGCCCAAGCGACGCGCTGGTCGGCTAGTTTACCTTTGTCCCGTGCTGGCCCTGAGGCAGCCCGTGGGAGGTTGTGGTGTCTCGAGTGTTCCCTGATTGGGTTCGTAGGATCTGCAGTAAAACACCCTCCTGAGAGGTCACGTCGGCGGCAGTCTGGGTTGCGTGCAAGCTAGGCCTGACCCGGCTCGCGTGGGGCTTGCGAGGGGAGGCAGCTGAGGCGAAGTGGTAACCAAAACGCGAGAAATTGCTCGAATGAGACTAAGCACCCCTTCCCTGAACACACGCAAATCTCAAATTCGAATCCAACTTGAATCCAGCGGGGGAAAGTGACAACCAAAGGGAAAAGCAACGAAAGCAAACAAAAGGCCGCGTCCGGCACCTAGTCTAGTCTTGGACGTCTTCTCACCAGCGCGGAGCTAAGTGCTGCCACTTGGCATGGGAGGGAGCCCCAAGGCCTGAGGCTGGCACCCCTGAGACTCCGGGGCATGTACAACCCCACTCATTATTACGTGAGAGTGTCACGGGGCGGCGAGCTTCACAGGCACTGGGCCTTCTTCACAGGTACTGGCCTTGCTTCATATCGCCAGATGAGGGGCCCACCTTGCGCCACACTCTAGTGCCATCAACGACGACCGGAAACCAGGACGCCGCCGATGGGGTAGAGCGGTCGCCAGCGGTTCCCCCGACGACCACGGGTCCTCCGCCGGGGGCAGGCCCTGAGGCACCTCCCCAGTGGAGGGCCTACCTCCTGAGAACACCTTGCTCCGAATGCCGCGGTGGTGATGTCGGATCCCGGCCCCTCTCCTACAGCCCCCTGCGCCCTCCTCCCGAGGGGTAGGAGACCATGGGAGCAGGGTAGCTGCTCGCTGTGGCGACCTGCACCTCCTACGATCCATGGTTAGCGTATGCGTGCTCCTGAAGAATTAGCGGTACCCAATAATCGTTGCCCCCAGTGTGGCCAGTGGGACCGTCCCGGGGCTCCCGGAAAGGCTCAGCTTCTGGCGCCTTGTCCCCCGAGCTTGGGCTGAGGAGCGAGCCTTGTTCGCTCTCGTGTGGGTGTCCTTCGTCCATCATGAGGGGCACGTATTCCTCCGGCGCCGTCATCCCGAATGCCACGCCGTAATGCTCCGCATGCCACGCGGTCCTGCCTGACGCGCCCACCGTGGGGTGGCAGCGCGGCTGTCCACTGGGGCCGCGGTTCGCATTGAGTCCTTCTTCTTCACGGACCGGGAGCAGGGGCAGTGCCGCCGCCGGTCCGGTGCTGACAGCTTCGCTGGCGTTGGAGTAGCCTTGGAGACCGCGGGCGCCCGCGGAGCCCCCGCGCGGGCCGCCCTGGGCTTGAGATGGGAGCTGGGTGCAGAAGGGGTGAGCCCCCGAGGCGGTGAAGCCCAGGAGCTCTGCCACTCGCTCCAGCAGCACGTCGCGGCCGCCCTCCAGCAGCCTGCACCGCAGCAGCTCTCAGGCCACCGTGAGCGCGGCCCTCGAGTTCGCCTGCTCCCTACGGGTGTACGGCGTCGTGGTCGCGGCGTGATTGGACGCCCTTGCTGCTGACCGCGCCTGCCGCGGTGTGAGAGCTGTCGAAGCCTGTCCGCGTCGTCCGCGGCCCGCAGCGCCCTACGGACCGCGAGCTGCTTGGGGCACGGGGTCGCCCGAGGCGAGCGGCTCTGTGCGGGCGGGCCACGCAGCCCACGGATCTGGGTTGCCCGCCTGGTCGCCGGACATGGTGATGACGACGCGACGGGGCGCAAAGCGGTAGAAGGTGGATTCCGGCGCACCCCTACCTAGCGCGCCAAATGTCGGATTTCGGGTTTCGGCAGACCCTTGAGGTTCGAACACTGGGGTGCGCATGGAGATTTCGCCTCCTACCTACCTGCACCCCTCCACCTCGCTAAGATCTAAACTATGGAAAGAACAACACAACAGACACAGGGTTTATACTGGTTCGGGCCACCGTTGTGGTGTAATACCCTACTCCAGTGTGTGGTGTGCTGGATTGCCTCTTGGGCTGATGATGGTGAACAATACAAGGAAGAACAGCCTCGCGAGGGTCTGTTCTTGGCTGGGGCGATGAACTGCTGGGAGGAGTTCAGTCACCTTTCTCTCTCTCTTTCTCTGATCCTTTGATCCTTCCCCTTTCTAAAGAGCCTCCTCTCACCTGGCTGCCCCCTCTTGCGAGTGGCTGATCCTATTTATAGAGGCCCTGGTCCTCTTCCCAAATATCGAGCGGGAAGGGAGCCAACAATGGCGGGCTAATTTGAAGGGGGACAGCTAGTATCAGTTATGCTGACAAAAGTAGTCTTCGCCTGCGCAAAGCTCTGGTGATGACGCCGTCTTGGGCTCCACGATGACCTCCATCTCGTAGTCCTCCTGGTCTTGGTCTCGTTGCACCGAAATGGCAACCTTTGCCTGATGCCTCGGTACTCCGTGGCTGCGCTTGCCCCCTTTGCACCAAAGAGGGAAGGAGGACACTGAGCGGGCTGGCACCCGCCTGGCGCCCTTGGTCATCATGGCTTGCGTCACGGGCACCTCGTGAGGTACCCCACCTTGGTCTCTCCACCTCCTCGTGAGCCAGCCTGACGAGGCCATGCCTGAAGAAGCTCCGCGTCGTCCGCCCCGCGAGGCTTGGCCCCTTGCGAGGGTCTTGGGTTTGTGTTGGTGAAGATGGGCCGCGCTGGGCCCCCTTTTTGAGCCACGCCGCAGGCCACAGGCAGGCAAGTCTGGGGACCCCCGTTCCCAGAACGCCGACATTCGCGAGCTAGGATAAAGGTTCTAGCCAGAGTCCCTGCGGATTGGAGTCCATCATCGCCGTTCGTTGTTCCGCTGCTTTGAGTTGTTATGCTGCTTGTATAGAGCAACCGTGGTTGGTGTAGTGTCGCCATGCCGATGTTATTCATTGTAATATCGAAGACCTTGTATTCATATTCGTGTTGTAATAGAGAGCTGGTTTGTTCTATACTAAGAAGTGCCATATTCCAGAAGACTTCACCTCTATCTCTGGGCTGGAATACGGGGCGTTCCAGTTTTCTCTAAGCCGGGGTGCCACTTCCTATCAACATACAACTAACCCTATGGTGTGATCCACACGTGCGCTCATATGATGGGCACCAAAGGACAACAAGAAGGAAATATGCCCTAGAGGAAATAATAAAATTGTTATTTTATATTTCCTTATATCATGATAAATGTTTATTATTCATGCTAGAATTGTATTAACCGGAAACTTGATACACGTGTGGATACATAGAAAAAACACCATGTCCCTAGTATGCCTCTACTAGACTAGCTCGTTAATCAAAGATGGTTAAGTTTCCTAACCATAGACATGTGTTGTCATTTGAGGAACGGGACCACATCATTAGGAGAATGATGTGATGGACAAGACCCATCCGTTAGCTTAGCATAATGATCGTTAACTTGTATTGCTATTGCTTTCTTCATGACTTATACATATTCCTTTGACTATGAGATTATACAACTCCAGGATACCGGAGGAATGAATTGTATGCTATCAAACATCACAATGTTACTAGGTGATTATAAAGATACTCTACATCTATCTTCGAAGGTGTTTGTTGGGTTGGCATAGATCGAGCTTAGGATTTGTCACTCCGAGTATCGAAGAGGTATCTCTGGGCCCTCTCAGTAATGCACATCATGATAAGCCTTGCAAGCAATGTGACTAATGAGTTAGTTACGGGATGATGCATTACAATGAGTAAAGAGACTTGCTGGTAACGAGATTGAACTAGGTATGAAGATACCGACAATCGAATCTCGAACAAGTAACATACTGATGACAAAGGGAATGATGTATGTTGTCATTACAGTTTGACCGATAAAGATCTTCATAGAATATGTAGGAACCAATATGATCATCTAGGTTCCGTTGTTGGTTATTGACCGGAGAAGTGTCTCGGTCATGTCTACATAGTTCTCGAACCCATAGGGTCCGCACCCTTAACATTCGATGACATTTGTATTATATGAGTTATGTGATTTGGTGACCGAATGTTGTTCAGAGACCCATATGATATCACGGACATAATGAGGAGTCTCGAAGTGGTCAATAGGTAAAGACTGATATATTGGATGATAGTTTTCGGACACCGGGAGTGTTTCGGATTGTATCGGGTACATATCGGAGTACTAGGGGGGTTAACGGAACCCCCCGGGGGAAGATATGGGCCATGTGGACCATAGGAGGGAGGCCCGCCAACCCACAAAGTGGTGGCGCGCCCGCCACAATGGAGGAGTCTTGATTGGACTAGGGGAGCGGGCGGCGCCCCCTTTCCCCCCTCCGGTAAAAGGAAGGGGGGCCGAATCCTACTAGGAACCCAAGTAGGACTCCTCCTACTTGGGGGGCGCCCAGCGCCGGCCTCCTCCCCCCTCTCCTTTATATATGTGGGGAGGGGGTGCCTACAACACACATAAATTGTTCCAAGCCATGTGCGATGCCCCCTCCATAGTTTACGCCTCCGGTCATATTCACATAGTGCTTAGGTGAAGCCCTGCGCAGATCACTTCACCATCACCGTCACAACGCCATCGTGCTAACGGAACTCTCCCTCAACACTTTGCTGGATCAAGAGATCGAGGGATTGCTTTGAGCTGAACGTGTGCAGAACTTGGAGGTGCCGTACGTTCAGTGCTTGATCGGTTGGATCGAGAAGACGTTCGACTACGTCAACCGCGTTAAGTAAGTGTTTCCACTTTCGGTCTATGAGGGTACATGGACACACTCTCCCCCTCTCGTTGCTATGCATCTCCAAGATAGATCTTGCATGAGCGTAGGAAATTTTTGAAGTTGCATGCTACGTTCCCCAATAGTGGTATCAGAGCCAGGTCTTTGTGTAGATGATATGCATGAGTAGAACACAAAGAGTTATGGGAGGTGATAGTCATACTGCTTACCACCAACGTCTTATTTTGATTCGGCGGTATTGTTGGATGAAGCGGCCCGGACCAACCTTACATGACCACGTTCATGAGACTGGTTCCACTAACAGACATGCAACTTGTTTTGCATAAAGGTGGCTGGCGAGTGTCTGTTTCTCCAACTTTAGTTGAATCGAATTTGACTACGGCCGGTCCTTGTTGAAGGTTAAAACATCACACTTGATGAAAAATCGTTGCGGTTTTGATGCGTAGGTAAGAACGGTTCTTGCTAGAAGCCCGTAGCAGTCACGTAAAACTTGCAACAACAAAGTAGAGTTCCTCTAACTTGTTTTTGCAGGGCATGTTGTGATGTGATATGGTCAAGACGTGATGGGATATAAGTTTTTGTATGAGATGATGATGTTCTGTAAAAGTTACCGGCAACTGGCAGGAGCCCTATGGTTGTTGCTTTATTGTATGAAATGCAATCGCAATTGCTTTACTTTGTCACTAAGTGGCAATGATAGTCGTAGAAGCAATAGTTGGCGAAACAACAACGACGCTACGATAAAGATCAAGGTGTCAAGTCGGTGACGATGGAAATCATGATGGTGCTTTGGAGATGGAGATCGAAGGCACAAGATGATGATGGCCATATCATGTCACATATTTTGATTGCATGTGATGTTTATCTTTTATGCATATTATTTTGCTTCGTACGGTGGTAGCATTATAAGATGACCCCTCACTAAAATTTCAAGGTATAAGTGTTCTCCCTGAGTATGCACCCTTGTGACAGTTCGTCGTGCCGAGACACCACATGATGATCGAGTGTGATAAGCTCTACGTTCACATACAATAGGTGCAAGACAGTTTTGCACATGCGGAATACTCGGGTTAAACTTGACGAGCCTAGCATGTACAGACATGGCCTCGAAACACTGGAGACCGAAAGGTCGAATGTGAATCATATAGTAGATATGATCAACATAGAGATGTTCACCATTGAAAACTACCCCATCTCACATGATGATCAGACATGGTTTAGTTGATATGGATCACGTAATCATTTAGATGACTCGAGGGATGTCTAACTAAGTGGGAGTTCTTAAGTAATATGATTAATTGAACTAAATTTATCATGAACTTAGTCCTGATAATACTTGCAAATTATGTTGTAGATCAATAGCTCGCGTTGTAGGTTGATAACCCACAATTATAGGGGATCACAACAGTTTTCAAGGGTAGAGTATTCAACCCAAATTTATAGATTCAACACAAGGGGAGCCAAAGAATATTTGAAGGTATTAGCAGCTGAGTTATCAATTCAACCACACCTGGAGATTAATTATCTGCAACAAAGCGATCAGTAGCAAAGAAGTTTGATAGTTTTGATAGTAGTGACAGCAGCAATAGTAACAGTAACAGTGATAGCAGTAATTTTGTAGCAAGTGTAGTGCTGATGATAGCAGTAGTAACTTAGCAGAAACAATATGGAAAAGTTCGTAAGCATTGGATCACTCACTTGTTGGATGATATTCATCATATGACAGTTATAACCTAGGGCGATACAACAGTAGCTCCAGTTCATCGATATAATGTAGGCATGTATTCCGTAAATAGTCATACGTGCTTTATTAAAAGAACATGTATGGCATCTTTTGTCCTACCCTCCCGTGGCAGCGGGGTCCATATTGGAAACTAAGGGATATTAAGGCCTCCTTTTAATAGATAACCGGAACAAAGCATTAACATGTAGTGAATACATGAACTCCTCAAACTACGGTCATCAACAGGAGTGGGCTCGGTTATTGTCACACCGGGGTTCCCGGATCATAACACATAGTAGGTGACTATAACTTGCAAGATCAGATCTAGAACATGGATATAATGGTGATAACATAAGTGGTTCAGATCTAAAATCATGGCACCCGGGCCCAAAGTGACAAGCATTAAGCATAGCAAAGTCATAGCAACATCAATCTAAGAACATAGTGGATATTAGGGATCAAGCCCTAACAAAACTAACTTGATTACATGATGAATACCATCCAACTCCTCACCGACCAGCGAGCATACGAAGGAATTACTCACTCCTGGTGGGGAGCATCATGGAATTGGCGATGGAGAATGGTTGGTGATGACGAAAAACGAAGACTCCCCTCTCCGGAGTCCCAAACGGACTCTAGATCTGCCCTCCCGAGGAAGAACAGGGCTTGGCGGCGGCTCGATCTTGTGGATCGCGATAATTCTTTCTCCTCTATTTTTTCTCCGAAAATAGGAATTTATAGTGTCAGGGTTGAGGTCTGCAAGGCCACCAGGTGGGTACAACCCACTTGGGCGCGCCAGGAGAGGGGGGGTGCGCCCTGGTGGGTTGTGCCCACCCAGGGGCCCCTCTCCGGTAGGTCTTGGCTCCACAAATTCTTATTATTGATATAAAAATTCCTCGCAAAGTTTCGTTCCATTCCGAGAACTTCTATTTCTGCACAAAAACAGCACCATGGTAGTTCTACTAAAAACAACATCAGTCCGGGGTTAGTTTCATTCAAATCATGCAAATTAGAGTCCAAAACAAGAGGAAAAGCGTGAGAAAAAGTAGATACGTTGGAGACATATCAACTCCCCCAAGCTTAAACCTTTGCTTGTCCTCGAGCAATTCAGTTGATAAACTGAAAGTGAGAAATAAAAACTTTTACGAACTCTTTTGTTCTTGTTTGCATAAATAAGCTTAAACAACACCCAAGTTTTCAGCCAACATTATAACTAACCATGTCCACAATAACTCTTAAAGATTATAATGACTCATATCAATGACATAATCAGCTAGTGAGTAATAATAAGATATCTCAAATGGCAACACATTGTCAAAACAACCATGATATAATATGACAATAGTGGTATCTCGCTAGGCCTTTCTGAGAACGCAAAACATAAATGCAGAGCACCTCCAAAGTTCAAGCAGTGACTAAACATTGTAATTCATGGTAGAAAAGATCCAGTCATGATGCACCCAACATTAGCTACACACAATGCATAAATCATGACCGTTGTGCTCTACTCAGTTTTTGGCACTTGTTTTAGAAGGTGATGACACAACATAAAAGTAAATAGATAGTCCCTTCGCAGAGGGAAGCATTGATTTGCAGAGGTGCCATAGCTCAATTTTTAAAACAGAGATAAATGATATTTTGAGACATCCACCTTTCTCATTTACTTCACGACCATCAGTTATCAACATCTTCCATGCTAAGCATGCTAGTGGCAGTTCCCAAGCGATAAAAGTAAAGGTTTACTCCCCCTCCACCAACAATCACACTCCATGGCTTGTCCAAAACAACGGATGTCGTCCAAACCAACAATAGTCCCGGGGCAGTTTTGTTTAATTATTTGCATTTTTTATTTCGGGATTGGGAATCCCTATTACCACCCATTTTCTCGTGTGATGGCGAGTGAATAAACACTCGACCTGAGAATAACCTGCTTCGCATGGAAGATATCGACCACCTCATGTTGTTCCATGAACGATCTAGGCACACAAAACGGATAATTTTTTGGAGTTTTTAGAGGTGGCAAATGCAAATTTACTTAGGACGACAGGGTAATACCGCATATAGGTAGGTATGGTGGACTCATCTGGAATAACTTTGGGTTCAAGGTTTCGATGTACAAGAAGAGTCCCCACTTAGTACAGGCGAAGGCTAGCAATTTAGATTGAGAAGCGGCTAGCTAGAGAGCAACAACGATCATAACGATGCATTATGTGTAAGTAACATTGGACACTAGCATGAGTACGATATGAACACCATGAACATAAACATTATAGAGGCTATGTTGGTTTTGATTCAACTACATGCATGAACATGTACCAAGTCAAGCCACTTGAACATTCAGAGAAGGATACCATATCATCATACTTCACCACAATCATCTTAGCGCTATGTTGATATCCAAGATAAATCATTATTAACTCCCAGCTACTTATGCATGGCATGAGAAACCATAATCTCTAATTGTCATTGCAAACATGTTTAATCATAATCCGCTGAATCATGGATACTAGGTTAAACATATTTACACAAACAAAACAAGTCGAGTTCATACCCGTTTCTCCTTGCCACGACCAATTCATCGAATGTCGTCATTATTTCCTTTCACTTGCACGACCGAATGATATGAAAATAATAACAGTGCAAGAGTGCCATGGACTAAGCTGGAATCTACAAAACATTTTATTCAACAGGAGAAGACAAGGTAAAATGGGCTCTTTATTAGTTCAACAATTATTAAAATTAGAGCCACTCAACATTTTCATAGTGGTCTTCTCCTAGGTACAACTCGAATAAAAGAAAAGAAATTCAGAGAAACACACTGAAATATTTTTGGAGTTTTTGGTTTTTCTTTAGCAAGCAAATAAAGGGAAAAGCAAAAACAAGAAAAACTATTTACACGGGCAAGGTCCCAACAAGCAAAAGAAGAACAAGGAAATATTTTTGGATTTTCTTTTTAGTACTACTACTAAGCATGCACAGAAAGTAAATTAACTACAACTAATTCTTTTTGTTTTTTCTAAAGTTTTTCAAACACACAATAAGAAAGCAAGAAAATAAATCTAAGCATGGATGATACAATGAAAAAGTGTGAACACCGACAAATGGAATAAGTGGACATGAATGTAATGTCGGTGAGAGACACGTACTCCCCTAAGCTTAGGCTTTTGGCCTAACTTGGTAGTCGATGAGTAGCCTAGAGGGTAGTAGGGATCCTAAGGAGCGGGTACCCACTCATCCCACTGCGTAGGTGCCTCCCCCGCCTCTGTAGCAGCATGAGCATTCCAGTAGGTGATGATGTCGATAGGCATAATCTGGTATCCGCCCCTGGCAACAGAGTCAAACAAAGCAGGAGCAGGCAATAATGGAATAACATCACGAGTTTCAACACTATAGTCCAAGTTGTAGGGAATGGCAATGTCAAGACGATCATGAGCAAGAAAGTGATGGTGATCGATGGCTGCACGGTCTAAGTAAAACTTAGTCAGAGGGTAATCATGAGGGCATATCGCACCCTCAAAATGAGTTGCCAAATGAGTGGCAAAAATCCCACCATATATTCTGCCCTGAGATTTATTAAGATGGAGGCGAGGAGCCATGATAGCTCCCAAGTTATGCCTGTTGTCGCCCTCCAGTGCATGACGTAAAACAGCAAGGTCTAGTGAACTAAGTGCACCCACCTTCTCCCTAGCAAGCATGCATTTGGTAATAAAAGGTGCAAAGTAAGGAACAATGGAAAAATGTAAGCCAACGGCAGTGATGGCTGACACTCCTCTCTCATCACCCACTGTCATAGTGCGATAACAGGCCTCAAACTCTGCCGGCCTAGGCTCATCCAAGCTCCCATCAGACGGGATCATGCATATGTCACAAAACTCAGTAAGTGGTATCTGATGGTCTTCAACATATAAATCAAATCTCACTTCAGGAGGATTATTTCTAGGCAAGAAAGTAAAGCTCTGAACAAAGATGTTTGTGAGGATGTGGTGCTGGTCACACTCATCTGCAATGAAGTCGGTGAGGCCGTCATTAGCAATATATTGCATGAACTCCACAAGAATTCTATCCTCTTGCAGGAACGGGGTGTGCGGCCATTCGCACGGCCGTACTTCCGCCAACCTCTGAGGGTGGATATCATTGTCAGAAGACTCCCCAATAACACCCTTGGAGTTCTTCTTAGAGCCAAACTTCCTAAAGATATTCATGTCCACGTACAATTTTCTGAAAATAAATTTTTTTGAAGTGACAAAAAATTGTCAACAAAACTTTGTAAGATTGATAGAAACTACTCATAGGGATACATAGAAGCCATAGCAAGCATTCAAACTACTTAGAACACTAAGAATTCAACATGCAAGCACATCTACAGCAGCACCAAGAGTAGCTAATTATTCAAAGTATAAGCCACTAAAACAAAAACTAATTGGACAAATGGTGGAGTCACATACCAAGCAACAATCCCCTAAAACAGTTTCGGACACAGAGCTTCGAGCAAAGAGATCGAAATCCGTGGATTTGAGCTCAAGAACACGGGAGAGAGAGCAATGAGGAATTTTTTCTGGAGGTAAGTGATGATGTGGTATGAAGAGGTAAGTGAGGGGGCCCATGTGGGGACCAAAACCCACTAGGGCGCGCTTGGGGGTGCTAGCGCACCCAGGTGGGTTGTGCCCACCTGGTGCACCTTCCTCTGATGTTTATTGCACCAAAAATTCTCAAATATTCAGAAAAAAATCATATTAAATTTTCAGGGCATTATGAGAACTTCTATTTTTGGGTCATTTTTTATTGCACGGGAAATTCAGAAAACACACAAAACATGGCATTTTATTTTATTTAACTAATAAAGACAGAGAATAAAAAGTAGGTACAGAAAGTAGTGCTTACTAAATTCATCAACTTCATACCATTCAAAAATGATCCATTAATAAGGTTGATCAAGTCTTATTAACAACCACTTTCGATTAGCATGAAACCGAAGAACTTTCGTAAATCACTAAGTTACCTCAATGGGGATATGCATTTCACCAATAATAAGCATTTCATATTTCTTTTTGACAATAGGTAGAGGTATTTGAAAACTTACAATAGTGATTGTCGGGGATTTTTCAATAACACTAATACCATTCACTTGGAATTGTTTCTTCGGAAAGTGCACCGTATGCTCATTGCCATTAATATGAAAAGTGACCTTCCTTTTATTGCAATCAATAACAGCCCCTGCAGTATTCAAGAAGTTTCTACCAAGGATAATCGACATGTTGTCATCCTTGGGCATCTCAAGTATAACAAAGTCAGTCAAAATAGTAACATTAGCAACAACAACGGGCACATCCTCATAGATACCGATAGGAATGGCAGTTGATTTGTCAGCCATTTGCAAAGATATTTCAGTAGGTGTGAGTTTATTCAAGTCAAGTCTTTTATATAAAGAGAAAGGCATAACACTAACACCATCTCCTAAATCACACAAATCAGTTTTCACATAATTATTTTTGATAGAGCAAGGTATAGTTGGTATTCCCGGTTCTCCAAGTTTTTTAGGTACTCCATACTTAAAAGTATAATTAACAAGCATAGTGGAGATTTCTGCTTCCGGTATTTTTCTCTTTTTGTGATGATGTCTTTCATATATTTTGCATAAGGAGGCATTTTCAAGATATCAGTCAAGCGAGTACGCAAAAAGACTGGCCTCAACATTTCAAAAAAGCGTTCAAATTCTTCATCATCATTATTTTTAGTTGACTTGGGTGGAAATGGCATAGGTTTTTGAACCCACGGTTCTCTTTCTTTACCGTTTTTTCTAGCCACAAAGTCTCTTTTGTCATATCTTTTGTTCTTAGCTTGTGGGTTATCAAGATCAACAGGTGGTTCTATCTCAACATCATTATCTGGTTCTTTATCATTGCTTCGTTGAGAGTATTCATGAACCTCATCATTAACTTTTTCATTATCACTAGGTGAGTGTTCATTACCAGATTGAGTTTCAGCATCAGATATAGAAATTTCATTATCGTTATCAGGAGGTTTCTCTATTTCAGGTTCACTAGGAGTGTGCAAAGTCTTATCATTTTTCTTTTTCTTTTTCTTCCTAGAAGGAATGGGTGCACTAGTGTTAGATCTTTGTGAATCTTGTTCAATTATTTTAGGGTGTCCCTCAAGATAAAGTGGTTCCTGAGTCATTTTATCTCCACTAGTTGCAACTCTAACAGCAAAGTCATGCATATTGCGATTCATTTCATCAAGCAATTCTCTTTGAGATTTAGCAACTTGTTCTAATTGAGTTTGAACCATAGAAGCATGTTTTCCAACAACTCTAACATCATTTGAGATTCTAAATAACAAGTCACTCAAGCGAGCAATCATATCAGAATCATATTTCAATTGTTCCATAACATTTGCATTGAAGTGATATAGTTTTCTAATATAATTTTGAAACTCATAAAGGCATTGACTAGGATGCATATTGTGAGGATTATCATTATCATTGAACTTCATAAGAGAATTTACCTCTACCACCTTAGGCATTGGTGGTGTATTAAGCCCATGTATTTCTTCAATAGGAGGTGAATTTTTAACATCCTCAGCCTTAATACCTTTTTCCTTCATAGATTTCTTTGCCTCTTGCATATCTTCAGGACTGAGATATAATATACCCATCTTCTTCGGAGTGGGTTTAGGAGGTGGTTCAGGATTAATCCAATCATCACAATTTTTCAATATGTTATTCAATAATTCTTCAGCTTGTCCAATAGTTTTCCCTAAAAACACAACCAACACAACTATCTAGGAAGTCCGTAAAAGCATCGGTTAGTCCATTATAGAAGATATGAAGTATTTAATTTTTCTCAAGAGGATGATCAGGCAAAGCCTTAAGTAATTGGCAAAGCCTACCCGAAGCTTGTGGGAGACTCTCTTCTTTAGTTTGCACAAAGTTAAATATTTCCTGTAAGGCAGCTTGTTTCATATGAGCAGGAAAATATTTTTCAGAGAAGTAATAAATCATATCTGGGGACTACGCACACAACTAGGAGCAAGAGTGTTGTACCAAGCTTTAGCATCACCCTTTAATGAGAAAGGAAATAATTTGAGAATAAAGTAGTAGCGAGTTTTCTCATCATGAGTAAAAAGGGTGGCTATGTCATTCAACTTAGTAAGCTGTGCCACAACAGTTTCAGTTTCATAACCATGGAAAGGATCAGATTCAACCAAACTAATTAACTCTGGGTTGACAGAGAATTCATAATCCTTATCATCAATATAGATAGGTGAAGTTGCAAACTTAGGATCACACTTCATTCTAGCATTTAGAGATTTTTCTTTATACTTGTGTAATAATTTCTCTAGATCATCTCTATCATTGCAAGCAAGAATATCTCTAGTTGTTTCTTCACTCATAACATAACCTTCCGGTACCTTAGGAAATTCATATCTAGGAAGGCTAGTTCTAGTAGGTGTTTAAGGAGTTTCAGGTTCAAGCTCATCATCAGATTCAACAACATCATGTTGTATAACTCTAGCAATTTGTTTATCAAGAAATTCACCAATTGGCACATCATCATTATCAAGAAAGGTACTAGCATCGTCATAAGCATCATTCATAGTAGAAGTAGCATCATCAATAACATGTGACATATCAGAATTAATAGCATGTGGTGGTGTTGCAAGTTTACTCATAACAGAAGGTAAATCTAAAGCAGAATTGGATGGCAGTTCCATACCTCCCCTCGTCTTTAAGGGAAATATCTTAGTCTTTGGATCCTTCAGATTCTTCAAAGTGATAATATGATAATAATCCAAAGTGACTCAACAAATATAGCTGTGTTCCCCTGCAACGGCGCCAGAAAAAGGTCTTGATAACCCACAAGTATAGGGGATCGCAACAGTTTTCAAGGGTAGAGTATTCAACCCAAATTTATAGATTCGACACAACGGGAGCCAAAGAATATTTGAAGGTATTAGCAGCTGAGTTTTCAATTCAACCACACCTGGAGATTAATTATCTACAGCAAAGTGATCAGTAGCCAAGTAGTTTGATAGTTTTGATAGTAGTGATAGCAGCAGTAGTAACAGTAACAGTGATAGTAGTAATTTTGTAGCAAGTGTAACAGTGATGATAGTAGTAGTAACGTAGCAGAAACAATATGGAAAAGTTCGTAGGCATTTTTTGGATGATATTCAGCATGTGACAGTTATAACCTAGGGCGATACGGCACTAGCTCCAGTTCATCGATATAATGTAGGCATGTATTACGTAAATAGTCATACGTGCTTTATTAAAAGAACTTGCATGACAACTTTTGTCCTACCCTCCCGTGGCAGCGGGGTCCATATTGGAAACTAAGGGATATTAAGTCCTCCATTTAATAGAGACCCGGAACAAAGCATTAACATGTAGTGAATACATGAACTCCTCAAACTATAGTCATCACGGAGAGTGGGCCCGGTTATTGTCACACCGGGGTTGTCGGATCATAACACATAGTAGGTGACTATAACTTGCAATATCGGATCTAGAACATGGATACATATGGTGATAACACAAATAGTTCTGATCTGAAATCATGGCACCCGGGCCCAAAGTGACAAGCATTAAGCATAGCAAAGTCATAGCAACATCAATCTAAGAACATAGTGGATATTAGGGATTAGGCCCTAACAAAACTAACTCGATTACATGATGAATCTCATCCAACTCCTCACTGACCAGCAAGCCTATGAAGGAATTACTCACTCCAGTGGGGAGCATCATGGAATTGGCAATGGAGAAGGGTTGGTGATGATGAAGAATGAAGAGCCCCCTCTCCGGAGTCCCAAACAGATTCCAGATCTGCACTCCCGAGGAAGAAAAGGGCTTGGCGGCGGCTCTGTCTCGTGGATCGCGATAATTCTTTCTCCTCTATTTTTCTCTCCAAAAATAGGAATTTATAGTATCAGGGTTGAGGTCTGCGGGGCCACTAGGTGGGTACAACCCACCTGGGCGTGCCAGGAGAGGGGAGCTCGCCCTGGTGGGTTGTGCCCACCCAGGGGCCCCTCTCCGGTTGGTCTTGGCTCTAGAAATTCTTATTATTGATATAAAAAATCCTCGCACAGTTTTATTCCATTCTGAGAACTTTTATTTCTGCACAAAAACAACACCATGGTAGTTCTGCTGAAAACAACGTCAGTCCGAGGTTAGTTTCATTCAAATCATGCAAATTAGAGTCCAAAACATGAGGAAAAGCGTGAGAAAAAGTAGATACATTGGAGACGTATCATAGCTCCCCTATGTTTTTGGTATGTTCCTAGAGAAAACAAAGTTGAAACATGATAGTAGCAATGATGCGGACTGGGTCCATGATCTGGGGATTATCCTCATTGCTACACAAGAATTACATCCTTGATGCACCACTAGGTGATAGACCTGTTGCAGGAGCTGATGCAAACGTTATGAACGTTTGACAAGCTCGATATGATGACTACTTGATGGTTTAGTGCGCCTTGCTTTACGGCTTAGAACCGGGACTTCAAAAACGTTTTGAATGCCATGGAGCATATGAGATGTTTCAAGAGTTGAAATTGGTATTTCAGACTCATGCCCGTGCCGAGAGGTATGAGACCTTTGACAAGTACTTTGCCCACAAGATGGAGGAGAATAGCTCAGCCAGTGAGCATGTGCTCAGAATGTCTGGGTACTACAATCGCTTGAATCAAGTGGGAGTTAATCTTCCAGATATAATAGTGATCGACAGAGTTCTCTAGTCACTATCACCAAGCTACTAGAACTTCGTGATGAACTATAATATGTAAGGGTAACGAAATGATTCCCGAGCTCTTCGCGATGCTAAAATCAGTGAAGGTAGAAATCAAGAAAGAACATCAAGTTTTGATGGTTAACAAGACCACTAGTTTCAAGAAAAATGGCAAAGGGAAAGAAAGGGAACTTCAAGAAGAATGGAAAGCAAGTTGTCACTCTCGGGAAGAAGCCCAAAGCTGGACCAAAGCCTAAAACTGAGTGCTTCTACTGCAAAGGGACTGGTCACTGGAAGCGGAACCGCCCCAAATATTTGGCGGATAAGAAGGATGGCAATGAACAAAGGTATATTTGATATACATATTATTAATATGTACTTTACTAGTGTTCATAGTAGCCCCTGGGTATTTGATACCAGTTCAGTTGCTAAGATTAGTAACTCAAAACAGGAGTTGCAAAATGAACAGAGGCTAGTTAAGGACGAGGTGACGATGTGTGTTGGAAGTGATTCCAAGGTTGATAAGATCACCATGACACACTCCCTTTACCTTCGGGATTAGTGTTGAACCTAAATAAATGTTATTTGGTGTTCGCGTTGAGCATGAATATGATTGGATCATGTTTATTGCAATACGGTTATTCATTTAAGTCAGAGAATAATTGTTGCTCTGTTTACTTGAATAAAACCTTCTATGGTCATAAACCCAATGAAAATGGTTTATTGAATCTCGATTGTAGTGATACACATATTCATGATATTGATGCCAAAAGATGCAAAGTTCATAATGATAGTGCAACATATTTGTGGCACTACCGTTTATGTCATATTTGGTGTAAAGCGCATGAAGAAACTCCATGTGGATGGACTTTTGGAATCACTTGATTATGAATCATTTGATTCTTGCGAACCATGCCTCATGGGCAAGATGACTAAGACTCCATTCTCTGGAACAATGGATCGAGCAAATGACTTATTGGAAATAATACATACCGATGTATGCGGTCCGATGAGTGTTGAGGCTCGCAGCGGGTATCGTTATTTTCTAACCTTCACAGATGATTTGAGCAGATATGGATATATCTACTTAATGAAACACAAGTCTGAAACATTTGAAAACTTCAACGAATTTCAGAGTGACGTGGAGAATCATCGTAACAAGAAAATAAAGTTTCTATGATCTGATCACGGAGGCGAATACTTGAGTTATGAGTTTGGCCTTCATTTAAAATAATGTGGAATAGTTTCACAACTCACGCCACCTGGAACACCACAGCGTAATGGTGTGTCCGAACGTCGTAACCGTGATTTATTAGATATGGTGCGATCTATGATGTCTCTTACCGATTTACGACTATCGTTTTGGGGTTATGCATTAGAGACAGCTGCATTCACGTTAAATAGGGCACCGTCTAAATCTGTTGAGATGACACCGTATGAACTATGGTTTGGCAAGAAACCTAACTGTCATTTCTTAAAGTTTGGGGTTGCGATGCTTATGTGAAAAAGCTTCAGCCTGATAAGCTCGAACCCAAATCGGAGAAGTGCGTATTCATAGGATACCCAAAAGAAACAGTTGGGTACACCTTCTATCACAGATCCGAAGGCAAGATCTTTGTTGCTAAGAATGGATCCTTTCTAGAGAACTCGAAAGAAGTGAGTGGGAGTAAAGTAGAACTTGATGAGGTAATTGTACCTTCTCTCGAATTGGAAAGTAGCTCATCACAACAGTTCCAGTGATGCCTACACTAACTAGAGAGGAAGCTAATGATAATGATCATGAAACTTCGGAGCAAGTTACTACCAAACCTCGTAGGTCAACCAGAGCATGTTCCACGCCAGAGTTGTATGGTAACTGATAAGTCTCCATTGTGTCTACTTTTCTAAACACTTTTGATCTTGTATTGGACTCTAACTTGCATGATTTGAATGGAACTAACCCGGACTGACGTTGTTTTCAACAGATATGCCATGGTGTTATTTTCGTGCGGAAATAAAAGTTCTCGGAATGACCTGAAAGTTCACGGAGAATATTTTTGCAATTTATAAAAAATACTGGCGAAAGAATCAACGTCAGGGGGCCCACACCCTGTCCACGAGGGTGGGGGGCATGCCCACCCCCTAGGGCGCCCCCTATCTCGTGGGCCCCCTAAGGCTCCACCGACCTCAGCTTCAACTCTATATATTCACGTTCAGGGAGAAAAAATCAAGGAGAAAGATTCATCACCTTTTACGATACGGAGCCGCCACCAAGCCCTAATCTCCATCAGGAGGGCTGACCTGGAGTCCGCTCGGGGCTCCAGAGAGGGGAATCCGTCGCCATCGTCATTATCAACCTTCCTCCATCACCAATTTCATGATTCTCACTGCCGTGCGTGAGTAATTCCATCGTAGGCTTGCTGTATGGTGATGGGTTGGATGTGATTTATCATGTAATCAAGTTAGTTTTGTTAGGGTTTGATCCCTAGTATCCATTATGTTCTGAGATTGGTGTTGCTATGACTTTGCTATGCTTAATGCTTGTCACTAGGGCTCGAGTGCCATGATTTCAGATCTGAACCTATTATGTTTCCATGAATATATATGAGTTCTCGATCCTATTTTGCATGTCAATAGTCACCTACTATGTGTTATGATCCATTAACCCCGAAGTGAAAATAATCAGGACAATTAATGGTGATGACTATAGTTTGAGGAGTTCATGTATTCACTAAGTGCTAATGCTTTGTTCCGGTACTCTATTAAAAGGAGGCCTTAATATCCCTTAGTTTCCGATAGGACCCCGCTGCCATGGGAGGGTAGGACAAAAGATGTCATGCAAGTTCTTTTCCATAAGCACGTATGACTATGTTCGGAATACATGCCTACATTACATTGATGAACTGGAGCTAGTTCCGTGTCACCCTATGTTATAACTATTGCATGAGGAATCGCATCTGACATAATTATCCATCACTGATCCATTGCCTATGAGCTTTTCACATATTGGTCTTTGCTTTTCCGTTTTCACATATTGGTGCTTTTCCGTTGCCACTGTTACTTTTCCCTATGTTACTTTTCCGTTGCCACTGTTACAATTACTACAAAACCAATACTATTACTATTACCTTTGGCACTGTTACCGTTAGTTCCATATTAATTTGCTACTAAATACTTTGCTACAGATATTAAGTCTTTCAGATGCGGTTGAATTGACAACTCAACTGTTAATACTTGAGAATATTCTTTGGCTCCCCTTGTGTCGAATCAATAAATTTGGGTTGAATACTCTACCCTCGAAAACTCTTGCGATCCCCTATACTTGTGGGTTATCAAGACTATTTTCTGGTGCTGTTGCCGGGGAGCATAGATCTATTCTTTGAGTCACTTGGGATTTATATCTGTTGATCACTATGAAGAACTTGAAAGATGAAAGAACCAAGATTTATCCCTCAACTACGAGGGGAGGTAAGGAACTGCCATCTAGCTCTGCACTTGATTCACCGTCTGTTATGAGTAAACTTGCGACAGCTACTCCTGCTATTCATTCTGATATGTCGAATGTTATTGATTATGCCACTTATGCTTTGCATGATGCTTATGATGAAACTACTTCTACGCCTAATAATACTGTGCCACTAGGTGAATTTCTGGATGAACAACTCGCTAGGGTTAGAGAAAATGAATTTATTGAAACTGATAATATTGATGAAAGTGATGATGAAGATTCTCCCCCTAGATATGAATTGCCTGTTGTGCCTCGGGGTTATGTTATGGATGAAGAAACTGCTAGAGACTTTTTAGCTTGCAATGATAGATATGATCTTAAGAAGCTGTTAGCTAAGCTGAAGGAAAAATCTTTGAATGCAAGAATGAAATATGAACCTTCTTTTGCTACTTCACCTATCTGTCTTTCCGATAAGGCTTATGATTTCTCTGTCGATCCTAAGTTAATTACTTTGGTTGAATCTGATCCTTTCTATGGCTATGAATCTGAAACTGTTGTGGCACATCTTACTAAATTAAATGACATAGCCACCCTGTTCACTAATGATGAGAAAACTCGCTATTACTTTATCCTTAAGTTGTTTCCGTTCTCATTAAAGGGTGATGCTAAAACATGGTTTAATTCTCTTGATCATGGTTGTGTGCGTAGTCCCCAAGATATGATTTATTACTTCTCTGCTAAATTTTTCCCCGCTCATAAGAAACAAGCTGCCTTAAGGGAAATATATAGTTTTGTGCAAATTAAAGAAGAGAGTCTCCCATAATCTTGGGGGAGGCTTCTCCAATTACTTAATGCTTTGCCTGATCATCCTCTCAAGAAAAATGAAATACTTGATATCTTTTATAATGGACTAACTGATGCTTCCAGAGACCACCTGGATAGTTGTGTTGGTTCTGTTTTCAGGGAAAGAATAGTTGATCAAGATGAATTGCTATTGAATAATATGTTGAGTAATGAAAATGATTGGACACTTCCTAAACCAACTCCTAAGCCAACTCCGAAGAAAAGGGGTATTCTATTTCTCAGTCCTGAAGATATGCAAGAGGCAAATAAATCTATGAAATAAAAAGGTATTAAAGCTGAAGATGTTTAGAATTTACCACCTATTGTAGAAATACATGGTCTTGATAACCCGACACATGTAGTAAAGGTAAATTCTCTCTATAGATTTGATGAAGGTCATATTCCTCGTTATAAGTCTGCTAGCCAGTGCTTAGATGAGTTTGATAATTTTATTATTGTTGGATTTCGGGTTCCGGCAAAACCCTTGAGGTTCGAACTCTGGGGTGCACACGAAGATCTCTCCTCCCCTTAGCTCACGCTCTCACCACAATCTTAAAACTCAGCACGTCGAACTTGTAGAGCAAAGGACACAGGGTTTATACTGGTTCGGGCCACCGATGTGGTGTAATACCCTACTCCAGTGTGGTGTGGTGGATTGCCTCTTGGGCTGAGGATGAACGATTACAAGGGAAGGACAGCCTCCTGAGGAGAGGTGTCCTTGAGCTCGGTGAGCTTGTGTGGTTGAGGATGGAATGGATCCGATCCAAGATCCCTCCTTTCCCCCTATGGTGGCTAGTCCTATTTATAGAGGCCCTGGTCCTCTTCCCAAATGTAGGAGGGAAGGGATCCAACAACGGCCAAATTTGAAGGGAGACAACTAGTACAAGTTATCCTGACAAAAGGTGGTCTTTGCCTGCCAAAGGCTCTGGTGGTGACGCCGTCCTGGGCTCCATGGTGACCTATGTCCTGCCGTCCTACTGGTCTTGGTCGTGTTGCATCGATATGGAAAACTTTGCCTGGAGCCTCGGGACTCCTCGCTTGCGCTTTCCTCTTTAGCACGAAAGCGGAAACGAGTACGCTGCACGCGCTGGCGCCCGCCTGGCCTTGGTAGTCATGGCTTGCGACACAGGGACATCGCGAGGTGCCCCTCACCTTGATCTCTCCGCCCCTCGCAAGCCATCCTGGTGAGGCCGCCCCCGAGGAGGTCTTGCGTTGTCCCCCTCGCGAGGCTTGGCCCCTCGCGAGGGTCTTGAGTGTTTGCTGATGAAGATGAGCCGTATAGGGCCGCTGGTGGAGCCATGCCGTGGGCCGCAGGCAGGCAAGTCTGGGGACCCCCGTTCCCATGACGCGACAATTGTTAAACAAGAAAACTTCAAGGATTATGTTGGTAGACAAGTGAAACGTAATTCTTACATGATTGAACACTTGAGTGATTATATGTCTAGAGTTAAAGGTGAGCTTAAACTTATTAATGAACATGCTTCTATGGTTACCACTCAAGTAGAACAAGTGCTTAAAGCTCAGAATGATTTACTCAATGAATTAAATAATAAGAAAAATGATAATGCTGTTAGAGTTGTGACTAGAGGGGGTAAAATGACTCAGGAAACTTTGTATCCTGAGGGCCACCCTAAGCGAGTTGAGCAAGATTCTTAGAGAACTAATGTTGATACACCTAGTTCTTCTAAGAAGAAGAAAAAGAAAAATGATAGGACTTTGCATGCTTTTAGTGAACCTGTTGTTGACACACCTGAGAATCCCAATGATATTTCTATTTCTGATGCTGAAACACAATCTGGTGATGAACATGAACCTAGTGATATAATGTTAATGATGATGTTCATGTTGATGCTCAACCTAGCAATACCAATGATGTAGAGATTGAACCTGCTGTTGATCTTGATAACCCACAATCAAAGAATCAACGTTATGATAAGAGAGACTTCGTTGCTAGGAAGCACGGTAAAGAAAGAGAACCATGGGTTCAGAAACCCATGCCTTTTCCTCCTAAACCATCCAAGAAAAAGGATGATGTGGATTTTGAGCGCTTTGCTGAAATGATTAGACTTGTCTTTTTGCGTATGTGTTTGATTGATATGCTTAAAATGAATCCTTATGCTAAGTATATGAAAGATATTGTTACTAATAAAAAAGATACCGGAAGCTGAAATTTCCACCATGCTCGCTAATTATACTTTTAAGGGTGGAAAACCAAAGAAACTAGGAGATCCCGGAGTACCAACTATACCATGCTCCACTAAGAGAAACTATGTTAAAACTGCTTTATGTGATCTTGGAGCCGTTGTTAGTGTTATGCCTCTCTCTTTATATCGTAGAATTGATTTGAATAAGTTGACACCTAATGAAATATCTTTGTAAATGGCCGATAAAACAACTGCTATACCTGTCTGTATTTGTGAGGATGTACCTGTTGTGGTTGCAAACATTACTATTCTAATGGACTTTGTTATTCTTGATATTCCCGAGGACGATAGTACGTCTATTATTCTTGGTAGACCATTTTTTAATACTACAGGGGCTGTTATTGATTGCAACAAAGGCAATGTCATTTTTCATGTTAATGGTAATGAGCATATGGTACACTTTCCGAGGAAACAACCTCAAGTCCACAGTATTAATTCTATTGGAAAAACTTCAACGATTACTATTGGAGGTTTTGAATTTCCTCTTCCTACTGTCAAGAAAAAATATGATATTCGTATTGTTGGGGACATGCGTATCCCTGTTGAGGTAACTTAGTGTTATTCGAAAATTCTCCGGTTTCATGCGATTCGGAAAGAGTTTGTTAACAAGACTTGATCAACCTTGTTAGTGGATTCCTTTTGATGAGCATAAGATGGATGAAGTTAGAAAGCACAACCCTCTATACCCTCTTTTTACTTTCTGTTATTTAGATTAAATAAAGAAAAAATAATATTTTCTGTTTGTTTTCTGAATTATCCTTGCAATAAAAAATACCCCAAAAATAAAAGTTCTCCAGATGTCCTGAAAATTTTATATGATTTTTTAGGATATTTAAGAATATTTGGCACTGAGAACACACCAGGGGGCCTCACCACCTGGCCACGAGGGTCCAGGGCGCGCCTCCCTACCTCGTGGACCCCACGTGGGCCCCCTCCACTTATTCTTGCACCCACACACTTCATCTTCCTCCATAAAAAATCATCCACCAGCTCAAACCCGAGTTCTAGCTCATCTTGCTGCCATTTTCGATCTCCAAGCTCAAAGCTCCATTCACAAAACTGCTTTGGGGGATTGTTCTTCGGTATGTGACTCCTCCAATGGTTCAATTAGTTTTTGTTCTAGTGATTTATTTATTGCAAATTTTTGCTGCTTAGGTGACCCTGTTCTTGAGCTTCCATGTCAAATTTATGTGGTCAAAAGTAGTTTTAATGCATGATATGGCCTCTAGGCATTTGTGGGAGTAGTTGCTATCAATCTTTTTGAGTTTGGTTCACTTTTATTTTGAGTCACTAAAAATTTCAGAAATTTTTCAGAGTGAGAAAATTGTTTAGGAAAATGTACCAAGGTGGTTCCTCAAGGAAGCAAGGCCCAAGGCTCGCGATACGTGAGCCGGACAATGAACTACCAAGGGAAGCTCAAGTGCGGCCATGTGAATGGCCATCAGAGGAGTTCATGGTCCAGGCAGGCATCAAGGATGAATTTGACGCGTATGTGCGTAACGCGGATCTTGAGGGCTTTGTGTCAGATAAGTGCCGGCAATACCTCTATCTAACTGATTCCTTTGTGAGAAGGTTTAAATTTAAATCCTCGCACAATTATCACACTGTTTTATTTGATCTTTATGATAAATCATATACCATGGACCTAGAAGATTTTAATATTGCTTGTAAACTCCCGCACTGGGGAAATGTTAGTGAACCTCGCAAATCCGAATATAAAGACTTTCTTGCTAGTATCACTATGGCAGAATCTAGGGAAATCACACAAGCTACCATAGCAAGCATTCATTTCCCTTCCATACATTATTTTTCTCTCTTCATTGGTAGATGCATTAACGGTAAAGATTAGGCTTGTCACATGTGTGTTCTAGATCTTAGTGTCCTCAAGAGTGCGGTATTAGGTGATAAACAATATAACTTGGGGGCTATTGTTGCACGTAGGTTGCATCATAACAGTATAAGTGGAGATTTGTTTGGTGGAATTTATGCAACTCGTGTAGCTAACTATCTTGATATACCCATACGTGGAAATGATATTGAGTTGCCTCCTACTTACCTAGATTATAATGCCATGGTTCGCCATCAGTTTGTTGAGAGGAACGATCAGTTCCTCCAGTACCGACTAATCTTTGACAGACGGCGCACCATCCATGTTGCTCTCCCTGCTCCTACTTTCTTTGACTTTCAGGAAAAAAGGAGATATGTTATTTCCAGGGAGGAGGAGAACGAATACGAGAGGAGGATGGAGGCAACTCGCCTCCAACCTGTAGCTCGTTAGGCAGTAGCTGCAGCATCTCAGTACGACCCCATCTACAACTTTGGATATCCACCAGGCCAGCCGTGGTCATAGACCAACTTAGGCCAAAAGCCTAAGCTTGGGGGAGTACATATCTCTCACCGACATTACATTCATGTTCACACACTCATGCCAGTTGTCGGTGCTCATACTTTTTCATTGTACTATCCATGCTAGTTTAATTTTCTTTTCCATCATTCTTCTTGTGTGTTTGAAAAACCTTAAGAAAAACCAAAAAAATAGTTGTAGCTTTTAGCTAGTTTACTTTCCATGCTTGTAGTAGTAGTAATTAAAAAGAAAACACAAAAAGATTTCTTGTTCTTCTTTTGCTTGTTGGGAGCTTTTCCGTGTAAATAGTTTTGTTTCTTTTCTTTTCTTTGGGGTCGAGAGGAGAAGACCATGTTGAAAATGTTGAGTGGCTCTCATATGCATTATTGTTGATCTAACCAAGATCCCATATTACCTTGTCTTCTCATATGTATTAAATGCTTGCAGATTCCAGCTTAGTCTAATGCACGTGCACTATTATTATTATCCACACCGTTCGGTCATGCAAGTGAAAGGCAATAATGACGATATATGATGAACTGATTGAGATGAGAAAAGCTGGTATGAGCTCGACCTATCTTTCTTTTGTAAATATGATTAGTTCATCATTCCTGATTCAGCCTATTATGAATGAAACATGTTTGTAATGACAATTAGAGATTATAGTTGCTCATGACATGCTTAATTAGCTAGGAGTTTATAATGGTTTACCTTGCGTGCCAACATGCTATTAAAATGGTTGTGACGTGGTATGATAGGGTGGTATCCTCCTTTGACCGATTCAAGTGGCTTGACTTGGCACATGTTCACGCATGTACTGAAACAAAATCAACATAGCCTCCACGATATTTATGTTCATGGTGAATTATATCCTACTCATGCTTGCATTTAGTGTTGATTAATTTTAATGCATGTTCATGACTATTGTCGCCCTCTAGCTGGTCGCTTCCCAGTCTCTTTCTAGCCTTCACTTGTACTAAGCGGGAATACTGCTTGTGCATCCACTTCCATAAACCCCAAAAGTTATTCCATATGAGTCCACCATAACTTCCTATACGCGGTATCTACCTGCCGTTTCAAGTAAATTTGTATGTGCCAAACTCTAAACCTTCAAATGAAATTCTTCTTTGTATGCTCGAATAGCTCATGTATCAACTAGGGATATCTATATCTTCCATGCTACATGGGTTATTCTCAAGAGGAGTGGACTCAGCTCCTCATTCACGAGAAAATGGCTGGTAACTGGGATGCCCAGTCCCAAGCTTAAATTAAAATAATTGCAAACAAAACTCCCCCAGGATTGCTGTTAGTTGGAGGCACCCGTTGTTCCGGACAAGCCATCAATTGATGTTTGTTGGTGGTGGGGGAGTATAAACTTTACCATTCTGTTTGGGAACTGCCAATAATGTGTGTAGCATGGAAGCTATCGAGATCTCTTGGTAGTTATGTTGACAATGAAAGTATACCACTCAAAATATTATTTATCTCTAGTTCAAAACTCGAGCTCTGGCACCTCTACAAATCACTGCTTCCCTCTGCGAAGGGCCTATCTATTTATTTTTATGTTGAGGCATCATCCTCTTATTAAAAAGCACCAGTTGGAGAGCACCGCAGTCATTTGTATGTATTACTATTAGTTTACATTCAGTGACTGGATCTCTTTTACCATGAATTACAATGTTTAGTCAGTCCTTGATCTTCAAAGGTGCTCTGCATTTATGTTTTGCGGTCTCAGAAAGGGCTAGCGAGATACCATCTTGTTATATCATATTATGATTGTTTTGAGAAAGTGTTGTCATCCGAGATTTACTATTATTGCTCGCTATTTGATTATGCCATTGATATGAGTAAGCACGAGACCTAAGTGTTATTGTGAATATGGTTAGTTCACAATCTTTGCTGAAAACTTGAATGCTGGCTTTACATATTTACAACAACAAGATCAAACAGAGTTTGTAAAAGGTTTTTTTATCACTTTCAGTTTGTCAACTGAATTGCTTGAGGACAAGCAAAGGTTTAAGTTTGGGGGAGTTGATACATCTCCATCGTATCTACTTTTCCAAACACTTTTGACCTTGTTTTGGACTCTAACTTGCATGATTTGAATGGAACTAACCCGGACTGACGCTGTTTTCAGCATAATTGCCATGGTGTTATTTTTGTGCAAAAATAAAAGTTCTCAGAATGACCTGAAACTTCACGGAGAATATTTTTGGAATTTATAAAAAATACTGGCGAAAGAATCAACGTCAGGGGGCCCACACCCTGTCCACAAGGGTGGGGGCGTGCCCCCTATCTCTTGGCCCCCCTGAGGCTCCACCGATCTCAGCTCCAACTCTATATATTCATGTTCGGGGAGAAAAAAATCAGGGAGAAGGATTCATCGCATTTTACGATACGGAGCCGCCACCAAGCCCTAATCTCTCTCGGGATGGCTCATTTGGAGTCCATTCGGGGATCCGGAGAGGGGAATCCGTCGCCATCCTCATCATCAACCTTCATCCATCACCAATTTCATGATGCTCACCGCCGTGCATAAGTAATTCCATCGTAAGCTTTCTAGACGGTGATGGGTTGGATGTGATTTATCATGTAATCGAGTTTGTTTTGTTATGGTTTGATCCCTAGTATCCATTATGTTCTGAGATTGATGTTGCTATGACTTTGCTATGCTTAATGCTTGTCATTAGGACCTGAGTGCCATGATTTGAAATCAGAACCTATTATGTTTCCATGGATATATATGAGTTCTTAATGCTATTTTGCGAGTCAATAGTCACCTACTATGTGTTCTGATCCGTTAATCCCGAAGTGACAATAATCGGGACAATTACCGGTGATGACTATAGTTTGAGGAGTTCATGTATTCAGTAAGTGCTAATGCTTTGTTCCGGTACTCTATTAAAAGGAGGCCTTAATATCCCTTAGTTTCCGATAGGACCCCGCTGCCATGGGAGGGTAGGACAAAAGATGTCATGCAAGTGCTTTTCCATAAGCATGTATGACTATCTTCGGAATACATGCCTACATTACATTGATGAACTCGAGCTAGTTCTGTGTCACCCTATGTTATAACTGTTTCATGAGGAATCGCATCCGACATAATTATCCATCACTGATCCATTGCATACGAGCTTTTCACATATTGGTCTTTGCTTAGTTACTTTTCTGTTGCCACTGTTACAAATACTGTAAAACCAATACAATTACTATTACCTTTGCCATTGTTACCGTTACTTCCATATTACTTTGCTACTAAATACTTTGCTACAGATATTAAGTGTTTCAGGTGCGGTTGAATTGACAACTCAACTGTTAATACTTGAGAATATTCTTTGGCTCCCCTTGTGTCGAATCAATAAATTTGGGTTGAATACTCTACCCTTGAAAACTGTTGCGACCCCCTATACTTGTGGGTTATCAGTCTAGAAGTCTTGTTACTAGACCATGACGAACCTACGAACTATGAGGAAGCGATGATGAGCCCAGATTTCGATAAATGGCTTGAGGTCATGAAATCTGAGATAGGATCCATGTATGAGAACAAAGTGTCGACTTTGGTGGACTTGCCCGATGATTGGCAAGCCATTTAGAATAAATGGATCTTCAAGAGGAAGACGAACACTGATGGTAGTGTTACTATCTACAAAGCTCAACTTGTCGCAAAAGTTTTTTGACAAGTTTAAGGTGTTGACTACGATGAGATTTTCTCATTCGTAGCGATGCTTCAATTTGCCCGAATCATGTTAGCAATTGCCACATTTTATGAAATATGGCAAATGGATGTCAAAACTGCATTCCTTAATGGATTTCTTAAAGAAGAGTTGTATATGATGCAACCAGGAGGTTTTGTCGATCCTAAAGGTGCTAACAAAGTGTGCAAACTCCAGCGATCCATCTATGGACTGGTGCAAGCATCTCGGAGTTGGAATATACGCTTTGAAAAGGTGATCAAAGCATATGGTTTTATACAGACTTATGGTGAAGCCTATATTTACAAGAAAGTGAGTGGGAGCTCTATAGCATTTATGATATTATATGTGGATGACATATTTTTGATTGGAAATGATATAGAATTTCTGGTAAGCATAAAAGGATACTTGAATAAGAATTTTTCAATGAAAGACCTCGGTGAAGCTACTTATATATTGGGCATCAAGATCTATAGGGATAGATCAAGATGCTTAATAGGAATTTCACAAAGCACATACCTTGACAAGTTTTTGAAGAAGTTCAAAATGGATCAGTCAAAGAAAGGGTTCTTGCCTGTGCTGCAAGGTGTGAAGTTGAGTAAGACTCAAAGCCCGACCACGGCAGAAGATAGAGAGAGATGAAAGTCATTCCCTATGCCTTAGCCATATGTTCTATAAAGTATGACATGTTGTGTACCATACCTATTGTATACCTTACCATGAGTTTGGCAAGGGGGTACAATAGTGATCCAGGAGTAGATCACTGGACAACGGTCAAAAGTATCCTTAGTTACCTTAAAGAGGACTAAGGAAATGTTTCTCGGTTATGGAGGTGACAAAGAGTTCGTCGTAAAGAGTTACATCGATGCAAGCTTTGACACTGATCCGTATGATACTGAGTCTCAATCTGGATACATATTGAAAGTGGGAGCAATTATCTAGAGTAGCTCCATGTAGAGCATTGTAGACATAGAAGTTTGCAAAATACATACGGATCTAAATGTGGCAGACCCGTTAACTAAACTTCTCTCACAAGCAATACATGATACACCTTAGAACTCTTTGGATGTTAATCACATAGCAATGTGAACTAGATTATTGACTCTAGTAAACCCTTTGGATGTTAAATATAATAAACCGGAACCTCAGCTAAAGCGGGGTATCTGTTCTTTTAGATCATGTGAGGTTACACGGAGTTGCTCTAAAGCGGCCTCTGGTTTACCCCTTGAGTTTGCTTTGCTAAAAGCATCGTGTTATATCACTTGGAGGATTGGTCGTGTCCGAACCAATACCATGCCTCTTGATAGGCGAGAGCCACCAGATCACTTGGGGACTTGGTCATGTCTGAACCAGTCATGCCTCTTGATCGGCCTAAGGCCACATAATCACTTGGGGGCTTGGTCGAACCCAAACCATGACCACGCCATTTGGTCGGCATAAATGCCACAGAATCACTTGGGGACCTGGCTGACTAGAACCATAGTTACACCTAATGGGAGCTTGGTCGTGTTTGGCCATGGTAACACCATTTGATCAGCTTAAATAAATCTTTTTTGGCAAACGTTTTTGTCGTTGCTTTTGCATCATACTTTTCTTTGAAGGGTTTTTTTCTTTTCATTGTGCTTCTAAACCGACAAAGTTTTTTAAACCAATCAATTGACGGAACACAGTTCACGTCAATCCGGAGACTATTTGTCCGGTTTGATCCTTGTTGTTAAGATCCTCTTATGGAGTAACACGGTGTTTATTATAACCCGGCACGGTTTACATGATAAACAGCGTCATCTATATATACATGAGTTGTTATTTCCTCCAACAGTGTGGGTCAAAACTCCGCTTCAAGGTTGGCCAAGCCAACTTCACACTCAACGATGGCAGGTATTATGTATCTCAAAAAATTGATCATATACTTAAAATTTTGTTTTGGATGTTTTGATTTTATATATACAGACATCATACTCCACCTGACGGTACAACCGCGGTGGCACTTGACGAATTTCTTATTTCAGAAAGTATTTTGGAAAGTTCATTACCGCAGGAAGAACAAATTATGCACGAAGGCATATCAACGTCAAAGGTATCAGCTAGCCTATTACAAGGCAACATGGTGCCCATAATAACATAACTGTTTTTCACAAAGGAGAGGCAGTTTTTAAACCGGCTTCCGGTTTAAGCTTGGCCACCAGCCTGGCCTGATGGTTGTGGGTCATCTTGCGCCGCTTCAGCTTCCGTTTCTCTACCCAATGGCTGGAAATCCACAGTTGTCCAGTCGATTCCCATTAATGCTTGAAAAACAGCCTCATCATGGATTAGCAATGACGGGTCAATATCGGGAGCATAAGTATGCTTACGGATTGGAGGGATCAGATTTTCCGATTCATGGATTGGTGCAGCTATTCACTTGTTCTGACTGTCATATTGGGCTTGATAATGAGACAAGTCTGCTTCCGCAGCCAGTTGACAAGCTAGCGGACGTACCTCCCGGTTTATTGCTCGCAAATCCGCTTCACCAAATTCTGACCCGTCTTCCTTCAAGCTGGGATAGCCCTGAGCCGCTTCAATAGGATCAAAATCCGGCACCCAGGCTTTTGCTCGGATTAAAGCATTGATTGCACCGGTTCGAGCAGCAGATTTCTTCAGCTCTTCAACCCGGGCAGGAAGCACTGACAGTTTCATCAGAGTATCTTGAATCAAAGTGGGCGCCGGTTTGTTATGAGACGCCGTACAGATGATCCGCTGGGCACCAGTATACAATTGTTCAACCAATGTATAGGCGGCTTTCAATTTCTTCCGCACATCTGACCCCAAGTGACCAATGCATGTCCCTGAAATACCATAAAGGGTTAATAAACCGGCAACTCTGTAAGAAGGCAGAACCAATTCAGAAGGCAAGCTGACTTACCAAAGATAGCAGTGGTCATGGCATGAACGTGCCGCTTTATGCTGGTCAGTTCATCCGTCACTGGTTTTAGTGCAGCCTCGGCATCTTCTGCTCGTTTGATCAAAGCGGACTTTTCAGTGGCCCAATCCGCCGGTTTCTTCTTGAAGTTCTCCTTAAGTTGTTCCATGGCGCTTAAGGCACTGGCCAATTCCTCTTTTGCTTTGGAGGTTTCAGTCTGTTGGGTTTTCAAGTTTTCTTGAAGATCGATGACTTGGTTTTCTTTCGCCTTCATCTCCGCCTGCAGGCATACAGATATATGTTTCAACAAATCGGTAGAAGGATTCAAGTACCAACCACATAACAAGTTATGCGCTTAGCACTTGGGGGCTAATGCGTATTTCATCTTTTAATTGTTTACAAAGTCCCAAGATCAATACAAGCATTCAACTTGGCACTTTGGGGCTAATGGCTATTTGATCATATGTATTCTGATGCGGCAGTTTCAATTACTTAAAGTACCGGTTTAACTACGCTAAGTTGAACCGGCCCTTGGGGGCTACATTAGCAAATTTCAAAAGCATCAAGATTTATATTATTAAGTCCCGGTTTGACAGAATAGTTCAAACTGGCCCTTGGGGGCTAGGAGAATCAACAAGAATGGAAGCATACAAGCAGGAAGGAGCATATGGAAGTTACCTCATATTTATCTTTCATCATATTAACCAGACCGGCTTCATAGTCACGGTTGGTATACAGCCGGTTCAGATAGCCGGAATGGATATCTTGGGCGTTCAGAGCAGCGTGAGTCGTCAGATCAGCGTTCCACTTGCCTTTGCCAAAAGCAGCAATTTCTTCCTTGGCAGAATGTTTGGATAAAGCAACAGGATTGCTTGGCTTAGTATGGCCAGTGCGAGTAATGACAACCTCATCATCCTTGGTACCGCTGGTTTGCACTGGAGCTGTTGGCTTGTCAGTAGGTTTGGTTGGACCGGTGGAGCTTTCAATCCGGATGGAACCTGTGGGCTGATGGATAGGACCTGAGGTATCAGTAGGTCTCTCTTTAGCAATAAGATCATCGTCTGGCTGCGGTGGATTGTTGGGAATATCCTCAGAGATAGCCGCTTCAAGATTGGGTGTCTTGCCTGGTTCAAGAATGACATCTTCTTCGGCCGCTTTGTCCAGGCGGGCCTTCTTGCTTGGCCTAGGTTTGGCCCTGAGAAGAATAACAAAATTAAATACAGCATATGTTCTAAGGCAATGTACTGCAAACATCACAATAAAAATAGCTTACCCAAGCACCATTTTGAGCGGTGGGAGCTGAGTAGCCGATGACTCGCCAGAAGATGAGTGGGAAATAACCTGGTAATCGGAGTCAGACGGATTAAGAGGTTGACGAAAGTAGCCCGCTTTAGGACAAGCACTGACAAGCGAATTAGAGACCTCGAAATGACGTTTCCGAACCGGACTGTTCGGTAAACCGGCGGAGGTAACTACCTGGCCACTGTGCCGGGTGGTGCGGCGAGCTTCGTGTTGTTGAGTCTTCATAAGAAGTTTAGGATCCAAATAAGCAAGAGGATGAGAAAATTTAACTTTTCGGTTTGCCTGACGGATTTTTTGTGAAGGCAAAGTTTCTGAATCGGAAGAGAGAATAATTACCTCTGCAACATCCGTGTGGCTGGCTTCGGCATCATCCTAACAAATATCATCATCAATAAGACGCGTGAAAAATAAGCCAAGTGAGTCAAGCTCTACCTCAAAGTCCGGATTATCCACCTCATCATCAGGGGCCGGATTAGAAGATGAAGTGGTTCTTTTCCAGTGGGCAGTCTTCTTCACAGCTTTAGTCTTTTGCCGGGTTGCTCTTTACGGTTTGTCTGTTTTCTCTGGTTTTTCTTGCGGCAGCTTTTTGCTCCAAAACGGATCATCGCCCTGATTATGCAGACGCTGATATTAAAAACAATGACCAGACATATCAATAACAGAGTCAGCAAAGAGAAAAATCAAAGTCTTACAACTGGCGGTTTGTTGGTGGCACAGAAGGGAAGCAGGCCGGTTCTAGCGCAGATGTGCTCCGGTTCATTCAGTATCTTACGCACAGCCTCTGTGATTTCTTCACCGGAGAGCTGGAGTTTTGAATGTCGCAGCGGGTCATCAACACTATCAGTATACTCGCACATCAAACCGGAGCGCTGACTAAGGGGCAGTATACTCCATGATATCCAACAGCGAGCGAGATCAACCCCTGTTAAACCATTGGCCATAAAGGCTCTGAGCTTTGACAGCTGGGGAGCATATTTGCTTCTCTCCTGGGCAGTCAATCGTTGAGGAAAAGGATGTGTGTTGCTGAGCCGCTCCGGGCGAAATCCAGGCAAAGGATTCTCACCAGCAGGGGAGGTGTCTTTGCAGTAGAACCATGTCTGATTCCACTCTTTGGGATGACTGTGCAGCTTGGCGTGAGGGTATGTGACCTCTTTACTTTTTTGAATCGCCATGCCACCCAACTCCGTATTAGAGCCATTAGTAAACTCAGTACGGCGGTTTAGATGGAAAAGATCTCTGAACAATTCCACTGTGGGCTCCTCTTGAAAGAACACCTCACAGAGCACTTGGAAGTGGCACATATTTGTAACAGAGTTGGGGCCAGTGTCTTGCGGATGAAGTTGGAAATCGGCTAAAACATCCCGGTAAAATTTAGAACCGGGCGGTTTAAAGCCCCGGGCTAAGTGATCTACGAAAACAACAACCTCTCCTTCTCGAGGTGTGGGGGGGCATTCTTTGCCAGGAGCCCTCCAATGGATGGTATCTTTGCTGCCCAAGGCGCCAATCAGGACTAAATCGTCCAGTTGATCCTCTGTGACGCGAGAAGGGACCCAATTGCACTCATATACTTGCTTGGCCATGATGGAATCTACAAGGTAGAAGACCCCGGTTCAAAAATGCATTTGATCAAGGTACGTTGGTATGGACACTGTTAAACCGGAGACAGAACTATCTGAACCGGAGTTTCACGAAGCAACCAACATCTGGCGGTTCAACAAGGGGACTAATGGTATATACCGGTTTGTCAAATTTTTCTACAAAGTTAAACCGCCTGATCTAAGCATTGAACAGTCAAGACTGCAGATGAGTAAGTATGCAAAAACAGATTTCACAAGATTATACTACAGCTTTGGATCTGGAACATGTTTATAAAGGAGATAAATATTGAAGGCCCAAAAGGAGCAGTGCCGAATCAATAAGCAAAGGTACGGATAAGATCTATGGTCTTAATATGCGAAGGTGAAAACGGAGGATAAACACTACTGCTACACAGAGTGAAGGTTCACACACTCATCTAAAGGATCTATCATATGAACAAGAAGCAAGCGATGAACGCTAGAGAACATGGAAACCCTAGAACAGATCTATGATGAAAAGGATAGAAGACTTACCGAAGTTGAGGAAGGAGCAGAAGGTTGCCACGGTGCTCTGGTACGCTCAGGTTGATGCAGCGGCCAAAGTTGGTGCAAAGGTTGACGGCGGCGGCGGAGCTTCGAAGCGGGGCGACGCGAGGAAGATGAAGCAGAAGGGCACGAAGGGGAAAACGAAATGACCCCTCGGTCCTATTTATAAAGCAAGGGACATGGGTCAGGCGCGAAAATCAAGGGGCCGCAAGTTTGGAAACAGAGTTGTCGCCTCGATTATCGCAGATCTATTAAACAAGAAGGTATCATGGATAGTTTCTTTATAACAGATGACGTCATGCCGGTTTACAGCAATCAGAGAAGATGACATCACGGCAGTCCACCAAACTACAAGAAGATGTTGAAGATGAAGTTTTTGCTAAGGATTGACATGAACCTGTTCAAATCAATCTGGGGCCTAATGTTGGGGATATTACTACTGGGCACAAACCGGCCTAACTGGGCCGGGTTAACTTCATCAGTAGTTAAGTATGTTAAAGCCCATGAAGGTAGATGAGGGCTCAAGACCCATAATCGGTTGAGAGCCCGTAGCCGTAAACCGGCGTCAATATGTAACTTGTATTTTAAGTTAGGAATAAGTAGAGACCAAACCGGACACATCTATGAGCCGGTGTTGGGACTCTGTAAACCGACGGGCGTCACCCATGTATATAAGGGGATGACCCGGCGGCGGTTCAAAGACAACAGACAACAACTCGAGACATAGGCGAAGCTTGTTTTCTCCCTAGTCATCGAAACACTCATCAATTCCATCACAACTAGACGTAGGCTTTTACCTTCATCGAAGGGGCCGAACTAGTATAAACTCTCTTGAGTCCTTGTGTCCGCTTTAACCCCTTCAAGCTAACCCGTCGCGATGGCTCCATGACTAAGTCCTTTCTCTAGGACATCTGCCGTGACAAAACCATGACACATGGCGATGTGAACTGTTGGTTTTAATCACATAAAGATGTGAACTATTGGTGTTAAAACACATGGCGATGTGAACTAGATTATTGACTCTAGTGCAAGTGGGAGACTGGAGGAAATATGCCCTAGTGGCAATAATAAAGTTGTTATTTTATACTTCCGTATATCATGATAAATGTTTATTATTCATGCTAGAATTGTATTAACCAGAAATTGATACATGTGTGGATACATAGACGAAACCCAGTGTCCCTAGTATGCCTCTACTAGACTAGCTCGTTAATCAAAGATGGTTAAGTTTCCTAACCATAGACATGTGGTGTCATTTTATGAACGGGATCACATCATTAGGAGAATGATGCAATGGAAAAGACCCGTCCGTTAGCTTAGCCTAATGATCGTTAAGCTTTATTGTTATTGCTTTCTTCATGACTTATACATATTCCTTTGACCATGAGATTATGCAACTCCCAAATACCGGAGGAATGCGTTGTCTGCTATCAAACGTCACAACGTAACTGGGTGATTATAAATATGCTCTATAAGTATCTCCGAAGGTGTTTGTTGGGTTGGCATAGATTGAGATTAGGATTTGTCACTCTGTGTATCGAAGAGGTATCTATGGGCCCTCTCGGTAATGCACATCATGATAAGCCTTGCAATCAATGTGACCAATGAGTTAGTTATGGGATGACGCATTGCAGAACGAGTAAATAGACTTGCCAGTAACGAGATTGAACTAGGTATGAAGATACCGATGATCGAATCTCGAGCAAGTAACATACCGATGACAAAGGGAATGACGTATGTTGTCATTATGGTTTGACCAATAAAGATCTTCGTAGAATATGAAGGAACCAATATGAGCATCCAGGTTTCGATGTTGGTTATTGACCGGAGAGGTGTCTCGGTCATGTCTACATAGTTCTCGAACCAGTAGGGTCCGCATGCTTAACGTTCGATGACAATTTGTAGTATATGAGTTATGTGATTTGGTGACCGAATCTTGTTCAGAGTCCCGTATGAGATCATAGACATGACGAAGAGTCTGAAAATGGTCGAGGGTTAAAGATTGATATATTGGATGATAGTATTCGGACACTGGAAGTGTTTCGGATTGTATCGAGTACATATCGGAGTACCAGGGGGTTACCAGAACCCCCCGAGGGAAGATATGGGCCATATGGGCCATAGGAGGGAGGCACACCAGCCCACAAAGGGGGGGGGCCCCCCCCCCCCCACAAGGGAGGAGTCCAAATTGGACTAGGGGAGGGGCGGCGCCTCCCTTTCCTTCTCGCTCTCTCTCTCTCCTTCCCCCTTTCCCACTCCGATAAAAGGAAGCGGGGGCCGAATCATACTAGGAACCCAAGCAGGACTCCTCCTACTTGGGGAGCACCTCGGGCCAGTGACGATGACATGTACCTAGGATAGGGTCATAGGCCTGTGCTAGACACCCTACCCAAGGATACTGCCCTAAAGTCAAGTATTCCAAAGTCAACAGAAGATACCGACTGAAATCACATTGGAGTGCGATCCACTCGACCAGATATACCACTCGGATATCGCAATTGCACTCGACCAAAATATAGTCATTCGACCGCACGAAGAATCACTTGGAGAATAGAAGATCTAAAGCCACCTCAAGATGGCAATAGTCAGGTGTTCACTCCGTAGTATTAAAGATCATTCATAGTCCTTTATAGCTAGCGTTACCAGTAACGCCCTATCTTCATGTACATTGAACCACGTGTAACTGAGGGCTGGAGGAGTCCGGCGCACTCTAGGTAAGCCACCCCCTCCTCAGGCACAAGGGTTCGCATTCCCTATAACTTCCATGCATATCCAGTCGACGAAGCCTCCGGGCGCCGAGACGTAGGGTTGTTACTTCCTCCAAGAAGGGCCTGAACTCGTAGACCTTGCCTCCTCCTACATACCCCTATTCTTATTGTCAGATTTCCTCCCACGACAGTTGGCACCCACCATGGGGCAGGTGTCTTAGCGACTTCCGGTGAGGTTGCAGTTTTTCCGATCTCCTTCAACATGGTTTCTAGCGGCGGTTTGGCTTTGGGCCGCGAGATCTGTCTCGGCACGCTCGTTTTCATCGCCCACAACTCCGCCTGGCTCCAGGAGGCCCCACTCGACGTCGAGGCCCTTCCCGTCCGTGGGGCGATGCACTTTTGCGCGAGTGCTTGTGGTGTCCTCCTGCAGCAGCCGTCAACCCAGTATCGGTCAACTCCCGCGTCATCCACACTCCCTACCATACGCCGCCGCAAGTGATCTGGTTAGTCGCGGCTCCAGCGGTGGGTGAGGCATGCGGTGGCTCGACAGATAGCCACCCCTCAGGTCGCGGCAATCGAGCCCGACGAATCTCTCTATGGACCATTCGACTGGCTCCGTAGAGACTCTGTCTGAGTGACGAAGCAGCGACCCTGGGCGGAAGTCCTCATGGTCGACACGCCACGCAGCCCACCTGGGTTCCATCACAGTGGCGGCGGCGATGGCGGCGGCGGGCCGTCGCATGGTCACGACAAATATCATCCTGAAGCCCTCACTTTGGAGCAGAGGGACAAGCTGCATCATCGCAACATGGAGGCGCACCACACTCCCATCATAGGGGAGACCTCCAAGGCTCGGGCCTTGGAGGCTGCGCGTCTAGCCACCTTGGCTGAGTGTGCGTGACTGGAGAATCTCCAGCATTCACTCGACGAGCGCGCCCGTCGTGAAATCCCCGAATCCAGTCAGCAACATCGTTAGTTGTTTCCACTTGAACCTCAGGTATATCGTACACCGATTCAAAATCTTGTAGCTGCAACTCGAATAGCAGAGTCAATTCAACCGTCCTGTTCAAAGGCTGGTAGAGGTTTGCCGCAGATCCGCACGCTGCTCCGAGCGGTGGGAGAACAAAACTCAGCTGTTTCTCAGTCACACAACAGGATCCATAGTAGATCTGTGGTTGCGGACACAGTTCAGTCGGCACATAGTCCAAGATCGCCCCCGCGGCATGACAATCAAGGGCATCACCAATATCAGTAGCTAGATCGAGGCCACGGACAGTAAGATCACCGGTACGCTCGCGATGACCACCGTCGAGTTCCTACACTCCCTCCAAGGGGCGGGTCATACACGCCCCGGCGGTATGATGATAGGCACCCATATGGTGATGAGCGGAGAGTTCCAGTCGACCCCCGAGAGCCTGGCTTTGATGCGAGATCCCTTCTTTTATAAGGCCTGGTCGACAGGGCCTGGGGGCACAGAGAAGGACAAGACAGAAACCATCCGAGTGGAAGTCGAGTGCATGTTTCTGCGCCAGAGTGTTTCAGTACAGCCATCCATGCTGCAGAGATCCCTCCCAACGTCAGATTGGTGATACGTCTCCAACGTATCTATAATTTTTGATTGCTCCATGCTATATTATCTACTGTTTTGGACATTATTGGGCTTTATTATCCACTTTTATATTATTTTTGGGACTAACCTATTAACCGGAGGCCCATCCCAGAATTGCTATTTTTGCCTATTTTAGGGTTTCAAAGAAAAGGAATATCAAATGGAGTCCAAACGAAATGAAACCTTCGGGAACGTGATTTTTGGAACGAACAAGACCCACGAGACTTGGAACCTACGTCAAGCAACCAACAGGGAGGCCACGAGGTAGGGGGCGCGCCTACCCCCCCAAGCACGCCCTCCACCCTCGTGGCCCCCCTGTTGCTCCATCGACGTACTCCTTCCTCCTATATATACCTACCACTACAAAAAAAGGCACATTCGTGACATTTTGGGCCGAACGAATTTTTTTTCTATCATACATATGACACTTCTATGACGATAATTGTGACAAAACCTGGTATCATCATAGATGTGGTGGGCTCCTACTTCTATGACAAAAAATCATGACAGAAAATGGGCTTTTCGTCCTCGGCAGGCCGGAGACGCAGCTGCATGAAATTCTTTGGGCCGTCCAGACGGAAAAAAACGTGGTAGAAGCGGGGTGAGGAAAATTTCGGGGAGTTCCCGGTTACGGTGGGAGGTCGGGGGCCGAGCGATGCGCGTTTCTCTCGTACACGTACATGCGTGTGTGCGAGGCGTTGGCTCTAACTGAACCCGAGCGAGGCGTTGGGCTCTAACTGAACCCAAGCGATTGCACTGCAAGCTACGCGTTACTGAACCCGAGCAATCGATCGATGGCTGTTAACTGAACCCGATCTAGCGACTCCTTCGCTACTTATGCTAACTGAAGCCGATCGATGCTGCCTCTGGATGAACAGTGAGCGTTGCGGGGGGGGTTGGATGAACAGTTCCTGGTGGGGGTGGATGAACAGGACCCCGTGGTGTTGCCTCTGGATGAAGAGGACCCCGATCAATCGAGCCGGTTGGGGATGGATGAACAGGACCCCGTGGAGGGCTGGATGAATAGGACCACCCCATGGAGGGCAGGATGAATAGGAGACGGTGGAGGGCAGGATGAACAGTAGCCCGTGGAGGGGGTGGTTGAACAGGAGCCCGTGGAGAGGGCTGGTTGAACAGTAGCCGGTGGAGTAGTGCGCGGTGGAGGCTGGATGAACAGGAGCCCGTGGATGAACAGGAGCAGGTGGAGGCTGGAGGAGGTCGACGATGGATGAACAGTAGCTCGTGGAGGCTGGAGGGGGTCGACGGTGGAGATGAACAATATCCCGTGGAGTCCCGTTTTGCGGTACGCCACACCCCTCCTGATGAACAGGACCCCTGTTTCGACCGTAGCGCTCCAACACAAGTCCGTTTCCTCCGTTTTGCAGTACGCCACACCCCTCCCGATGAACAGGACCCCCGTTTCGACCGTAGGAGGTCCGTTCCTCCGTTTTGCGGTACGCCAGACCCCTCCCGATGAACATGATCCCATTTTGAACGTGGCCGGTCGAACACAAGGCCGTTTCCTCCGTTCTGCGGTACGCCAGGCCTCGTTTCCATTGCCTGTTCCGTCCAAGCCCTCCCGATGAACACGAGGCATTCCGTTGCCTCCCCATGAACACGACACATTCCGTTGCCTCCCAATGAACATGACGCATTCCGTTGCCTCCCCATGAACACGACGACGACGCTGTTTCTCCGTTCTGACCCAGCCATGTACACGAGCCCTGGCCGTACGTATGCGCGAGTAGGCGTTCGAGAGCCCGCCCGTATGTACACATACGTGGCCGTATTTTCTTTCTTGCACCCTGGCCGCCTCTACTACGACACGTGCGCGCCTCTACATCAACCAGTATATATGTATGTACACGTTCGCGACCAGAATGACAACGCTACGTACGCTTCGACCATGTGGGTCCCAACTGTCAGGCACTTCCTTGCCTGCGAAGATGTAGCTGGTGGGTCCCAGCAGTCAGGGGGCGAATCGTTTTTTTGCCCGGACGCACTTCATTTCATGCGAAGATGTAGCTGGTGGGTCCCAACAGTCAGGGGGAAATGTTTTTTTCGCAAAATACAGTGGCCCGTCCGGTGGGTCCCAACTATCAGGTGGAGGAATCATTATTTTCCACGTAATAAGGAGGCACTTCCTTGCTGCGGCCGTGGACCCAGTTGTCAGCCTCTCCATGTACAGTCCACGTCCGATGGAAGTCATTCCTTGACCACGTTGACCACGCCGCGTCGAGAGCACCAGGGCGGTGGATGACGGCGAGGCCTAGGAAGGGGACGGCACGAGGCAGGGAAGACTCGATAGTTGTTTCCGATGCGGAGGGGAGTACGACTGTACGAGGGTTTACTGGTTCATCTGCCATCGCCGGAGAATAACAGCAGGTGTGGGTGAGTAGAGGGATGGCTAGGCCAGCGATGGGAGTACGGTCGGGCGGTGAGGCCTGCGCGGCAGCACAGCCGGCCGCGAGGAGGAGGGAGCAGGCAGTCCCGCCGGCGCTTGTTTGAGCGGTTGGAGCAGGAAGAGCAGAGATTGAAGAAGCACGACGACCGTTGGAAGGAAATCCAACAGTCAGTGCTTGTGCGTCAACCTTTTTTTAGGAAAGCCTCAAATCTGTGGAGAACAGCATACAGCCCATCTGCCATTATTTCTAATAATCTACAGCCCATTTGCTAATTCTTAAGGTTTTTTGGAGCCCATATTCTTTTTGTTAACATTACAACCCATATTGTGGCAACAGTTAAAAAATTATACGAAATTTTGCATATTTCGGTGCGGTCCGAACTGTTTTTAATCCCGAAATTTCGACTCACATTCAAACTTATTTTAAAAATAAATGTATATCAATATAAAATCCAACAAATTCTCCATGCATAAAAATTAATGTAATTCAAAATCTTGAAATGAAAAAAAGATATTTGAAACTAATTGCCGGTTTGATGTGTTTTAAAAATGTATAGCCCATTTCTCATTACTGATGGGCCATTTTCTCGGCCAGCCGAATGAAAGCTCTCCTCGTCTTAAAAGATTTGCAGCCCAACACGCCTGACAAAGCAACTTACTTGGTAAACCACAAAAAAATTGTGCTATGGCCGTGGACCCAGCTGTCAGCCTCTCCATGTACAGTACTCTTCCGATGGAAGTCGTTCCTTGACCACGTTGATCATGCCACACGAAGAGCACCACGGCGGTGGACGACGGCGAGGCCTAGGAAGGGGACGACGCGGCAGTGGAAGCCCGTGCGGAGAGGACTACGAGGGTTCACTGGTTCGGTTGCGGTGTGAGGCTGCCATCGCCGCAGGGCCTGGCCAGCAGTGGGAATAGTAGGGGGCGGTGAGGCCTCTACGGCAGCACAGCCGGCCACGGGAGGCAGGAGCATGTGGCACGACCGGCGTTGCTTTGGGCGGCTGGAGCAAGAAGACCAGAGGTTGAAGAAGCACTACGGCAGTTGGATGGACATCGTACGGTCACTGGAGCTAGAATCGTTCATATTGACTAAGTTGACAAAGCCCTTCATCCCCGTCAACTTAGTATGCCCACAAGTTAGCCTCCCAGCAAGGTGGGTCCTAGCTAGCCGGGGGAGTATTCATTTTTTGTGCGTAATAAGGAGGCACTTCTGGTGGGTCCGAGCTGACAGCGGGGGGAACGTTTTTTTGCAAAATACGGTGGCCCGTCCGGTGGGTCCCAGCAGTCAGGGGGAAATGATTTTTTTCGCAAAATACTGGTGGCCCATCCGGTGGGTCCCTGCTGTCAGGTGGAGGAATCATTATTTTCCGCGTAATAAGGAGGCACTTCCTTTCTGCCGCCATGGACCCAGCTGTCAGCATCTCCACGTACAGTCCACGTCCGATGGAAGTCATTCCTTCCATGTTGACCACGCCGCGCCGAGAGCACCAGGGCGATGGGCGACGGCGAGGCCTAGGAAGGGGATGACGCGGAGCCGGTGAAGACGCGACAGTGGATGCCCACGTGGAGAGGAGTATGAGGGTTCACTCATTCAGCTGCGGTGTGAGGCTGCCGTCGCCGCAGGGCCTGGCCAGCGGTGGGAATAGTAGGGGGCGATGAGGCCTCCACGGCAGCACAGCCGGCCACGGGAGGCAGGAGCAGGCGGCACAACCGGCACTGCTTTGGGCGGCTGGAGCAAGAAGACCAGAGGTTGAAGAAGCACTACGGCCGTTGGATGGACATCGTACGGTCACTGCAGCTAGAATCATTTATATTGACTAAGTTGACAAAGCCCTTGGTACGTCAACTTAGTAGGCCCACAGGTCAGCTTCCGAAACGGTGCGCCCCAGATGTCAGGGGGAGGAATCATTTTTTGGGAGGGTTAAGCTAGAATATCCGAGATTGAAGAAGAAGCACGGCATCCATTGGATGGACATCCAATGGCCACTGCTGCTAGAACCGTGTGTTGACTATAAGTTGACAAAGCCTTGCATACGTGTCAACTCTGTTTTTTTAGGCGACGCGTCAACTTAGTAAGGCCAGAAGTGTGTGGCAGAGAACTTATAGCCCATTTGAGATTTGTAAGAATTTATAGCCCATTTTTGAATTCTAATGGAATTTACTACAGCCCATTTACAGTTTGTTAAAAGTACAGCCCATTTCAACCAACCGTTCAAAACAGAATTCAATAAAATTTCCCACATTTTGATGGGATCCAAAATATTTTTATCCCGAAATTTCTAGTCAGATTAAATACAATTTCAATATAAATTTATATTACGTAAAAATCCAACAAAACATTGCGCTCGCAACAATTAATGAAATTAAAATTTTCAATATCCAAAAATAATATTTTATAAAGTAATCACGTGTTTGGTGCATTTTTTATAGTTACTACCCAGTTTTTATAATTACATCCCATTTATTATTTCTTAAAGCCCATTTTCTTGTAAAGCCTAATGCATCCCTCCTAGGAAAGATTTGCAGCCCAGCGGGGCGGAGAATAACAACTTGACCTTGCCTGGGTATTCCTAAAAAAAGTATAGCTGGGCTAGCCATTTTCAGCTTGAAAAAAATTAATATCTGGGCTGGATATCTAGCCTGGCTAGACGGGCCATAGCCCGCCCAGTTAATACCTGCAGCGATGTTTTCGTTGTTGTTCAGAGGAGAAAAATTAATATCTGGGAAAAACATCGAAAAACTCTACAGTGCTCACACCTCAAAAACACAAATACTGCTCGAGCTGCTTGGTCCCAGCTGTCGGCCGCTTCTTGTGCAATTCTCTCGTTTATTGACTAGTACTACATAGGTTGACAATGGTGTGGGACCGTGATGTCAGGAAACCAGGGGGAAGCAAAATAAATAACTCCAGTGAGCGCTTCCACCTCTGCCTCGTTGTCTCCCATGGAAACCCGATTCCTCCTTTTTTCCTCGGGCAAGGACCAATGCATGCAGCACGTCCATGCGGTTATTAGGCAAGAAATAAAAGATCTTTGCATGCTATGAATTATGATGGCCTGCATGGGTAGCTAATAAGGCATCCTCTTAACTGTTGTGATTAAATGTTGTGTTTAGAAGAGAGAAATATTGTTCTTTTCCACCAATCTGCTTGCACCTAGGTCGTGATGCACCTTCTAATACGACTTATTCACCTAGACGGAGGGAGTATAGTTTTATACATATATATATATATATAATAAGGAGGCACTTGCGTACGTGAGGCTATGGACCCGGTGGGTCCCGATTGTCATCCTCTCCAAGTAAAGTCATCTCCTCGCCGGCGCGCGCTTTCCGCCTGAAACAGTCAGCGCCGCCCGCCCCGCTTCCCGGTGCAGGCGATTGCTCTGCCTTCAATCGACACAAGTGTCGTCCGTCCATCCATCTGCTGCCCACATTAATGATATGCGGTTGCCAAGGCAGCTACTCCGGTGCCACACGTCCGTCCCTCCGCCCGCCCACCATTGCTATATAAACTGCTGCATCGGCCATAGCCGCAGTCATCCGCATCCGTTCCCTTTCTCCTGTCCAGACCACTACTGCCCACCATGGCTTCCTCGTGCTCCAGCGCTCTTCGGGACGGGCGGACGACGGACCACAAGGAGATGGCAGCCATTACTACCGACCAGCTGGCCCGCAGGTAGCCGGAGGATGACGATGTGCCAATGGAGAACATGGTAGTCGATGATCCGGCGCCAACCCCCTCCTCTGCGCCATCCTCGCCGGTGCATTGCACCATGACCATCGGCGAGGCCCGTGCCCAATATATGGACAGTGTGAGGCAGATGCGTCAGGAGCAGTTGCAAGAGGCGCAGGCCGACGCCGCCTATAACCACCATCTCCTCCAGGAGCATCTGCAGGCGGAGGAGCAGATCGCCGCGGAGCTGGCGGAGCAGGAGGCGCTGCTCGACTCATACCGCTCTGCCCACAAGGGCCGCCTCGAGCGCTGGCGGGAGCGCATGCGGGTGGGGGAGGCTGCGGCCGCCTACAAAGAGGTTAGCAAAGAGGGCGATGAAGCGGGCGAGGCGCTGTTTGGTGAGACCGAGGATGAGGCAGAGGACAATGCTGGCTCCGACGAGTGCCCGCTCCGCTGGCGTCGACGAGGCCCTGCTCCGCCGAGGCCCCGCGGCGCCAACAACGAGGCAGAGGACACCGGCGGCTCTACCGAGGCCCCGTGCCGCCAACAACGAGGCAGAGGACATCGCCGGCTCAACCGAGGCCCCACCCTGCCGGAAACGCAGGGGTGGATTTCCACCGCTCCGCTGAGGCGCCGCCCGCCGGCAATGAGACAGAGGACATCGCCGGCTCCACCGAGGCCCCGCCCCACTGCCAACGAGGTCGCGCCACACAGAAAACGAGGAAGAGTAGAACATGGTAGGTCGCCGCCGCTCGGGTCCAAGTAAGGCCACCGCTGCTACCCTCCTGTTGAAGCCAAGCTAGGCGGGTTGACCATTGACAGCAGGTTAGCTTCTTGGCGGCAATGTGGAGTCGGGGAGTTCTGGTGGAGAATAACGCTGCTTCTACTTAACTGCTGGTGCAGTTGGCTGACTGACACATGGGCCCAACAGGCCACATGTCAGTTACGCAACTGCACCTGCAGTTAAGTCACTGAAGCTTCTGTTCGGCTCAGCGGGACACTGGTGGGTAGCTTCGGTTAATTAATTATACCTCCAGCGCACCCCTTTTTAGTTGAAGAATGTATGACATGTAATGAAATCTGGCATGTTTATATGAAATCCGACCGTGTATGAATGAATTTATTTTGATTAGTTCGAATTCCTGTATCACTGGCATTGGATGAACATGCAAAACAATATGTACTAGCATTATTCCCAGGGTGATCACCTCGTTTGTAGCAGTTTCACATGTACTCCCTCCGGTCCTTTCTAGTCTACATACAAGTTTTGTCTGCAGTCAAAGTATCTCTACTTTGACCAATCTTATACAAAAAAGTATGCACATTCACAATGTGCAAAGTAAAAAGGAACAGAAGGAGTACAAATAGTTTGAGCAGGTTTTTAGTGTTTCTGTACATTGCAATCAAACACACAGGCCTGGCAATTCATAGAGAACATTCAAAACAATCGATGATTTTGCATCTCAGCGACTCACATGTCAGAGGCAATATTTACTTCACAAAGAATAAAGAAAAAATTGATCGACGCTGCTGACAGCAAGGGCGTCCCATTCGAAAATATCAAACGCATGTCTTGCTAAAATCAATGAGCAAAATTTGACAAGGTTGTCTCATTCCAAAATATCAAATGCCTACGATTGTGGAATGGGCAGGGTTTTCCATCAGTTCGGACATTGACATGGCACCTCGTGCTAAATAAACTAGCTGTTCTTTTTGTGCAGTTCCACCAAAATCAACCAAATTCGCGCGTAGCTTGTATGATTTCGCCCTTATATGTTGCAACGCCTTGAACTTATCGGCACCTCTTTTCTTGTGGTGGAAATGAATGATTTGATGTATTCATGAACATTTTGTGCAGTTCCCATTGAAATCAAGCTTAGCACCCCTGTTTGCACAAATACGAAAAAGTGATTAGTATAGAGCAAACTGTACTATGAATTGACAGTTTCAACAGGCACATACATGGTCCATGTAGAGGACACTTTTAGAAAAATGGAACTCACCAGAAAGAATCCTAGAACAACATTGTACTCACGCATCACAGCTAAAAAAATGGAGATTTTGTCAGTCCTTCTGAGCTAAAATTAGTTTGGTCTTGTGGGGAGTAATGTAACCATCCCTCAACTGCTCCTTCTGATGATAAGATAGACAGGGCTTCTTCATCCTGCCATAATCGAAACTTGTCACTTCACGTACTCCATATTCTTCTTCAGAGGAAGATGATCCTGTTGTGCAAAGACAAGAGGACTACTAAATGCTAGCATCACCGTTTGCTCGAAAAAAAGGAAAAGAAATATTTAAAACAGCATAGATGAAGCACTTCTCAAGGATAATACCACTTTTTCATGACAGTACCTAAACAGTAGCACAACACTAATAGAGATGAAAAAGCTCAATCATATGGATGAAATCAGTGGGTGAGTACCAACCTTTGTCAGAAGGCTTATTGTGTAGAGCATACAGATGAAGCAATTCTCCGGAACCATCTGTTGCAATCTACGGTGGTGGCCATGCTTACTATATACTCCTCGATTAGTTTAATGTTTCCAACATCTTCTTGTACAGTTCCACTAAAATATATGGTATCTTCAAAGAAGATCCCTGTTTGCACAAGTAGAGATAATTACATATTAAATTAAGAGTGGCATCAAATCAGTGGCAAAGCAATTTCTCGTTCCAGCCATAGCAATAAATTAAGATGCAAAACTATATCATTACTTGTGTCATCACAGTTCCAGTGCTTCATTACAGCACTGGGAGTTGATTTTTGTTTTTCTTCCCCTTGTTCTTCCCCTTCATCACTTGGTTCACTAACAAACAAGCTTCGCCTTCAATGTAAGATTTGGCATGTCAATTAGGGAGCACAAGTATAGTACTAAACTTAATTTTCTGATGAAAGTGGCAAAATACAGGCCATCAGTTGTGAAATATCCTTATCTTACCTCAATGGGATATTATGGCACACATACAGATTGGAAGTCTTGTCTCCATTTGTGCAGTTCACTAAAATCAAGCAACATTATCGTACAAGTAGCACCACATATGAATGCACATTGCAGAATCAAGTGAAAGAAAGCTAGTACTGACCTCTCATGATGCGGAATTTAAACAACTCAGAAGAAGAAGTTCTGAACCAAATTTGCCTTAACGGATAGGAAGTAAGATCTCCTCTTGTGCAGTTTCACTAAGATCAAGCAACATTGTCGGTGTGACATTTTGGTTGAACTACACAAAACACTCTTAAAACAAAAGTGTTTTGTGCAGTGCAACAAAAGGTCACAGATGGCAACGAGGTGAAGCAGATAATCCTGTTTACACAGAGGTGCAAAGGAAACAATTAGTGGTCAATAACGGTGGATGACACAGAAGCCAACAAAAGAAGCATCTACCTTATCTTAATGGGAAAGAAACCAAGACATTAGAATTTCTCAAACGGTGGCACTGATTAATATTAACATAGAGATTATATTAACAATAAAATTCGTTAAACATGTAATTTGCTTTTTAACTGTGGCATTGCATCAATTTTCTAGCGGCATTATTAGAGGGTGTTTGTTTACAGGGACATTTTGGTGTAGGGACTAAAAAAACTCCGTGTCAGTCCCATCTAAACCAAAGAGGAGGGACTTTTAGGGACTAAAAGTGGGCATTTGGGACTAAAGAAAGAAGACCCCGAGGGAGTCTTTTTGGGACCTTTTCCAACAGTTGCCCCTGCCATGCATCGCACCTTGTCTCTATTAGTTCATTACTAGGGGTAACATGGTCTTTTAGCATGTCATTTAATAACCTCTAGTCCATGTTTAGTCCCTGGAACCCAGTAGGTAGGGACTAGGGAGTTTTAACCAAATAGGGCCTTAGATTAACAACAGCTAATGAGTTGCACGTGACAGTGGACGCACCAGCACCATGTGCATCTACCGATGTACTGTGGTCATGCACAGTCTGTTGCAACAAAGAACAAGCAACCAAGGAGCATATTTGTGTTGGTCCCAGTTTTGTTCTTTAGACGCCTTTCCCTATGTGAGCGCAGCAAATCTAGTCTTGTCCCTTCCTTTCCTTTTTGAACTAGTACTTTTTCCCCTTCCTTTCCTCTTTGAACCATGTCCATGATATATGCGATACAACTTTCCCCACTACTTTCCCCCATTCCTTTCCTCTTTGAACCACGCCCTAGATTAATGCTATACAACTTTCCCCCTTCATTTCCTCTTTGAACCACGTCCTAGATTCATGCTATATATAACTTTTCCCACTACTTTCCCCCACTCCTTTCCTCTTTGAACCACGTCCTAGATTCATGGTATACATGCAGCTAGAGCAATGCATGTGGAGTAAGTAAATTATACCTTAAGGTTCTTGGGGCGTGGTTCGGTGGGCGACGAGATGGCGGCGAAGAAGAAGGGGTCGGAGGCCCTCCCGCGCCGCCGCTGGGTGGAAAGTGAACAGCTGCGCCGGTAGTCCCTCGCCGACGGCGACAGCGTTAAGCCGCCTTCCCTTCCCGGCAGACGGATCCTGCCGGCTCTTTGAGCAGCAGTGAGGGGATAGATAGGCCAACGAAGTCTTGTTTAGATCTGGAGAGGGCGAGAGAGTGTGAAGAGAGAAAGTACAAGCGATGAGGCTCCAGCGGGAGAGGGCGAGAGAGTGAGCGAACAGGCTAACCAGCTACACAACCCTCCCGTTATGTTCAACGAGAGGGAAATAACCTTTTATACATTCCTGCATTCGTGTGACAAGCATGCCATGTTTTTGTGTGTGTGTATGGGAGTCATTGGGATTTCAATCATAATCATGTCATGTGGCTTTGGTGGTAAGACTATCCACAGTGGTGCAGAAATAATGCCGCCTTAGTCACCGTACCTCTCTCCACATAGTATGTTGGGTCCCACCAGTCAGAGGGTGAAACAAACAAATTAATAAGAAAAATTAAAAGCGCCAGCGGTGTATCTTACCTCACACATCTCGCTACTGCTCGGGAACACTGTCCAATTGATCCCTCTGTTCGCTCACGTACTATTTTAAGTGAATCCTTATTATAACATGCACACAAATTTTGGCCACTTGTATTCGACTTAAGTCAGTGTGCCACCGTATCTCGTATACCTACTACTCCCTCCGTCTAGGTGTAATAAGTCACATTAGAAGGTGAAACGGGACCAAGGTGTGTGTGTGTGTGTGTGTGTGTGTGTGTGTGTTTAACACCATGTGTGTGTTAGAGAGAGCGACAGATCGACCTACTCCTACAGAGAGATGTTGTGTAGTGTATGATTTTGGCCGCGAGAGTTGGTGCATCCTCTCATTTCCGGGCATGTCCGGTAGGGACATGCGGACAGCTTCCACGCCCGCTCCTGACCAGCCTGGCCCACCCAAAGCCCCTCCATCGCCCGCGCGCGCTTCCCGCCCGAAACGGCCAGCGCCGCTCCAAAGAATCGGTGCCGCATTCATGCCCGGGCAGAGCGGACGCGACCTCTCACTGGCGCAAGAGTGATGGTTGCTTCGTCCATCCAACTTACTGCTGGGTCTATGTGATTTGACGGCTCATTGGTCTTTATTACTGAGGTGGTAGGACTGCTGGATGTCCCACGCTTTCGGTGAAAGGAGGTATACTACTACTACTACTAGATTACAATTTTCTCCATTCTTATAGCGGAGGCGTGCAAGAGTAGTGAAAACACGCAGGCTCAGTGATTACATGGCCCACCTCACACTACTATCACCGTGCGACACCTAACTCTTTACATAGTACTCCCTCTGTTCCTAAATATTACTAGATGAGTCCCCGTGCGTTGGCGCGGAATAGCGGTATATCTCTCTGCGCAAAATTATTGATTTCATAGAACAAAAAAACACTATAACCGCATGACACATGTGGTAGACAAACTAAATAAACTCCCATCATCATTTAGATCATCCCACGTAAGGAAAAAAGATCAGCCAACTCCTGAACTCCTACTGCATAATGGGATTATATTTTTCTTTTTGACATGTTAATGGGACTTAAAAGCTCACTTACATGCATGCTACCGGTGCATGCTTGCATGCAAACATGTTGATGTGATTTAAAACCCACTCACATGCATGTGGCACGGTATTTCTGCATGCTTGCATGTGGCTTAGTGCGGAGCCTCTCAACGTCAAGATCAGACGACTATTATGGACTGATTTACTTCATCTAACGGCTACATCAATTTTGATGACGTGGCTCAAGGAGAGGATAGAGAATTCCTAGTAGTGGGGGCTAGCTATTACTAGTAGATATACGTCTTTGTAGAGATTCCACTACATAAGGAACAAAATGAATGAATCTACACTTAAAATGCATCTATATACATCCGCATGTGGTTCATGGTGAAATCTCTACAAAGACTTATATTTAGGAACGGCAGAAGTACTAGTATAGTACGTACTATAATTTATCAGTGAGATAAATTTGTACAATGCTATGAAGCTTCCAGCTTCTGTTACATGTATCTTGCGTCCAAGGTTGCCCGTTGCAATACTTCATCAAATACAAAGGAGACTAACATGCATGCTATTGCATCTCAATGATTGACAGATCATAGCAAATATGCACTCCCTCCATTCCAAAATAAGTTTCTCAACTTTGTGCAATCTTTAGTACAAAGTTGTACTACTACTAAAGTTGACACTTATTTTGGAACAGAGACAGCTAAAGAAAAAAATGATCCATGCAGTCCCTAGCCCTTGAACCGTTAACCCTGACCAGGCTTCAATTTGCTGGCAACGTTCAAGCTTCCTAATAAATGAAGTTTGCAACCTTTTGACCATCGGATCATTTTGTGCAGTTTCACCAAAATCGAGGTGAGCATCCCTGTGGAAAAGAAATTGAACAAGCGTGATTAGAATAAGATTACTGGGACTAGTTGATGAGACATAAACTCATCACAATACAGTATGTAGAAGCCAGTAGAGGTATGTGCGGGGCAAAGAAGTAGAGAAATACCCACAGGGAGTGATGTGGGAAGCTGGAGCAGTGGTGCAAGCCGGCTGTAAAGGGAGTTGTACCTGAGGGACATAGCTCAACCTTGAGGAGGGCAGCAGGAGGCGGCAACTGCTCACGTCGCGGCAGTGGGCAAGGGACGAAGGCAACCTCACCGGCTTTGTGAGAGAGAACGGCAGGGACCCCTGATCGGGACGTGCCGACAGTGGGTTTTCACCGTCGGCGACGGCCACCGCATCTACACTAAGCATCCACCCCTTCCCCAAGAGGACATGATCCGCCGGGATGTTAGAGATGTGGCCACAGTCGTTTTGTGCAAGAGTGTGTGAAGAGAGCAACCCGAGCAAGCAACCATGTAGGCTGGCCCGTCCTGACTATGTACTCCTTTTCTCTCCATATGAACCTATCATATTGCGTACGTGCCACTGAAGAAAAAAAACTTTATTTATAAATGACACGGCACCTACTACTCGTTCTCCTATAACCTTGCGCTTGGCATCTCCAAAATATTGGCCTTGCGATTGGCTCTTCGCCTCTTCGGGAAGTTGAGCAATAATGGTAGTGAAGTATATATCGTTCTGGCTATATGAGACCGAATGAATTGCTGCACATCCACCACGTGGGCGAGGGTCGAGGGCGAGGGAGAGTGCTACATACGGAGCAAAATGAGTGAATCTACACTCTAAAATACGTCTATATACATCAGTGTTTGGAGTATGTACTAGTAGTTCATATTGAAATCTACTAAAGGACATATATATTCCAAAAAATAGCATATAATATCTATAACCAAGGTAGTAGGGACGAGGAGTAAACGGAGGGAGTAGTAAATTTTTCTCCTTGTCCTGTGAGCCACCGCATGCATGGGCAAGGGAGCGGGCGTAAGGCGTAGTAAGAAAGCTTCACCTCATCATGCGAGCCACCGCGCCCGTGGGCGGGGGAGACGGCGTACTAAGCAAGCTTCTCCTCGTTCTGCGAGTTGACGAGACACATCAAAAGTACTCCAGTGTATAGAGCCTTGCCTCTAAGGTAGGCCCCACATGGTTTGCCTCTTTTTTTAACATAACACATCAAGTCCCAATTTGTTTGTTCACCCGTGGTAGATGATCCTCCCTCCACCAAGTGGACAACTAGTACACGTGCCAAATTACCACGTGGGCTGCCTTTTTCGTACAGAAATGAGCTCCACCGTGTACCCGCGCGGGTGTGGTTGGGAAAGAGACGGGAGTACGTGCGCCGTGCATGCACCTCTTCTCTTCGTGCACGTTCCCCACCTATGTGGGTGTGTGTGAGAGATATAAACCGCATTCGTGAGTGTTTTTTGTTTTGGGGTGGGGTTGGGGGTGGGGTGGGGGGTTGATTTCGTGAATTATTTGTGGGAATATGTGTCGATGACATCTCAAACAAAATTTTGCATGCAATGTGTGTGAAATGGAGGCCTATCCATATCATAGAGGGTCGGGCAATCCACGAGAAGAGAGGGAGGGGTCATAGCTATCGATAGAGTCGAAGAGAGGATCAAGTGGGTGGGTGCGAGATCGATGAAGAGAGCCATAGAAATTGTGTGTGTATACAAGTCAAAGATATAGGGCGAGTGGCCTGTCGGAACGTTAGAGGGCACACGTCAAGTTTGTGTGTGGCAGGGAGACATGACTAGAGCATTCGATGTACCGGTGTGTGTGGGGTAGAGGGGGTGGTGGGAGGGGTAGGCAGAGGCCTAACTATAGAGGTAGAATGACTCGTATATGTGTTGAGAAGGAGAGGACCCAGCTATGTCTTGAGGGAGATCGGTCGACATCCATACATAACTGAAGGACGGGATATATGATGGGAGAGAGATAGAGGAGAGAGAGAGGGAGGGAGAGGGGTAGAGTGCTTCTCAAAGATGGTGGGAGAGGCCTACTAGACAAACTGAGGGTGGAACTCCAATGTTATCAATAAGAGTGGGGATGTGTTTCTGTGTGTGCCTGTGCGTGATAGATCTGTCGGGACACATCCATGGATGATGAAGGGGAACCATGTGTTTGGTAAGAAAACCTAACTAGATCGGTAGATCAATTGTTGTTTGTCGGAGGAAGGGAGAGACACAACTAATGAGGTAGATCGATTGATGTGCGGGTAAAAACGAGTTATAAGGACCTAGCTAGCTATATGTATAGCGAGAGATCGGTCGGTGTACGTCCATTTGTTAGGGGCTAATAAGGCCCAGCGAGACGGATAGATAGAGAGAATGGAGCTAGGAGGTGGTGCGAGAGGCCCAACTACTAGCTAGATAGGGGGAGCAGTGTGCGGTTGTGAGAGAGCGATGAAAAGAAGGGCGAGAGTTTACACGTGTGTCTGACCGTATGAGAGACACGAGGCAAGGACACATAAAGGAGGAGATTGAAGGTGTGTTTGTATGTTGTAGGCAGGCATCGCTGGAGAGGTTTATCGATCGGTGTGTGTCGGAAAGGAGTTGTGGAGACTCTGGGAGAATGACCTAAAGAAAAAAAATGAATGTGCCCGGTGGATAGAATGCCGAGGGAGGGGGAGGGCAAGGAGGGCGTGTGCATGCACGAGAGAAAGTTAGTGGGAGCTACAAAGGTTAGAGGATTGTGTGGGTGTAAGAGACTAACAAAGATCATAATTTGATATGAAAGCGGATTCATATATTTGAATAGGAGATCATAGTGTTTTAAACATTGCATGAATGAATATAACGGTGATACACGTGCTGTGCACATGTTATACCATAATGTGATAATGCATGGTGTTTACAACTCACAGCTAAATGCCGAACAATCTAAACCATACTATACATCAAACAATCTCACATTTTATTTGAATTTGTGATAATGTGTGGCGTTTGCAGCTTACAACTAAATATCGAACAATCTAAACAATACTATATATCGAACATTCTCACATTTTATTTGAATTTGTGGTAATGTGTGGTGTTTGCAACTCACATCTAAATACTTGTAGGCGTAGGGGGCAGGGCACTATACATAATGTGATAAACACATTATACATATGAGACATGGTTTAGATTATGAAGATCTAGCTAGAGCTAGAAATGTAATGTGATTTGAAATCAAAATAAAGTGGATTCAAAAAATCTAGTTCGAGTTCATATAGTACACATAGTTCATATGTAACTCGGGACTAATCATGTGGTGTGCTGTGAAGATAATACACAAACGATGGTTTAACTTGACAATAATGATGATTGTAGATCTTATTAAAACAGACAAATGAATTAAAATGCTTTGACTTCAAAACAATCATTACTGTACATCTTATTCAAATAGAGAAACAAATTCAAATTTAGTTCATATTGAAGCAGTAGTATATACGTTTGGAATGCACTAAAACGTTCATTTGAGTAGTAGGTTGCATGCATTATACACGTAGCAAAATATTTTAATTGAACATAACATGAATTAAAAGTTTTGAATGACATTTGTAGGGCGCATTGGTTTGGTACAATACACGTTAGGCTTGTCCGGAAATTTCAACCTGCGCCTTGTTAGCCCGAAATATTTAAGATATATCTTTGTCTCGTTATGCTCCGACAACTCCCTCCATCTCAAACCGCGCCTTGCTATTCTGAAATTACAACGCGCGCGAAAACTCCCACCTCCTGTGAAATCCCGACACGTGAAATGCCTGTGGTACCCCTGAACCGAAAGAACCGCCTCAAATCGGTGGGGGTACTTTTGTAACTTACCCCACATTTCGGACAAGTGCGTCTCTAAGCCATGGTTCCCCACTGCCATCCCATCCGCCCACCCATTCGTACGCCGAGGCCGTGAAAACCCGCGATGAAACCCCACACCCTGCTCCGTCCGCCACCCAGCCGGAGCCTCTTCCCCGATGATGTCGTCCACAGCAACACCTCGACGTCCCTCATCCATCGTACCAGATGAGGATCCGTCGTCGATCTCATCGTCCTGCCGGTTCAGCCACCCCGTCATCCACCTCCAAGGAGCTGCCCCGACGTTCCCCTCGTCTTTCGCGCCACCTCCATTCCCACACCGCCGTCTTCACCTGCACCACCGGAAGAGCATCATCATCACCGTTTCCTCGGATGAAGCTGCGGCCTAATCGGCGCCACCAAAGAGGTTGTACACTAATCGCCGCATTTTCTTCTTGATTCGATCACACGGTACTGCCAGCGCTCGGTCCCAAGCCGACACGGCGTGGCTCCATCCATGACAGCATCGCCGGCCACTTCCTCCACGGTGTCGCTCCCTCGGCGGCAACGTCCACATCAGTAGGACCTGCTGCTGCTTTAGCTCTTGCTCGCGCTACTGCTCTGCTCTTGCTCTCGGTCCCCTGCCTGGTCTGCTCTTGCTATTGCTCTTGCTCGTGCTGCTGCTCTCGCTCTTGCTCTTGCTTGCGATGCTGCTCCGATTTAGCTACACTTCACTCCGATGCCGCCGGGGTGAAGGAAGAACCAGCCGCAGCGGGGAGGGGGGCTCGCCGGAGAGGTACCCCACTATATATCTTAGGGTTCAGGATGGGGGCGGTGGTCGCCGGCGGTGGCGGGGCGTTGGCAGGGCGGTGGCGTGGGGATCGCCGGAGAAAAAGCTCGGCACGGGGGGGCCTAGAGGGATGGCCGAGGCGGTGGCGGACCGGCGGTAGGGAGTGTTTTCGGGGCGGGCGGGGCGGCGCGCCGCGGGTGGCGGGGGGCTGCTGTTTGGCCAGCTCAGGGGGTGGAGGTTGAAGATGAACCGCATGCCCTTGATTTCGTATCCAACGGTTGCAAAATCGACTGACCAGAGATGAAAAAGTCAGTCGACCGACGTGTAGCCTCACCTTGCTAGTGCGTCCAGTTTCGACAGCAAAATTCAGTTTTGATAGCAAAATTCAGTTTCGACAGTTAAGTTCAGTTTCGACAGCAAAATTCAGTTTCGACAGTTAAGTTCAGTTTCGACAGTTAAGTTCAGTTTCGACAGTTAAATTCAGTTTCGACAGTTAAGTTCAGAGATTAGCGGCTGATGTATTTTACATCTAGCACTTTGTGGTTATGTATTTTACATCATGTATTGGAGATGCTATTAGAATTCCACTCAAGTTAACGTTGTTCGTTGTCTCTCTTGTCCTGCTTCAGCCTCGGTGTCGTACAACTCACTGGAGCTGCTCCAACGACGAAACCCTCCATCACAGCGGAGCAGTACCTCGGGCTCCATCTCTAGACGCCTAAGATCTTCTTCCCCTCCTCCGACAGCCAAGTCAGCCGGAGCATCCTCACCGGCCAACCCAATCACGCTGAGATCGACATGGCTTCGCCAAAGAGGTTGTACACTTGTTGCATCTCTTTTTTACTCTACATGTTATATATATATTGTCCACTGAGCACACAGATTTGTTCCTTCAGTGTCTCCTTGAAATAAAAAACATTTAATTTTCACTTGTCCTCCTTTTCAAATTCCTATCGTGAAGCACAAGACTAAGAGATAGTAGCATAATAGCATTATAACCGTACATTTTCTTGTGGTTTGACTTAATCTCACCATGCTTCTTTGCATCCTGTGATCTTCCAATTGTTGTGAATCAAACACCCAGATTGGCAGAAATCCCGTGTTTTTAAATTATCTGTTTTGCACGTGCATTCCTATCCTATTCCTGTCTATTTCCTATCCCTGCATTGTTGGAACCCTCCAATTTAAACGAGCCCTTACAGAATTACTTCTCTTACAGATAGTTGTCAAAGAAAACCTTGCGTGGTTTGTCCCGCTCCTACTACGTCGTCGTCCACCCCAGCTCAGCTGCTCCAACGATAGAAGGGTCTAGCACAGCAGGGATCCGGCCTCCAGACTGTCTTTCGCCGCCTCAGATCTTCTTCCCTGCCACTGGCAGCCATGAAAACTGCACTACCATCATCAACTGAGCAGATGACCTCAAGGACTACACGGGTCCGCAAGAGAGGTCGTACTCTTTTGTGTCTACTTACGTTATGCATCGCTTAATATTACATGCTACTTTATTGTCCTGTTCACCGATTAGACTCTAAGTCAGCTCCAAACTAGTGGTCAAACTTGAGTTTTTAAATGGTTGTGGGGTACATATCGGGGCCGCTATCAATAGTATCTATCTACTATCTGGTTAATCTCCGGTGTCTACTATGAGTTTCATGTTGGGTGGGAAACAAACAGTAAAGAAGCCATTATCTGTATTTTTTAACTGAAGCCCTTATCTGCCTGCTATTATTGGTTTTGGGTCTATCCACAAGTTGCTACCATCACTCTGGATTTCTGCATGCACTCCTTACATAATCTCACTATGTTTTATTCCCATGCATGACAGTTATTGTAAACAATGGAACTAAACATGTAGAGCAAAAGAGACGAGCCTTGTGTGGCAATAAAATTTCATGCAGACGTCGCTCCATGGTAGGCGCAAAGGCAGCCCCCCTCCACGCATTTCGGATTGTAATCGAGAGGAAGATATCTGTTCTGAGGGGGATTCAGAAGGAGAAGACAACTCCTATTTACTCCCTGAGGTCTTCGCTCTAACTTGGCATGCTGATGTTGGTTATATCATGCATATGGTGTCTTGCATTGCTTACTTTATACATCAAATGTGTCATCTGCTTAGTTTAGACATCCTTTGTGCGAATGCCATCTGTTTAGTTTATTCATCGTTTATGTGAATTATGCAATGCCATCTTGTTTAGCCAGGCATCATATATGTGAATTTTGCAATGCCATCCTACTTAGCCAGTCATCTTATATGTAAATTATATCAGGCCATCCTTTTTTTCGTTACATATTACATTTGTCAACAATGTTATTACATTTAACTACTCTTCGTGTGCATCAGCCATTTGACATGGTGATGGCAAATTCTGGAGTGAAAACAAGGTCTTCGGAGCAGACTATGCTATCTGACGAAGCGCATATCTCGCTGGTTACGGATAGCTTCTCAGATGAGAATTCAGAGACAGATGATCGGTCCTATCCCCCCCTCCCCGAGGTGTATTCTCTAACTTGGCAGGGTTATGTTGCTCATATCATGCGTATAGTGTCTCGCATTGCTATGTCATTTGATTAGTTTAGACATGCTTTGTGTGAATGCCACCTGTTCAGTGTCTAATTACCATATATGTGAATTATGCATTGCCATCTTGTTGCAAGACATTATATATGTGAATTATACAATGCTATCTTGTTGCAAAGGCATTATATATGTGAATTATGCAATGCCATGTTGTTTAGCCAATCATCATGTATGTGAATTATATCATGCTATAATTTTTTTGTATTACGTGTTCCATTTGGCGACAACGTTTGTATATTCAACTACTCTTCCTGTGCATCAGCCATTTGAAGCGGTGATGGAAGTATCTGGAGTGAAAACAAGGTATTTAGAGCAGACAATGCTACCTGTTGAAGCAGAAATCTTGCTGGTTACAGAGAGCTCCTCAGAGAAGGATTCAGAGACTGATGACCAGTCCTATTTCCCCCTGAGGTCTATGCTCAAACTTGGCAGGATTATATTACCCATGTCATGCATGTTGTCTTGCATTGCTTAGTTTTTACATCATATATGGATTGCCATCTGCTTACTTGCTTACTATATAAATCATATATTTGAATTATATCATGCCATCATGTTTACATAGTACATACACATCATCTATCTGAATTATGGCATGGAAACCCATTTAATAAAGTAATCATATAGTTATATCATCTCATCCTATTTAGTGTTTACAGTCATCATATTTTGAATTATGGCATTCTATCCGTGAATGTATGTGAATCATGGCATGCCAACCTATTTAATAAACACATTATATAGTTATGTCATGTCATCCTATTTACATAGTCTCATATTTTGAACTATGTCTTTCCATCTTTTTTTAGTTAGCCATCATAGTGTGAAATTGTGTCATGCTATCCTGTTTAGTTAGCCATCATATATGTGAAATTGTGTCATGCTATCCTGTTTGGTTAGACAACATAAATATGAATTACTTCATGCCCTCTTTTATTCCCTACTATCCATTGCACCTGTCTATCATACAATGTCTATACTTTCAATTAGTTTTCTTGTTTATCATCCATTTGAATTGGAGAGCGTGATGACAGTATATAAGGGAGTAACAACACGGTCTTCAGAAAAGATAGTGCTACCAGTTGATGCAGATATAACCACGGTTGTACTTGCCCAAGGACCAGATCCACCACACATAACCCAGACTCTCGCAGATTGTACCCCTACCCAGTTGGACAGAGAACCAGCTACACCCCTTCTAACCCCAACCCCGGCAGATAGTAACCCAGTTCCAGTTGACACAGCACCGTCTCTACCACAGAGCACCCAAACACGAGCAGTTAGTAAGGGAACTGCAGTGCCCAAAGCACGAGGACCACCACTCCGAATCCCAACTCAACGCTTAAAGGAGAATAAGATTTGTTCTCAGGTCAGGTTCTGTAGCTATGGTTCATACTCCTTTGCTCTTGCATGACTGTATTCACTCATACCAACTATTTTCAAATTTGAAGGATGGAATTGAAACTCCAATGGCGCAACAGGTATGTTTTAAACCTATTTCTTTAACTGGTTTGCTGTTGTAACCTGCTCTATGTTGATTTCAGTTTCAAATGAATAAACAGTTATGTTCTCATGTCATGCACATTACAAGTGTTGGTATTCCTCTATAGTTACCCACACTTATATTCTGTCTATTCTGCTTTGTCTTGAACAAATATTATTTGAACTGTGTCTCTATCTTGATTTGGCAACAAAAACTAGAATGGTATAGACCATAAAGTGACCATGGTACATAGATATATGTTTGTTTCATGCTGTTATCCTGTCCACTTTACTACTGAACTCATTTACCAAAATGAGTTTCATATACAACATGGTAAACATGTGATGTGTCTGCTTGTTTCTCTTTTAGAATGCGGACAAAATATTGGAGAATAGTACCGCGTTATCCAATGGTAAAGGAAGTAATGCAGATAAGGTTCAAGATAGTGAGACATCCCTGTTGGTCTCCAAGAAAGCTGATAAAAACTATCTTAACGATAGTAAGGGAACCCAAAAGTCCTTTCTTGATGTAGTGTTCGAGTTACTGGCCACTACTGCTGCCACAAGCTCTTTGAACTCGCTACCTGAATCAGTTCTTCTTCTTGAGTCTCAACTTGAAGTTGAAAGACATCGATCAGATGTGCTGCGACAGGAAGCTGAAGGACTGAGGAAGTCCTTGCAGAATTCAGATGCATATTTTCTGGTGCAACAGCAAGCGCTGGAGGATTTATGCGTCAAACAAGAGAAAGTTAATAAGCTTGCTAAGCATCTTGCCAGCATTATGGGTACCCAGGATATTGTTTCTTGAGATCTTCTGAAGTGGTTTCAGTTCTGGATTTGTTTTGTTGCGGTGTTTATTTGCGCTGGTCGCCAACTTTGACAACCAGTGTATATGATATGCTGCTTTGTTCCCTATATTTGCACTGGTGGCGAACTTTGATGCCCAGAGGATGTATTATGTGTAATAGCCATGATAGCCTAGCGTTAGTTGCTTGCTTATTTATTTCCTTGTTTTCTTGTTTATTTGTTTTCTTGTAGTCATTGCAGTTCTTTTTCCGCGGTTAGCTAGTGGCTACAATAACCTATTTTTTAAAACTAGGCCACAATAACCATGGGCTAATATTTACTGTAGTGACACTGGGCCTCCTACTGGCCGTAGAAACAATGGGCCTTCTACGGGCCGTAGAAACAATGGGCCTTCTACGGGCCATAGAAACAATGGGCCTTCTGTGGGCCGTATTATCAATGGGCCTTATATGGGCCGTATAATCGATTGGCCAAACATGGGCCAAACAGACCGCATTATGGCCGTAAACGGGATAGAGTTGGAATCGTCCGTTCATGGGCCGACCATAACGGTCCATCGTTAATAGGTCGTATTTGATGACGCTATGAAATCGGCCCAATGTATTAACAGACCACAAACGGGCCGACTGTAACCACGGGCTGAATTTGGCCCACAAGCAGAAAATGACAGTAACGGGCCGTAAGTAAACGGATGCTAGAAATGAGCCCAAGAATAAATGGGCTCTGAGAAGGCCGAAAGATAACATGGGCTGGAAACGGCCCAACGGAATAATGGGCCGTTAATGGGTATAAAGTGATACACTGTTCATTACGGGCCAGTTTCACCACGGGCCGTTAATGGGTGTAAAGTGATACACTATTCATTATGGCCCAGTTTCACCATGGGCCGTTAGTAGGCCACGAGTTACATAGGGCCTCATATGGGCCGAAAGACATCATGGGCCATACATGGGCCAGAAGTGAAAACGGGCTGGAATCATATTGGATGGCCCAGATGACGCTACTGGGCCTAATTCGGATAGGGTGTAATGGGCCTTGGGTTAGCGGGCTATAAATGGGCTATATTCGAACAAGCTATTAATAGGCTTTCCATCGGCCGGCCCGCCAGCTTTTAACCAAGTCAAACGGGCCGGCCTTTTCACAGGAATGGGCCTCTGTTGGGCCGTGCCACGTGTCGACGTATCATAGGCGCCTTCTGTCCAATGAGTGGTTGACATCTGTCCCAACGATGAGCCGACACGTGTTTCCTCCAGCCAATGATGATTTTACACGTGGAAAATCCCCATTGGTCGGGGCTGTTAACGGGTTATCGGATCCAAAACCCGACCCGATAGCTTAACGGCGTTCCATTACGGTGGATGCCACGTGTCGGTCACCCTTGACGAAAGCACTTCTGTGACGCGTGATTTATCGTCATGGAAGTAGACACTTCCGTGATGATAATTTTGGTAATGTCATGGAACACTTCTACGACAGCACAAGTATGACTATCTTGACTCTATCATAAATTTGTCATGGATGTACATGCATGACAAAAAACCGACCTACTGTGACAAACACGTAACATCACGGAAGTGTATTTTTTTGTAGTGTACGTACCCCCAAACGATCAGATACGGAGCCAAAACCCTAATTCCACCGCCACAACCTTTTGTATCCACGAGATCCCATCTCGGGGCCTGTTCCGGAGCTCCGCTGGAGGTGGCATCCATCATGGAGGGCGTCTACATCAACACCATAGCCTCTCTGATGAAGTGTGAGTAGTTTACCTCAGACATTCGGGTCCATATTTATTAGCTAGATGGCTTCTTCTCTCTTTTTGGATCTCAATACAATGTTCTCCCCCTCTCTTGTGGAGATCTATTCGATGTAATCTTCTTTTTGCGGTGTGTTTGTTGAGACTGATGAATTGTGGGTTTATGATCAAGATTATCTATGAACAATATTTGAATCTTCTCTGAATTCTTTTATGTATGATTGGTTATATTTGCAAGTCTCTTCGAATTATCAGTTTGGTTTGGCCTACTAGATTGATCTTTCTTGCAATGGGAGAAGTGCTTAGCTTTGGGTTCAATCTTGCGGTGTCCTTTCCCAGTGACAGTACGGGCAGAAAGGCATGTATTGTATTGTTGCCATCGAGGATAACAAGATGGGTTTTTTTTATCATATTGCATGCATTTATCCCTCTGCATCATGTCATCTTGCTTAAGGCGTTACTCTGTTTTCATGAACTTAATACTCTAGATGCATGCTGGATAGCGGTCGATGAGTGGAGTAATAGTAGTAGATGCAGGCAGGAGTCAGTCTACTTGTCTTGGACGTGATGCCTATATACATGATCATACCTAGATATTCTCATAACTATGCTCAATTCTATCATTTGCTCAACAGTAATTCGTTCACCCACCATAAAATACTTATGCTCTTGAGAGAAGCCACTAGTGAAACCTATGGCCCCCGGGTCTATCTTCACTATATTAATCTTCCAATACTTAGTTATTTCCTTTGCTTTTTTACTTTGCTTTTATTTTACTTTCATATTTACCACAAAAATACCAAAAATATTATTCTATCATATCTATCAGATCTCACTCTCGTAAGTGACCGTGAAGGGATTGCCAACCCCTTATCGCGTTGGTTGCGAGGAGTTATTTGTTTTGTGCAGGTACGAGGGACTCGCGCGTAGCCTCCTACTGGATTTATACCTTGTTTCTCAAAAACTGAGGGAAATACTTATGCTACTTTGCTGCATCATCCTTTCCTCTTCAAGGAAATCCAACGCAATGCTCAAGAGGTAGCAAGAAGATTTCTGGCACTGTTGTTGGGGAGTCTACGCAAAAGTCAACATACCAAGTACTCATCACAACCCTTATATCCCGCATTACATTATTTGCAATTTGCCTCTCATTTTCCTCTCCCCACTTCACCGTTGCCATTTTATTCGCCCTCTCTCTCTCTATCCTCCCTCTATTTCTCTATTTGCCTCTTTTTACCCGCTTGCTTTTTGTTTGCTTGTGCGTTGGATTGCTTGCTTATCACGATGGCTCAAGATAACACTAAATTGTGTGACTTTACCAATACCAAATATAATTATTTTATTAGCACTCCGATTGCTCCTCTTACCGATGCTAAATCTTGTGAAATTAATGCCGCTTTGCTGAATCTTGTCATGAAAGATCCGTTTTCCGGCCTTCCTAGTGAAGATGCCGCTACCCATCTAAATAGCGTTGTTGATTTGTGTGATATGCAAAAGAAGAAAGATGTGGATAATGATATTGTTAAGTTGAAGCTATTTCCTTTTTCGCTTAGAGATCAAGCTAAAGCTTGGTTTTCGTCTTTGCCTAACAATAGTATTGATTCTTGGAACAAGTGCAAAGATGCTTTTATCTCTAAGTATTTTCCTCCCGCTAAGATCATTTCCCTTAGAAAGGATATTATGAATTTTAAGCAACTTGATCATGAACATGCTGCACAAGCTTGGGAGAGGATGAAATTAATGATACGTAATTTCCCTACTCATGTTTTGAATTTGTGGATGATTATACACAAAATTTATGCCGGATTGAATTTTGCTTCTAGAAATCTTTTAGATTCGGCCGCGGGAGGCACTTTTATGGAAATCACGTTAGGAGAAGCTACTAACTCCTAGATAATATTATGGTTAATTATTCTCAATGGCATACTGGAAGATCTACTAATAAAAAGGTGCATGCGATAGAAGAAATTAATGTTTTGAGTGGAAAGATGGATGAACTTATGAAATTATTTGCTAGTAAGAGTGTTTCTTCTGATCCTAATGATATGCCCTTGTCTACTTTGATTGAGAATAATAATGAATCTATGTATGTGAATTTTGTTGGTAGGAACAATTTTGGTAACAACGCGTATAGAGGAAATTTTAATCCTAGGCCTTATCCTAGTAATCCCTCTAATAATAATGGAAATTCCTAGAACAACTATTATGGAAATTTCAATAAGATGCCCTCTAAATTTGAGAATAGTGTTAAGGAATTTACGAATTCGCAAAAGAATTTCAATGCTTTGCTTGAAGAGAAATTGCTTAAAGTAGATGATTTGGCTAGGAATGTTGATAGAATTTCTCTTGGTGTTGATTCTTTAAAGCTTAGATCTATTCCTCCTCAGCATGATATCAATGAGTCTCTCAAAGCCATGAGAATTTCGATTGATGAGTGCAAAGAAAGAACCGCTAGGATGCGTGCTAAGAAAGATGCCTTTATAAGAGCGTGTTCTTCTAGTTCCTATGAAAATAAAGATGAAGATCTAAAAGTTATTAATGTGTCCCCTATTAAATCTTTGTTTTGCAATATGAATAGTGATAATGATGGGACTGAATATGATCCACCTTTACCTAGAAGGCATTCCAAAAATTCGGAGTTTTTAGATCTTGATGCTAAATTTGATGAAAGTGGGATTGAAGAAATTAAAACCCTAGATGTTGCTAAACCCACTATTTTGGATTTCAAGGAATTTAATTATGAAAATTGCTCTTTGATTGATTGTATTTCCTTGTTGCAATCCATGCTAAATTCTCCTCATGCTTATAGTCAAAATAAAGCGTTTACTAAACATATCGTTGATGCCTTGATGCAATCTTATGAAGAAAAACTTGAGTTGGAAGTTTCTATCCCGAGAAAATTTTATGATGAGTGGGAACCAACTATTAAAATTAAGATTAAATATCATGAGTTCTATGCTTTATGTGATTTGGGTGCTAGTGTTTCCATAATTCCAAAGACTTTGTGCGATTTGTTAGGTTTCCGTGATTTTGATGATTGCTCTTTAAACTTGCACCTTGCGGATTCCACTATTAAGACACCAATGTGAAGAATAAATGATGATCTTATTGTCTCAAATAGGAATTATGCACCCGTAGATTTTATTGTTCTTGACATAGATTGCAATCCTTCATGTCCTATTACTCTTGGTAGACCTTTTGTTTGAAGGATTGGTGCAATTATTGATATGAAGGAAGGAAATATTAGATTCCAATTTCCGTTAAGGAAAGTCATGGAACACTTTCCCTGAAATAAAATTAAATTACCTTATGAATCTATTATGAGAGACACTTATGGATTGCCTACCAAAGACGGCAATACCTAGATCTATCCTTGCTTTTTAAGCCTAGCTAGGGGCGTTGAACGATAGCGCTTGTTGGGAGGCAACCCAATTTTAGTTTTATTCCTTGATTTTTGCTCCTGTTTAGTAATAAATAATTTACCTAGACTCTGCTTTGTTTGTGTTTTTTGTGTGTTTAATTAGTGTTTGTGCCAAGTAGAACCGTTGGGAAGACTTGGGGAAAGTCTTGTTATCTCGCTGTAAAAAACAGAAACTTTAGCGCTCACGAGAACTGCTGCCATTTTTATTTGGAAAGTTCTATTTAGTTAATTATTTTTGCAGATGATTAATAGATACATTCCGCACGTCCAGCAATTTATTTTAGAATTTTTGGGGTTCCAGATCTTGCGCTAGCTACAGATTACTACAGACTGTTCTGTTTTTGACAGATTCTGTTTTTCGTGAGTTGTTTGCTTATTTTGATGAATCTATGGCTAGTTAAATAGTTTATAAACCATAGAGAAGTTGGAATACAGTAGGTTTAACACCAATATAAATAAAGAATGAGTTCATTACAGTACCTTGAAGTGGTCTTTTGTTTTCTTTCGCTAACGGAGCTCAGGAGATTTTCTACTTTAAGTTTTGTGTTGTGAAGTTTTCAAGTTTTGGGTAATGATTTGATGGATTATGGAACAAGGAGTGTCAAGAGCCTAAGAGTGGGGATGCCCATGGCACCCCCAAGATAATCTAAGGACACTAAAAGCCAATGCCTGGGGATGCCCCGGAAGGCATCCCCTCTTTCGTCTACTTCTATCGGTAACTTTACTTGGAGCTATATTTTTATTCACCACATGATATGTGTTTTGCTTGGAGCATCTTGTATGATTTGAGTCTTTGATTTTTATTTTACCACAATCATCCTTTCTGTACACACCTTTTGAGAGAGCCATGCATGATTTGGAATTTGTTAGAATACTCTCTGTGCTTCGCTTATATCATTTGAGTTGTATAGTTTTATTCTAGTACTTCACTTATATTTTTTAGAGCATGGTGGTGGAATTGTTTTATAGAAACTATTGATCTCTTATGCTTCGCTTAGATTAATTTGAGAGTCTTAAATAGCATGGTAATTTGCTTAAATAATCCTAATATGCTTGGTCTTCAAGAATAGTAAAAACTTTCTTATGAGTGTGTTGAATGCTATGAGAAGTTTGATGCTTGATAATTGTTTTGAGATATGAAGATGGTTATATTAAAGTTGTGCTAGTTGAGTAGTTGTGAATTTGAGAAATACTTGTGTTAAATTTTGTGATTCCCGTAGCATGCACGTATGGTGAACCGTTATGTGATGAAGTCGGAGCATGATTTATTTTTTGATTGTCTTCCTTATGAGTGGCGGTCGGGGACGAGCGATGGTCTTTTCCTACCAATCTATCCCCCTAGGAGCATCCACATAATACTTTGCTTTGATAACTTGTTGATTTTTGCAATAAGTATATGAGTTCTTTATGACTAATGTTGAGTCCATGGATTATACGCACTTTTCTTCCTTCCACCATTGCTAGCCTCTCTAATACTGCACACCTTTCGCCGGTATCATACACCCACCATATACCTTCCTCAAAACAGCCACCATACCTACCTATTATGGCATTGACATAGCCATTCCGAGATATATTGCCATGCAACTTTCCACCATTCCGTTTATTATGACACACTCCATCATTGTCATATTTCTTAGCATGATCATGTAGTTGACATCGTATTTGTGGCAAAGCCACTATTCATAATTCTTTCATACATGTCACCCTTGATTCATTGCATATACCGGTACACCACGGGAGGCATTCATATAGAGTCATATTTTGTTCTAAGTATCGAATTGTAATTGTTGAGTTGTAAGAAAATAAAAGTGTGATGATCATCATTATTAGAGCATTGTCCCAGTGAGGAAAGGATGATGGAGACTATGATTCCCCCACAAGTCGGGATGAGACTCGGGATGAAAAAAAGGAAAGAAAAGATTCCATAAAAAAGAGAAAAGGCCCAAATAAAAAAATGAGGGAAAAAGAGAGAAGGGACAATGTTACTATCCTTTACCACACTTGTGCTTCAAAGTAGCACCATGATATTCATGATAGAGAGTCTCTCATTTCATCACTTTCATATACCAGCGGGAATTTTTCATTATAGAACTTGGCTTGTATATTCCAATGATGGGCTTCCTCAAAATGCCCTAGGTCTTCACGAGCAAGCAAGTTGGATGTACACTCACTTAGTTTCTTTTGTTTAGCTTTCATATACTTATAGCTCTAGTGCATCCGTTGCATGGCAATCCCTACTCACTCACATTGATATCTATTGATGGACATCTCCATAGCCCGTTGATACGCCTAGTTGATGTGAGACTATCTTCTCCCTTTTTTGTCATCTCCACAACCACCATTCTATTCCACATATAGTGCTATATCCATGGCTCACGCTCATGTATTGCGAGAAGATTGAAAAAGTTTGAGAATGTCAAAAGTATGATACAATTGCTTAGCTTGTCATCGGGGTTGTGCATGATTTAAATACTTTGTGTGGTGAAGATAGAGCATAGCCAGACTATATGATTTTGTAGGGATAACTTTCTTTGGCCATGTTATTTTGAGAAGACATGATTGCTTTGTTAGTATGCTTGAAGTATTATTATTTTTATGTCAATATTAAACTTTTATCTTGAATCATTCGGATCTGAATATTCATACCACAATTAAGAAGAATTACATTAAAATTATGCCAAGTAGCACTTCGCATAAAAAATTATCTTTTTTATCATTTACCTACTCGAGGACAAGCAGGAATTTAGCTTGGGGATGCTTGACACGTCTCCAACGTATCTATAATTTTTGATTGCTCCATGATATATTATCTACTATTTTGGACATTATTGGGCTTTCTTATCCACTTTTATATTATTTTTGGGACTAACCTCTTAACCGGAGGCCCAGCCTAGAATTGCTGCTTTTGCCTATTTTAGGGATTCGAAGAAAAGGAATATCAAATGGAGTCCAAACGGAATGAAACCTTTGGGAACGTGATTTTTAGAACGAACAAGACCCAGGAGACTTGGACCCTATGTCAAGCAACCAACAGGGAGGCCACGAGGTAGGGGCGCGCCTACCCCCCCCCCCCCCCCCCCCCCCCCCCCCCCCCCCCCCCCCCCCCCCCCCCCCCCCCCCCCCCCCCCCCCCCCCCCCCAGGCGCGCCCTCCACCCTCGTGGCCCCCCTGTTGCTCCACCGACGTACTCCATCCTCCTATATATATACCTACATACCCCCAAATGATCAGATACAGAGCCAAAACCCTAATTCCACCACCGCAAACTTCTGTATCCATGAGATCCCATCTTGGGCCCTGTTCCGGAGCTCCACCGGAGGGGGCATCCATCACGGAGGCTTCTACATCAACACCATAGCCTCTCCGATGAAGTGTGAGTAGTTTACCTCAGACCTTCGGGTCCATAGTTATTAGCTAGATGGCTTCTTCTCTCTTTTTGGATCTCAATACAATGTTCTCCCCCTCTCTTGTGCAGATCTATTCGATGTAATCTTCTTTTTGCGGTGTGTTTGTTGAGACCAATGAATTGTGTGTCTATGATCAAGATTATCTATGACCAATATTGGAATCTTCTCTGAATTATTTTATGTATGTTTGGTTATCTTTGCAAGTCTCTTCAAATTATTAGTTTGGTTTGGCCTACTAGATTGATCTTCCTTGCAATGGGAGAAGTGCTTAGCTTTGGGTTTAATCTTGCGGTGTCCTTTCCCAGTGACAGTAGGGGCAGCAAGGCACGTATTGTATTGTTGCCATCGAGGATAACAAGATGGGGTTTTTTATCATATTGCATGAATTTATCCCTCTACATCATGTCATCTTGCTTAAGGTGTTACTCTGTTTTACTGAACTTAATACTCTAGATGCATGCTGGATAGCGGTCGATGAGTGGAGTAATAGTAGTAGATGCAGGCAGGAGTCGGTCTACTTGTCTCGGACGTGATGCCTATAACATGATCATACCTAGATATTCTCATAACTATGCTCAATTCTGTTAATTGCTCAACAGTAATTCGTTCACCCACCATAAAATACTTAAGCTCTTGAGAGAAGCCAGTAGTGAAACCTATGGCCCCCGGGTCTATCTTCATCATATTAATCTTCCAATACTTAGTTATTTCCTTTGCTTTTTACTTTTCTTTTAATTTACTTTGCATCTTTATCACAAAAATACCAAAAATATTATTCTATCATATCTATCAAATCTCACTCTCGTAAGTGACCGTGAAGAGATTGACAACCCCTTATCACGTTGGTTGCGAGGAGTTATTTGTTTTGTGCAGGTACGAGGGACTCGCGCGTAGCCTCCTACTGTATTTATACCTTGGTTCTCAAAAACTGAGGGAAATACTTATGCTACTTTGCTGCATCATCCTTTCCTCTTCAAGGAAATCCAACGCAGTGCTCAAGAGGTAGCAAGAAGATTTCTGGCGCCGTTGCCAGGGAGTCTACGCAAAAGTTAACATACCAAGTACCCATCAAAACCCTTATCTCCCACTTTACATTATTTGCCATTTGCCTCTCATTTTCCTATCCCCCACTTCACCCTTGCCGTTTTATTTGCCCTGTCTCTCTCTATCCTCCCTCTGTTTCTCTATTTGCCTCTTTTTGCCCACTTGCTTTTTGTTTGCTTGTGTGTTGGATTGCTTGCTTATCACGATGGCTCAAGATAACACTAAATTGTCTAACTTTACCAATACCAATAACAATGATTTTATTAGCACTCCGATTACTCCTGTTACCGATGCTGAATCTTGTGAAATTAATGCCGCTTTGCTGAATCTTGTCATGAAAGATCCGTTTTCCGGCCTTCCTAGTGAAGATGCCGCTACCCATCTAAATAGCTTCGTTGATTTGTGTGATATGCAAAATAAGAAAGATGTGGATAATGATATTGTTAAGTCGAAGCTATTTCCTTTTTCGCTTAGAGATCGTGCTAAAGCTTGGTTTTCGTCTTTGCCTAAAAATAGTATTGATTCTAGGAACTAGTGCAAAGATGCTTCTATCTCTAAGTATTTTCCTCCCACTAAGATCATCTCCCTTAGAAACGATATTATGAATTTTAAGCAACTTTATCATGAACATGTTGCACAAGCTTGGGAGAGGATGAAATTAATGATACGTAATTTCCCTACTCATGGTTTGAATTTGTGGATGATTATACAATTTTTTATGCCGGATTGAATTTTGCTTCTAAAAATCTTTTAGATTCGGCCGCGGGACGAACTTTTATGGAAATCACTTTAGGAGAAGCTACTAAACTCCTAGATAATATTATGGTTAATTATTCTCAATGGCATACTGAAAGATCTACTAATAAAAAGGTGCATGCGATAGAAGAAATAAATGTTTTGAGTGGAAAGATGGATGAACTTATGAAATTATTTGCTAGTAAGAGTGTTTCTTCTGATCCTAATGATATGCCCTAGTATACTTTGATTGAGAATAATAATGAATCTATGGTTGTGAATTTTTTTGGAGGAACAATTTTGGTAACAACGCGTATAGAGGAAATTTTAATCCTAGGCCTTATCATAGTAATCCCTCTAATAATTATGGAAATTCCTACAACAACTCTTATGGAAATTTCAATAAGATGCCCTCTGAATTTGAGAATAGTGTTAAGGAATTTATGAATTCGCAAAAGAATTTCAATGCTTTGCTTGAAGAGAAATTGCTTAAAGTTGATGGTTTGGCTAGGAACGTTGATAGAATTTCTCTTGATGTTGATTCTTTAAAGATTAGATCTATTCCTCCTAAGCATGATATCAATGAATCTCTCAAAGCCATGAGAATTTCCATTGATGAGTGCAAAGATAGAACCGCTAGGATGCATGCTAAGAAAGATGCCTTTATAAGAGTGCGTTCTTCTAGTTCCTATGAAAATAAAGATGAAGATCTAAAAGTTATTGATATGTCCCCTATTAAATCTTTGTTTTGCAATATGAATCTTGATAATGATGGGATTGAATATGATCCACCTTTACCTCAAAGGCGTTCCAAAAATTCGGAGTTTTTAGATCTTGATGCTAAATTTGATGAAAGTGGGATTGAAGAAATTAAAACCCTAGATGTTGCTAAACTCACTATTTTGGATTTCAAGGAATTTAATTATTAAAATTTCTCTTTGATTGATTGTATTTCCTTGTTGCAATTCGTGCTAAATTCTCCTCATGCTTATAGTCAAAATAAAGCGTTTACTAAACATATCATTGATGCCTTGATGCAATCTTATGAAGAAAAACTTGAGTTGGAAGTTTCTATCCCTAGAAAACTTTACGATGAGTGGGAAACAACTATTAAAATTAAGATTAAAGATCATGAGTTCTACGCTTTATGTGATTTGGGTGCTAGTGTTTCCACGATTCCAAAGACTTTGTGTGATTTGTTAGGTTTCCGTGATTTTGATGATTGCTCTTTAAACTTGCACCTTGCGGATTCCACTATTAAGAAACCAATGGGAAGAATCAATGATGTTCTTATTGTTGCAAATAGGAATTATGTTCCCGTAGATTTTATTGTTCTTGACATAGATTTCAATCCTTCATGTCCTATTATTCTTGGTAGACCTTTCCTTAGAATGATTGGTGCAATTATTGGTATGAAGGAAGGAAATATTAGATTCCAATTTCCGTAAGCAGAATGAGACTTTGAGAGACTTCATCCACAGATGGACTACTCTTCATCATATTGTAGAAAATATGTCAGAGCACCAAGCAGTTTGTGCATTCAAAGAGAGCGTTCGGTATCGGGAGCTCAACCTAAAATTTGGTCTGTCAGGTGACATGTCCCTAGCCCGAATGATGGAAATAGCCACTCGGTACGCCAACGACGAAGAGGAAGACCGACTCTGTAGTGGCAAGAACATACCAGTCGCCCAAGACACCGGAAGAGGAAATTCCAGTCGGAAGCAGAAGCGTAAAGCTAAAGCGGCATGTCCTGCTGAAGTTGCTGCTTTGAATCAAGGGAAGTTCAAGGGGAAGCCCAAAGGGCCATGGATCCCCAAAAAAGCGAAAGATCTGGCAGGCAATGATGTTCTTGATTTGCCATGCCACATACACAACAAAACAGATGCAAAGGGTAACCTGATTCTGCCCAAACATACCACTCGACACTGTCGGCTCCTGATTCAGAGTTTCCGAGAGGGTCAGCCCAGTGAAAAGGAAAAAGAGTCTGATAAGGATGAGGATAAAGAGGACGATGAGGGTTACCCCAATGTCAATGCTACTTTAGTGATTTTGCTGACATAGAGAGCAAAAGTCGACTGAAATTCATCCATAGAGAAGTGAACATGGTTGCTCCGACAACTCCGACGTATTTTAAGTGGTGGAAAACTCCCATAACATTCGACCAGTCTGATCACCCAGTGCATGTTGCTACCCCTGGGCGGCAAGCATTGATTGTCGACCCAGTCATTTGGGGCACCCGACTGACCAAGGTCCTGATGGATGGCGGTAGTGGCTTGAACATTCTGTATACTGAGTGAGGGAGTCCTGGACTAAGGGGTCCTCGGGCGTCCGGCCTGTTATCTATGGGCTGAACTGATGGGCTGTAGATATGAAGACCGAAGACTCTACCCGTGTCCGGATGGGACTCTCCTTGGTGTGGAAGGCAAGCTTGGAGAATAACTATGAAGATTCCATCTTATGTAACCAACTCTATGTAACCCTAGATCCCTCCGGTGTCTATATAAACCGGAGGGTATAGTCCGGAAAGCATATACTCAATACCGTAGTCATACAGGCTAGACTTCTAGGGTTTAGCCATTACGATCTCGTGGTAGATTAACTCTTGTAATACTCATACTCATCAATATCAATCAAGCAGGACGTAGGGTATTACCTCCATAGAGAGGGCCCGAACCTGGGTAAACATCGTGTCCCTTGTCTCCTGTTACCATCAACCTTAGTTAGACGCATAGTATGGGACCCCCTACCCGAGATCCGCCGGTTTTGACACCGACATTGGTGCTTTCATTGAGAGTTCCGCTGTGCTATCGCTGAAAGGTTTGCTGGCCTCTTCAATCATCAATAATGACGCTGTCTGCGGAGAAACCTTCCTCCCCTAACAGGTCTTCGTGTTCGGCGGCTTCGCACTGTGGGCCAACTCGTTTGGCCATCTGGAGTAGATCGAAAGCTATGCCCCTAGCCATCAGGTCATATTCGGGAGCTTGAACTACGTCGTGGACATCCGTGGAGACTTGATCTTCGCCGGATTCAATACCGCGGTGGCTGCTCCCGATTGCCCCGATGATCGTGACCTAAATCTGTCATCGGGCCCCATCCAGGTGATCGCTCTTGTAGCCGCTCTGGCCCTTGAGCCGGAGTAGGCCACGCCATCCAAAGACGGGAAGATTAACCCCAACTCGGAGGCCGCAAACTCCACGGCGTTGGATTCGCACATGGACCTAGTGTCGCACGATGCCTATGCCACCGAACTTCGGACTCGTCTCCGGCCATAGGTTCCGAACCGCGCGAGCTCGCGGACGCCGAGCTTGATCATTTATCGATCTTCAACTTCAGCGCCGCAGACATCTTCCAGCACTCGCCTTTGGGCGATGTGCTAAACTCATTAAAAAACATGCCCTTGGTGGAGGACTCTCAGTCGAACTATATCCGGCTCGAACTAGGGTCTGACGATGGAGAATTTTACTTCACACCCGCCACCCACTTTATCGCCACAGTCGAGAATTCGACCGATACACTTGATTACGACTCCGAGAATATCGACGGCATGGACAATGATACCGATGACAACGAAGACCCTGTTGATATAACTAATGAACAAGATGAACGGGAAGATAGGCAGGTTGGCCCTGCTAAACTGGCCACACACGAAGATTCGGAGGAAGACAATTACCTTTCGCTCTCTGAGGATGAGGTGGGCCTCGACACTAAGGATTTCATCGTGCCTGAGGAACCTCACGAGCAGGACTGCTTTAAACGCCAACTAATAGCCACTGCAAGGAGCCTGAAAAAGAAGCAGCAGTAACATCTTCAAGCTGACCAAGATCTGCTCAATGATAGATGGACCAAAGTCCTAGCCGCCGAAGAATATGGACTTAGTGGACCAGCCAAAAGCTACCTGAAGCATAGATTGCTATCCCAGGGTGACAATGAGGCGCTAGAGCCCGTACCATCATCGCACAATGCGGCAGGTCGACCACAACTGAGCCCAGGTAAAGAGGCAACTCAAGCCGAACACCAGGTCGCCCTACCTCGTAGTAAAAGTGAGAACAAAACAGCTCGGGGTTACACATAGGACTGTCAACAAGACTTGGGTAGCAAAGCAGAACAATCAAGAGCGATCTACAGATCGCAAGGACATACCTCGACACATAACGACGGCCACCTATTCGGACGTGACAAACCTAGCCACACCTGGGCCAAAAGCAGCAAATGGACTCTGTCAGAGATACGCCGTAGTGTGGCCCAACATAGAGGCGCCGCACACCCTCTTTGCTTCACAAATGAAGTAATGGACCATGAATTCCCAGAAGGGTTCAAACCCATGAATATCGAATCATACGATGGAACAACGGATCCCACGGTATGGATCGAAGACTTCCTCCACCATATCCACATGGCCCGTGGAGATGACTTTCGTGCCATCAAATACCTACCACTAAAACTCAAAGGACCAGCTCGGTACCGGTTAAACAGTCTGCCGGAAAATTCTATCATCAGCTGGGAGGATTTGGAGGATGCCTTTCACGACAACTTCCAAGGAACATATGTCCGGCCACTAGACGTCGATGACTTAAGTAACATTGTCCAGCAGCCCGGAGAGTCAGCCAGGAAGCTCTGGACTAGGTTCCTAGTTAAAAAGAACCAAATCATCGACTGTCCGGACGCGGAGGCCATTACGGCCTTTAAACATAGCGTCCGGGATGAATGGCTTGCACGCCACAACGGTCAAGAAGGACCTAGATCCATGACAGCCCTCACTGCTCTAATGGCCCGCTTTTGCGTGGGAGAAGACAGCTGGCTTGCTCGTAGAAGAAATAGCACCAGCGCCTCGGGCACTTTCGAAATACGAGACGGCAATGGCAAGCCATGACGAAACATACACAACAGCCACAATGATAATGAAAGATCACGTGACACAGCAGTCAACGCCGGATTTAGCAATCCCAAGCCCGGCCAACAGAAAAAGCCATTCAAGGCAAATAGCGATGGACCATCCAAACTAGACAGTATATTGGACCGGCCCTGCCAGATTCATGGCCACCCCAATAAACTAGCTAATCATACCAACAGAAGCTGTTGGGTCCTCAAGCAGGCTGGCAGGCTCAACGCCAGACACAATGGAAATGGGCCACCAGGCAATAGGGACAATGGAGCAGCTCACCAGCTAAATGTCGGAGGGCGGAAGCAATTTCCCCCCTGAAGATCGATCAAATCCGGAACAGAAATAGCAGTTCGGCTTCCGCTGCCCATCTAGTATACCCGTTAAAACTATACCACACATACATAATTACGCACTCAAGGTACCATGGGCATTGATGGAAGAACAATACAGACAAGTCTACAGGCACTTCGGTAACATTCTTTAACCGGTTTCCTATTTCCTTTTGTTTCATTATCTCCTAAAAGCAGGTGGCGCAAAGGGAAATCACCTACGACTGACCCCATAGGAGTTCGGATCCATACACTCACCTACGCGGCCATTCCCTTCAAGGATCCCCCTCGATGAGGACAGGCGACACAGACGTGCGACAGGACATCCAAAATAACTTTTTGAAGACCGCACTCCCTTTTTGAGCCTGTAACATGCCTTTTTTCCTCTGCCTTCGACCCAGGGCATATCAAATGGCCGGGGTCATGGCCTTCATGTATATTAAGTAACCATTGGCATATTACTCAGGTCCAGTTCAAATTATCCGAATTAATCACCCACGTCTTTTCGCAAAATGAATATGCCTCCTATGGTTGTTTCATAGATATACCCTGGCTTAACTTTCCAGGGGCTCGGTACGGGAACAAATGAGTTGCCAACAAAGTCTGAACAGCTTTTACAGCGTACTTCGGCATCACGAGTTTGGCCTTATATGCATCAGCTCCGAATCATGTCTTGGGTCAATAGTTGGGTTGCCCAACTCTTATGCTTGCTATCCTACATTCCACTCTATCGGCTAGGGTAGTAAAGGGAGAACTACTGCAATTGTGCTACTGGTTCATCCGGTGACGTACCTCAGTAGAGAAAGCCGAAAACTGACTGTCATGATGCGACGAGAGCTAGTCAACCACTCGATGACTTATCGGAATCTCTAGCGATTCCTCCGTGTTACATGAAGGACCTCTTTTTCGGTCAATTATGTAAACGCATCGTACGAGTAAGCCGCATACATACTAGGGGCTATGTCGTAGACCCACCATAAAACTCCTATGGCTAAGTGAAAGTGTTAACGCCCTATAGTCTGGTTGCCTGCTTCGCCGCATTGACACCTCCTTCACGGACCAAGACGTTGGGTTAAGAGTGATCATATGCTTTTTCGAACACCCCTGTACTTCCTACAAGGGGGCTGAAGCCGATGACTTGAAAACTTTCGGATTATATTAAAACGGATGCACATGAGGAACACAAGCGTTCGAGCAGAATACTCAAACAGATTTACTATAAAATTGTCTCATACAATTCTCATACACTTCACTCGGACATTATGTCTTTCGAGCATTGACCCTCTATCAAGCGAGCGGCTACAAGGACATCTTCAAAATAATGCTTCGGTTCATGGCGGTCCTTGCCCTTAGGTGGACTCTTCACTCCAACATCGATGGCCTTCATATTCCCCCAGAACGTCTTGACTCGGGCAAAAGCCATCCGTGCACCCTTGATGCACACCGATCACCTAAAAGCATCGATACGCGGCACTGCGTCAACAAGCCGCTGCACCAAGCCAAAGTAACTGTTCGGAACAGGCTCAGTTGGCCATAACCGGATTTTGGCGCTCTTCATGGCGGCACCGGATATCCTATGAAGCTTGGCCCACTGGGACATCTGCTCATTCAGCAACAGGGGGCGCTTCGAGGCGCCGAACTGTGACCAGAAAAGCTTCTCTATTTCGTACCCGTCTCGTGCCTAATAATACTGCGCCACATCGGAAGAACTCTTCAGCAGGTCTAAAAACTCGTCTAGAGAACTCCACAATTGGTTAAGCTGAGCATAGTTCGGATCGCCGAACTCAGCCTGTACCAAAAATGGCTTACCAGTTGCAATCTCCCCAGCTTGCCGGATCTCCTCACGGGCTGCTCTGGATTCAGACCGCGCTTCTCGTGCCTCCCGTAGGGCCTTGTCAATTTCAGCCGTTTTAGCTTCATTCTCCTTCTCGAGGAGTTCACACCGGCTAGCAGCACTCTTTAGCTCGAGCGCCATCGTGCATATCTTCTCCTCGTCTTAACGCCGAGCAGGTCACTCGGCTTTTAGCTCAACCAATGCCTTCTCGGCAGCCGCATTACTACACCGGGCTTGCTCCTTGGCCCGGGCTAGCTCCACCCGAAGAATTTCAATGGCGGCAACACCATCTGCAGCCAGGCACAACTTTCAGCGTCATGCTTATATCACAAAAATGGATGTGCCAGGACTGCTCCGAATACATACCTTGCGACTCATCAAGACGCATATTGACTAACGTAATGTCATCCCCGGCTACATCAAGCTTCCGTTGCAGCTCGGCCATATCGGAAGTCTTGGAAGTTGCCAGGGGGGAAGCAGCCTCTGTTCAAAGTTAATCAGATAAGTCCTCGGATATTTCTTTTGACCTCCGATTCGCTTCCTATGGGAAGCCAACCCGAGTCTCAGGGGCTACTGACTATACATAGGTGTATTTTCTGAATAAAACACATTTGCACATATTATAGTACAAACCTCGAAGCCTCTCAGCAGACTCGCAAAGGCCTCATTCAATCCGCTCTTTGTGGATAGGACCTTTTTAACCACCGTACCCATCAAGGTACGATGTTCCTCCGAAAGGGACACCTGCCGCAGCATGTTCGTCAAGATATCGGCGCCTCTGGGTCTCCGGAGGCAGCCGTGGGAGTACAGTCACCCTTTGAAGGGATCCGTTTATTTGTATCTGGACACATTCCGAATTGTTCGAGGTCTCCATTATTGTTCCCTGGACCCTGGGCCACCGAAGTATCACCTTCGTGTAGCATCTTCGTCATCCCTTGCACCACTTGTTGGTCAGGGGAGACCCTCCGCAACGACACCTCAAGGTCGTCTGCCCTATTGGACGGAGAAACCGGTGGGGGCGTATCGCTTTCCATCATCTCCGGGAGAAGGTCCCGCGAGGAAGAGGATTGTTCAAGGGAACTGTGTGCTGGACTACAAAAACAAAATATATTCAAGGCATCATAAGAAAGGAACGGGATAGGTTTAAAACGACCTTGTTCACTTACGATTTGGCCGAAGGCTTGTCCTCGTCAGGAGACTGCGCTTCGACGTCCTCTAGGCCCGGGCCGCCGCCCCGGAGGCGTCTTGCCTCGCTTAGGAGCATGCTTCTCCCAATCTTCGGAGGCGACCCTCTTCTTCTAGGGAGGCAAGGAGATAATGACCCCCCCTTTACTTTTGTCTTCGGATGAGGGGATTTTTATTCCTCGGGCCACCCTTGGTCCTCTTGCCCTCCGCCTCGTCCTCCTTCTCCGACATCTGGTATGGTGCTGGGGCCAGCATCCTTGTTAGGATAGGATTCGCTGGACCCTCGGGCAGAGGGGCCGAACACATAATCAGTTCCGCCTTCTTCATCCAGCCCTGGAAAAAGATAGCTTGCTCAGTACCATATGACTGTATGCATGACCACAAAGTATTCGAAAGCCAAGTGCTTATCGGGGTATCCGGACGATTACAGCTAAGGCCCGCATCCTCAGCAGTATCCGGCCAATGTTTCCGCTTCCCGAAAAACAACTTCCACATCCCTTCGTGTGTGGCACCGAAGAAGTTTCGGAGGGTTTGTGGTCCTTCTGGATTAAACTCCCACATGCGGCGAGGCCTGCGCTGGTAGGGCAGTATTAGGCGAACTAACATCACTTGGATCACACTAACGAGATCGATATCTCTCTTTAGGAGGGTTCAGATGTGGCTTCGTAAGGTCCGCACTTCATCCACTGATCCCCAGTCTAGCCCCTTGTTGGCCCATGACGCGAGCTGTAATGGTGGGCCAGGACAGAAGGTGGGAGCAGCTACCCATTTAGCACTACGGGGCTCCGTAATATAAAACCACTCCCGCTGCCAGTAATTGGAAGTCTCGAAACAAGAACCTTTTGGCCAGGGAGTGTTGTCGCACTCCACCTGCTCCCCGTCGACTATCTTCGGCTTCACACTAAAGGTTTTGAGCCATAAGCCTAAGTGTGGGGGATTCGAAGGAAGGCCTCGCATGTAATGATAAACACCGAAACATGAAGGATAGAGCCCGGGGCAAGATCGTGAAAATCTAGTCCGTAATAAAACATTAGCCCTCGGACAAAGGGGTGAAGAGCAAACCCTAAACCCCAAAGGAAGTGGGAGACGAATATCACCCTCTCGCTGGAGCTGGGGGTCGTGATAACTTGTCCTTGAGCGGGAAGTCGATGGCGGATCTCTGCGGTCAGATATCTGGCCGCCCGAAGCTTTGTGATATCCTCCTCTGTAACAGAGGAAACCACCCATCGGCCTTGGGAGCGGGATCCGGACATGATGGGAAGGCTGAACGCAATGGAGTCGAACCTTGGATGTTGGAACTTGGCATTGGGGAGGTTTAGGAGAGGTTTGGCATAAAGAGACGGCCTTTGGTTCCTTTATACACACCTCCGGTATCAAACGTTTCCCCCCTGAGCGTAAGAACCTGCCTGTTCCTAAGGAATCTTTCTCGCAGGACGGTTGGGTTACCCACGCTTATATTAATGAAAATCCCGTGATAACGGGACACGATCTCTGCTTTGACAAGACGTGCCAATGACAACCGCGTCTCCAAACGAGGGGCGAAAACGGACCGGACAGGCGTGACGTCACATTATATTCTCTCTACAGTATTGTGTGATGTGTGTTACAGGTCCGGACACGATCAATTCGTCTGGAGACTATTCGGGAGTTTGGAAGGAGGAACCCACCTTGCAATGCCGAAGACAGCACTACGCGCCAGATACCTTGTCATTGAAGCCAAGTTCAGGGGCTACTGAGGGAGTCCTGGACTAAGGGGTCCTCGGGCGTCCGACTTGTTATCTATGGGCCGGACTGATGGGCTGTGAAGATATGAAGACCGAAGATTGTACCCGTGTCTGGATGGGACTCTCCTTGGCGTGGAAGGCAAGCTTGGCAAACAACTATGAAGATTCCATCTTATGTAGCCGACTCTATGTAACCCTAGATCCCTTCAGTGTCTATATAAACCGGATGGTATAGTCCGGAAAGCATATACTCAATACGTAGTCATACATGCTAGACTTCTAGGGTTTAGCCATTACGATCTCGTGGTAGATCAACTCTTGTAATACTCATACTCATCAATATCAATCAAGCAGGATGTAGGGTATTACCTCCATAGAGAGCGCCCGAACCTGGGTAAACATCGTGTCCCTTGTCTCCTGTTACCATCAACCTTAGACGCACAGTTTGGGACCCCCTACCCGAGATCCGCTAGTTTTGACACTGACACTGAGATCCTCAGAGGGATGGGCATTCCGATGTCCAAGCTCAGTGAGAGTAATATGCGGTTTCATGGAGTCATCCCAGGAAAGAAAGCAGACTCACTCAGTCAGATTACTCTTGACGTGGTTTTTGGTGATTCAAAGAATTACCGCAATGAGAAGTTGACATTTGGGGTGGTGGATTTTCAGAGTGCCTACCATGCAATTCTGGGTCGACCTGCATATGCCCGTTTCATGGCCCGACCGTGGTATGTATACCTCAAGCTGAAGATGCTTGATCCCAGAGGTGTGATCACAGTCACAGGGAATCAGCAAAGAGCGAAAGAGTGCCTCCAAAAGGGTTCAAAAATTGCCGATGAGCAGATGGCAGTAGTTGAGATGGAAGAATATGACAAAAATGCAGATCTGAGTGATTTGCTGTGAGCCAAGAAACCTGCTTTAGAGTCCGATTTTCAGTCGGCCGGTAAGACAAAGCCTGTTCATATTCACCCGACTGATCCCAATGTCGCTCCGACCCACATCTCGACAACACTCGACAGCAAATAGGAAGAAGTGCTCATCCAGTTCCTCTGTGAGAACTGAGACATCTTTGCATGGAAGCCATCTGACATGCCAGGTGTACCCAGGGATCTGGCTGACCACTGTTTGCGAGTTGACACGAAAGTAAAACCTGTCTAAGAACATCTCCGTTGGTTTTTTGTGGAGAAGAGGAAAGCAATTGGCAAAGAGCTGGCTCGGTTCCTGGCAGAAAAGTTCACCCATGAGATATACCACTCCGAGTGGCTCGTCAATGTTGTCATGGTCCCCAAGAAGGATGATTCACTTCGTATGTGCATCGATTTCAAGCACATCAATCGGGCCCGCCCAAAAGATCACTTCCCTCTCCCCCGCATCGACCAGATCTTCGACTCAACTGCGGGGTGTGCGTGTTTGTCCTTTTTGGATGCGTATTCCGGGTACCATCAGATCCGAGTGTATGGACCCGATGATATAAAAACAACATTCATCACCCCTTTTGGGTGCTTTTGTTATGTCACCATGCCCTTCGGTCTTAAGAATGTTGGCAACACATTCATGCGCATGATTTGGAAGTGCCTGCTCACTCAAATCAACCAGAATGTGGAAGCATAGATGGATGATTTCGTGGTCAAGTCACGTAAAGGTTCTGACCTGTTGACTGACCTTGCCGAAACATTCGCCAACTTAAGAAGATTTGACATCAAGCTCAATCCTTCAAAATGCACATTCGAAGTCCCAGGCGGAAAGTTCTTCGGTTTTCTTGTTTCCGAACGAGAATCGACGCAAACCCATAGAAGATTGGTGCAATTCTCCGAATGAAACATCATGTGCGTGTGCGTGATGTTCAGAAGCTTACAGGTTGTTTGGCTGCACTAAGCCGATTCATCTCGCGCCTCGGTGAAAAGGCATTGCCTCTTTACCGACTGATGAAGAAGTCTGACAAGTTTGTGGACTCCTGAAGCTGAAGCAGCGGTTGAAGAGGTCAAATCCCTGCTTTTCCACCCATTCGGTGCTTGCTTCCCTAGTCAACAAAGAGCCTCTACAGTTGTATATTGCAGCCACGGGACAAGTTGTTAGCACAATGCTTACAGTCGAGCAGGAGGAAGAAGGCAAAGCATATAAAGTTCAGCGCCCAGTATATTATATCTATGAAGTCTTGACCCCGTCCAAGCAACGATACCCGCACTATGAAAAGCTTGTCTACGGGATTTATCTGACCACGAAGAAAGTTGCACATCACTTCACAGACCACTCGGTTTCAGTCGTCAGTGACACTCCATTATCAGAAATCTTGAACAATCAAGATGCGACTGGTCGAGTGGCCAAGTGGGCGATTGAAATCCTCCCTTTGGATATCATGTTTGAGGCAAAAAGGCGATCAAGTCTCGGGCAATAGCAGATTTCCTGGCTGAGTAGATAGAACATCAGCAACCGACTCAGATTCACTCGGAACATTGGATAATGTTCTTTGATGGGTCCAAAATGTTGAAAGGTTCTGGTGCTGGAGTAGTCCTCGTATCCCCAAGAGGTGACAAGCTCAGTTATGTCCTCCAGATTCACTTTGATTCTTCAAACAATGAAGCTGAATACGAAGCACTTCTGTATGGGTTGCGTATGGCCATCTCACTCGGTGTCCGTCGCCTGATGGTTTATGATTACTCGGACTTGGTGGTAAATCAAGTGATGAAGGAGTGGGATATCAGGAGCCCAGCTATGAGTGGTTATTGCAATGCAGTACGGAAACTAGAGAAGAAGTTTGAGGGGTTAGAGCTCCACCACATACCTCGAATCAAGAATCAAGCTATCGATGATCTGGCGAAGATAGGTTCCACTCGGAAACCTATTCCCGGCAATGTGCTCTTAGAGCATCTACACACCCCGTCAGTTCAGGAAGATCCTTTTATAGAGGAGCCCCCACAACCGATAAGCTCAACCAACCCGACTGAGATTGAAGTCCCAGCTGTAATCGACCTGATTATGGAGATTTTGGTTATCACCCCCGACTGGAGAGTGCCATATATTGCCTATCTGCTCAGGAGGGAGCTCCAAGAGGATGAAGATGACGCCTGCCAGATCGTCCGCTGATCCAAAACCTTCACCATAATAACTGGACAGCTCTACAGAGAAAGTGTCACCAGAGTTGCTCAGCGCTGCATCTCCCCGGAGGAAGGTCGATTGATACTAACTGAGATCCACTTGGGGACCTGTGGTCACCATGCATCCTCACGGACCATCGTGGCCAAAGCATATCGAGAAGGATTTTACTAGCCGCGGGCAAATGAGATGGCTAAAGATATAGTCTACAAGTGTGAAGGTTGCCATTTTTACTCAAACATGTCTCACAAACCTGTGTCTGCCTTGAAAACTATTCCACTCGTCTGGCTGTTTGCAGTTTGGGGTTTGTACATGGTTGGACCTTTCCAGACCAGCATAAGTGGCTTTACTCATTTTCTCGTAGCAGTCAACAAATTCACCAAATGGATCGAAGCCAAGCCTATCAAGAACCTTGACTCAAGCACTGCCATCAGTTTCATCACAGAGCTAATATTCAGATATGGAGTCCCTCACAACATTATCAAAAATAACGGCTCCAACTTTGATTTTGATGAGTTCAGAGAACTTTGTGCTTCCCAAGGCACTCGGGTTGATTACGCATCTGTTGCGCACCCGTAGCCGAATGGGCAGGCAGAGAGAGCTAATGGCTTGATCCTTCAAGGGCTGAAACTCTGACTAATGCGCAATCTGAAGCATGTGGCTGGAGCATGGGTGACTGAGTTGCCATCTGTCCTATGGGGACTAAGAACGACTCCCAACCGGTCGACTGATCGAACCCCCTTCTTCATGGTGTACGGTGCAGAAGTCGTGCTTCCAAGTGATCTGCTGCACAATGCTCCCCGAGTGGAACTCTTCTCTGAAGCTGAACAAGCACGGCAAGATGCAGTTGATCACCTATAGGAAGAATGAGAGATGGCCTTGATCCGGTCAACCATCTATCAACAAGACCCGCGCCGATTCCATGCCCGAAATGTCAGAGGTCGAGCATTCCAAGAGGGGACCTTGTGCTCCGAGTGCACCAGAAAATGGCCTCACAAGCTCGCTCCTGCCTGGGAAGGCCCCTTCATCATCACCAAGGTACTCAACAATGGGGCGTATCACCTCTACAATGTAGCCAAGAAAGAAGACGAGCCGCGATCGTGGCATGCAGATCTGCTACGCCGCTTTTATACCTAAACACTCGGATCGACGAGTCGTAATAAAGAATACTTTAGTTTGCTTATCAAAGACATGATTTTCCTGATGATTGTTATCACATTAGCACATGTGTCCAAATCCTCCCACTCAGGGGCTTAGCCGTGATCCGGCATTCTCCTAAGTTACAAAACTAATCTGAGTGGACAGCAAGCCTCCCACTCGGAGGCTTAGCCGCAAATGCGATTCACCTAAGTTACAAAAATACTCCGAGTGGAGAGCAATCCTCCCACTCGAGGGCTTAGCCACGATCCTGCATTCGCCTAAGTTACAAAACTACTTCGAGTGGAGAGCAATCCTCCCACTCGGGGGCTTACCACGATCCCGCATTTGCCTAAGTTACAAAACTACTCCGAGTGGAGAGCAATACTCCCACTCGGGGGCTTAGCCGCGATCCCGCATTCGCCTAAGTTAAAAAACTACTTCAAGTGGAGAGCAATCCTCCCACTCAGGGGCTTAGCCGCTATCCCGCATTCGCCTAAGTTACAAAACTACTCTGAGTGGAGAGCAATCCTCCCATTCGGGGGCTTAGCCGCGATCCCACATTCTCCTAAGTTACAAAACTACTTCGAGTGGAGAGCAATCCTCCCACTCGGGGGCTTAGCCGCGATCCTGCATTCGCCTAAGTTACAAAACTACTCCGAATGGAGAGCAACCCTCCCACTCGGAGGCTTAGCCGCAAATGCGATTCGCCTGAGTTACAAAACTACTCTGAGTGGAGAGCAATACTCCCACTCGGAGGCTTAGCCGTGATCCCGCATTCGCCTAAGTTACAAAACTACTTCGAGTGGAGAGTAATACTCCCACTCGGCGGCTTAGCCGCGATCCGGCATTCACCTAAGTTACAAAACTACTCCAAGTAGAGAGAAATCCTCCCACTCGGGGGCTTAGCCATGATCCCGCGTTTGCCTAAGTTACAAAACTAATCCGAGTGGAGAGCAATCCTCCCACTCGGGTGCTTAGCCACGATCCCACATTCTCCTAAGTTACAAAACTACTCCGAGTGGAGAGCAATCCTCCCACTCGGGGCTTAGTCGCAATCCCGTACTCGCGTAAGTTACAAAATTACTCCGAGTGGGGAGCAATCCTCCCACTCGAGGGCTTAGCCGCAATCCCGTACTCGCCTAAGTTACAAAATTACTCCGAGTTGGGAGCAATCCTCCCACTTGGGGGCTTAGCCGCAATCCCGTACTCGCGTAAGTTATGAAACTACTCCGAGTGGAGAGCAATCCTCCCACTCGGGGGCTTAGCCGTGATCCTCTACTCACCTAAGTTATAAAATATACTTTCGGTGGTGAATTGCATTCTCGCTCGGAGCTATGCCACAAGTACAATGTCTGGCTACTCTCGAAGCTGCGCCACAAGTACAACGTCTGTTTGCACTCGGAGCTGCACCACAAGTACAATGTCTGGTTGCACTTAGAGCTGCGCCACAAGTACAACGTCTGGTTGCGCTGGGAGCTGCTCCACAAGTACAATTTCTGGTTGCCCTCAGAGCTGAAGCACAAGTACAATGTTTGGCTGCAGTCGGAGCTGCGCCACAAGTACAATGTCTGGTTGCACTCGGAGCTGCACCACAAGTACAATGTCTGGCTACTCTTGGAACTGCGCCACAAGTACAGCGTATGGCTACTCTCCGAGTTGCGCCACAAGTACAACGTCTGGTTGCACTCGGAGCTACGCCACAAATACAATGTCAACTCCGAGTGGAGAACGTCCCTTCCACTCAGAGTTTCAGTTATGATTCCCAATTTGCTTGAGTCAAGAAATTCGAAGGCAACAAAGATAAAGCAACTGCATTCAAAAGAAAGGCCAAGTTCGGATAAATCCATGAAGGTTCAGAACCACTAGCAGAATTACTCAGGCGTTAAGCCCGAAAGAGTTTTAACGATTACGGGATCACTCGGCATCCCAAGGCAAATTAAATCAAGTTATCAACTTTTCACTCAGTAGGAGAAGGGCTAGCTGGCTCGATGAACTCATCCAGGTCAATTCCATCTGCAATGCGAGTGGCAGTGTCGATGAAGGTCTCCATAAAGAACTGGAACTAAAGCTTCTTGGTATTGGCGACCTTGAGAGCCATCAGCTTCTCTTCTCTAACTTCCTTGCAATGAACACAGACCAGAGACAGAGCCACGTTAGCACTGCACCGAGCAGATGAATTCTTCCACGCCTGCACTCGACCAGGGATTTCATTGAGTCGATTCATTAGAGACCCGAGGTCATTCTGGGATGTCACGCCTGGCCAGAGCTCTGTCTCGATCCATGACACCGCCACTTTCAGTCAAGCCAGGTAGTCCATAACACTCGTGAGGCGAGATTCCAGTCGCATCACGTTCATCGCGGCTTCTTCCTTTACGGGGGAGTTGATGGGGTCCAGATTCGTCTCAATCCACCCAGTCTCTTCCTTGAAGTTTTGACAGAATTCTGCACGCACAGAAAAATAATGAGTCGACAGTAGTATGATGAGTCAGCAGTTGCAAAACAGTGGGATAAGAGAAAATACCTTCAAGCATGAGGAACATCTTCTTGGCAAGGCCTCCCAGATAAGTCTCCAGTTCGTCTCTCCTCCGAGTTAGATCTTTGACTTTGTTGATCAAGGACACCTTGTCCTTCTTCATCTGCATGACTTCTTTGTTTGCTTCATCAGCAACAGTCTTCAGCTTGGCATTTTCTTCTTATAACTTGCCGACTGAAGCCAGCTTCTTGTCAGCAAGGTTAGTTTTCTCCCGCACTGTCTTCTGTGCTGCTGCGAGGTCAAGGTCCTTCTGCTCCAGAGCCTGCTTAATTTTGTCTAAAGAAAAAACATTCTTCAGACGAGCTTGGAGTTGACAATTTTCACTAAGCACATATGCTCGAGTGGAGTCACTCGATTTAAAGGTTGAAAAGAAAATATGGCAAGACTAACAGTCGACAGAGTTGTTACCTCCCATGATGGCTGCTTCGTCTTGGGCCTTCTTCAAATTTTCCTTGGACAACTCCAGATCAAGGTTGAGTTGAATCTTTTTCCTCTCCAATTCAGCAAACTGGGCTCCAAACTCATAAGATTTCTGCAGCCAACAAACAAGGCATGTCAGTCGACAGAAACAACAACAAATGGTTTCCGAGTGATAAGATGCAAGTTCAAGTTATTATGACAAAAAGAGTTCTAAGACTACTGCCGAATCAAACATTCATAGTAGTCTTGGGGACTACACATAGTGGCTGCGCTTGGCGTGCCCCCACTGGTTTGACTTCCCACTCGACATAGCATGTCTAGCTCGAGTGGAAGGAGTTAAACGACAACAACATTGTGCTCAGACAACCGCCGACTGCCCGTAGTCGACCGTGGTCTCGGGAACTACACCTAGTGGGTGCACTTAGCGGGCCCCCACTGGCTCGGGGTTCACTCGACGTGATCCGTCTAAAGCCGAGTGAGTATACTACAAGCAAACAAGTTCTAAGGTTCCCATGGCAAAACTACACTCAGGAAAGACCCCCTCCAAATCAAACATTCGACGGCGGTCTCGGGGACTACACCCAATGGGTGCACTCGGCGTGCCCCCACTGGTTCAAGAGTACACTCAACGCAATCCAGTCGATTCAACTGAAAAAGCTACAAAGCAAAAGAAGACACCCAGTGGGTGAACAAGATGCAAGGTGAAAAATCGTGGTAGATGCACATAAGGTTTGAAAATTCTCATCCATGAACATCCTACGAATAGTAAAGCAGCAGTTTTCAAGTACCATATCCTAATAGAGCAATGATCAAGCTAAAGATCAGTTGAAAATCAACTCACTCAGACGTTGGTTTGAAGGGCAGAGCTGGCATCATAAGCAGCCTTGCTGCCATCATGCACCACCTTCATTCGCTCCATCATAAGGCCTGCTTGCGTATAGCTTCCTTAGCAGTGCTTACTTGGTCCTCTGGGACATGATGAGTAACAAAGAGCGGGGTTGGTGGAACAGACGAGGCAGCCAGGGGATCTGAAGCATGGAGTTGCACAGTTGGAGCAAGGACTTGAGCAGTCGATGCCGAAGGACGATCAGTCGACACATGAGCAAAAGAAACAGAAGCCCAAATTGGATCTCCGGATTGCTGGACGGCTGGTTCTGGCCCTGAAGTCGAGTGAGACACCTTGCTGGCAGGCACCCTCCTGCTTGATGTCCTACCCTTTCTTCATGTGTTCTTCTGTGGCACGTCTTCATGGTCATCGTCGTCTGGAAGTTCAATAACATTTGGTGGAGCTACAAAACACTCGACTGTAAGAGTTCAATCGACCGACAAAACAATTGACAAAGTGAGGGCAAGGCTGTGGAGTTGTACCTGCTCGAGAAGTGGACGCATCAGCGGTCCCTCGTCATCTTGCTCCTTGTCAATATTCATGGACGTCCCAGAAGTAGCCACACTGAAAGTTCCAAAAACCCACTCGGTCAAGCAAGTAGATATGTCGACAATAACAGAAAAGACAAAGAGAAGAAGCAAACACTTAGGCAGAAGTGACAGGAACATCCACCTTGATCTTGGATAAGGCCTTCCGAGGCTTCGATGGGGCGACCTTTGGTTGCTTAGCGGCCTTTTCAGACGGTTCCGGGGATGAAGTCCGAGTGTGCTTTTGCACTTGTGTGCTTGGAGGAGCTGCCTTGCCGCGCCCACCTGTATGGTCTTGGGACTGTTCGGATCGATGTTTTCAACGGGGCGGCGAGTCGACCTCCTCACTACCGCCCAAGTCGTCACTGTCATCTTCATTGTTGTCTGGGGATTGCCAGTCGCCACTTTCGTCTGTGCTCTCCACTCCTTCTTGGAGTTGATCCCTGTTCGGCCTCGAATACATCTTGGTGTAAATCTGCAAGGTGCAAGTCAGCAAGAGTCAGTCTGATTCAAGAGCAACTGCGAATCAAGGAGAGAAAACACTAGGTATTTTGAGCTTGACCTCTTCCAGCTCGTGCTCAGCATCAAATGGCAGAACTCTCCTGGACCCCCAAGGTTGTCCTTGTTCTTGGTTATGCTTCGCAGCCACTGTGCCACCGTCTCCTCGGTGACCTCCTCTGGGTGGACCCGAGTGGTGTCATCAATTCCCGAATACATCCACATCAGATGGTCGCGGGCTTGGAGAGGCTGGATACGTCAATTGAGGAACACTTCCAGCAAGTCCATGCCAGTAACCCCCTTCCTGACTAATCTAACAACCTGGTCGACTAAATGTGAAACCTCGCCTTTCTCCTCTAGAGTCATGATCAGTGAAGAAAGTTGGCAGGGTCACTCCATGGTGAAAGGGGGGAGATCGGTCGACTGACCCGGAGTGGGGACGTCCTTGCAATAAAACCAAGTCGACTGCCATCCGCGGACTGACTCGGGAAGGGTTATGGAAGGAAAGGTGCTTCTACCCCTATTTTGAATCCCCAAACCCCCACACATTTGGATCACATGTGTCTTCTCGTCATTCATATTCACTTTCTTCACCGTTTTAGAATGGCAAGTGAAGATATGCTTGAAGAGACCCTAGTGCGGTTGGCAGCCCAAGAAATTTTCGCACAAAGAAATGTAAGCAACAAGATAGGTGAAGGTGTTTGGGGGGAATGGTGGATTTGAGCACCGAAAAAGTTAAAGAAACCCCAGAAAAAGGATGCAGAGGCAGGGAGAAACCACGGTCGACATGGGTCGCATGGAGGACACACTCACCCTCATGCGGCTGATGCTCGGACTCGTTCCCGGCAACCTCCAAGATCCGTGAGCAATCAAGCCCGCACCAACCAGATCCTCCAAGTCTTCTTTCTGGATCATGGAATGAATCCAGTCGACCTGGATCCAACCAGGCGGCAAAACCGGACCCCGACAACGACCCCTGATCCGTCTTCTTGCCCTTCACCACCGCCGCCGCCTTCTTCGAGCGCTCCAAGGTTGTCGTCTTGTCTTTCCCCATGGCAATGGAACACGCGCGGGCTGAGCAGAGACGACAAGAGTGGAGGAGAATGCGGTGGAGGAAGAGAGGAGAAATAAATCGATTGAGGCACACTGTTCATCTCATTGACCCAAACGCTATTTACGAGACCACTTCCGAGTGGCTGACGTGTGGTCCCGAGTAATCTTGTTATATCCTGCAACAGTCGCTCACCCAATATGTGGCAGAAAAGGCGGCACGAAGATCGAGGAGCCCTTATCTATCCCCTCTGATAACCGTGGCACGCTCCATCCCACACGCTTCTCCAAATTTTCGAATCCCGTGAAATCCGGGAACCGTAGAGCAACCAATCTCACCAGGATTTCGCACCGTAACACACTCGAATATCATCAGCATAACCCACTCGACAACCTCTAAATTTATCAAGGCGATTGAAACAAGGTCTAAGATTCAGCATGATTTCTGGACTCCAGTGAAATGCCTCCGGAGCATAAAATCGAGTCGGAACCAACTTCAACCCTTCTTCACTCAGACCTCAATCCATTCAAGGGCTAATGACGATGACATGTACCTAGGGTAGGGTCATAGGCCTGTCCTAGACACCCGACCCAAGGACACTACCCTAAAGTCTAGTACATTCAAGAGTCAACAGAAGATACGAACTGAAATCACATTGGAGTGCGATCCACTCGACCAGATATAGCACTCGGATATCCCAATTCCACTCGACCAAGATACAGTCATTCGACCGCACAAAGAATCACTCGGAGAACAGAAGATCTAAAGCCACCATAGGATGGCAACGCTCAGGCGTTCACTCTGTAGTATTAAAGATCATTTATAGTCCTTTATAGCTTGGTTTACCAGTAATGCCTTGTCCAAATGTACATTGAACCACATGTAACTGAGGGCTGGAGGAGTCCAGCGCACTCTATATAAGCCACCCCCTCCTCAGGCACAAGGGTTCGCATTCCATGTAACTTTCATGCATATACAGTCGACCAAGCCTCCGGGCGCCGAGACGTAGGGTTGTTACTTCCTCTGAGAAGGGCCTGAACTCATAAACCTCGCGTGCACAACCTCGCCATAGCTAGGATATTGCCTCCTCCTATGTACCCCTATTCTTATTGTCAGATTTCCTACCATGACAGCCGGCCTCCTCCCCCTCCCTCCTTTATATACATGGGGAGGGGGCGCCTAGAACACACATCAATTGTTCCAAGCCGTGTGCATCGCCCCCCTCCACAGTTTACTCCTTCGGTCATATTCACGTAGTGCTTAGGCAAAGCCCTGCGTGGATCACTTCACCATCACCATCACCACGCCATCGTGCTGACGGAACTCTCCCTCGACACTTTGCTAGATCAAGACACTGGTACGCGTCGGTGCTATACAAATGGTTTTTAACCCCTTTTCGTGACGGCATTTGGAACCGTTGCCAAGTGAGTGTGGGCGATAGGGGGGTCCTTCCCACACGACCCAGAAATCGTCGGGAATAGGCCCTCCTGGGACACAGGCTGGGGCAAAATGAGATCACACGCGATCGGGCAAGGCATCAAAACCCAATCATTTCCATTTGTATGTACATCCCACATGGTGAATCCCAAAAAAACATTTGCGTTCGTATGTATATCACACACAATCAATCCAAGGAATATGTTTCCGTTCTTATGTACATACCACACAGTCAATCCAGGGAAAATGTTTTTGTTCGTATGTATATCACACACAATCAATCCAAGGAATATGTTTCCGTTCTTATGTACATCCCACACAGTCAATCCAGGGAAAACATTTCCATTCGTATGTACATCCCACACAGTTTTATGTGTAGGCTCATGTGTGAAAGGTGTAACTATCACACACGCTCTTCCTTGGTAAACTATTTGGTTTTATCAACTACATCCCACATGATTTGATGAAGAAAACTGTGTGGCATTGGGCTATCCATCACAAGTGCTTTTAATGCTAGAACCGTTTTCAAAGTTCCATAACACATTTAGCAGGTCTATTAGTTTACAATTAATAATTCCAGTATTACGCAAATTCACATTTCATATCGAACAGCTGTTTGCCAATTTCATATCAGGCACATAAATATATTATAACATCACAGTACGATAGCTACATGAAAACAGCACAGTACAACATATAGCTAGTTCAACTTCATAAGAACAATACTAGAACAATATATTCATTTCCCTAATCGAGATCATCCAGGCTCGTCTTATCCACCTCTACTTTCAGTTCAGTAAGAACCTATTTTGCACTGGCCAACTGGGAAAGTGCCTCCTCCTTCACCAACACCATCTTAGCAAAGTATTATTTAAAAAATCTAAGCTCATTCTCCACCTTCCTCTTTTTATCCTACATCTTCATATATTCTTCAGCGTTGACACCACTTTATCTAAGCCTACCTCTGTTCTCTTCCTCATACATGCTCCAGAGCTTCGCTAGGCACATCTTCAAAGACTGTGGCCACTCTTGATCAACCCACTCCAAGTAACAACACTTCCGTTCATCCTATAATATTTAAAACTAGATCAGTAACAATTGTAGGGGAAATGGGTTTATAGCAACATAGAAAATCACCAATGCTTATTTTGAAAAACTAAAGAAACAAGTTAATTATGACATATCTTCTCAAAAAGATCAATGTTCACATGAATTAATTGCTACTGAGACAACAACCAAATTATGGAACATCAGAAGCTATAATTAACTACAAAAATGCTACAAGTTCTTACTCATGTACAACAAATAACAAATTTAACATTTTATGAGGAAGGTAAATATAACTGCACCAACATAGCGACAGTGTTTGGATGACAACAAATTGATACTAACAGGTGTGCACATGCACAAATTTAGTAACATAGAACTAATAGCACTAAAGTCGTTCACTATGTATGCTAAAACTAGTATAGAGACAACGGTTGCTACATCTCGCACCGGTGCCCTGCACTGGCGAGCCGATGCAATGGAAAAAATAAGGGACCCGGACTCCGGAGCACCTAATTGCTCGGATGCCCAGTTCCTTCGTGCCATAAAGATATAGTATTTTAGTACTTTGCTGCTCGGATTTGTGGACCAAAGTTGGCTACACAAACTGCTGACACTACAAAAAAAGATACATCCGTGACATTTTGGGCCGAACAAATTTTTTTTCTGTCATACATATGACACTTCTATGACGATAATTGTGACAAAACCCGGTATCATCATAGATGTGGTAGGCTCCTACTTCTATGACAAAAAATCATGACAGAAAATGGGCTTTTTGTCTTGGGCGGGCCGGAGACACAGCTGCATGACATTCTTTGGGCCATCCATGACAGAAAAAACCGTGGTAGAAGCGAGGGGGAGGAAAATTTCGGGGAGTTCCCGGTTATGGTGGGAGGTCGGGGGCCGACCGATGCGCGCTTCTCTCGTACACGTACGCGTGTGTGTGTGTGTGTGCGAGGCGTTGGCTCTAACTGAACCCGAGCGATTGCACCACAGGCTACACGTTACTGAACCCGAGCGATCAATCGATGGCTGTTAACTGAACCCGATCGAGCAATTCCTTCGCTACTGCTGCTAACTGAAGCCGATCGATGTTGCCTCCGGATGAACAGTGAGCGTTGCGGGGGGGGGGGGGGGGGGGGGGGGGGGGGGTTGGATGAACAATTCCCGGTGGGGGTGGATGAACAGGACCCCGTGGTGTTGCCTCTGGATGAACAAGACCCCGATCGATCTAGCCGGTTGGGGCTGGATGAACAGGACCCCATGGAGGGCTGGATGAACTGGACCACCCCGTAGAGGGCAGGATGAACAGTAGACGGTGGAGGGCAGGATGAACAGTAGCCCGTGGAGGGGTGGTTGAACAGGAGCCCATGGAGAGGGCTGGTTGAACAATAGCCGGTGGAGTAGCGCGCGGTGGAGGCTGGATGAACAGGAGCCCGTGGATGAACAGTCGCAGGTGGAGGCTGGAGGAGGTCGATGGTGGATGAACAGTAGCTCGTGGAGGCTGGAGGGGGTCGACGGTGGAGATGAAAAGTATCCCGTGGAGTCCCATTTTGTGGTACGCCACACCCCTCCCGATGAACAGGACGCCCGTTTCGACCGTAGCGCTCCTACACAAGTCCGTTTCGTCCGTTTTGTGGTATGCCACACCCCTCCCAATCAACAGGACCCCCATTTCGACCGTAGGAGGTCCGTTTCCTCCGTTGTGCGGTACGCCAGACCCCTCCTGATGAACAGGATCCAGTTTCGAACGTGGCCGGTCGAACACAAGGCCGTTTCCTCCGTTTTGCGGTACGCCAGGCCTCATTTCCATCGCCTATTCCGTCCAAGCCCTCCCGATGAACACGACCACGCATCCGTTCCGACCCAGCCGGTTGGCTCCCACGCATTCCGTTGCCTCCCCATGAACACGACGCATTCCGTTGCCTCCCGATGAACACGACGCATTCCGTTGCCTCCCCATGAACACGACGACTACGCTGTTTCTCCGTTCCGACCCAACCATGTACATGAGCCCTGGCCGTACGTATGCGCGAGTAGGCGTTCGAGACCCCGCCCATATGTACACATACATGGTCGTATTTTCTTTCTTGCACCCTGGCCGCTGTACGTACGTGTACATGCTACGTGCGCACCTCTACTACGACACGTGCGCGCCTCTACATCCACCAGTATATATGTAAATACACGTTCGTGACCAGAATGACAATGCTACGTACACTTTGACAAGGTGGGTCCCGACTGTCAGGCACTTCCTTGCATGCGAAGATGTAGCTGGTGGGTCCCAGCAGTCAGGGGCAAACGTTTTTTTTCGTGAAATAAGGTGGCCCATCCGGTGGGTCCCCGCTGTCAGGTGGAGAAATAATTATTTTGCACGTAATAAGGAGGCACTTCCTTGCTCCGGCCATGGACCCAGCTGTCAACCTCTCCACATACAGTCCACGTCCGATGGAAGCCGTTCCTTGACCACGTTGACCACGCTGCACCGAGAACACCAGGGCAGTGGACGACAGTGAGGCCTAGGAAGGGGATGACGTGGAGCCGGGGAAGACGCGGCAGTGGATGCCTACACGTATAGGAGTATGAGGGTTCACTGCTTCGCTGCAGTGTGAGGCTGCTGTTGCCGCAGAATAACAGGGGGTGTGGGTGAGTACAGGGATGGCCTGGCCAGCGGTGGGAGTAGTAGGGGGCAGTGAGGCCTCCGCCGCATCGCAGCCGGCCACGGGAGGCAGGAGCACGAGGCACGACCGGCGCTGGTTTGGGCGGCTGGAGCAAGAAGACCAGAGGTTGAAGAAGCACTACGGCCGTTGGATGGACATCATACGGTCACTAGAGCTAGAATCGTGCATATTGACTAAGTTGACAAAGCCCTCCATCCCCGTCAACTTAGTAGGCCCACAAGTCAGCCTCCCACCAAGGTGGGTCCCAGCTAGCAGGGGGGTATTCATTTTTTTGTGCGTAATAAGGAGGCACTTCTGGTGGGTCCGAGCTGACAGCAGGGGGAACGTTTTTTCACGAAATACGGTGGCCCATCGGGTGGGTCCCAACAGTCAGGGGCAAACGTTTTTTTCGCGATATACTGGTGGGTGTCCGGTGGGTCCCTGGTGTCAGGTGGATGAATGATTATTTTCCGTGTAATAAGGAGGCACTTCCTTGTGGCTGCCATGGACCCAGCTGTCAGCCTCTCCACGTACAGTATTCTTCCGATGGAATTCGGTCGTTGACCACATTGACCACGCCGCGCCGACAGCACCACGTCGGTGGACGATGGCGAGGCGTAGGAAGGGGACGACGCGGAGCCGAGGAAGACGCGGCAGTGGATGCCCACGCGGAGAGGAGTACGAGGGTTCACTGGTTTGGCTTCGCTGCCATCGCCGGAGAATAACAGGGGGTGTGGGTGAGTGGAGTGGAGGGATGGCCTGGCCAGCGGTGGGAGTAGTATGGGGGCGGTGAGGCCTCCGCGGCAGCAAATCCGGCCACGGGAGACAGGAGCAGGCGGCACGACCGGCGCTGGTTTGGGCGGCTAGAGCAAGAAGACCAGAGGTTGAAGAAGCACTACGGCCGTTGGATGGACATCATACGGTCAGTCGAGCTAGAATCTTGCATATTGACTAAGTTGACAAAGCCCTTCGTCCCCGTCAACTTAGTAGGCCCACTATACTGGGTCCCAGCTATCAGGGGGAGTATTCATTTTTTGTGCGTAATAAGGAGGCGCTTCCTTGCGTGCGAAGATATAGCTGGTGGGTCCGAGCTGTCAGTGGCGGTAACATTTTTTTCGCGAAATACAGAGGCCGTTTCGGTGGGTCCCGGATGTCAGGTGGAGGAAATCATTATTTTGCGTGTAAGAAGGAGGCATTTCCTTGCATGCGGTTGTGGACCCAGCTGTCAGCCTCTGCACGTACAGTCCACTTCAGATGCATGTTGGTCGTTGACCACGCTGACCACACCACGCCGAGAGCACCAGGGCAGTGGACGACGGCGACGCCTAGGAAGGGAACGACACGGAGGCAGGGAAGACTTGGCCGTTGTTTTTGTTTCCCACACGGAGGGGAGTACGACTGTACGAGGGTTTACTGGTTCGTCTGCCGTCGCCGGAGAAAAATAGCAGGTGTGGGTGAGTAGAGGGATGGCTAGGCCAGCGACGGGAGTACGGTGGGGCGCTGAGGCCTGCGCGGCAGCACAGCCAGCCGCGGGGAGGAGGGAGCAGGCAGTCCCGCCGGCGCTTGTTTGAGCGGTTGGAGCAGGAAGAGCAGAGATTGAAGAAGCACGACGGCCGTTGGATGGACATCCAACATTATACAGGCCATCTATGGAAAGCCTCAAATCTGTGGAAAACAGCATACAGCCCATCTGCCATTATTTCAAACAATTTACAGCCCATTTGCTAATTCTTACGGGTTTTTTTGGAGCCCATATTCTTTATGTTAGCATTACAGCCCATATTGTGGCCATGGTTAAAAAATTATACGAAATTTTGCATATGTCGGTGCGGTCTGGACTGTTTTTAATCTCGAAATTTCGAGTCACATTCAGACTAATTTTAAAAATAAATGTATATCAATATAAAATCTAATAAATTTTCCACACATAAAAATCAATGCAATTTAAAATCTCAAAATGAAAAAAGATATTTGAAAATAATTGTCGGTTTGATGTGTTTTAAAAATGTACAACCCATTTCTCATTACTAATAGGCCATTTTCTCGGCCAGCCGAATGAAGCTCACCTCATCTTGAAAGATTTGCAGCCCAACAGGCCTGATAAAGTGACTTACTTGACAAATCACAAAAGAACTGGGCTAGCCATTTTCAGAAAGAAAAAAAACTACTGGGCTGGAATGTGGTAAACATAAAAGAAAAGGCTGTCTAGACAGGCCAGAGTGTCCCGCACAGCCCAGTTGACACCCTGCTTCCGTCTCAAAAACAAATTAGATAAATGCCACTCCAATTATGGCGATTGATAAAAGTGCCACTGCAATTTCCAAACTTTGAAAAATGCCACTGCAATTTTTGCAAACTTTGAAAAACGCCACTGCAGTTCGAAAACTTTGAAAAACGCCACTCCAGACTTCGAAAAATGCCACTAGAAATGGCATGAAATGGCATTTTTCAAAGTTTGGAAATTGCAGTGGCATTTCTCGGATACACCAGATTCGGAGTGGCATTTATCAAATTAACCCAAAACAAAAATAACTGGGCGAGCTGCTGGGTCCCTGGTGTCAGCCGCTCATTGTGCAATTCTCTCGTTTATTGACTACGTTGACAATGGCATGGGACCCTGAAAGTGCGTTATATCGACTAGAGGGGGGGTGAATAGGCGATTTTTATGAAAGTCTTCAAAACATGAGAGTTATGAAGACAAACTGCGAAGAGTATGCCTATTACTATGCAGCGGAAGTTAGATTACACTAGGCCAGCCATGGTCATGTATTCAATAGAGTGAAAGCACAATGACAAACAGCTTCAGTGTAATAAGGATCAGGTAGGAAGAAGTTATGAAGCCAAAAAAATCATACTTTCACGTTGTGAAGACAAAAAGATAAAGCAAGCATGCAATGGCTTCACAATGAGTAACAGTAAGAGAAGGAAGTGAAGATAAAACCAGTGACTCGTTGAAGACAATGATATGTTGGACCAGTTCCAGTTGCTGTGACAACTGTACGTCTGGTTGGAGCGGCTAGGTATTTAAACCTTAGGACACACAGTCCCGGACACCCAGTCCTGAACACACAGTTCAGGACACCATGTCCGCACCGTATTCTCCTTGAGCTAAGGTCACTTAGTCCTCGCCCAATCACTCTAGTAAGTCTTCAAGGTAGACTCCCAAACCTTCACAGACTTCATTCACTGGCAATCCACAATATCTCTTGGATGCTCTGAACTCGACGCCTAACCGTCTGGAGGATTCACAGTCCTCAAGTGTAAGAAGTCTTCAGATCACACAGACACGAAGACTTAAGTGATGCCCAATTTACTCTGGCTCTGGGTGGTTAGGGCTTTTCTCCTCACTAGAAATTTTTCTCTCAAAGGCTTCGAGGTGGGTTGCTCTCAAACGACAAAAGCTGTGCACTGAAATCTGAGCAGCCAACCGTTTATGGTTGTGGGGGTGGGCTATTTATAGCCACTTGGCAACCCGACCTGATTTGTCCGAAATGACCTTGGGTCACTAAGGAACTGACACGTGTCTCAATGGTCACATTTCGAACTCTCATGGCAACTTTACTTGGGCTACAAGCAAAGCTAACTTGTCTTCACTCAAAGACATAGGTTTTTGCTTTAGGCATCACTTCAGTCATTCTGACTGGTTCTCCTGGACCCCACTTAACAGTACGGTGGTTCCTATGACTCAACACAAAATAAAAAGAACTACGAAAGATCTAAGTCTTCGAGCTCCATAGGCTTCATAACGTGTCTTCTTTTGTCATAGTCTTCAATGTGAATATCTTCATATACCACCTTTGTCTTCAATGTCTTCATACATTTTTAGGGGTCATCTCTGGTAGTAAAACCGAATCAATGAGGGACTTCTACCTGTGTTTTCCTGCAATTCTCACAAACACATTAGTCCCTCAACTAGGTTTGTCGTCAATACTCCAAAACCAACTAGGGGTGGCACTAGATGCACTTACAATCTTCCCCTTTTTGGTGATTGATGACAAACTAGTTGAAGTTTTCAACGGGGAATATAAAGTGTGAAGTTTGTAAAGGATAGGGAATTGTCTTCATAAGTTGCAAGGGCTCCCCCTGAAGATGTGCATATAAGTTAATTTGCTTTTGGAATGCAAATGCACATGGCAGGTTGTACTTGTGGAGATCCACTTCAGCTTATGATGAAAATCCACTATGCATGTGAAAGTATATGAAGATAACGACATGCATAATGGAAAATGGACGTCTGCAGAATGAGATAAGTGCGGAATTTATCGTCGCACATGCGGAATTTATCATTGCAAACAGAGTGGCAAACAAGTAGCAGACGACCATCGAGTTTTAGTGTTTACAACTCAAAGAACCAAATGAAGCAAAATCAAGAGTTGAAAACACGAAGCAAAATATAACAAAACATAAGGCACCCGCCCATATTGACCCGCTTGAAGACTATAAACATCATATGCTTCTCCCCCTTTTGTAAGTAATGACCAAAAAGGTTTGAAGACATAGAGTTTTCTACGCGTTCCCAGGCGCAGCAGGGTCGGTGGAGTTGTTTGGCGGTGCAGAGCTTGGATGTGCTGAAGCAGCTGGTGGTGATGTAGCATCGTCGTCTTCATCAATGATCCTTGCAGTAACTGTGGCAGCAGATGAAGGAAACTCAGAGTCTTCAAGTGATGGTGTGTTGCGCATCACAGCCCTTCTAGGAGGTGTGGTGTCAAACTTGAAACGCTCTGTGAAGCCATCCTCTTCAAGTTCAGCTTCAGTACATATCATTGAGAGCCCTTTCCATGTACGACGGCAGGTTTCGTGTGTAATGAAGGCATTCTTGGTGGCAAGGTTTCGAAGACGATTGACATCCACCAAGAGGCTCTTCATCTGACGTTTTAGCCAGTCGTGATGCCTATCCTGTTTTTGGTGAAGGGCCACAAGAAGCTCTCGGTCAGTGAGGACACGAGCACGCTTCTTGGGTCTTGGAGCATTTGTGCTGTCTGTGGCTTCAGTAGATGCTGGTGCACGTGTAGTGCCAGCCAACGGATATACCCTGGATATGGCTTCAACACCTTCAACATTCTACGTGAAGCTCTGGTGTTCTGCATTCTGAAGACTTATGGGTTGCTTGTCAGGCTCAGGATATATTGCTTCAGCAGAGGTATCCACATCTGGCAAGAAGATCCGCTGATTTCGGGCAGAGGGCTGATACGAGATCGTAGAGTGCAGTTTGATCAACCTCATCACCCAAGGAGCATAGAACTTCAAACAAAATAGTTCTGAGCCTGACACTGCAAGTTGGCGTATGAAGAGATCCTGTGCGTTGAAGCAATTGCCATGCAGGATATAGAATATGAGAGTCTTCATTGCACCCTCAATCTTGGCATGTGGTGAGTGTCCCTTAATGGGCCAGAGAGTCCATCGGATGATGTGATATATAGTCCTGGGCAGATACTCAAAGTCTTCAACGAAGAACTCAGTTGGATAGGGTGCATCCTGAGGCAATGGCTTCATCATTGAGAGCATCTGACTCATATTTGGTTCAGGCCTCTGGAATATGCTCTCAATAGCTTCAGAATGTAGTTGACAACCTTCCTCAAAGAATTCGCCAGGAGTGGGAAGGCCGGTGAGCTCAATGATATCAAATGCATTGGCTTCATGATGGACATTACCGGTCATCCACTCCAGGACCCAAGTCTTCGGATCTCTGTTGTATCCTTTTATATGGAGAGTGGCATAGAACTGAAGCAGAAGCTCTTCATTCCAGTGCTCTTCATCAGTCACAAACGGCAGCAGACCCACTTGCTTGAAGCAATCCAAGGCTTCCTCAAGGCAGGGCAGACCAGCAATGGCTTCAACCTCAAGGCGCCTGTGTGGGAAGATGCGACCTTGGTTGTATAAGATGCATGAATAATAGCTGCGCTGAGAATAGCTCCAGAACCTATCTGATACAATCCTTTCCCTTGAATAGGGGTTCTTGGAGCTATTGAAAAATGTATTGTCTGCCTTGAAGCTGTTAATATCAAAGGAGCCAGGTGCTGATGCAGGACCGGGGAACCTTGGCAGCCTTGGGACTGGCTTCTGGACATGAGGCCTGTGCTCAATATGATAATCAAACTGTGGACCTGCAGCAGACTCAGGAACATAAGAGTCTGGCTCAGTAGCTTCGCTGTCCGCTGAAGCATTTGGTGGGGTAGGCTCCACATTGGCTTCAGTGTTTGTGGTGGCAGCCGCAACATTTTCTTCCTCCACTTGTGTAGTTGGAGGGACAACCTCAGGCACGTTCTCCCGGAGAACTGCATCTTGATGGAGCGGGGGAGTGGGTTCTGGTGGTGCTTCTTCATTGTCTTTGGCTGATGCAGCCGGAATTTCTGCAGTATGGACTTGAGGCCTTGGACCTTTGCGAAGCCTACGGAACGCAGATGACGCTTGTGGGGTTGGAGTGGGCTGGGCCTCAAAGTCTTCTTCCTCCTGAGGGCGATCCGCCCATGACTCATCTTGTGCCATTGGCGTCAGAGGACGACCAATACTGATGAGTTCGCTTGTTTCAAGCGGAGGAAGGGCTGCATCATCTTGTACATTGTCTTGGTGACCAATGTCTTCAGCAGCTGTGGGGTCGGCTGCTGGAATATCTTCAGCTTCAGGAGCCTCTGTGGGAGCAGGCTCATGAACTGTCAGTCGTCTTTCTGCATTGGGGTTAATGACAGAGAGGGGTTCAACCATCAAGGGCTCTGTGGGAGCAGCCCGAGATTTCTTGGTCTTGCGCTTCTTTTTGCTGGGGGCAGTAGGAGAGGCTTCAGAGCTCTTCCTTTTTCTGGCTTCAGCCTCTGCAGTTCTTGTCTTCTTTAGCTCTGAAGCTGTTGACCGGCTTTTTGGCTTCGAGCCAGTCGTTGCAGTGGGGAAGACAATTTGAACCGCTTCTTTCCTAGGTGCCTCTGGTTCATTCACAGCAGGCTTCTTCTTCTTCTTCTTCGCAGCCATCTTGGGGTCGATGCCAGGACGCCCGAGTGCCTTGCGCTTTTCAGCCTCGTTGTAGGCTTGAACACATCTTTCTGCCAAAGACTTCATCCGCTCACGTGAGCCCTGAGCTTCTGCACGCTTCTTCAGAAAATTTTCTTTGAGCTCATGCAGCATGGTTTTGAAGCTCCTCACTTCATGCACGCTGAGGCTGGCCATGTGCTTCTTGAACTGAGCCTTTTCGTGATCAATTTTCTGCTTCAGCTCAACAATGCACTGAGCAATGGCCAGTTCTGAAGCAATTGCGCCTTGGAAGGCGACACTGAGGCCAACTGGCAGCTGCAGATCATTGAAGCTTATGTCTGGTGAGTCAAACCATTCATCGATGAAGCTGTAGATGATGGCGACATCTAAGAGAGGCAGATTATTGAAGATTTCAGCTTCTTCCTTGCTTTTGATAAGCTGCTCTAGAGTGTCATCTCGCAGATCTTCATCGCTTGATAGATCAATGGCTTCGCTGCACGGAATGGAAGTAGCAGTGAGCTCTTTGCCTGTTTGTTGCTGGGGCTCCTTTTCCTTCTGGGGCTTGGCGACGCGGGATACGTCTTTAGACTACACACTGACTTCAGGAGGTGCAGTTTTCAATGGCTTCGCCCTTGAGATTTTTGAGGCAGGGGCCGGCTTTGAAGCTTTTGGTTTCTTTGTCTGCTTTGGCTTCGGCACAGCAGGAGCTTCATCAGACTCAGAGTCAGCTGGAGGGTCATTTATGGCAGTCCCTTGGACTAAGATGTGGGTGATCAGGCCCTCAAGATTGGCAAACGGACCGATGACATTGGGTTCCACGTCGCGTGTGCCATCTGCCCTTGGTGCGGAGGGACCAGGGTTGAAGTCTAACCCAAATTTCTTCTTGTTTAGCTTCGCTCACTGTTGGGCAAACTGAAAGTTGCGCTTGAAGAGATTGTCGTCACGATGTCGCGACCCGATCCGAATGGATCAAGCGCTCTGTGCTCAGGTGTCATCCCTGGATCAGTAATGCTGACACCACACAGTACATCGAAGGATTTATAGCAGAGTGGAAATCACACACTTATTACATCGTTGTCTCAAAGAGAACTTATTACAATAAACATGGCTTAAGGCCATCTAGTGTCGATAACAGCGGAAGACTTGGAAGATAAATGGGTCCATCAACTCCAACGGCATCACTGAGTATAGAACCATGACCTAAAAACACTTCAATCGTCGTCTGAAAAGTCTACAACATGAGAAGTTACAGCCCGAAAATGGGTCAGCACATGGAATATGCTGGCAAAGTAACACATAGAGAGTAATGGAATGAAACAGCTATACTACATGCATATATGGCTGGTGGAAAGCTCTATGGTTACAGTTTTTGCGTAAAGCCAATTTTTCCCTACTGCAAAGGAATAAATTTATTTAACTATCATGGTGGTTGTTAAACATCGAGAATGGTTGACAGCATTCTCAATCCCAATTAAAAATAATTAAAACCCAACAACATTAATTAGAAGTAACATGTTGAGATTCACATGATATTCAAGTACTAGATACTCAAGTTGTCCATAACCGGGGACACGGCTAATCATGATTAGTTTGTACACTCTCCAGAGGTTTGCGCACTTTTCCCCACAAGACTCGATCGCCTCCGTTTGGTTTCTCGCACTACATGGTGTTTGAGAAAACGGATGACCGAGACACAGTCTTTCAGAAGCGCTAGCACCTTACATGTGGGGTAGACCGTACCACCTACAACCCCTACATCTGCTAGTCCACCCCGTAAGAGTTCGGACAACTTAGTCAACTATGCCAGAGCCCATAATGGCATGTGGCTGCACACGGAAGTTTCTAGCATGAAAGATCTTATGATCCCTTTGAACCTGGGTGGCGGTCCAGAAAAAAACAGGCAAGTCCTGATAGACATCAGGTGCCTCAATCCACCCAGATGTATGTTTAAGTTGCCACCTTAGATAAACCATTAAAATTATCAACTCACATATGTCATGGATATCACTCACCCAATCCACGTCTACTAGCATAGCATGGCATAAAAGCAAACATAGAAGTAACTCCCAAAGGTTTCATAATAAATAGGTAATAGGTACTACCTCATCTACTTCCCATCCCACAATTTAATTATATCCTAATCATGCAATGTGTGAGGATTGATCTAATGCAATAAAACATGGGTTGTAGAAAGGTATGATCAAACTATTACTTGCCTTGCTGATGATCCGCGAGTCCTAGGGTTTCGAAGTAACAGGCGGCGCAATCCGGGTAATCTAACGCAGACAAACAACAAGCACACAATAAGTACTCATCTAATGCACAGGTAAAACTCGAACAAGAGAACAAACCAGAAAGTTCAACTTAAGAACTCCGGTTGCAAAGAAAGAACGAACCGAACAAAGAAACAGAAAAACAAACGGCAAAAGAAAACAACTCGGTTCTAGCAAGTTGAAACTAGGTCAAATTTTACCTGGGCAAAAACTTGTTTAAGTTGATTAGACGGAATGGCGGTTTCGAAATGAAACTCCAGGCGCTTGAATCACTTGATTCCGATAAATGAGCGAGAAGAAAGACTAGAACGAAGATCGGATCTGAGATCACGATCGCGGAATAAATCCGACGAAAAGAAAAAGAAGAACGGTTAAACAAACGGACGTTCGTTAACCTAGAAGAATCCGGTGATCACGTTCGTTAGGATGAACGGTCCGGCGAACGGTCCAAAGGCAACTAAATCGGAAAAGAAAACGAATCCGATCTAGGGGTTCGGAGAAGAAAACCGAAACGAAAAACCGATCTAGAAAACGAATCAGAAGAGAAGAAAAGAATCGGAATGATTAGAAGAAAACGATCCGAAGAAAAGAGATGCGGGGCAACCTCCGGCGAGGTCTCCGGCGGCAGCGTAGGGCGGCGGCGGCATGGACAAGGTGCGGCGGCGGCGTGGGCACAAGGGCGGCGGCGGGGGTGTGGGGTGGCGCGGCGTGGGTGTGGGCAAGGTGCGGCTTGGGGCTTGGGGTTTGATTTGATGGGTTTAGAGGGGGGGTGTTGGGGTATTTATATTGGGGAGGGGAGAGGAGACTTGGGGTAGGGGACAAGAAATAGAGTAGGAAAAAGGAATCCTAGATGAAAAAGAAAACAGAACAAAGGAAAGGGCTAGCCTAGAATCCTAAAAGGATTCAGCTAAGAGGCAAGAGGCGGCGGCTCCCTCCTACGCAAGGCGCTGACGCACGCGCGGCTGGGGCCTGGCCGGCCGGCCTGCTGGCTGGGCCTTGGACCAAGGCGCTGCTCCTTTTTTTTAACTGGTTTTCGCGCACAGAAAACAAAAGAAAAAGAAACTAAACGAACTCCGAAAAATCTAAAGTAAATTTTCCCCGACTCCTAAAAATGAGCTGAACAAAATGAACTTTACTCCGGACCTAAAATGCAATTTTCGAAAACAAGCATTTTTCCCTATCCAAATAAAATGCGAATAAAACTCCGGCAAAACCAAAATTGATCTATTTATTAAATCTTCATTTTTCCTAAATTTGGGAAAGTCATATTATTCCCTCTTTCATATTTTGATATTGGAAAAATAATTGAAGATGAAATAAATAAATCAAATGATCCTCTTTTCAAAATTTGAGAAAACTCAAATATGAAAATAACGAAATCTCCAACTCTCCCCGAAGGTCCTTGAGTTGCGCAAAATTTCTAGGATCAACCAAAAATGCAAGAAATATGATATGCATGATGATCTAGTGTATAACATTCCAAATTGCAAAATTTGGGATGTTAGAAACCTACCCCCCTTAAGATGAATCTCGCCCTCGAGATTCGGGTTGGCTAGAAAATAGGTGAGGGTGGTCCTTGAGCAAATCTTCTTCTCTCTCCCAGGTGGCTTCATCCTCTAAGTGGTGGTTCCACTGTACTTTGCAAAATTTGATAACCTTGCTGCGAGTAACTCTACTGGCATAATCGAGAATCTTAACTGGCTTCTCCCCATATGTTAGGTCATCCTTTAACTGAATCGCTTCAAGCGGTACTGTATCTCTTAGCGGTATCTCTGCCATCTCGGCATGACATCTCTTCAGCTGAGAAACATGGAATACATCATGAACTCCTGACAGTCCCTCTGGTAATTCCAACTTATAAGCGACTTCTCCCATATGTTGCAAGATCTTATATGGTCCAACGAAACGCGGTGCTAACTTTCCCTTAAATCCAAAGCGCTTAACTCCTCGAAGTGGGGATACTCGAAGATAAACTCTGTCTCCGGTTTCGTAAACTATCTCCTTGCGTTTAGAATCTGCGTAGCTCTTCTGCCTGGACTGGGCTACCTTGAGCCTATCGCGAATCAACTTAACTTTCCGTTCAGACTCCTTAATCAAATCTGGTCCAAAGAATTGACGGTCTCCAATTTCGTCCCATGACAACGGTGTCCTGCACCTCCTTCCGTATAAAGCTTCGAAAGGTGCCATCTTCAAACTGGTTTGGTAACTGTTGTTATAAGAAAACTCCGCATACGGCAGGTTATCATACCAACTAGATCCATAATCTAGTGCACAAGCTCTCAGCATATCTTCCAAAATCTGATTGACTCTCTCGGTCTGTCCATCTGTCTGCGGATGAAAAGCTGTGCTGAACTCTAGTCTGGTTCCTAAAGTTTCATGCAACTGATTCCAAAACTTTGAGGTAAATTGGGTTCCTCTATCTGATACGATACTCCTCGGAACTCCATGCAAACAAATGATCCTAGTCATGTATATCTTTGCCAACTTAGCACTGGTGTAAGTGGTCTTAACTGGAATAAAATGTGCTACCTTCGTCAAACGATCAACTACTACCCATATCGAGTCATAGCCTGCTTTTGTCCTGGGTAGTCCTGTGATAAAATCCATGCCTATCTTATCCCACTTCCATTCGGGTATCGGCAATGGCTGTAACAATCCTGCTGGCTTCTGATGCTCTGCCTTTACTCTCTGGCATACGTCGCAAACTCCTACATATGCTGCAGTATCCTTCTTCATTCCGGTCCACCAGAATGTTTCCTTCAAATCCAAATACATCTTGGTATTCCCTGGGTGAATCGAATACGGTGAATCATGGGCCTTTTGCAAAATCAACTTCCTGATCTCCGGGTCATTGGGCACATAAACACGGTCCTCAAACCATAAGGTATCGTGCTCATCCTCACGAAATCCCTTAGCTTTTCCTTTGCTAAGTTTCTCCTTTATAGCAGCAATCTCTTTGTCAGATCTCCGAGCTTCTCTGATTTTATCCATCAATGTTGACTGAATCTCCAATGCTGCTACATAGCCTCTCAGAACTATTTCCAAACATAGCTCACGAAGGTTTTCTGCTAACTCCTTGGGTATTTTCCACGTCATTAGGGTTTTGACATGGCTCTTACGGCTCAATGCGTCAGCTACTACATTAGCTTTTCCGGGATGGTAATGCAATCTCATGTCATAATCCTTGATGAGCTCCAACCATCTCCTTTGTCTGAGGTTCAACTCCTTCTGAGTGAAAATGTACTTCAAACTCTTGTGATCCGTGTACACCTCACAATGATTTCCAATGAGGAAATGTCTCCACGTTTTCAACGCGTGCACTACGGCTGCTAACTCCAAATCATGCGTGGCATAATTCAACTCATGAGGCTTCAGTTGTCGTGAAGCATACGAAACAACTCTTCCTTCCTGCATAAGCACTGCTCCAAGTCCTCGACATGAAGCGTCGCAATACACCTCATAATCCTTGGTCTGATCTGGCAAAATCAATACTGGTGAGGTAACCAAACGTTTCTTCAACTCCTGGAAACTAGCCTCACACTCCTCAGTCCATTTGAACTTAGTATCCTTCTTCAACAACTCCATCATAGGCTTTGCAATCTTTGAAAAGTTCTCAATGAATCTCCGGTAGTATCCTGCGAGTCCAAGAAAACTCCGGATCTCTCCAACTGTCGTTGGTCATTCCCATTCGGTTACGGTCTCAACCTTTGTGGGGTCAACTGCTATACCTTCTCCGGATATAACGTGTCCGAGGAATCCAACTTCCTTCAACCAAAACTCACATTTGCTGAATTTGGCGTATAACTGATGTTCCCTTAGTTTCTCCAAAACCAAACGCAAATGTTCCTTATGCTCCTCTTCATTCTTTGAATAGACCAGAATGTCATCAATGAACACTACGGCGAACTTATCCAAAAACTCCATAAACACTTTGTTCATCAGGTTCATAAAATAGGCAGGTGCATTAGTCAATCCAAATGACATAACGGTATACTCATACAGTCCATATCTCGTGGTGAATGCTGTCTTAGGTATGTCCTGCTCTCGAATCTTCAATTGGTGGTACCCTGATCGCAAATCGATCTTGGAAAACACTTTAGCTCCTTGCAACCGATCAAACAGATCGTTGATCATTGGCAGTGGGTACTTGTTCTTGATGGTTACTTCATTCAATCCCCGATAATCTACAACCATCCTTAATGATCCATCCTTCTTTTCCACTAGAAGTACGGGTGATCCCCAAGGTGAAGAACTTGGGCGAATGTAACCTTTATCCAATAACTCCTTAATCTGATTCTTATTTTCCACCAAATCCTTTGCTGGCATCCGGTACGGTCGCTTCGATATTGGGCCTGTACCTGGCAATAACTCAATCAAAAACTCAATGTCTCTATCTGGTGGCATGCCTGGTAATTCCTCAGGAAATACATCAGGAAAATCCTTTACCACTGGTACTTCCTCTTGCACAACTCCTGTTAGGCAGTTTACTTGTGTCCTGTGTGGCACATGCCGGGATACATACTTGATCCTTCTTCCTTCTGGTGTGGTAAGCAAAATTGACTTACTAGCACAGTCGATGTTTCCTCCATACATTGACAACCAATCCATGCCTAATATCACATCCAATCCTTGAGATTCCAATATTATTAGGTCTGAGGGAAACACATAGTTACCAATCCTTAATGGTAACCGATCACACCATCGTCTAGCCATAAACTCCGCTCCTGGTGAGCTTACTAACATGGGTGACCTAAGGGCTTGGGTTGGAAGGTTATACTTATCCACAAATCCCCTTGATATGTATGAATGCGATGCACCAGTATCGAAAAGAACGAGTGCGGTAAATGACTTAACCAAAAACTTACCGGTTACTGCATCGGGCTGATCTTCAACCTCCTCCACATTAACGTGGTTCACCTGTCCCCTATTGAAAGGGTTCGGTTTCTTCCCAGAGCTTCCATTGCCATTTCCATTCTGGCCTTCGGGACATTCATTGGCATAATGTCCAGTCTTGGAACACTTGAAACAGGTGACTTGACACAGGTCTCTCTTGGTTGGGGTCGATGGGATGGTACGGTTCTGGCCGTTGCTTCCTCCATTCCCATTACCATTCTTGTGGCCATTATGGTTGTGCGAGCTACCTCCTCCATGGGTGTGCTGAAACTGAAATCCCGGTTTAGGGGCAAAACGGGGCTTCTGCTGGGCTCCAGAGTTATACTTCCCCTGTCCATACTTCCTCTTACGGTTCTCAATCTGCTGTTGCTTCCCTTCAATCATGATGGCACGATCTACCAACTCCTGGTAGTTGTTGAAGGTGGCTACCATCAACTGCATGCTTAGTTCATCATTCAGTCCTTCTAGAAACTTCTCCTGCTTAGCTGCATCCGTAGCAACGTCATCTGGGGCATAACGTGCTAACTTACTGAAATCGTCAACGTACTGGCCAACTGTCCTTCCTCCTTGGCGTAAGTTGCGAAACTCACGCTTCTTTAAGGCCATAGCTCCTGCTGAAACATGGGCAGTGCGGAAAGCTTGCTGAAACTGATCCCATGTGACAGTGTCAACTGGGTAAGTGGCTGTGAAATTCTCCCACCATGCTGCCGCGGGTCTGTCAAGCTGGTGAGCGGCAAACTTCACTTTCTCACCATCCGTGCATCCTGCAGTGGTCAACTCCCTGCCTATCTTGCGGAGCCAATCGTCTGCTACTATTGGCTCGGTGCTACTGGAAAACACCGGTGGATTCAGCCTAAGGAAACGGGCTAAGTGGTCAACAGGTGGTGGTGGTGGTGGGTTGTTGTTGTTGTTCTGTTGGTTCTGAACTAACATCTGCATCAATTGATTCTGCTGCTGAATCAACTGAGTGAGCTCCGGTGGAAATCCATTGTCACATCTTGGAGGCATCTGAGGGTTTAGAAAAGACGAGAATTGAGAATAGAGTGAGGTCTAAAGGGAAAACACTACCCATATGCACATGAGCAAATGCACACAAAATCACTTCAATCAATCAAACAAGGGCTTACAAACGGTGTAACTATCGCAAAAGTGCTCGACTATAATGTTTACATGGGGGAATACTACTACTATTTGGTGGTCATCTAGAAATTTGAACCGGTGGAAGACTCCATGATATCTGCTCCAGCTTCGTCTTCAAAGATGGGTTCACTTGGATCCGAATCGGTGTCGTCGATGATGATGTAGTTGTCCGGACATGCGACGTACTCGTCCTCCTCCTTGGATGCTAACTTCCTCTTGAGTTCTTCAATCCCCTGCTTAAGATCGCCATTGTGTCTTGCTAGAGCTACAATCTCGTCCATGTAGTCCTTGCATGTAGACTTCAGTTCTCCTTCTAGCTCGATGATCCTTGCCTTCGCATTCTTCAACTCTATCATATCATTGCACATCTGGTTCTCGTGGCGTCGAATGTGCTGGTTTAACTCCTGGATGAAAGATGCAATGGATCTATCCTTCTTGGTGCTGACTAACTCTCATTGTTCATCTCTGCGTCCGCAAATCTAGTAGGTAGTGTCCTTGAGGTCTTCTTGATAAACTTCTCCAATGCGTCCTATGGTGATATGAGCTGCCATGCTCCTTCCCAGACTCCAGGTTGGTGCATTGAAAACACTATCTATGGGCTTCGTGATTGGCGCAAATGTTCTCCCCGAAACGTGAGCTTGAATCTTCCAGCGCTCCTCTTCAGGCAGAGTGGCGTTGAAAGTTCCCGTGAAGCTTGGTAATCCAATATTCAGGTACTTGGTGACTTCCTTCAGGTGAAATCCAAAAGGTGTGCCTTCATCCGGTTGAGCATACTTAATCTTCGCGTTCGTCATCCTAATAGAGTAGAAAAGATGAGGAGTTAGAAAATGAGAAGAGAATGGTGTTCTATGGCTTTAACTTAGTGGTCGTGTCCTACAGTCAGCGTGTGTCCGAATGGATCAAGCGTTCTGTGCTCAGGTGTCATCCCTGGATCAGTAATGCTGACACCACATAGTACATCGAAGGATTTATAGCAGAGTGGCAATCACACACTTATTACATCGTTGTCTCAAAGAGAACTTATTACAATAAACATGGCTTAAGGCCATCTAGTGTCGATAACATCAGGTGCCTCAATCCACCCAGATGTGTGTTTAAGTTGCCACCTTAGATAAACCATTAAAATTATCAACTCACATCTGTCATGGATATCACTCACCCAATCCACGTCTACTAGCATAGGATGGCATAAAAGCAAACGTAGAAGTAACTCCCAAAGGTTTCATAATAAACAGGTAATAGGTACTACCTCATCTACTTCCCTTCCCACAATTTAATTAGATCCTAATCATGCAATGTGTGAGGATTGATCTAATGGAATAAAACATGGGTTGTAGAAAGGTATGATCAAAGTGTTACTTGCCTTGCTGATGATCCGCGAGTCCTAGGGTTTCGAAGTAACAGGCGGCACAATCCGGGTAATCTAACACAGACAAACAACAAGCACACAATAAGTACTCATCTAATGCACAGGTAAAACTCGAACAAGAGAACGAACCAGAAAGTTCAACTTCAGAACTCCGGTTGCAAAGAAAGAACGAACCGAACAAAGAAACGGAAAAACAAACGGCAAAAGAAAACAACTCGGTTCTAGCAAGTTGAAACTAGGTCAAATTTTACCGGGGCAAAAACTTGTTTAAGTTGATTAGACAGAACGGCGGTTTCGAAACGAAACTCCAGGCGCTTGAATCACCTGATTCCGATAAACGAGCGAGAAGAAAGACTAGAACGAAGATCGGATCTGAGATCATGATCGCGGAATAAATCCGACGAAAAGAAAAAGAAGAATGGTTAAACGAACGGACGTTCGTTAACCTAGAAGAATCCGGTGATCACGTTCGTTAGGACGAACGGTCCGGCGAACGGTCCAAAGGCAACTAAATCGTAAAAGAAAACGAATCCGATCTAGGGTTTCGGAGAAGAAAACCGAAACGAAAAACCGATCTAGAAAACGAATCAGAAGAGAAGAAAAGAATCGGAACGATTAGAAGAAAATGATCTGAAGAAAAGAGATGCGGGGCAACCTCTGGTGAGGTCTCCGGCGAGGGGCTCCGGCGGCGGCGTAGGGCGGTGGCGGCGTGGACAAGGTGCGGCGGCGGCGTGGGCACAAGGGCGGCGGAGCGGGTGTGGGGTGGCGCGGTGTGGGTGTGGGCAAGGTGCGGCTTGGGGCTTGGGGTTTGATTTGATGGGTTTAGAGGGGGGGTGTTGGGGTATTTATATTGGGGAGGGGAGAGGAGACTTGGGGTAGGGGACAAGAAATAGAGTAGGAAAAAGGAATCCTAGATGAAAAAGAAAACGGAACAAAGGAAAGGGCTAGCCTAGAATCCTAAAAGGATTCAGCTAAGAGGCAAGAGGCGGCGGCTGCCTCCTGCGCCAGGCGCTGGCGCACGCGCGGCTGGGGCCTGGCCGGCCGGCCTGCTGGCTGGGCCTTGGCCCAAGGCGCTGCTCCTTTTTTTTAACTAGTTTTCGCGCAGAAAACAAAAGAAAAAGAAACTAAACGAACTCCAAAAAATCTAAAGTAAATTTTCCCCGACTCCTAAAAATGAGCCGAACAAAATGAACTTTACTCCGGATGTAAAATGCAATTTTCGAAAACGCGCATTTCAAAATTTTCGAAAAATAATTGAAGATGAAATAAATAAATCAAATGATCCTCTGTTTCAAAATTTGAGAAAACTCAAATATGAAAATAACGAAATCTCCAACTCTCCCCGAAGGTCCTTGAGTTGCGCGAAAAGCTGTGGTCCTCTCACCATGCATGGATAGAAGCCTTGAGCAATGGCTTCGTCTCTGGACCTGGGTACGAGATTTTTGTATAATACATCTCCCCACGGTCTCTTGATGGCGCACTTCTCCGCATATTCCTGAGTGACGAAGCGGTAGTGGTACCATTGCTCTTCCCAATATCTTCGAATCCATTGGATTCGTGTCTTGCGCTGACCATAGCTTTCTTCAGGATCAGTTTTGTACATCTCTGCCAATTCATCAGGCAGATCTTTGGACGTTTCACCACGTCGATGTCTGCCTCCCTTCCTTGCTATTGTTTCTGAAGCCATGAATAACTTGGAAGGCTTCAAGATGTTCAAAGGCTTCAAAGGCTTCCTTTTGCAAGAATTGGCTTCAGGCGAGTTGATGTGATGCTGCAAGTACTCTGCAAATGAATGCAGACTATGAGAACCAAAGGATTCTCCCACGGACATGTACCTGTGACAGCATTAAGGTGCGAGGGAAGGGGAAGAGGTCATATGCATTCTCAGAAGATTTTGAAGATAAATCAGTTTAGAAGACATTGACCTCATTATGCGAAGACATTCACTTGTAGATAAGAAGTTGGTTCCAGATTTGTACGAACCCATAGATCAGTACAAGTGAGGAATCTAACTACTTTATGAAGCACAAGTGAATATACTAGGCATGTTATGAGATGCAGCGAGAGATTTAACTGGTGTGAAGAGAAACTTCTTCTGGCAGAAAGTGACTGAACTGTAGGATCAAAAGAAGCTGTAAAAAGAGGTTTTATTTACCACACTTGGAACTGCTAGACGAGGTGAGAGTTGAGGCCGAGCAGTTCAATCCTCCGTGCCCTAACTTGGCGACGGAAGACACCTACGGCGACGGCGGAGAGAGCGATGTCCGCTGTCGACGTGAAAACGGCATCGGAGAGGTTGCCGCAGTGAAGCGCTTCGTCGCCGGCGTCGTCGAGTGCTAGCGGTGGCGCTAGGGTTCGTGCGAGGGTGGAGGAAGGAGATAATGACCGCGGTAAGTGTGAATTTATAGACTCAGAGGCGGCACTGTGCTATTACCCAGGTGCCCCTGGCGGTTCACATTTGGGGCACGTGTGGCCAGTTAGAGGAAGATTGGGATTTGTTCCATGTCCCACGCACGCCTAAATTGTCGGACGGTCGTTCCTGCTTCTCCGGATCTTATGTGGAGGAATGAGCATTAAAAACGGACTTTTATGGTTGTCACTATGTCTTCAGCTGAGAAGGACACAGTGAAGACATTTGACAGTTTCAACAGAATGCATATGACTTGGAGAGATAGAGTTTGAGATAGAAAGCATAGAGAGGTTAGGGTCCGATCACATTCACTTAGTTCAAAAGATTCAACCAGGAAGACATAGCTATAAGTGAATGCTGTATAGGACAGAACATCAGTACATATATATCCATATAATCAACGCAGTGAAGATAATCATGAAGACATATTGAGAATGAAACAAAACCAATTGTGAAGACATTGAGAGGTAACGCCATGAGAGAAACACTTCAAAATGGAACATTTGGTGGTGGCGTTACCCACCGTATAGGAAGTATTAGACCCAGACACGGCGCACAATTATCGTGGCGCTCCGAAGTCAAATTCCACATTAATGTATTCACACTTAGAATGTATGTCTTCATTGTTTGAAGATATACGCTACTTCATGTGTTGCACATCTAAGTCATCAATATGCTTAAGTGTTAGGATGTGTGCCTGATCACAGGACATTTGAGGATTCCAAGATATTTAGCTCACACCGTAACTTGCAAAATCAGTTCTCATCCAAGGGCTTTGTGAAGATATCTGCCAATTGCTCTTCAGTGTTGACGTGTATGATATCAATGTCTTCCTTCACAACATGATCTCTGAGAAAGTGATGACGAATTTCAATGTGCTTTGTCTTCGAGTGCTGAACTGGGTTGTTGGCAATCTTGATGGCGCTTTCGTTGTCGCGGTAAAGTGGCACTTGCTTCAGATGAATGCCATAATCCTTGAGTGTTTGCTTCATCCACAGAAGCTGAGCGCAGCAAGATCCAGCAGCAATGTATTCAGATTCAGCAGTGGAGAGTGATACACAGTTCTGCTTCTTTGAAAACCAACATACAAGTGATCGTCCCAGAAAGTGACATGTGCCTAATGTAGACTTGCGATCAACTTTGTCACCAGCATAATCAGCATCCGAAAATCCAACTAAATCAAACTCTGAGCCCTTTGGATACCATAATCCTAGAGTTGGGGTGTGAGCCAAATATCGAAGAATTCGCTTCACAGCTAAGTGATGCGACTCCTTTGGTGTCGCTTGAAATCGAGCACACATGCAAACACTAAGCATGATATCTGGCCTAGATGCACATAAATAAAGCAAAGACCCAATCATGGAGCGGTATACCTTTTGATCAAACTCTTTACCATTGTCGTCGGGACCCAGATGATGCTTGGCTGGCATTGGTGTTGTGAAGCCTTTGCAGTCTTGCATACCGAACTTCTTCAGGCACTCTTTAAGATATTTCTCTTGATATATGAAGATGCGGTTGCGTTGTTGCCGTATTTGAAGACCGAGAAAGAACTTCAGCTCCCCCATCATGGACATCTGATATTGCTCTTGCATCATGTATCCAAACTCTTCACTATACTTCTGATTGGTGCAGCCGAAGATAATGTCATCCACATATATTTGGCACACAAACAGTTCACCATCATATGTCTTCGTGAAAAGAGTGGGATCCAGGGAACGAGGTATGAAGCCTTTGCTTTTCAGAAAGTACTTGAGTGTATCATACCAGGCCCTGGGGCTTGTTTGAGGCCATACAGTGCCTTGTTGAGCTTGTATACCATATCAGGATGTTTTGGATTTTCAAAGCCAGGTGGTTGTGCAACATACACTTCTTCTTCAATCTTGCCATTGAGAAAGGCACTTTTCACATCCATCTGATAGAGAAGTATGTTATGATGATTTGCATTGGCCAGCAGTATGCGTATGGCTTCAAGCCTAGCCACAGGAGCAAATGTTTCATCGAAGTCAATGCCCTCCACTTGAGTATATCCTTGAGCAACTAGACAAGCTTTGTTTCTGACAACTTGACCATGCTCATATTGCTTGTTGCGGTATATCCATTTGGTGCCTATTATGTTGTGCTTCCGTGGATCAGGACGCTTAACCAGTTCCCATACATTATTCAGCTCAAACTATTGAAGCTCTTCTTGCATAGCTTGAATCCATTCAGGTTCCATGAAGGCTTCTTCAACTTTCTTGGGTTATGATATTGAGACGAATGCGAAATGCCCACAGAAGTTTGTTAGCTGAGTTGCCCTTGAGCGAGTGAGTGGACCAGGTGCATTGATGCTGTCCAGTATTTTGTCAATTTGTATTTCATTTGCAACACGAGGGTGTGCGGGGCGAAGACTTTGCTCTTGCTGATCTATGTGGTCATTTGAAGGTATATCTTCAGGCTGAGCATTGTCTTCATGTGGATCAGGTGCTGAGATGATAAGTTCTTCTTCAGGTTGAGCTTCAGAAGCTACAATTTCTCCAGTTCCCATAAGCTTGATTGATTCATTTGCTGGAACTTCAGCTAGCACATTTGGCAATTGCTCTCTTTGTGATCCATTGGTTTCATCAAACCGCACATCCACTGTTTCAACCACTTTGTAGTGGTAGAGGTTGAAGACTCTGTAGGAGTGCGAATCCTTTCCATATCCAAGCATGAAGCCCTCATGTGCTTTTTGTGCAAACTTTGAGGTGTGGTGTGGGTCCTTGATCCAGCATTTTGCGCCAAATACTCTAAAGTAACTGACATTTGGCTTCTTGCCAGTTAGGAGTTCATAAGATGTCTTGTTCAGAAGCTTGTGAAGATAAACACGATTGATTGTATGGCATGCAGTATCAATGGCTTCAGTCCAGAATTTTCTTGGAGTCTTGTATTCATCTAGCATTGTTCTGGCCATCTCAATGAGTGTTCTGTTCTTGCGTTCGACGACGCCATTCTGCTGTGGCGTGTATGGAGCTGAGAATTCATGTGTGATGCCCAAGGTGTCCAGATATGTATCAAGACCAGTGTTCTTGAATTCAGTGCCATTGTCACTTCTGATGTGTTTTATCTTTGCGCCAAAATTGTTCATAGCTCGATTTGCGAAGCGTCTGAAGACATCCTGCACTTCAGTCTTGTAAAGGATTATGTGCACCCAAGTATATCTAGAATAATCATCAACAATTACAAAGCCATAGAGGCATGCAGAAGTAGTAAAAGTTGAGTAGTGAGTGGGACCGAAAAGATCCATGTGAAGCAGTTCAAAGGGTTGTGTAGTAGTCATGATTTTCTTCGAAGGATGTTTTGCCCTTGTCATCTTCCCTGCTTCGCAGGCACCGCATAAGTGATCTTTCTTAAACTTGACGCCCTCGATGCCTATGACGTGCTTTTTCTTCGCAAGGGTGTGGAGGTTCCTCATGCCAGCATGCCCAAGCCTTCGATGCCAAAGCCAGCTTTCTGAAGCTTTTGCAAGAAGACATACTGCAAGTTGTGGTCCTGCTGAGAAATCTGCCACATACAAATCACCCTTCCGATACCCTTCAAACACTAGAGATTTGTCAGATTCCATTAGCACCAGGCAACGATATTTTCCAAACATTACAATCATATTCAAATCGCAAAGCATTGAGACAGACATTAAGTTGAAGCCAAGGGATTCCACAAGCATGACTTTATCCATGTGTTGATCCTTTGAGATTGCAACTCTACCTAGACCCAATACCTTACTTTTACCAGTGTCAGCAAATGTGATGTGGATCTTGTCGGATGGACGTAATGTTGAGTCCATAAGAAGGCTTCTTTTGCCAGTCATATGATTTGTACACCCACTGTCAATAATCCATTCTGAAGACTTTGAAGTCGCTGGTGTCGTACCCTACAGTGCAGTTAGGGGGATAGGCTTCACGAAGGGTATTGTGAAGCATAAACATTTGACGAACCAGTGGGTTATGAAAACTCAGATCCAGATTAGGACTGATAGGGAGAGTAGCATGCGATTCAGGAATGAAGTACATAATGATGCCATTTGGGCATTTTATCTTGCGCCCCACAAGATTTTTATGGTCCCCAGCAATAGCATCAGAAGATTTTGTTTTTGTGCTGGAGACCTTTCCCTGCAAAGGAGAGTTAAGTTTTCTTAACCACCCACATCTTCAAGGGTGGCTTAGAAGCTATAAGTCTAAGTGCAGCATCTGAGAATTTTGGCTTTGAAACCTTAGCAAACAGTCTAGCAGTAGGACAATAATACTCATAGGAATAAGCAGAATAATTTTTGGTCATATGAACATGACGGTTCGATGAACCACTCTCATATTCATATGCCTGAGTATGGTTCCCCTGCAAAACATTTGCGTTAGTGCGACTCAGGTGAGTCCCCTATTTGTATGAAGCATTTGGACCATATGAAGCCTTTGGTCTGAGGTTTGTCTTCTTCAAGTGAGGTGTCATGAAGACATTCACAGCAAGATTTTCCAGACATGTTTTCGGAACCCAGATCTTCTTCAGAGGCGGTCCATTCCTGCAGTTAGTACCAATGTACCTGGCAAACACTTCATCATTCTGATTCTTAAACAGTTTATAGTTTGCATCAAAGGATTCATCAATGATAATTGGGTTAGCACAAGTGAAGCCAGACAGATTGGATGGATCTGCTGAGGATTCCTTTGCAGCAACCCATGTGCTTTTGGGGTACTGCTCAGGTTTCCAGTAAGACCCATCTGCATTAATTTTCCTCACGAACCCAACACCCTCTTTCCTAGGGTTTCGGTTCAGAATCTGCTTCTTAAGGACATCACATAATGTCTGATGCCCTTTCAGACTTTTGTACATCCCTGTTTCAAGCAATGTCTTCAACCTAGCATTCTCATCAGCAATAGCAGTGGTATCCTCAGCAGAGGGGTTAGTTACCACATCAACAGTTGAAGATATTGAAACAGTAGTAGCAGTGGAACATTCAGCAACAGAAGCAGCATTATCACGCTCAATGCATTTAAGACATGGTGGTTCAAATCCTCCCTGAGCGGGACTGATCTGTTCAGCGCGAAGTGACTCGTTTTCCTTTTGAACATCTTCATGAGCCACCCTCAATTTCTCAAGTTCTTGCTTCCTTTGAAGATAATCATAGGAAAGCTTTTCATGAGTTGTTGAGAGAGTATCATGACGATCTTCAAGTTCCTGATACTTAACATGAAGGTTTTTTATGTCTTCAATTAAGGATTCAGATCGAGTCATTTCAGCACCCAACAGATCATCGCTTCTGTCTAACAATTTTTGAATATGTTCCATAGCTTTCTGTTGTTCAGTTGCAATTTTAGCAAGTGTTTTGTAGCTAGGTTTTGAATCACATTCAGAGTCATCGTCACTAGATGTGTGATAGCGAGTAGTGCATGTGTTTACCTTGGCACCGCGTGCCATGAAGCAGTAGGTAGGAGTGGAGTCGTTCTTGTCATTTGCGTCGGTGTCGGTGATGCAGTCATTGTCTTCAGTATTGAAGATGGACTTGGCGACGTATGTTGTAGCCAGACTCGCAATGCCAGAATCAGACTCCTCCTCAGACTCCACCTCTACCTCCTCAGATGCGGACTCCTCCTCTGAATCCATCTCCTTTCCAACAAACGCACGTGCCTTGCCAGATGAGCTCTTCTTGTGTGATGAAGACCTTGATGAAGTTTTGGAAGAAGACTTTGAGTATTTCTTCTTCTTCTTGTCGTCAGAATCGTATTCCTTGCTCTTCTTCTTCCTTCTGTTCTCATTGTCCCACTGTGGACACTCAGAGATGAAGTGTCCAGTTTTCTTGCACTTGTGACATGTTTTCTTCTTGTAGTCATGAGCAGAAGCTTCATCATTCCTTGAGCTTGATCGTGAAGATTTCCTGAAGCCTTTCTTCTTAGTGAATTTTTGGAACTTCTTCACTAGCATTGCAAGTTCTCATTTGCAGTCAGATTCTTCTTCAGGTGAGGAGACAGCTTTTGCCTTCAAGGCACGAGTTCGCCCATAGTTTGGACCATAGATATCTCTTTTCTCAGAAAGCTGAAACTCATGTGTGTTGACCCTCTCAAGTATGTCAGACGGATCGAGTGTCTTGAAATCAGGACGTTCTTGAATCATCAGGGCCAGAATGTCAAACGAACTATCAAGTGATCTCAGCAGCGTCTTGACGATTTCATGTTTGGTGATCTCAGTAGCGCCGAGGGCTTGAAGCTCATTTGTGATGTCAGTGAGCCGATCAAAGGTGTGCTGGACATTCTCATTGTCATTTCGTTTGAAGCGGTTGAAGAGATTGCGAAGGACACTGATTCTTTGATCTCTCTGGGTTGATATGCCTTCATTAACTTTGGAGAGCCAATCCCAGACCAGTTTGGATGTCTTCAAGGCACTCACACGGCCATACTGTCCTTTGGTCAGATGACCACAGATGATATTCTTGGCAGTAGAGTCCAGTTGAACGAACTTCTTGACATCAGCAGCAGTGACACCTTCTCTAGCCTTGGGAACGCCATTTTCGACGACATACCATAGGTCGACGTCAATGGCTTCAAGATGCATGCGCATCTTATTCTTCCAGTAGGGATATTCAGTTCCATCGAAGACGGGACAAGCAGCGGAGACTTTGATTATCCCTGCAGTCGACATAGCTAAAACTCCAGGTGGTTAAACCGAATCACATAGAACAAGGGAGCACCTTGCTCTGATACCAATTGAAAGTGCGTTATATCGACTAGAGGGGGGGTGAATAGGCGATTTTTATGAAAGTCTTCAAAACGTGAGAGTTGTGAAGACAACCAGTGAAGATCATGCCTATTACTATGCAGCGGAAGTTAGATTACACTAGGCCAGCCATGGTCATGTATTCAATAGAGTGAAAGCGCAATGACAAACAGCTTCAGTGTAATAAGGATCAGGTAGGAAGAAGTTATGAAGCCGAACAGATCATACATTCATGTTGTGAAGACAAAAGATAAAGCAAGCATGCAATGGCTTCACAGTGAATAACTGTAAGTGAAAGGAAGTGAAGATGAAACCAGTGACACGTTGAAGACAATGATTTGCTGGACCAGTTCCAGTTGCTGTGACAACTGTACGTCTGGTTGGAGCGGCTAGGTATTTAAACCAAAGGACACACAGTCTCGGACACCCAGTCAAGGACACTTAGTCCAAGACACCCAGTCCTCACCGTTTTCTCCTTGAGCTAAGGTCACACAGACCTCGCGCAATCACTCAGGTAAGTCTTCAAGGTAGACTCCCAAACCTTCACAGACTTCGTTTACTGACAATCCACAATTTCTCTTGGATGCTCAGAACGCGACGCCTAACCGTCTGGAGGATGCACAGTCCTCAAGTGTAATAAGTCTTCAAATCACACAGACACGAAGACTTAAGTGATGCCCAATTTACTCTGGCTCTGGGTGGTTAGGGCTTTTCTCCTCACTGGGAATTTTTCTTTCAAAGGCTTCGAGGTGGGTTGCTCTCAAACGACAAAAGCCGTGCACTGAAATCTGAGCAGCCAACCGTTTATGGTTGTGGGGGTGGACTATTTATAGCCACTTGGCAACCCGACCTGATCTGTCCGAAGTGACCCTGGGTCACTAAGGAACTGACACGTGTACCAACGGTCGAATTTTGAACTCACACGGCAACTTTACTTGGGCTACAAGTAAAGCTGACTTGTCTGACTCTGGACAAGATTTTCTCTCAAAGTCTTCGCTCGAAGACATAGGATTTGAATTAGGCATCACTTCAGTCATTCTGACTGGTTCTCTTCAACCCCACTTAACAGTACGGTGGTTCCTCTGACACAACCTGAATGAAATAAAACTACGAAGGATCTAGGTCTTTGAGTTCCAAAAGCTTCATAGGGAGTCTTCTCATGTCATTGTCTTCAATATGAATTTCTTCATAAACCACCATTGTCTTCAATGTCTTCGTACATTTTTAGGGGTCATCTCTGGTAGTAAAACCGAATCAATGAGGGACTTCTACCTGTGTTTTCCTGCAATTCTCACAAACACATTAGTCCCTCAGCTAGGTTTGTCGTCAATACTCCAAAACCAACTAGGGGTGGCACTAGATGCACTTACAGTCGCGCTCCAACAACTCCTCGATCTTCGCATTGCCATCTAAAGACAGATAGAATGCCTCCTCCCTCCATCTGCCTTCCGATGAAAACCCGAGCACTAGTTCCGGCGGTGACCGCCTCCGGCGTCGCCTGCCGCGGACGGGCGGGGGCATGGTGGACGTGGCGAGCGATGTCGGGCCAGTGGGGGCTTATGAGGATATGGCGATTTGGGTCACGGTGGCACCTGAGAAGAACGAGAAACAGTACTTATAGGTGGAAGGTAGCGCGATGGTCATCGGAATTCAATGCATAATGGCTTAGCACGCCAGCTTGCCGTGGAAAACTAGAGAAACTGAAATTATGACCGTGCCATCCCGTCCTGTCTGGGTCGCACGCCAGCATGGCGGTCAAACGAGTGCACTCGAATCATCTCCCTCCTTGTCAATAATGATTCCACGGATTTAAAGCGTATCTTTTTTCGCATCAATTACCTGCCTTAATTACGGCCGGCTGCTTGCAAGCACTCAGAATCGCTCGCAGGCAATACGTGAAGCAGCATGCAACGAGTCGCAGCCGAGGGCACGCATGCAGCCACTTAAATCGCTGGAATTAATTAGGCTTAAACTTCTGCATGCCGTTAATTATTGCCATGCCTTGGTCTTGCTGCTATGCTCACGGGACTAATAAATCCCGGACGAAGGGAGTACCTTGGTTGGTGAGAGGTTTGAATTAAGCCCTGCAAACCAGAAAGGAGGTACTAGTACGTGCATGATCCGCTATTTATTCGTGTAGGATCGAGTAGGTCGTTTCTTGAATTGAGCCCTGCAAACCGGAAAGGAGGTAGTACGTGCGTGATCCGCTATTTATCCATGTAGGATCGATAGTGTAGCTTGTCGGTTTCTTCATAGGTAGGCATTTTTATCCGTGCAAGATCGATAGTGTAGCCTGGCAGTTTCTTCAGAGGTAGGCATTTTTGTTCAAAAAACTACCACTTCGCTTCTTGCATCGCAAATAAAACTGCCAGGAGCGCATTTTTAGGCTAGCTAGTGATCGATCAGTAACTTGTAAACACTGAGCGAATAGAAATAAGTAACTGTTAATGCATCTCAATGATTAACAAATCATATACAAATATGTAGCTCCAAAAGCAAAGATCAGCCACTTTGGATCTTGCGTCACAACTAAAACTAACTAGTACGATTCCCATACATAAGATCAACATGTTAATGCATCTCAATGATTCACAGATCATATACAAATATGTAGCTCCAAAAGCAAAGATCTAGAAAAAACATATGTTCTTCCTACTAACATGGATGCTTCTCTTGGCCAACATTCAGTACAGATTGAAAGACAAATTTGTTTGTGAAGTCTACAATTCCTCTTGCAAATGTAAGTGGTTTCACCAACAACTGGAACCATGAGAATGAACCACACATGATGGAGGAACATCCACTGCAATATGATTTGGTCTTCTCTAGATCACACGGCGAGACTATTTTCGGAATACAAACTTTAACTTAGGCAAAATGATGCCCATTGAATAATCAGACCAAAGCAATGAAGCACCTAGTGTTGGCCAATAAATTGTACAGTACTACTTTTCTGCAGTCCATGAAGTGACTATCCAATCTTTCTGTGTCTATTTTCAAATGGCACTACATGCAGTGACTATACTATTCTCTTGTGCAGTTCAACCAATATTGCGGGCACTTTGTTTGTTTGCCAAATAGCAACGGGCAGACATCTCTATCTGCACAAATATCAAGCAGCTAGTAAACATATACCACACCTTGTATTTTCGGTTTAAACATGTCTCTTCCTCTTAGCATCTGTCATGTTCTGCACTGGACAATCTGATACAGTTATGTTTTGCCCTGGACAATTTCATATTAAATTGATTTGCTGGTTTAGAGTAGAAATATAGCGCCTATTCTTCATCAGACCAAGGATATCCATGTTCGCAGTGATGGAAGAGGTGAAATCGATACAACCGAAATTGAGCATCCAATCATTGAATCCTGTCATGCACCTCCAATGTAGGTCCACCCAGCCAATAAATTCACATGCAAACCACTAGTATTACTATCTAATGACAGTACAAAAAGAGTAGCAAGATAGTAGCAAACAATGTACCTTCATAATGAACAACCCATAGTGCCACCAATTGGATATAATGGTTTGGAAAAAAACATGCTCCTAATGTTGAACCAGTTGGACTTTTTGTGCAGTTCCACTAAAATCGAGCATCCCTGTTTGCATAGATATTGAAAGTGTCATTACTCTAAAAGTGGCACTAGTTGAAGCATAGACTCACAAATATAAGCATTCAAATTTCTTAATGGGAAAAGGTAGCAAGACTGTTTCTAACCACCTGTTTGAAGGAATAAATAAAGCAACAGCAGCTGACGTCGGGAAGGCATACATAGTTTTTTCTGGAAAAGTGAGACATTCCTGACCTTTCCTCTTCTTTTAAGCAAATTTTGTGCAGTTCTACTAAAATAAAATGCCTTAACAGTGCAAAAATCTATAAGCATTAACAGTGCAAAAATCTGAAGGTAGCAACAAGTTTCATCGTTGGTATACTGGCTGTGCAACAGCATCAGAATGCCTTAGCTGAAAAATCTTTAATACATCCACAATCAACAGCTAACCCTGAAATAATCCAGTGACATTAAATGGCATTGCTTAAATTTATGGGTGGCATTAGAATGAGAGCGGCATTAGTTAAATGTGGCATCACTTTAGCAGTAGCATTTCTTGACTTGACTGCTGGCGTTATACTAACAGCAAAAAAGTGGCAACAAGAGCATGGGAGGCCCATTCGGACAGTGGGCGCACCAGTACGATGTACCTCCACGGACGCAGAGTGGTGAGGGAGGTATGGTTGCCCAGAGCAACAAATATCCATGCAGCATATGTGGATTACGTCCCATTTTTGTTCTCTTTAGCCACCTTTTTCCTATGCGAGGACAACAAACCGATCGACCCGGTCATTCTCTATTGCGTTGTCATGCCTTCTACTCTTCTTCAACCAAGAGACACGAGAATCGTTCCTTAGCTACTAATTTTCCCCTTTTCAACCTAGATGCGGGTTTGATGCCGAATATCTTGGACAGTACAGTCTCCCTTCCTTTCCTTATTCAACCCAGACATGGATTAGTCTACATGAAGTAGGGTTTCCTTTAATAGTGCAAATTATGGTTTTCGTCTGCGTGGCCAGCAGAGCAGAGGATAGAAAATTGGGAAGATGGTGGAGTGTGTAAAGATCCACGTGCAACGACGTGGCAGATGGGGGCAATAGAACAAGGTTATGGTTCGAAAAGAGGTTGCATACCTGAGGGTCAGCGGGAAGTGGCTTCGCTCGTGGTCGTCGTCCTCCGCACACACTACGGCAACAAGCTTGGGGATGGAGGCCATCCCGTGCGGGCGCTAGGTCTGAGAGGACAGCCTTGTCATCAGTGCGTGACCTCACTCGCCGACGACGAGTGCGTCAATGTTGCACGTCCTTTTCTTCCCCGGCGGATCTGTGACCACTGATGAGGAGGGAGAGAGGGGTCGTCTTTTTTAGATCTGGAGAGAGGGTGGTAGTGTGAGAAGCAAGTGGGCAACCCTTAGCAACAAAGCGCTCAAGCTCCAGCCTATATATCTTTTTTATACTACTAGTACTGGAGGTGGAGTAGTGGTAGAGTAGTTTATATTTTCCCTCTGTACAGTACCAGTTAGTCGTGTTTCAAAACTGATCGGCACGCCATTAAAAAAATAAAGGTCGCAACCGTCCACCGACTCTTCGCCTTTCCCTCTCGATTTGGAACTACTGTCGCACACTCTTCCTCTCCCTCCTCCATTTTCCTTCAGCCCTTCACCCTTTCTTCTGCCATTGTTCGATCGTCTTCTCCATGGAGGGAACAGGCCGGAAATGACCCTGTTATTCTTGCCCCGATCTGAAAGATCACGTGGTGGAGGAACTCATTGATCGGTGCGACGTCATCACCTCTGCTAGCATGGCAGGTTCGTTCAAGCCCATTCTCGACTCAACTTATAACATCATTACAAAGAACCCAAGAGTCAAGGAGCGGTTTGATCTCCCCTATCTTCTTCGCCGTGACCCTGATGACTGGCGCTGGCACAACGGAGGCCTCGCCCTGTGCCAGTTGATGCCGCTTGATAATGATACGTATGATGTTAAGATGCCATCGCTTGAGGGCAAGGCTTGGGCGGGCGCAAATGGAGATTGGGTTGTTTACATTGGGTCCAACTGCGAGTGGGAACTTGTGAATGTGTACACTCGTGACTGGGTCCCACTTGCAAAACTCTCAGCAGACTGCCCAGAGGTTGAGCACACCGGTATTGTATGCACGTTCAAATACGATCATGGTGGCTGTCTTCTACGGAAGATAGCAATTTGTCGAGTTCCCAACCACTCTTGGAATTACAACAACTATCAAGTTGTTGCTATCTTCGACAAGCTTGTTGCCGTCCTTCGTGGTTCGACTTGATGGATATTGCTCAAAAATCAGTTTCTGTACACGGATGAGTACTGTGATGCAATTCAATACGAGGGCCTTGTGTTTGCTGCCACCACTCGTGGCACTGTTTTTGCATGGGATCCTCGTAGTTTCGGTACGTTTGTCTTCCACCGTAATTATAATTGTTTCATCCACATGCATGCGGGTTAGCAAGTTTCCCTTTACTAATTAACCTTCTTCTTGTGTTTCTAAGGTCTTGTGAACATCCCACTCCCTATACTTGAATTTTATAACCAAGGGGGAGATGACGATGGTGATGATCACGAGCATGAGGACGAGCAGAACCCATATACTCAGTGGCTCCTGGCAACTAATTCCGATGGATCACCTCTTCTTGTGTGTGTATACAGCCCACTGATGATGTTACTACTAAGGAAGCAGGTGTAGTCTCCCATGGTCGCACTCTCCGGACCTATTCCAACACCCGTTGCATGGTATTCGGGATGGATACTAGTGTGCTAGCGCCAAATCCTTCTCCCTGGTACATAATTGATAGTCTTGGTGAAAACTCGCTCTTTGGACAAAACTACCCGATGATGGTGAAAGGCGATCCAACTGTTGTTGACACAACGTTAATAGTACCATTTATGAGAAGCAACTGTGTCTATACCTTGGACACTTGGGTGATTCCCTACCCTGGTACTGATATAGTAGGTCGCTTCAGCCCAGATGACCAGTCCTGCATTGGTTTCCAGATCGACAATCGATGGCCCGTCACAGAGAATCACTTGTGGTTCAAAGCAAGCGTTGCCAACGCCGAGGAATGGTTGAGTTGAAGTTCATTTCATTGCTTGTTATTTGTTGTGTGGTGAAAACTTTAGTATTTATAATGTATCCTCGTTGCCGATGTGGGTTGATGACCTGTTGTATGTAATAAAATGATATGCGTGTGATAAACTTACTAAATTTATGAATGGCTTTCGAGTCGCTTCTCTAAATTTGTACTAGCTTCACATGCTTCGCGCATCGGGCGGGTGTTTTTACTGTAGCCATATGTTAATGTGTTCGTTGTACATAACCAGCACCTCGAATCCTCGATACTAGTACTATATAGTAGGAGTAAGTAGTAGGAGTAGTAGGGTGGCATGGGCCAGAACAAGCATTCACGTCCAGGAGTACGGCACATGCCACCACCACGACATCCATCTGACACCATATTATTTCATGGAGTCCGTGCCAGAGCAATCACTTCAACCTCGTCGTTTCTCTAACTTCAGCCATCGCGCAGCGGGCGAGGTGGGGGTTTGCCGATAGTCGGTTTCCTTAACCGCGGTCCCACTTGTAAGGCCAACTCCAATGCACGACCCCAAACGCACCTCCGTTTTGCACGAACTCCAACGATAATTTTGACTAGAAAAGCAAGACCAAAGAAAACCAGAAGCACAAGAATACATTTTACTACTCGTGTAAGTTGGATTAGTGCCTTCTCGATGCATTCATTGTTGATATGCGGAGGCTCGATCTTGCGTCTGTGCTAGCTACAAGTGATAGAACATCTACTAAATTGCGCTCTATCAATATATGGATGTACTCTTCTTCCCAATACAAAAACATGCATCCATTCTACTCCCTCCGTTGCACAATACATGCCTTCTATTTGTCAAAATATATATGTATCTAGACATGTCTTAGTATATAGGTACATCCATTTTTGGACAAATGGAAGTCAAGTATTTTGGAACGGAGGGAGTACACAATAAAATTTTTAATTTAGCACAACTAGTCTAATCCGAGAGCAGAACCGAAGATTTGGTTGGGTTCTTTCTCCTTTTGCCGACACGTGGGACATCCAGCATCCAGGTTGTGTCATGAAAGAAGATAGAGTGGTAGTTGAAGCCACGAGAGGTGCATCTTGGGTTAAACTGTAAATAGAATCTTACTACTCTTGAGTAACTCCAAAAGCGGCCATCGAAGATCTTTATTGGATTTGTTTTTCATCACCAGCACGTCGAGGTGAAAGATGTGCAGGTTCAGTGGGTCCTCTTGCGTTTTCATTGACATGTGGGGCCGCATGTGAGCAAACAGACGATGGGCTCCGCGCGTCCGCTGGCTGGCAGAGAAGAGAGATAGAGGAGGGCTGAGCATGGACTGCCGGAAATTTGTTCTACGTACCTTGATATAGGCTCGATATAGTGGGGTGGCATGGGCCATAACTAGCATTCACGTCTAGCAGTACGGCACAAGCCACCCACACGAGTCCCATCTGACACCAATTTTCTTGGAGTCCGTGCTACAGCCATCTCTTCTCCCTCCTGTTTTCTCAGCCATCGCATGGTGGGCGGGGTGGGGGTTTGCCGATAGTCGGTTTGCTCAACTGCGGTCCCACTTGTAAGTGAAAATGCAACACCATATGCATTCTCGGTTGAGCGGCGTGCCGGACCAACCGTGTGGGGGTGCGACGCGAACACGGCAAGCTTTTCCTTTTGAACTCGTAACTTGTAAAATTTGGTTCTGCTCCATGGTGCGACCGATAGATAGAAAATAACAATTTTTCCTAGAGTAATGAGAAGTTTGGTTCTGGCGCCGTTCATGCATGGAGTACGTATGAAAATTATGAAGTTGATGCGAAAGGTAAGATAATTACTGTAGTATCATATACTACTACATGGATTTGACGGAAAGATAAAAATACATACAGATCCATCAACGTTCAACGACATCCTCACGCTCTAGTGCGTCGGGTCACCAACCGACGTGTGAGGAGTAGCGGCGTTGGCGGCGAGCTCAACGTGCTTCTGAACAGTGCCGTCCAAGGTTGCCCTGCGCTCCAAGAAGGCCAGCGTCCTATCGTCCTCCCTGTGCTCCCGGCCTCCATGGGTCTAGCGTAGCTTCTAGTCAACTGATCTTGCGATTTGAGTGATCACTCAGCCCTTGGTTAACGTGCGTAGGTGCATAGGATTTCGTACTACTCCTCGGCCCTCTACTGCACATGCCTTTGGCTGTATGATAGGTGGGCCAGCCACCCCTGGGGCCACGTGTCATTCACCCAAAGGCAGTTGCCGTAAGTCAATGAAGCTGCGCCCCCATCCGTGCTGGTGCAGTATAGTCATCTTACCGGACCTCTAGTTGGGGCCAAATGAGAGAAGTTTGATGTTTACTGGTTTATTGGTCCCCTTTGCATTTGTGCCAAGTTTTGACCTTTGATTTAACTAATAATATGTTAATGCATGTAAACAAAAATGTTGTGTAAGTCACCTTACGAAAACCAAATAATCCCAAAATACTTAGGCACGGTGCATTAACTCCCTCCTTGTTGCTTATTTCATGACATATCAACCAATGAGAGATGTGGGACGTGCATGCTTTCAATGACTTGAGACTACCAAACATGACATGCAGTGTTGTGTTCATTGCATGTAATCCTATTAGTACTCTAGTTAGGAGTAGCAAAAAAACATTAAGTTCTCTCGCCGATAGGAATAAAACACCATGTATTTATTTACAGAGGGAGTAGTACATTTTTGGTGACATGCATTACTAGATATTGCTAGTCAAATACTAAAATCCAGATGGACGTGGTAGTACTCCTAAATCCAGACGGTGGTGCTACTAGTACTAGTAGTAGTACTACCAATGTAGTAGTAGGAGTACTAGCATTGTACTACCCGTTGGTCAAATTATTACGTGCTGCTCCTCACAGTGAAGTGACAAGACCCTGCGCCGGAGATGACACCTGAGTATAGGCGCCGTGTTCGGCATACCATAGTTAGCCTCACCATCTACAGACACTATCATCATGGCTGTAGAGCTAGCCTTCTTACAACTAGCCCTATTCGACATAATTTCCCGTGCGTAGATGCCCGTGCATTGCACGGAACACGAAGATTGGGGGTGGACGGCTCCGGCAGGGGCCATCGCGCCAGATTTTTCCATGGCCTTCTACTCCTAGATGTGGTGGGGAGGAGATGAGGCTGATTGTGAGAGATAAGGAGTTGTTTGTAAATAGGGAACAAGTGCGGGCATCTTTTGCAAAAATGGAGAAGCTTGGTTTGTATGCGTCAGATCTAGATCCGACGGCTATTGGTGAAGCATGGGAGGCACAACATCATCACCAACTCAGGACTTGTTTGATTCGCAGGATTTTGAAAATGTAGGAATAGGACACGGCAATATTACAAGTTTCAAACTGATATTACAAATGTTAGGAGTAATGTTGCACCTACGAAGAGGGAATTACTAGGAAGTTTACGTAAGAACTTTCGTTACTTTAGGTGGATGCAGCATTATCTTACAAACTAAAATCCACCGCCCTAACAAGTCACTAATGGGCAAATAAGTTTTTGAGTCTCTGGCCACTTGTTGTTTCAAAAAAAAATTCAGCCTCTGTGGAGACTTTTTCATTTAGGCTTAGACGCTTGCGGTGATCAGCATGCCATTCATTGTTGCGCCAGAGAACGCCAAACCTCATTACCTTGAGCACACTTGCCTCCAGAACAAAGAACCTGGCCAATTTAATCTCGGATGTGCTGCCTCGGTAGTCGATCAAACCAGTTTCTGTAAGATGGAGATCAAGGCATTCGATGAGATTGTTATAGTGCAGCACATTTTTCACTTTTGGGTCTTTTTTTATCTGCAAAAGAGGAGAACATATTAGAGTAGCTGGCCGCATAAGATTGTTGTGTCATCAAGAGGTACCAATATCATTCGCTCATATGATACGGTTGGCTGGCTAGTGATATTTTTTCACTCACTCTCTCTCTCTCTCTCTCTGTTTCCTCTCATTTAACTAGGAGCACGTGAAGAGCTTGGGCATTTGTTGCCTTCCACTATGTGGCCAATGCCATATTTCACAAAATTATGCCACATAACATGCATCGATGTCAAATCAAAAGATTTTGGCACCGCTCTCGTGATGTGAGAGAGTTCGCACCGCTGTGCACACAGACCCACATGTATAAACAAATCAATCAAACCAACTACACCAGCCTCTCACTATCCAAAACAAGTGGTTTTTTATTGCCCCAGTCCTCTCTCTCCCACGCAGTGTTTTTTCATTGCGTGAGTTAATTTGGCACTGGAGCAATATAGGTGATCCAGATTGGGACAACAGTGAGCAATGGAGGGGCATCGATGCCAAATGCATCACAAGTGAATTTGGCACATGTTTTGGCCTACATAGCCCACTTTTGTAATACTACCTCGTATTTAGTATAAAATTTTGACCATAGATTTACCTAAGAAAATGCCAATGCATGTCACTAAAAATTACACCATTTGAAATTATGTTCAAATACGAATCCAACGATATAGTTCTTAGTGACATGCATTAAAATTTTGTCAGTTAAATCTATGGTCAAATTTTGATACTACAAAATTGGAAGAGTAAACCAGGACGGAGTTAGTACTTGCTCTTAGGGTAACCATGACTAGCCTAGGCTACTATAGTAGTACAACATAAAAACGATGCAGGTGATCACGTGAGAAAAAATACTAAAAACATTTCGTTCGGTACAGTGCGTAGATGTGGTTTTGAACACTACACTTGTCATTATAATTTGGTTTCAACTTACTAGCGTGCGGGGTGCTACCCCGAGTGGTTTCAACTTTGTTTACTTCACCGCGTGTCAGATGGGCCTCTAGTTTACTTATTTTCACCCACTGCCACATGGGCCAGCACACGAAGATACAGAACACGAGCTGACAAGGCAGCATGTGGATTGGTTGACCGGTCAACTAAACAACATATGGAGCTATACGCTGGCACAGTGAGCGTATAATCCGTCGGTATAGAGAGTTCGAGTGAGAGGGGACGCCCGTGAGAGATATCAGAGAGAGAGAGAGAAAGTGCTACTCCCTCCGTTTGATAATGTAGTTCCAACATTTTTTTAAGTCAAACTTGTGAAACTTTGACCAACTTTATAAAGAAATTACTTATATCTACAATACCAAAGATAAATGATAGTATGAAGTAAGTACATGTTGTGATGAATCTAATGATCGTTCCAGATGTAAATGTTTTTCTCCACATATACCTGGTCAAATGTTTCTGAGGTTTGACTTTTGAAAACATCCATATGCTTATGGACGTGACAGAGTCCCTAACAAGAGAGAGAGAGAGAGAAGTGTGTGTGCGTGTGTGAAAGAGACATGGACAACACACGATAAAAGTAGAGAAAAAGCGTGCGTGTCTTATGCAAACATATCACACATGCATCTTCGACAACGGAGGCAAGGTGAGGAGATAGTGTGTGGTTGTTTGGAACCGAGAGAGCAAGACCCCTAGCACGTGGCCAAGAGGGGTCTAACAAACAAGGGAGAGAGGTCGAGAGAGACGTGCGGAGAAAATGCAGACATGGGGAGGAGAGAGTGTATGTTTGTCATAGAGAGATCCCCTGGAGATTGCGATGGGACTACATGGGTGGGAAATCTAGTGACAAGGTGTGTGCGTGATAGAAGATGCCCCGAGAGATATAGAGATAGACGTATGAATGGAAGGAGACAATATGTGTGTTCCTGATGGCTAGTAAGAGATAATCATACTTAGGAGGGGGGGGAGTGCTTGCGCCTATGATGGATTGAGGGATTATGGTACTTAGGGGGTGCGTGTCACATGGAGAGAGAAGAAAGGCGGAGAGTGTTGGATGGGTCTATATGTATAGCGCGAGTGAGACATGTGTATGTGTGAACCAGGGAGATATAAGGCCAGTTTGGCTTGCGTCCTGAGCATCTTTTGCCTGGTCTGGGGTTGTGGCTGGATTTCATGCATGCTTGTTTGGTTGCTACCCTGTGAAAAAGAAAGCGCGCCTGGCCTGGGTTCCCTTGCACTTTAATTAGCCTGGCTGAACTCCAGACACTGCAAGTAGCCTGGCCCAGGCGACCGATTTCGAACACCTAGTCATGCCTGGTCATGTGGTCACGAGGCTAACAGCAACATGGATGGATATTAGCATTAAATAATTGATGCATGGATTGATTGATGGGACTTTGATGCTTTGCCTGGCCCAGGCATGAACCAAACGCTTCAGCACCACACAAGCCTGGACAGGCAGAAATATTTTACATCTCACGTCCACACCAGGCAGTACCGGCCATCAAGGCATGAGGGTCAGGTCATGAACCAAACTAACCAATAAAGTTTGAGAGAGATTGAGGAGCCCCGATAAGGTTGAGTGCTGCGTCAGATAGCTGAGAGGGGGAAAGAGATATTCCATCTGCTCGATAATGCAGTGCATGTAAATTTTTAGAAGTCAAACTTTGGAAACTTTGATCAGGTTTACGCAAATGTTATTTATATCTACAATACCAAAGATACATCATATAAAAAACTACATCTCATGGTGAATCTAATGGTATATGTTTGCCGTACTAGATGTAGTTCTTTTTCTACACGTACATGGTCAAACTTTGTGATGTTTGACTTTTCAATAAATCTATATGCTATGGACCGAGGAGAGTGCCTCAGTCGAGACAGATCAAGTGCGTGTGAAGGAGAATTAGTAAGTGTGCAAAAAGAGTATGTGTGTGAAAGAGAAAGTGACAACAAATGATAAATTAGAGAGAGAGTGTGTTTTTTTGTTTCTTATGCGAACATATCACGCATGCATCTCCGAGATGGAAAAGCGAGGCGAGGAGATACACGAAGATAGCTAGTGTGTGATTGTTTGCAATGGAGAGAGACACCCCTGTAGCACATGTCCAATAGAGGTGTGGCCAACAAGGAACAAAGGTCGAGAGGGACACATGGATGGCATGGACGCATGGGGAGGGAGAGAGGGTGTGTTTGTGATAGAGAGATCCCGTCGAGATTGTGAGGGGACTAAATGGGTGGGAGATCGAGGGAGTGCGTGCGCGATAGAAAGATGCCCGAGAGAAATCGAGATAGACCGTGCACATGTTTGTGATGGATACTAAGATTAGCTAGTCATATACATATAGGGGGGACTACATGTGCCTATAATTGAGTGAGAGACCATCATACTTGGCTAGCCGGGCATGAGATTGTGTGTGTGTGAGAGAGAGAGAGATGGAGAGAGAACGAGGGGGAGAGATAGAGTTTTAGATGGGCCTATCGAGTGCGAGTGAGATATGCATGTGTATGTGTGACCCAGGTGGATGGAGAGTTTGAGAGAGGGGGGAAGAGCTCTGAGACGACATAGTGGTGCGTGAGAGAGTTACAGGCAAAGAGCCAAGGGATCTGTGTGTGTACGATGAGTGCACCCAAGATATCTAGCTTGGACTAGCTAGAGTATCATACATAGTGTACGATGAGTGCACCCAAGATATCTAGCTTGGACGATGCATGCGAACTAGAAAGACCCCCCACACACACATAAAGAGAGAGAGATGGAGAGAAAGGGAGAGGGACGAACAAGGTTTTTGTGTCGGATGCATGTGATAGAATTGAAGATTGTCGGAGAGAGAGAGAGAGAGAGAGAGAGAGAGAGAGAACAGGAGTCTGGGAGAGGGGAGGTCGCGTTTTATGCATCAAAGAATGATATAAACCATGTTTCGATATAAACTTGCATTGAAATATTTAAATTAGAGAACATGGTGTCTGCAATCCACACATGAACGGATATATGCGTATATCAAACAAGTTCATTAATTTGACTTTCAACATGTTCATGGAGTACTATAATACTGTACAACATGCTACTTGATTGAGGTGTTCAATTTTGGATTTAGTTCACTATTTTGACCTACTGAACGAGCTATTTCATTGAATCGAGATATTTCATTTTGGGTTTGATTCGCGTTTTTGAGTGGGTCAACTATTTGTCATATAGTAAGTCGCTAGCAACGAGCATGTAAAAACACATTACTCCCGACCATCATCTCTCCATCTAAAAAAGAAGTGGCAAGCTAATATTTCAAAATTTGATCCGAATCGACTTGGTAAGGTAGACGTGGATGCTCGTTCTCCCAAAATTTGAACGAACCATTAAACATCCTCTCTGCTCGGTGGAATTCGCCTGAGCAAATAAATGGGAGACACGAAATTACCGTCCTATGTGGGACATGCATCAATTGGCCCGTTGTGCATCGAGGGTAGGTTCGTAACTTCATCCAAGTGCGCCTTCTCCTCGGCCGAAATGACATGTGCCAAATAATTCATAAACCATGGTCGGCAAAACACGCTCTCCTCGCCTGAAATAGCTCGGGCCCACTATTTCAAAACACGCTCCCCTCGCCCGAAATCGCTCGCGCCCACTATAGTTCAAAACACGCCCTCCTCGCCCGAAATCGCTCCCACCCAGAGAAGCAAAGTTACTCTACTATCCCCGACCCTCAGTACACACACCCTAGCCGAGAAGCCTATAGGCAAGGGTAGAACTGTAACTCCCCCTCACATTTCAGACAAATGCATCCGTAAGACATGGTTCCACTCCCCTCCCAATTTCCCCCGCCCGCCCCCATTCATACCTCGTGGGCGCTAAATCACCTTCTCCCCGGGAAGCTCCCTTCTCCCGAGCCGCGAAACCTCAGCCCCACCTCCATGGCGCCCCCACCGCACCAATTTCACAGTCGCCCTCCTCCCTAATGCCGGAGACGCTGTCCATTTGCCATCGTGCACTGGGTCGTGTGCCTCTTACTCTGTGCTGCTGGTGCTGCCTCGACGACAGCCGCGTGAACCGTACCGGAGCCGATTCACCCCCGCCGTTGTTCACGGCGCCGGAGCGGCTCCAACTTCGGATCGGTCCAGAGTCCTGGCGCTGCTTCAGCATAGCTGTCGACCGTCGCGACATCGCTCTTTCCCTGCCGTCGGTCGCCCCCGCAACCGCGTCGGCCTCACCGACTCGGCAGCTGGACCTGCCTACTTCACCATGCCGCCAGATAGGTCGCACCCTCATCTCAAATCACTTTATTTAGGCGTCAGTTGTCTGAATTTTTATTCTGGGCCAATCGATTTGCAATGGGAAGCAGCACCCCTTGAGGCGGCGGAGTTCCTAGGCTGCCGGTTGGCTGGTGTCTAACGTAAGGGTGCGGGGCCGCAAGTTCGCCGCGGAAGCAGCGCTTAGATGGCTATCTTTTAGAGTTGCACAGTTGAAGGTACTGCTGCCGCCGGATCTGGATGACGGGGAGTCTTTGTGGATTGGCCCGGGGGCCGCGCAACCACGGCAGTGCGGTGGGGCGGGGAGCGGGGTTTTGGTCGGGGCCAAGGACGGCGGAGGCAGGCTGCTCTGCCGTTGGTCGCAGGCTCTTCGGGAAGATTCCGAACAGTGTCATCCGGGAGGCACAAGACGGCCAACCATCCGGCGTAGATCGGACAGTACCAAAATAAAATAAAATTGTGTGACCCCAATTTAGTCTTCAGTCAACAGACATGTGACCACTCTCGTACCTTGTTGTTGATCTCTTAGTGTATTTCTTCAGATCAAAGAGATATGCCGTTCTTAACATTATGCGTTATCTGCATCTTCAGACACACCGTCTTCCGACTCACCGCAGTTGCTCCAACAAGGGAAGCATACACCAGAAGGGAGCTATAGTCCCCACTCAACAGTTCCCTGCATCGAATGCGCGTGCCCGACATGCACAGCCACAACAACTGCAGGGCCATCGACAAGTCAGCACATGATGCTCACTCCTATGGATGGCAACCAGATAGGTTGTACCCTCATCTTACTTGTGTGCAACATTTATGGCTTTGTTATTCATCTAAGAATGGAAAATAGATCATCACATTTCACTGTATATTCATGCTGATCTCTTACGAGTCTTGTTCAGGAGTTAACGCTATTCCATAGTTCAGCTAAGATACTTGTTCTTTAGGTAACATTGTTCCATAGTTATCATCCATCAGCCAATGCTATCCCACAGGCTGGTGATTATAGTATTATACCACTTCTAGTATTTCCTATATCGTTCTTTAATACTTTTGTGTGCCATCTAGTTAATCTCGAGTACAAACGATACATATTCTGTAGCTTTCATCTGTGTTCTCCCTTTAGTTTATGAGACCTGTTGCTGCTAGTTAACCCCAGTCCTACTATTTATGTCGTCTCCTATAGGCACTCATTACATAAATCTAACTACTAGTTGTCTTCCATGCATGTCAGATATAATTGCACACACTGATATATCCACAAGAACCTCACGGAGCAATGTAAAGGCCAATAAACTTGATGTCAATGATACCCAATATGATGGAACATGTAAAGGCAGTTCTTCAGAAGACTTGCAGAAAGATGATGAATCCTCTTCACCCCACAAGATCCTTGCTCTAACTTGGCCTGTGATATGGGTACAACATGCATATAATGTCCTGGAGTGTATCTACTCTGTTGCAATGCCATGTGCTTAGCATGTTGATCATGCATGTAAATATGTCATGCCTTCCTGTTTTTCAGTACCTATTCCATTCATGATAACATGTTTTCAAATTCAAGTACTGTCATTCTACTCTATCGCAATGCCATCTGCTTAATTTGGACATCATGCTTCTGAATATCTTATGCATTGTTATTCATCAGTATGTACTTCATCTGTCTACCATACCATGTTTTTTTTACATTGAAGTGATGTTCTAGTGCTCTGTTGCAATGCCATCTTATTTTCCCAATCATACACGTGTATGTTGCCTTAGTTATTTCTGTACGTATTCCGCTAGCATACAATTTTACATTCAACTATTGTTTTTTTGCTGTGTTGTCCTGCGTATCCCTAGCTCTTACACCATACTCCCTCCGTCCGGATTACATGTTGCCGAAATGGATAAAAAAGGATGTATCTAGAACTGAAATATGCCTAGACCCATCCATTTTTTTCCGGATGGAGGGAATACATGTCAATATGTCATGCATTTCTATTCTTCAGTAACTATTCCATCTCTCTGCTGCCACATGTTTTATAATTAAAGCACCATTCTTCTATACAAGGCATGCAAGGGGAAGACGGCTATGTTAGAATCTAAAGGGTTACAATCAAGGCCTTTGCAAAAGATCCAAACGCCAGGAGATAATAAACCAACTCCAGTTTTTATAGATACTGCTCCAGCACAGAGAAACCCAACTCCTACTGGTAATAAGCAGATTCCAGTGGCCAAAGAACTAGTCCGCTCCAGTCCAGCAAAAATATGTCAACTCAATTCTAAGAAGCGTGTGCGTATCCTTGCATCATGAAATTTTATAGCACGCTGATCATATTTTCTACATGTTTCTTACCCATCTCTCTTTTAGAAAATAAGCTTAACAGATAGAAGATTTTCTACAATGGTATCGTTTATGAGGAAAGATTCTTGCAGGAATTCTCTGTGCTCCAATGTAGATGTAAGTACCTGTTGTATATCACTATATTTTTACATCAACATGTATTTTGTTAATCAGCGTGAATCCAACCTTTATCTGATCTAAATTTAGTTGTAGCAAAATGTATGATTAAAGGCCACAATGTTGATTTTTGCAAGGAAAACTGGCCGGTAGTTTTGCATCCTGAGCTGCATGAGTGTACTATCTCATATCAGTGGGTTTGAATAGTTTGGTTCTGCGGTGGATTTTTTAGTGTTTTTTTACTGTGTTGTCTTGTCGTATCCCTAGCTCTTACATCATACTCCCTCCGTCCGGATTAAATGTCACAGAAATGGATAAAACTGGATGTATCTAGAACTGAAATATGCCTAGACCCATCCATTTATTTTCGGATGGAGTGAATACATGTCAATATGTCATGCCTTTCTATTCTTCAGTACCTATTCCATGTCTGCTGTAGCATGTTTTATAACTGAATCACCATTCTTCTATATAAGGAATGCAAGGGGAAGACGGCTATGTTAGAATCTAAAGGGTTACAAACCAGGTCTTTGCAAAAGATCCGAACGCCAGGAGATAATAAACCAACTCCATTTTTCATAGATACTGCTCCAGCACAGAGAAACCCAACTCCCACTGATAATAAGCAGATTCCAGTGGCCAAAGAACTAGTCTGCTCTAGTCTAGCAAAAGAATGTCAACTCCATTCTTAGAAGCGTGTGCGTATCCTCGCATCATGAAATTTTATAGCATTCTAATCCTATTTTCTACATGTTTCTTACCCGTCTCTCTTTTAGAAAATAAGGTTAAACGACACAAGACTTCCTCCATTGGGATCGTATTCAAGGAAAATATCTTGCGGGAATTCTCTGTGCTCCAGTGCTGATGTAAGTACCTGTTGTATATCACTATATTTTTACATCAGCATGTATTTTGTTAATCGGCGTGAATCTAACCTTTATCTGATCTAAAATTAGTTGTAGCAAAATTTTAAAGGCGCCAATGTTGATTTTTGTAAGGAAAACTGCCTGGTAGTTTTGCGTACTGAGCTGCATGAATGTGATATCTCATATCACGCACATTACTGAATTGTAGTGCTTCTTTGGTTCCCCATTCATTCATTGTGTCAATGTTGCTTTCGTATTACCTTACCTGGCTGATGATAGCTGTGCCATATTATGTTAATTTGGTGTAGGCCAGTTGCCCAAACGTTCGTTGTGTCAATGTTGCTTTCCTATTATCTGACTTGGCCAATGATAGCAATGCTAGTGTGTTAATTTTGTGCAGGCTGTTGAAGATAAGAAGGCAAACTCTGAAAACAGCAAGGCAACCCCATTGTTTCTTTCTAGTAAATCTAGGCCAGGTAATATGGCAATAACTCATGATTAATCTGTTTGGTTCCCGTCCTAATAATACAAGCCTGCCAAAATCGCCATCTGAATCTGTTCAGTATCCTATGTCTCGAATGCAATGGAATAAATGTATGTTTGTGAACCAATTAATGGATGAAGTAATGATGGAAATGCTTGATGAATCAGAGGTGCTGAGTTGTGCGACACAACAACTGATCAATGTTCTCAGAGACAGTGTGGCAAAGCAGTAAGAACTTGCCCACATGCTTATGGGCGTCATCTGTGCTGAGGTTGCAGATTGTGACGTTGTAGATGGTTAGGTTCTGCTCATTTATTTGCACTGGCATCAATCTTTGATTGCCCAGTGGATGTAATTTCCGGTAATATATTCTGGATGTGCAACATTATTCCCTGCATGCCGTACCTTTGCTTGTCGTAATGGGCTCAAATTATCTAATTTGGCCTAAAGACATGAACGAACTTTAGTGCGCCCATTAAGTTAATGGGCCGTTACTAGGCCGAAAGTTAATGGTCGGCCCTCCTACCTCCCGGGTCGTTAACAGGCCGACATCACAGCGGGCAATAGGTGGCCCCAATTTATTTCATGGGCCATTAATAGGCCGTTACTAAGTTTGGGCTAGATATGGCCCAACTATACGGTAGGCCTTTAGCAGGCCGAAAGAGACAGCGGGCTTGTATTGGACCATGAAGAGCATGGGCCGCTAAGAGGCCGAAAGTCAGGTCGTATTGTGAACGGCCCAACTGTGTTGTGGGCCTTTAGCAGGCCGAAAGAGAAACCGGGCTGGTATTGGACCATGAAGGGCATGGGCAGTTAAGAGGCCAAAACTAAGGTCCAACTACAAATGGCCCAACTCATTTATGGTCCGTTAACAGACCGAAAGGCACACTGGGTCGGGAATTGGCCCAACACTTAAATGGGTCGCTAAAAGGCAAAAACTCAGGTCCGACTACAATTGGCCCAACTGATTTATGGGCCGTCAACAGGCTGAAAGTGACACCGGGCCAGAAATTGGCCCAACACTTAAATGGGCCGCTAAAAGGCCAAAACTCAGGTCCGACTACAAATGGCCCATCAGATTTATGGGCCGTCAACAGGCTGAAAGACACACCGGGCCGGAAATTAGCCCAGCATTTAAATGGGTTGCTAAAAGGCCGAAAGATGTACATCCTGAAAATTGGCTCATCCATTAAATGGGCCGTTAACAAGCCGAAATCTCATCAGGCCGATATTGAGCCCAAATATATAGCGGGCTATTAACGGGCTCGAACTGACGATGGGCTGCAATGGTGTCAAATCTTTAACGGGCCGAATTGGCACATCTCGTATGGGCCGTGGGCTTAAATGGACCTGACACAAGTAGGCCTTATATGGGCCGGCCTGCTAATTTTTACTGGGCCGGCCTTTTTCACCGGAATGGGCCACTGTTGGGCCGTGCTACGTGTCGACCTATCATAGGCGCCTCCTATCCAATGAGTGGATGACATCTATCCCAACGATGAGCTGACACGTGTTTGCTCTAGCCAATGATGATTTTACATGTGGAAAATCCCCATTGGTCGGGGCTTTTAGCGGGTTATCGGATCCAAAACCCGACACGATAGCTTAAGGCGTTCCGTTATGGTGGATGCCACGTGTCGGTCACCCTTGACAAAAGCACTTCTGTGACGCGCGATTTATCGTCATGGAAGTGGACACTTCCGTGATGATAATTTTGGTAATGTCATGGAACACTTCTACGACAGCATAGGTATGACTATCTTGATTCTGTCATAAATTTGTCATGGATGTACATGGATGACAAAAAATGCGACCTACTGTGACAAACACGTATTATCACAGAAGTGTATTTTTTTTGTAGTGTGAACTGGTGCCAAATAATTTTCTAATGGCACCTGAGGGAGTCCTGGATTAGGGGGTCTCCGGACAGCCGGACTATATCCTTTGGCCGGACTGTTGGACTATGAAGATAAAAGATTGAAGACTTCATCTCGTGTCTGGATAGGACTCTACTTGGCGTGGAAGGCAAGCTAGGAAATACAGATATGTATATCTCCTCCTTTGTAACCAACCTTGTGTAACCCTAGCCCCCTCTGGTGTCTATATAAACCGGAGGGTTTTAGTCCGTAGGACAACATACAATCATACCATAGGCTAGCTTCTAGGGTTTAGCCTCTCCGATCTCGTGGTAGATCAACTCTTGTAATACTCATATCATCAAGAATAAATCAAGCAGGACGTAGGGTTTTACCTCCAACAAGAGGGCCCGAACCTGGGTAAAACATCGTGTCCCCTGCCTCCTGTTACCATCCGCCTTAGATGGACAGTTCGGGACCCCCTACCCGAGATCCGCCGGTTTTGACATCGACATTGGTGCTTTCATTGAGAGTTCCTCTGTGTTGTCGCAGTTAGGCTTGATGGCTCCTACGATCATCGATAGCGATGCAGTCCAGGGTGAGACTTTTCTCCCCGGACAGATCTTTGTGTTCGGCGGCTTCGCACTGCGGGCCAACTCGCTTGGCCATCTGTAGCAGATCGAAAGTTACGCCCCTGGCCACCAGGTCTGGTTTGGAAGCTTAAACTACACGGCCGATATCCGCGGAGACTTGATCTTCGACGGATTCGAGCCCCTGCCTTGTGCGCCACGTGGTCACAATGAGTACGATTTAGCTCTACCATCGGACTGTATTCAGGAGATTGCACTGGCAGCCGCTCCGAGCCTCAATCCGGAGCCAGTTGCGCCATCCATGGATGGGTGGATGGACCCCATCACGGAGGCCGTATCCTCAGCGGCAATTGAGCCGAATATCGACCTTACCCTTCACAAGAGCCGTGTTGCCAAACTGCCGGATCCTTCTCCGGCCACGGACTCCGAAACCTCCTGCGCCCGTTCCTATCGAATCCGATTGGGCGCCGATCATGGAGTTTTAGCTCCGCGGATATTTTTCAGCACTCGCCCTTTGGCGACATACTGAACTCATTAAGGTCTCTCTCCTTGTCAGGAGAGTCCTGGCCGAACTACGTCCGGCAGGATTGGGATGCGGATGATGAAGAAATTCGCCGCCCACCAACCACCCACTTAGCAGCCACTGTCAATGACTTAACCGACATGCTCGACTTCGACTCCGAAGACATCAACGGTATAGACGATGATGCGGGAGACGGAGAGGAACCACTGCCCACAGGGCACTGGACAGCCACCTCATCATACGATATATACATGGTGGACACACCCAAAGAAGGCAATGGCGATGAGACAATGGAGGATGACCCCTCCAAGAAGCAACCCAAGCGCCGGCGTCAGCGGCACCGCTCTAAGTCCCACCAATGCAAAAAGTGGTGATACCGGCACCGGAGATAATAGCACTCCGGACAGTGTCGAAGACAACAACAATCCCCTCCAGCAAGATTTAGAGCAGGAGGATGACGGAGCCAGCCCTCCTGAGAGAGCGGCAGATGGAGAGGCGGAGGATGATAATTACGTGCCTTCCTCCGAAGACGAGGCAACCCTCGACGATGACGAATTCGTCATGCCAGAGGATCCCGTCCAACAAGAGCGCTTCAAGCACCGGCTTCTAGCCACGACAAATAGCGTTAAGAAAAAGTAGCAACAGCTTCAAGCTGATCAAGATTTGCTAGCCGACAGATGGACTGAACTCCTGGCGGCCGAGGAATATAAACTCGAACTCCCCCCCAAGAGTTACCCAAAGTGCAGGTTGTTACCCCGACTGGAGGAGCAAGCACTGAAACCTACATCCCCGGCGTATGACGCGGCTGATCGGCCACCTTGTGGCCGCGACGGAGAAACATTCCAGCCAAAAGCTCAGCTCGCACCCCGACGCCATTCAAATAAAAAGGCATGGGGAAATACGCCAGACCTGCGAGACTTATTGGAGGACAAAGCAAAACATGCAAGATCGATCTACGGATCACGAGGGTGCGTCACTATGAGAGACAATAATCGTCACGCCAGATACAGTAAAAGTAAGTCCGGCCGGGCCGAACACAACGGGCAAGACTCATTTGAGCTGCGTTGCAACATAGCCCAGTACAGAGGCGCCGCACACCCCCTATGCTTCACAGACGAAGCAATGGATCATCAAATCCCAGAGGGTTTCAAACCTGTAAATATTGAATCATACGATGGCACAACAGATCCTGCGGTATGGATCGAGGATTTCCTCCTGCACATCCACATGGCCCGCGGTGATGACCTACACGCCATCAAATACCTCCCACTAAAGCTCAAAGGACCAGCTCGGCATTGGCTCAACAGCTTGCCAGCAGAGTCCATTGGCTGTTGGGAAGATCTGGAAGCCGCATTCCTCAACAACTTTCAGGGCACTTATGTGCGACCACCAGATGCCGATGACTTGAGCCACATAATCCAGCAGCCAGAAGAACCGGCCAGGAAATTCTGGACACAGTTCCTAACAAATAAAAATCAAATCGTCGACTGTCCAGATGCAGAGGCCCTAGCAGCTTTCAAGCACAACATTCACGACGAGTGGCTAGCCCGGCACCTTGGTCAGGAAAAGCCGAACTCTATGGCAGCCCTCACGACACTCATGACCCGCTTTTGTGCGGGAGAAGACAGCTGGCTAGCTCGCAGTAATAACATATCAAAGAACCATGGTACTTCCGAAACCAAGGACGGCAATGGCAGGTCACGTCGCAACAAACATAAGCACCACATTAACAGCGACAATACCGAGGATACGGCAGTCAATGCCGGATTCAAAGGCTCTAAACCCGGTCAGCAGAAAAAGCCATTCAAAAGAAGCACTCCAGGCCCGTCCAGTTTGGACCGTATACTCGATCGCTCGTGCCAAATACATGGCACCCCGACAAGCCAGCCAGCCACACCAACAGGGATTGTTGGGTGTTCAAGCAGGCCGGCAAGTTAAATGCCGAAAACAAAGATAAGGGGTCAGATAGCGATGACGTGGAGGAGCCCCGACAGCTAAACACCGGAGGACAGAAGAGGTTCCCCCCACAAGTGCGGACGGTGAACATGATATACGCAACCCACATCCCCAAGAGGGAGCGGAAGCGTGCACTCAGGGACATATATGCGTTGGAGCCAGTCGCCCCAAAGTTCAACCCATGGTCCTCCTGTCTGATCACCTTCGATCACAGGGACCACCCCACTAGTATCCGTCATGGCGGATTCATCGCACTAGTCCTAGACCCAATCATTGACGGATTTCACCTCACCCGAGTCCTAATGGACGGCGGCAGCAGCCTGAACCTGCTTTGTCAAGACACAGTGTGCAAAATGGGTATAGACCCCTCAAGGATCAAACCCACAAAAACGACCTTTAAAGGCGTCATACCAGGTGTAGAGCCCATTGCACAGGTTCAATAACACTAGAAGTAGTCTTTGGATCTCCGGATAACTTCCGAAGCGAAGAGTTAATCTTCGAAATAGTCCCGTTCCGCAGTGGCTACCATGCACTGCTCGGGCGAACCGCATTTGCAAGATTCAATGCAGTACCGCATTATGCATATCTCAAGCTCAAGATGCCAGGACCTCGGTGGGTCATCACAGTCAATGGAAACACAGAGTGCTCTCTCCGCACGGAGGAGCACACTTCGGCCCTCGTAGCAGAAGCACAAAGCAGCCTCTTAAGGCAATCCACTAGTTCGGTGATTAAGAACCCAGACACCTTCAAGCACGCCCGGAGTAATCGGCAACTGGACCGCCTGGCACGTTTCCAGCTCGCATAGCAATGCGGCCCCCACCCTGGTCCTAGCCAAACGATGAAATCCATCCCACGCGTACATAATTACGCATTAAAAATACCATGGGCACAAGAGGGGAGGGGGGCACGACTGCGGCATGCCCCAAGTCGCGGCTTAAACCGCACTAGGGGCTTCCCGCTTTGTTATTTTTCTCTTTCAGGACTTTAATCTCTGGAAACCCTGTCCGGCAGCATGATTGCTGAACACATGATGCAGCAACCAAGGAGGCAGAAAGCTACGTCACACCACGGAACTCCCAGGTGGATTACGATAACGAGTAAAATGCTTGCTTTAATACTACTCCTCAGCTCGCCCTTGGATGGGACATGTCAGATAGTCCTATTTTTTTGCTTATCGCACTACTTGTATCATTCTGCTTTAAGGCACCTTTTTGAATAAACAATGCATAGCATTAAGACTATTATTGCATTCTTCCTTTTTACATATATGTTCATTAATGACATCTAGCACCCGTACACTCTGGTACGACCAATACGCTAGGGGCTTAAGAATACCCCATAATACGGCGTGAGAAGTCCGAACACTTTCAACAGTGCGGCACCCCGAACTTATAGTATTATATGCATCAGCTCCGAATCATGTCTTGGGTCAATAGGTGGGTTTGCCCGGCTCCCATGTTTTGGTACCTTACGTTCCGCTATATCGGCTAAGGTAGCACTGGGAGAACTACTGCGATTGTGCGCCGGTTCTGCTGGGCTAAGCACCTTAGTCGAGAAAGGTAAAACTGACTGTCATGATAAGGCGAGAGACTGGTCGCTGTTCGAGAGGTTTCAAGTCCCTAAAGACTTATGCAGCTTAGAGCGAGGAGTCGGCCCTGTCTGGCTTAAGGCGTGTATCGCGCCCCGAATTCGGCCTTCCGAGTACTAGGGGCTTCGCCGAAATTTAAAATTATAGAATTCTATGGCTAAGTGAGAGTGATAATGCATTATAGTCTGATTGCCTTGTTCATTGTGCTGAGCACCTCCCTCGAAGGACCCAACAATGGCAACAAGAGTGCTCACGTTTATCCCGAACACCCCAGCACTCGTGGCGTGGGGGCAGAAGCCGACGACTAGCCATCTCTCAGATTTGATAAACAGCCGAACAGAAGGTAATATTTTAAATTTAGACAAGCGTTGCATAGCGCATATGAACAAGTTTTCATCATACAGGATTACACGAGAAAGTTTATTCAAATATCACATCTTTCGCACACTCGTCCTCTACTAGACGGGCACCCTTCGGGACACCCTCATAGTACATCTCGGGGTGGCGATGCTCCTTGCCCTGCGGTGGCCCTTCCTTCACCAGCTTCACGGCGTCCATCTTGGCCCATTGCACCTTCACACGGGCGAAAGCCCGGCGTGCACCTTCGATGTAGACGGGTCGCTTGATAACTTCCAGCCGTGGGCAGGCATCCACAAGCCGCCTCACCAGGCCAAAGTAGCTGTTGGGAAGGGCGTCGCCAGGCCACATACGGACTATAAAGCCCTTCATGGCCTGTTCGGCCGCCTTGTGCAGCTCGACCAGTTGCTTCAGCTGGTCGCTCAGAGGCATCAGGTGTTCGGTCCCAGTATACTGAGACCAGAACAACTTCTCCGTTGAGCTTTCCTCCTCGGCCTAGTAAAACTGTGCGGCATCCGACACGCTGCGGGGCAAATCTGCGAATGCTCCTGGAGAGCTCCGGATTCGGGTAAGTAACAAGTAATTTACTTTCACATGCTTGCTTTGCATATAGAATGCCTTACCCATCGCTATCTTCCTCATCGCATCAATCTCCTGGAGGGCCTTTTGGGCTTCGGCCTTGGCACTCTTTGCAATCTCAAGGGCCATGGCAAGCTCGGACTCTCGCGTCTTCAAGTCAAGCTCCAACGTCTCGTGCTTCGTCACGAGAGCGTGGAGCTCTTGCTGCACTTCGCCCCCCCGTGCCTCTTGTTTTCCCTGCTCGATGCACTCCTGGGCCGCTTTGTTTTCGGCCTCGGATAGCGCTTGCTTCAGGGTCGCCACCTCGGTCGTGGCCCCTGGCAAATTTACGATGATCCTGTCATTTGGCAATCGCATTCTTTATATATATATATATCCATAGACTAGGTACTACTTACCTTTGTTCTCCTCGAGCTGCCACTTGGCAAGGCCGGGCTCTTCCTTGGACCCTTCGAGGTCCTGCTTCAGTGCGGCGACCTCCGCAGTCAGTGCGGCAGAGGTCAGCAGCAAAGCCTGCATACGCATATAGACATATTTATATTAGACTCCTGCGATATTGTTTGATCCTCTATTCGGTTTTTCTTTGTGAACGCCGAACAGAGCATCAGGGGCTACTATCTATGCGGTAATATTTTTCCTATATTTAAAATACTTACCTCGAAGCCTGTTAGAAGGCTAGCACAGGCTTCAGTCAGTCCGCTCTTGGCGGACTGAACCTTATGGACCACCGCACTCTTAATAGTGCGGTGCTCTTCGTCGATGGAAGCGCTGCGAAGCGCTCCCAGCAGATTGTCTGGTGCCTCTCTATGGACAGAGGTCACCGGCACAGGCGTCTTGCCCCTTTTGGAAGGAGGCCACCTGCCCGAGTCCGGAACCACTGGAGGTTCCGGCACGGTGTTCGGCTGAGGCCCGAACTCGGAGCCCTCAGGAGCCTTGCTCCCTCTGCTCCCAGAGTCCGGAAGGTCACCTTGAGGCGCCTTCGGGACTGTTTCTCCTCGACCCGGTGCCTCTTGAGACAATACCTCGGCGTTGTCCATAGGGCAAGGGGAGGTGGCGGTCGGAAGTGGATCGCTATCCATATCCGACGAGCCCAAGGAGCCGTCCGACGATACGTCGATACGGGCTCGTGACGGTCTGCATAATCATAATTCGGCATTAGGAGAAGCAGTGCGACAAAGGTATGCTATGAGTTACTCTAGCATCCGAATACTTACGACTTCGCCAGGGGCTTGGCCCCGAGCAGCCACTCATCTTCGCCTTCGGCGGCGGTGGTGGAGTAGTACGGAAGGAGAGTCCTTCCCTTCTTGGACCCTTCGCCCCCCCCCCCCGGTTGGGGCGATCTTCCTTTTCTTATCTCCCCCGACTAGAGGGGGAGCATCTTCATCTTCCTCTGCGTCTTTGGGGGAGGAGTGCGTCGTGGAGTTATCGGACGATGAGTCCGATAACACCTGGCGTCGGGAACTCTTTCGTGTTCCCTTGGCCTTCTTGGTCTTCTCCGGCGCCTTGTAAGGAGCCGGAGTCAGCATCTCCGTCAGAAGAGCGTCCACAGTGTCTTCGGGCAGAGGGGCCAGACAGTTAATCTGCCCCGACGTCTCCACCCAGTCCTGTCAAAGGCATGGAGCTCAAACCCTGCACATGATTAAGCTAGGGGAAATAAAATATCCAACCGGATGTATAGAACTCACCGAATGCGCTGGGCGCTTCGCGCTTAGCCCGCGGTCCTCGGTGAGAAAGGGAGGGACCTCGTCGCCCTTGAATAGCACCCTCCAGACGTCCTTATGCGTCGTGTCGAAGAGCTCACTCAGAGTCTGGTGCTGGGCCGGGTCGAACTCCCACAAATTGAAGTCCCATTGTTGACACGGGAGGATCCGGCGGATGAGCATGACCTGGACTATGTTGACAAGCTTGAGCTTTTTGCTTGCCATATTCCAGATACACTTATGGAGTCCGTCCAGCTCCACCGATGAACCCCAGGACAGGCCCTTCTCTTTCCAGGAGGTGAGCCGCGTGGGGATTCCGGATCGAAACTCGGGGGCCGCCACCTAGTTGGTGTCGCGCGGCTCGGTGATGTAGAACCAGGCCGATTGCCACCCCTTTATGGTCTCCACGAAGGAGCCTGCAAGCCATATAACATTGGGCATCTTGCCCACCATGGCTCCGCCGCATTCTGCTTGTTGCCCCCCCACTACCTTCGGCTTGATATTGAAGGTCTTCAGCCACACACCGAAGTGGGGCCAGATGCGGAGGAAAGCCTCACACACGACGATGAACGCCGAAATGTTGAGGATGAAGTTCGGGGCCAGATCATGGAAGTCCAACCCGTATTAGAACATGAGACCACGGATGAATGGATGGAGGGGACACCCTAGTCCGCGGAGGAAGTGGTGGAGGAAAACTACCCTCTCGTGAGGTTCCGAGGTAGGGACAATCTGCCCCGCGGCGGGCAGCCGATGCGCGGTATTCGCGGCTAAGTATCCGGCTCCGCGCAGCTTCTTGATGTGTCCCTCCGTAACGGAGGAAGCCATCCACTTGCCTCCCGCTCCGGACATGTTTGGAGAAGGTTGAGGAGAAGGATGTGGACTTGGGCATTGGAGCTCGAGTGCACAAGAATGGATGAGCAAGGAGGAAGAAGGCGTGGGTAGAAAAAGGTTAAACCTTGTCACTTTATAAGGGCGGCCGAAACTATGTGCCTCCACTAGCCTGGTAAAACTCGATTATCCCCTAAGCGCCATAATCGATGGCGCGGTTGGGTTACCCACGCCCGTATTGATGAGAATCCCGTAATAAGGGGGACACGATCTCTGCTTTGACAAAACATGTCAAGAAACTGCCTCGCGTTATGTGCGGGGCTAGTTAAAGGAAACGGTTCAAATAATCACCGGGCCATGGCATAATGTCATGTTGCCAAAACGTGTCAGCAGATTAGATTTGTGGAAATATTATTCTCTCTACGGTGGTATGTGGAACTTATTTTGCAGTGTCGGACACTATCCTTGTATTCAAATTCTTCCATGGTGTATTGGGAGGAGGAACCCGCCTTGCAATGCCGAAGACAATACTGCGCGCCGGACTCACCGTCATTGAAGCCTGGTTCAGGGGCTACTGAGGGAGTCCTAGATTAGGGGGTCTCCGGACAGCCGGACTATGAAGATACAAGATTGAAGACTTCGTCTCGTGTCCGGATAGGACTCTACTTGGCGTGGAAGGCAAGCTAGGGAATACAGATATGTATATCTCCTCCTTTGTAACTGACTTTGTGTAACCCTAGCCCCCTCCGGTGTCTATATAAACCAGAGGGTTTTAGTTCGTAGGACAACATAGAATCATACCTTAGGCTATCTTCTAGGGTTTAGCCTCTCTGATCTCGTGGTAGATCAACTCTTGTAATACTCATATCATCAAGAATAAATCAAGCAGGACGTAGGGCTTTACCTACATCAAGAGGGCCCGAACCTGGGTAAAACATCGTGTCACATGCCTCCTGTTACCATCTGCCTTAGACGCACAGTTCAGGACCCCCTACCCGAGATCCGCCGGTTTTGACACCAACAGCACCTCTAATGAGATGGCAACAATTTTAGATCCTAGGTACAAACTGTCACACTATCTTAGGATGCGTGTGGTTGAAGGTGTGGTATGAATGGGTTGGGACCGTGACAGTGTCTGAATCACATCTAACAAATGATTTCTAACAATGAAAGAGGGTCTAACCTTCTCTGCACATGCCAAAAACTTCCTCCCACTGTCCACAGAGTCATACACAACTAGCTTCACGCATGGAGATTGATGGTGACAATGAGCAGATAGATCTTCAGCCACCCCACTCCATTTGTTGCCACTAATGATCCTAGGGAGTTACAAGAGGAAGAAATGACTAAAATCGACCGCTGGGTAAAAATCCTTCATTCCGAGTCATAGCTCGAGAGAGAGAAGAGAGGCATACCCAGGTGGTGAAGGAGTCGGAGTTGGAGGAGGAACCGCTGGAGAGGCTTTGAAGAAGACCATGGCGACCCCGGCGGTAGGATGCGAGACGGCGAGAGCGAGGAAGTGGCTATAGCTTAGGAAGGAAAGAAGGAAGGAGGAAACATGGGAAATGTGACTTGTGGTCGGGGAGTAAAGGGGGGGGGGAAGGTGGGAGGGGGCGGGTAGATATTTTGGCGGTAGGCCAAAATTTTGGAAATGTGGAGGGAAACTTTGCGCGTGGTGCCGTCAGACCATTCACTTTGAACGATTGTGTGCATCGCACACGATTCATCTGCTTTAGGCACATGGGATGAGTTTGATAATTCAAATTTTGGTGGAAATTCTCCCGGGTACGTCATTGAATAATTTAACATCGCTTGCTAATTTGGGCACACAAAAGAGCGTACAACAAACATACCACACTTACTGAATCGAGCAATTTTAGTAATTAAATAGAGCCAGCTGACATAAACATTGCTCTAACAAAAGACCAACATAAGAAACAAAGCCTAAGTACGCATGATATTAACAAGTCCGCTGCCACGCCGGCCTATGCATCGCCGGTGTGAGATGAGATGTCGATCGCTTGTCCTGGCGACATGCCGATGTTGGTGGACTCCGCGTCCCCCCTACTGAGGTCAACAGCATCGTCGTCCTCATCCTCATCCTCGGCGCCGCCCTCAAGGTTGTAGTACTCATAGTAGTGGCTGCGCTAGAGCTCGTGTTGGAACTCCACCGCCGATTCCTCGGCGGACAGACTCTTCTCTACCTCAACCTCGGCCATGCGCAACTCCTCCTCCCAGCGCTCCTCGATCTTCTCTGCCTCCTGCATCTCCAGCTCCTGCTCGGCGACCTCATGAGGAAGCAGGTGCTCCATGGCCACCGCCACCTTTTCGGACGTGGGTTGCATGCTGGATTCCGAGGTGGCCTGGAATATCTTGGCATGTGCATCCACGATCTTGGCGTGGATAGCCTCGACCCGATCCAGAGCGACATCGGCGGCACGGACGGCAGCTCAAGCGCTCTCGGCGTTTGCAACTGCCATCGCAGTAGAAGCTACAGCCGTCTCGGCTGTTGTAGTTGCCCTGTCGGCTGCCACAGATACCCTCTCAGCGGAAGCGGCCGCGCTCAATGCGGATGCGGCGGTACTCTTGGCGTACGTGGCCGCGCTCTCGACACATGTGGCGGCGCTCGGGGGGGGGGACGCGGCCATCGTACGGGCCTTCACGAAGCGTTTCCACGGCGTCATCTTTGCAAGAAGGGGGTGCTGGAATGGGGATCGGGACTCGTGGATTCGGGGGTTGCTGGCACTTGAGTAGACGAGCTGGAGAAGCTTAAGGAGGAAACTTAAATACACCCGGATATTTTCATCGCAAACGGTTCCTAGAAAACAACTGTGTGTGATGTTGTAGATATATTTTATTAGCTATGAAAGACGAATTTGGAGTAAAGTGGCAACATATGGTGCTTTAAATGTACGAGAAAATTTGTAGCACCAATACAACTGTCATGTCAAATTTTGGAAAATTTCAGGAGTCATTTTACCTTCTAAGACATTTAAGTGATTTTCTAGCCATTTAATGACCGTAATTGAAATTTGAACTGCATGTACATGCAAGAGCTAACCATAACGGTTTGAAAAGTCATATTGTGTGTACTTGTGTGCGATTTAATTCCATGTGCAGTAACTTCAAAGGAATTTTCAAACATATTGGCCTCACGGCTATGACACAATTAAGCATGGAGTTCCATGGCATTTAAATTTAATTTTTTTTAAAATATCATAAACACATGAAACCTTGGTTGATGTAATGCCATGCCACCAAGATAATGTGGTAAAAACTTTGGCATGTGTGATGAAAGTTTGGACACACACCCCTCACAAACCAGAGCAACTCACTAGAAGGCTCGTGGTTCCGAGAGGGAACAATGCATGTTAGATGACGAACGGGGGATAGCTTCCTCTTATGGCTTCAGATTTTTTCTATGTGTAACATGCACTAATACAACTGTCATGTGAAAAATTGGAAAATTTCAGGGGTCATTTGAACTTTTCAAGAGATTTAAGTGATTTTCTAGCCATTTAATGAACATAATGCAAATTTGAACTGCATCTACATGCAACGGCTAACCATAAAGGTTTGAAAATCATATTTGTGTACTTGTGTGCGAGTTAATTCCATGTGCAGTAAATTAGAACGTTTCAAACATATTGGTCTCACGACATGGACACATGCATATGTATGTATGGAGTGCCATGGCATTTTAATTCCAAAAAATAAAAAATGATCAGCAAAACATGAAACCTTGCTTGATGTAATGTCATGCCACCAAGATGATGTGGTAAAAATTTTGGCATGTTTGACGGAAGTTTGGACACACACCCATCACATACTGGAGCAACTCACTAGAAGGCTCGTGGTTCCGAGAGGGAACAATGCATGTTTGATGATGAACAAGAGATACCTTCCTCTTACGGCCTTCAAATTTTTTTCTCTGTTTAACATGCACTACTAAAACTGTAATGTGAAAATTTGGAAAATTCTACGGGTCATTTGACCTTTTAAAGACATTTAAGTGATATTCTAGCCATTTAATGGCCGTAATTCAAATTTGAACTACATCTACAAGCAACGCCTAACCATAATAGTTTGAAAAATCATATTTGTGTACTTGTGTGCGAGTTAATTCCATGTGCAGTAAATTAGAAGGAATTTTCAAACATATTGGTCTCACGGCATGGGCACATGCATGGAGTGCCATGGCATTTTAATTCCAAAAAAATAAAAAAAATGAAACCTTGCTTGATGTAATGTCATGCCACCAAGATGATGTGTTAAAAATTGGCATGTTTGACAAAAGTTTGGACACACACCCCTCACAAACCGGAGCAACTCACTAGAAGGCTCGTGGTTCTGAAAGGGAACAATGCATGTTTGATGACGAACAGGAGATAGATTCCTCTTACGGCCTTCAACTTTTTCTACGTTTAACATGCACTACTACAACTTTAATGTGAAAATTTGGAAAATTCTAGGGGTCATTTGACCTTTTAGAGACATTTAAGTGATTTTCTAGACATTTAATGAGCGTAATTCAAATTTGAACAACATCTACATGCAACGCTTAACCATAATGGTTTGAAAAATCATATTTGTGTACTTGTGTGCGAGTTAATTACATGTGCAGTAAATTAGAAGGAATTTTTAAACATATTGGTCTCACGGCATGGACACATGCATGGAGTGCCATGGCATTTTAATTCCAACAAATTAAAAAATGATTAGAAAAACATGAAACCTTGCTTGATCTAATGTCATGCCACCAAGATGATGTGGTAAAAAATTGGCCTGGTTGACGAATGTTTGGACACACCCCCCTCACAAACCGGAGCAACTCACTAGAAGGCTCGTGGTTCCGAGAGGGAACAATGCATAATTGATGACGAACGGGAGATAGCTTCCTCTTACGGCCTTCAAATTTTTTTCTACGTTTAATGTGCACTAATACAACTGTCATGTGCAAATTTGGAAAATTTTAGGGGTCACTTGACCTTTTAAAGACATTTAAGTGATTTTCTAGCCATTTAATGACCGTAATGCAAATTTGAACTACATCTACATGCAACGGCTAACATAATGGTTTGAAAAATCATATTTGTGTAGTTAATTCCATGTGCAGTAAATTAGAAGTAATTTTCAAACATATTGGTCTCACGACATGGACACATGAATGGAGTGCCATGGCATTTTAATTCCTAAAAATAAAAAAAATGATCAGAAAAACATGAAACCTTGCTTGATGTAATGTCATGCCACCAAGATGATGTGGTAAAAAAATTGGTCTATTTTACAAAAGTTTGGACACACACCCCTCACAGACCAGAGCAACTTACTAGAAGGCTCGTGATTCCGAGAGGGAACAATGCATGTTTGATGACGAATAGGAGATAGCTTCCTCTGACGGCCTTCAAATTTTTTCTACGTTTAATGTGCACTACTACAACTGTAATGTGAAAATTTGGAAAATTCTACGGGTCATTTGACCTTTTAAAGACATTTAAGTGATATTCTTGCCATTTAATGGCCGTAATTCAAATTTGAACTACATCTAGAAGCAATGCCTAACCATAATAGTTTGAAAAATCATATTTGTGTACTTGTGTGCGAGTTAATTCAATGTGCAGTAAATTAGAAGGAATTTTCAAACATATTGGTCTCACGTCATGGGCACATGCATGGAGTGCCATGGCATTTTAATTCCAAAAAAATAAAAAAATGAAACCTTGCTTGATGTAATGTCATGCCACCAAGATGATGTGTTAAAAATTGGCATGTTTGACAAAAGTTTGGACACACACCCCTCACAAACCGGAGCAACTCACTAGAAGGCTCGTGGTTCCGAAAGGGAACAATGCATGTTTGATGACGAACAGGAGATAGCTTCCTCTTATGGCCTTCAACTTTTTCTACGTTTAACATGCACTACTACAACTTTAATGTGAAAATTTGGAAAATTCTAGGGGTTATTTGACCTTTTAGAGACATTTAAGTGATTTTCTAGACATTTAATGAGCGTAATTCAAATTTGAACAACATCTACATGCAACGCTTAACCATAATGGTTTGAAAAATCATATTTGTGTACTTGTGTGTGAGTTAATTACACGTGCAGTAAATTAGAAGGAATTTTTAAACATATTGGTCTCACAGCATGGATACATGCATGGAGTGCCATGGCATTTTAATTCCAACAAATTAAAAAATGATTAGAAAAACATGAAACCTTGCTTGATGTAATGTCATGCCACCAAGATTATGTGGTAAAAAATTGGCCTCGTTGACGAAAGTTTGGACACCCCCCCCCTCACAAACCGGAGCGACTCACTAGAAGGCTCGTGGTTCCGAGAGGGAATAATGCATAATTGATGACGAACGGGAGATAGCTTCCTCTTACGGCCTTCAATTTTTTTCTATGTTTAATGTGCACTAATACAACTGTCATGTGAAAATTTGGAAAATTTTAGGGGTCACTTGACCTTTTAAAGACATTTAAATGATTTTCTAGCCATTTAATGACCGTAATGTAAATTTGAACTACATCTACATGCAACGGCTAAACATAATGGTTTGAAAAATCATATTTGTGTAGTTAATTCCATGTGCAGTAAATTAGAAGTAATTTCCAAACATATTGGTCTCACGGCATGGACACATGAATGGAGTGCCATGGCATTTTAATTCCTAAAAATAAAAAAAATGATCAGAAAATCATGAAACCTTGCTTGATGTAATGTCATGCCACCAAGATGATGTGGTAAAAAAATTGGTCTATTTGACAAAAGTTTGGACACACAACCCTCACAGATCGGAGCAACATACTAGAAGGGTCGTGATTCCGAGAGGGAACAATGCATGTTTGATGACGAATAGGAGATAGCTTCCTCTGACGGCCTTCTTATTTTTTCTACATTTAACGTGCACTACTACAACTGTCATGTGAAAATTTGGAAAATTCTAGGGGTCATTTGACCTTTTAAAGATATTTTAGTGATTTTTTAGCGATTTAATGAACATAATTCAAATTTGAACTACATCTACATGCAACGGCTAACCATAACGGTTTGAAAAATCATATTTTTGTGTACTTGTGTGCGAGTTAAAAAATCATCAGACGATGTAAATATCTGGTGTTCAAAACAGAAAATGTAAAGATCTGGCAAGACAACCGGCCCCCATACGATTGGAACTCTATCTCGTGGGTCGAGGTTTGGTCGGTGAGTGGCGGGGGTCACTAATCGGACACGGTTCTGTATTGGAAACCGTCAGCTATTATGTTCATATACGGATTTTTCTGCGGGAATCGCGTGTAATTCAAACTACAGTACTCGTAAATTCCGGCGACCAGCGTGTGTACTGTTCCCGTCGATCTAGATTCTGGACACCAATAAATACTACCTTGCTCATGTCGCCCCGCCTACATTCTCATCTACATCCTCCCCTCGCTCGCCATCTCTCTCTCTCTCTCGAATCTCTGCCATGGCGCCGCCGGTCTGCCCATGCATCGACGAGGAGTCGCCGCCCCCGAGGACGCTCACTCGAATAGTAGCGATGAGGACCCCTATGTGCCGCTGGACGAGGTTGCGCAGGACCCCCAACCTTTGGATTGGTTTTGGGTCCAGTAAAATCTTTGTGTGTGGAAGTCGGTGCCGCCGACTAAGAAAGCCAGGCAAGTGGCGTTCAAGAAGGAGATGGCGGAGGAGGAAGCCAGGTACCAGGCGGCCTGTGAAGCCTATGATGCCACCTGGAAAAAGGAGGCAGTGGAGCTTTGGGGCAGGCGCGTCGTCATGCGGAGGAGGTGTACGAAGACGAGTACTTCGCGAGGAAGGTCAAAGGCGCTGGGCGCCTCGTCGCTGCGTGGAGGTGGGCCGATAAGCTCCAGCGTGCCACTGACGAGGAGCTATGATGGGCACCCAATGAAATGGCAAGATCGTTCGCGCACGTCCGCTAGCAAAAGGTAGATCGGTACGTCAAGCGCTGCGAGGCGGAGGAGGCGGAGTACTACCTCTGCATTGGGAAGACGCCGCGCACCAAGGAGCTGCTGGCGATGGGCTGCTGGAATACTAGTCCCAAGAGGGATTATTAGTTTTAGTATTGTTCGTGTTCAACTTTATGCACCGTACCTAGTAGTTGAGTATCATCACATATATATGTGATGATATTATATATATATATTCTGTGATGAACTAATGAAAAATTCATATATATATATATATATATATTATGAATTCCATTTTCTATCTGTTTTGTATACTAATTTGAATCTAGTTGTTATCATCCACATATACATAATGGAAAGCGTATATACACACATTGAAACAAAACATATAAGAACGGAAAACAGAGTACACACCTTGAAACAGAGCAATACTATGGTTGTTGTGAATACATAGCTATCCACGTCGAAACGACTCAACAAAATAAAATGCGTCCATGAGACCATGACCAACAGCCCTTGCCTATGGTAGCTCTTGGCTCTGCCTAAACTCGTGCAGGCGTTCATCCAAGCGGTCGACACGCTCACGGTACATCTGGAGCGCGATCTCGAGCTCCAAGTTGGCTATTTCATCAGAGATCACCAGCTCAAGGATGTGACGGCCATGTTCCTCTACTACGCCCAGCTGGACACCTCGGCCAAGGAGGCGGTCGAGCCTACCGACCAGCGCGTTGGCATCAAGCGGGCCGCGGACAAGGCGAACGACGCGACCCATGAGAACGGTACGGCACACGTCCGGTGCAAGTATGGTGCGGCTGACCTGTTGGCCCCCTGCATGCCCATATTGATCTGCGGCACAGAAGCGCCATGCGCCAAGGGTCTGCTCAACCCTGGCGATGACACGCATCATGGCGTCGTCCATCACGTTGTCGGGGAGCACCTCGGCCTCGATGGCCGTGGCGCCTACTCATTTTCCTCGTCGACGAGGTTGATGGCAGAGGCGGCGCTTTGGTGGTTGGCATGCTTGGAAGAGCCGGATGTGCTATAGGATGCGCTTGTTGCCTCCGTGCGTGGCGTGCTGCCTAGGTTTATGCACAATATCGCTGGGTGGCGGGAAACCAGTGAGGAAATGACGGGAAACAGTGGTGTGTTCATAAAATGCCATCAACTAATGGAAACTTAGCATAGAAGGAACATCGAGCTAGCATAAGAAGTAGATCATAATCAGATGATCGTTTATCCTAGTTAATTATGCAGGTAATAGTTTACTTTGGTGTGTGGAAATATCATGTGTGTCTTAGGCACCTATGTAATTGAATGTTTGCCATGTATTACACACATCTTGTTTATGTGAAATGTTTCTGTTCTCTTGGCTCAACACAAACATTTTATAGGAATGAACTATATGCCCTCCATTGCACACACCTTGATCTGTGTCACAGAATTATCATGACAGATGTCTTAGCAGAAGGACTTAGTCGTGGAGCCATTGCGGCAGGGTTAGCTTAAAGGGGTTAAACGGGACAAAGGACACAAGGAGTTTATACTGGTTCGGCCCCTTGCGGTGAAGGTAAAGGCCTAATCCAGTTTGAGGTGGTATTGCTTATGTATCGATTACCAGGGAGCGAATACGCTTGACCTAACTTTCGATCTGTTGTCTCTTTCCCTAAGCCACCACCGGGTCATCCCTTTATATACACAGGTTGACGCCCAATGGCTTACAGAGTCCCGTCTAGCTCATAAACAATGTGTCCGGCCCTGTGACTAATTACACTTGCCTTACAATACAAGTCATACATATATGGCGGTTTACACCTATGGGCCTTAAGACGCCTTTGGGCTTTGGGCTCTTTGGTAAGTCTGCTTCATAAACCGCCATCTTCAACATCTTCATGGGCTTTGTTTTGATGAACTGCCATTGGGATAACCTGGCCCCTCCTAGGCGGTCATACCCAATAGTCATATCCCCAACATTAGGCCCAGGGTGATTTGAACTTGTTCATGTCAATCTTCAACACTTAGGAAAAATCATTCTTCACTTGTTCTCGCAAGTAATTGTAACCCGCCATGACGCCATCTCTTGGAATTACGGAAACCCGCCATTATGTCATCTGCCATTAATTTCACACGATACCCAACATATCTTAATAGATCCTTATCTTTAATAACCATCCCGAAGATCGAGGCGCCCAAGCGGCTAGATAATCATTCTTTGGTCTCCTCGATTTCCGCGCCCCATGTTACTCCTTTCCTTATAAATAGGGCTAGGAAGCCTTTTCATTTTCCCCTTTCCTTCTCATCTTCAACCTCTCTCTTCGTAACACACTTGCATGCCTAAGCACTGCCGCCACCGAGCTCGTCAGCTTCCTCGACCCTGGCCGCTGCATCGACCTGAACAAGACCTGAGAAACTCTGACACCTCTCCATTGCTCAGTGGATCCAGTAAGTACCTCTCCTTTCTCTGTTGTAGATCTCCATTAGGGTTTTCTGAAGTTCTTCGGAGTTCGTTGTCTTTCTTCATCATACCTCGGTTTAATCCTTTCTTCAATCCAAAAATAACCTTTGAAATATGCGGGAACTGTTTCTGTACCTTCTCTTAATCACTGAACACACTTCCTAGATGCAGAAATCTTGCCAATACGCTAGTTCCTCCGTTGCTGCGATATTTAGGCTTTGATTTTTACTTTCTTTTTTTCACACAGCATTAGATCCAAATTAGCTGCTCCAGTATGTAAAACCTGTTTGTCCAACACTTAGTAGATTTCACTCTTGATAGATCATAAATACCATTATGGCTGTGGCGGCTTACATCACCGGTTATAACTAGCCATATGTCATTAGGTCCCATTTAACCGCCAATCTGAATATATACTGCAGTGTTTACCTCCGGCTTAACGAATCAATTTAAACCAGTGAATTTTCTTTCTTTTAGGCTTCTTCCTCCACAATGTCGAAGACAGTCACTTCATGTAATTGGGTTCCCTCTATTGTTACTGAAGACACACTCAAAATTTTGTCAAAATTGGCTATTTAACAGCAAAAAACATCATGCCTTGGCGCGCCCCCAAACCAGGCGAAGAAAGACCTCAGCCAAAGGATGGTGAGGTCATTGTTTTTACTAATCACATGAATCAAGGCTTCTCATTGCCCGGTTCCAAATTTTTCTGAGACGTTCTGCACTTCTTTCAACTCCATCCTCAAGGCATCGGACCCAATTCTGTGTCAAACATTTGTAATTCTCAAGTTTTCTGTGAAATGTACCTTCAAGAAGAACCCAGTGTTGAACTCTTCAGGGAATATTTTTATCTGAACCAGCAAAACGAGTTTACTAACGGACCCAGCTTAGAACTTGGCGGGGTTTCAATTCAACAAAGAAGAGATGCTATCTTCCGCTATGCTCGCCTGCCGAGTCACCCCAAAGATTGGAACCAACCATTGTTCTATTGCAAATATACTTCTTCGGCTGATGAAAATCCACTGCTGGGTTATCGTGTCCAACGGCTCAACCCAAAGCATCATCTTCCCGAAAAGCTCACCACTGCTGAACGTGCAAAGCTTGCACCCACTTTTGCAAAAGTCAAGGCCCTGCTAGTAAATAGATTAACCGGTATTGATTTAGTTCAGTGCTGGGTTTCTTGGCGAATCATACCCTTGAGCCGCCGGTCCGGCTTAATGTGCACTTACATGGGTGGTGCAAAAGATCCACTGCGTCACAACTTTGTGTTCCTAACATATGATGCAATCAATGAAATGACAAAGACCCTTCTGAATGAGAGCCTGGGAAGCTGCAGCAAAGTGGGACTGAACCCTTTCTACAAACTTAACCCGCCACTAAATGTGAGTCTCTAAATTACTTACTTCTCCTTACTACTCAAATGTTCCATTAACTCAACTTTGATAATTTTCACAGGATGAATCCGATTTTTGGAACAAGGAGTATGACCACGAAGCTGTCAAGAAAACCAGGGCCAAAATGAAAGCCGCCAAGAAGAATAAGAAGAAATTAACTGCTTCCAAGATGCTTGGACTGGACGACAGTTCTGAGTCAGAGCTAGCCCTTGATTCCCTTGGCTCCATTTTCAACTATCTTATTGACACTGATTATCATCAGGATGACACGAGGGCCAGTCAAGCGGTCGAAGAAGAGGTAACTATTATTTCCTCTGACTCAGAGCCTTTGCCAAGACAGAAAATTTGACAGGTAACCCGGAAAGTAAGCTTTTCACACCCCTTAGCTCATTTGGATCCTCACTTTCTTTTGAAGCAACAGCAGCACGAGAACCGGCGACAAACTCGGATCATCGGAGGTGAAGACTTATCCTCCGGCTTACCATATACTCCAGCTCCGCGAAAACGTTGAAACGAGGTCCTTCCAAATTTAAACTCTTTTTATCCACTGGCGGGTCTCATTCACCAGCCACTTAATTCTTCATATTCAAACTATTAGGAGGCTTCTCGCTCTTCCTCCGGCGACTCATCACAGACCCAGCTGCCGGCTTTCAAAACTACCCCTGCGTAACAACAATTACTTTTTATTCTCTACCTCCTTATGCTCTTATACTTGTACTGACCTCTCATAACCCGTGCAGTGGACAAGCAAAGCCTAGCAAGAAGGCAAAGGTGATCAAGCCGGCTGAAGACCCCAAAGTCCATGAACCAGAACAGCAAATTCCAGCATCTGACACCTCCTGCCGCAACCGCAAGAGCCTGTCCATGATGATCCACCAGAAATTCCTGACCTCTCCAGTGACCATATAAACCTCAATCCTTTGAACACTGAATCATCAAGCCCAATTACACCGTCAGGAACACATGCCGACAATGTTGTGATCACTAGCACCGGCTTCAAAGAACCGAGACAACCTACAGTCTTGGCCAAGCACTCCGTCAAAGAGGAGTTCATTGAAAGGCGGAAAGTGAGATTTGACATTGTGATGCGGCTATAGCTCCCACGTGTCGAGGCATGACTTAGAGACATAACCGCATAGTGGTTTTGTCGTAAGAAGGGTCATCTTCACAAACATCCCATGTAATGAATAAGACAGGGATAAATAGAGTTGGCTTACACTCGCCACATCACACAATACATGAATAATTCATACATCATCCAAATACACACATAGACCGACTACGATCAAATCCAAATGAAAAGGAAGATAAACCCCAAATGCTACATCCTCGATCATCCCAACTGGGCTCCACTACTGATCATCAGGAAACGACACATAGTAACGACCAAGGTCCTCATCGACCCACTTGAGTTTGCTAGCATCACCTACACTGGTATCATCGGCGCCTACAATCGTTTGGAAGTATCCGTGAGTCACGAGGACTCAGTAATCTCACACCCGTGAGATCAAGACTATTTAAGCTTATGGGTAGGATAAGGTAATGAGGTGGAGCTGCAGCATGTGTTAAGTAAATATGGTGGCTAACATACACAAATAAGAGTAGGATGAGAAGCTACGCAATGGTCGTGAAGCTAGAAGTGATCAAGAAGTGATCCTGAAACTACTTACGTTCAAACATAGCCCAAGAATGTCTTCACTTCCTGAACTCTACCGAAAAGAGACCATCACGGCTACACACGCGGTTAATCCATTTTTAATTAAGTCAAGTGTCAAGTTCTCTACAAGCGGATATTAACAAATTCCCATCTGCCACATAACCGCAGGCACGGCTCTTGAAAGTTTATACCCTGCAGGGGTGTCCCAACTTCTCCCGGAAAGACCCAGTCAGTCTCGGAATCTCGGTTACAAGACATTTCGACAATGGTAAAACAAGACCAGCAAAGCCGCCCGATGTGCCGACAAATTCCGATAGGAGTCGCACATATCTCGTTCTCAGGGCACACCAGATGGGCCAGACGTCGGGTTGGTATAGACCCTGGTTGCCCAGGGGGCGCCGGACATTGCCCAGGATGGACCAACACTCAGAGGAGCACTGGCCCGGGGGTTTAAAATAAAGATGACCCTCGGGTCTGCAGAACCCAAGGGAAAAAGGCTTATGTGGCAAATGGTAAAACAAAGGTTGGGCCTTGCTGGAGGAGTTTTATTCAAGGCGAACTGTCAAGGGGGTCCCATAACCCCAACTGCATAAGGAACGCAAAATCAATGAACATAGCAGCGGTATGACAGAAACTAAGGCGGCAAGAGTGGAACAAAACACCAGGCGAAAGGCCGAGCCTTCCACCCTTTACCAAGTATATAGATGCATTAATTAAAATAAGAGATATAGTGATATCCCAACATATCCATGTTCCAACATGGAACAAACTTCAACCTCACCTACAACTAATAATGCTATAAGAGGGGCTGAGCAAAAGCGGTAACATAGCCAAACAACGGTTTGCTAAGAAGGTGGGTTAGAGGCTGGACATGGCAATATGGGAGGCATGGTATAAAAAATGGTAGGTAGCGCGACATAGCGAGAGAACAAACAACTAGCAAGCAAAGATAGAAGTGATATCGAGGGTAGGGCCATCTTGCCTGCAAAGTTTTCTGAGTAGTCGAAAGTTTGATCCTCGTTAGCGTACTCAACAGGTTCCTCATTCACGTACTTGTCTCCCGACTCTACCCAAAGCAAGAACACAAGCAATGGAATAACAATCAATCACGGTGCAATGAACAAGCAACATGATGCAATACATGGCATGATATCCAATATATGATGTGCAATCCATATGGGTACACCAGAAGGGAAAAGATGATCCAGACATCAACTTGTCAAAACTAGTATGCCGGTGGAAAGATGAGGTGATTTCGGTCGAAATCGATACAAGGATCACCGGAAACGGATGCACGGTTTGCAAACGACAAGAAATAAGGATGATGCAAATCTGCGATTAACAACATGATAGCACTTAGAATGCACCAAGAAACTTAGCTACGGCACTCCAACATAGCAACAAAGCATATGAGCATAAAGTACACATGAAGCTCTTCAAAGCATGAAAACTAAGCTCCTGCTAGTTCTCACTAGAACAAGCTCAAAACAGCATGGAAAAAATGCAAAAGATATCAGCTTCACAGACTTAGAGAAATTACTAACATGTCAAAAACAACATCATGAAGCAATGTTTAGAGCAACCAAACAACATTCTACATCAACATATCATGGCAAACAAAGGCATCGCATGCTAGTGCTAAACACATAGAACAAAACTCCTTTAATGAACTTTAACCAAAGAGGCATGGAAAATAATGTGGCACCCATGCAAACATGGCAAGTTATATAAACAAATTCAGACTTGGAAGAAAAACGGAGCATGGCATAAACAGATTCGTGATAGCAACTTTGCAAGCTCATGCCACTAACCACAAAGCATTTCATGGCATAGAAAGGTGATCAATAGTAAATAGACATGTTCAAGATACTAAGAATGGCAAGATCAAGTTCATAGGATACATGCATCACTAACAAAACACATTGTAATATTGATTAACATGTTAACAATCTGCCAGGAATAATATTTGGCAAAAGTAGAGCAAGAAAATGACATGCTAGAGTACACCATAATTACAACCAGAAACATGAATGGATAGATAAATACCACATCTAGAAAACATGTTTACTGAACTATCTCAAAATTTGCATGGATCTCTGGTAGCAAAAAGCTTACATAGCATAAAAACATAACAGGAAAAGGACTTAGCAAAATCACTGTCTAAAAACAGCAACATTATGAAGCCTACTTTTCATGCTTGTGCTAGTCACCACATAGATCACAAAAATAAAAGACTTCCACCACTGTAAAGATGGCATGCTGGAGCTCATAAAACATGTAGACATCATGATCATAGAATGCACACACAAAATGCAACAAAAATGACAAATCATCAAGTTCTGTTAAGAACCAGAAGTTAACATCATATAGCACTTCTACAATGAGGATAATGGAATCAATGTCGTTAGTAAGATGCATGCAAATGACACTACCATGAAGAGCATCACGAGACGAACATTTTGACATATCATATGCATGATTCGGAGGACCGAGCACGGAGATATGGCATGCTAAAGAGGGTCCCAAAATGTTAGAAAATCGGGACTTGGCAGAAATTACCATAGTGGATCTAGGGTTTGGGCGCGGTCTTCGAGGTTCGTCGAAGCTTCTCGCCGGAACAGTGGAGGAAAAGGGCGGCCAGAGGCATCGACGCTTGCCGAAGCTACGGGGAGGTGCGGATCCGGCCCTGGATGGTCGGGGCCGGCGGATCCGGTCACAGGGTTGCTGGATCCGGCCGTGAGCGGCACGGGGAGGCCGGGCTAGTGATCGCCGGGGTTGCTGCGGCGCCGGCGACGGTGTCCTATGGGCGGCGGCGACCTGCGGTGAGTGAGAGATGGAGCTGAGAGAGGAAAAGAGCAGGAAGGAGGAAGCGGACGGGGTGGCGCGCTGCTCACCGGCAAAGGGGGCGTGCGGCAGGGCGGTGCCGCCGGTGGAGGCGGCGCTCGGCGGTGGCGGCGGAACGGGGCCGGAGATGAGGCAGGCGGCAGCTCAAGGGTGTGGGCGAGCGCGCGGGCGGCTGCGTGCCCCGTGGGCCGGCGGCTATTTCGGGGTTCCACGTGGTGCCCAGGGATTGGCGCGGGCGGCAACGGTGACTTTGTCCGGTGGGATCTGAACGTGTCCGGCGGCGGAGAGGGGAGAAAGCTAGGGTTTCGCGTGCATTTTGGATGGGGGTGCCTTTTTATAGGTAGGGGGAGCTAGGAGAGTCCAAATGAGGCACGGTTTTCGCCCACACGATCATGATCCAATGACGAAGAGCATGGAGGGGGTTTAGATGGTTTATTAGGCTGTTTTGGAGGGGTGTTGGGCTGCAACAAAAGAAATGCTTTTGCGGTTACCCGGTTAACCGTTGGGGCATCAAACAACCTCCAAATGGAATGAAATTTGACAGGCGGACTACCGGTGATGTACCAAGGCCACCCGGAAAATCTCGACCCATTCCATGAACGTTTTTCTCCCGCTCACGAAACAAGATTAGAGGGGTGCAACGGGGCATGAGAGAGCGTCAGATTGCGAAACGGACAACGGGGAAATGACCGAATGCATGAGACAAACATGAATGCAAATGAGATGACATGATGACATGATATGAAATGCATGACATGAACAAAATGCAAAACAAAGACAAAAACCCAACCACGAAGGGAATATCATATCACGTAGCCAAAAATGGCAAGAGTCGAAGTTACAAATATGGAAAGTTGCATCCGGGGTGTTACAAGTTCATTGAAAGGCTTAAAGTGAGATTTGACATTGCTGGTTACTCTGAACTAAGCGTTAGTGAAGTACTCTCTGATTATCTCAACCAAGTTCATACCAGCCGCGATCTTGAGATTGACATGGTGAAACAGATGCACCAGAAATATGAGGTATGAACTCCGGCTTAATAAATTACGCACATCCTGTCAGCCCCCAACTCTACTATGTATAATAGAATAGAATATGATGTAGACTTAGAATAGCGATGAGTATAAAAGCACCTTTGATAAAAAAATCCTTCAAAGGGTTGTCTTTCACCTTCAGAGTTAAACTGGATCTTTAATGATCAATATTGCATCCGTAGCCCCCAAGGGCCAGTTTAATCATCATGAATGAACCGGTACTTGTTCATCATTGTTCATAAATCAAAACTTACTTGTGTAGCCCCCATGAGCCGGTTGTGGTCGTTTGTGGTACAACCGGGTCATCATAAAGTAGTAATGAAACACGAGCAATATGGATTAGCCCCCAAGTGCCAAGTACTCTTGCTTGCAAAGTGCTTGGGACTTATTCATTATAAGTTGTTGTATGAAGAATTTTTCGGTACACATTAGCCCCCAAGTGCCAAGTGTTGTTGCTTGCAAAAGGCTTGGGACTTTTATTACTGTAACCCGAATATGAAATATGGTTGCAAATCTTTGAATGTACATGACGCCACTGCTCAACTTCAATCGCAATAGGCTGACACAAAAACCCGGCTGGAGCATCAAGAATCTGAGACCCGGAAGGCCGACCAAAAATTCCAATTTAGTTTGGCTGAAACAGAAAAACAGAATACCAGCTTTGATACTGAAAGAACTGCCTGGGCTGATGAGAGAACTTGTAACACCCCGGATGTAACTTACCATATTTGTACTTCGACTCTTGCCATTTTCGGCTCTAAGTTATGATAGTCCCTCGTGGTTGGGTTTTTGTCTTCATTTTGCTTTTTGTCCATGTCATGCATTTCATATCATGTCATCGTGTGCATCTCATTTGCATACGTGTTCGTCTCATGCATTCGAGCATTTTCCCCGTTGTCCGTTTTGCAATCCGACACTCCTCATCCCCCGGCGCCCCTTTTGCCTCTTTTCGTGAGCGGGTGTTAAAATTTCTCGGAATGGAATGAGATTTTCCAAGCGGCCTTGGTACACCACCAGTAGACAGCCTGTCAAGTTTCGTGTCATTTGGAGTTCGTTTGATACCCCAACGGTTAACTGGGGAACCATAAAGGCCTCGTGTGTGTTGCAGCCCAACACCCCTTCAAAGTGGCCCAATAACCCATCCAAACCACCTCCATCCTCTCGGTCATTTGATCACGATCGCGTGGCCGAGAACCTCTCTTCATATGGCACTCCCACCTCCTTCTATGTATAAATAGGTGCAACCCTCTCCAAAATTCGGGCAAAAACCATACCCTAAACTCCCTCCGCGCTGCCGGACACGTCCGGATCTCACCGGAAAAATCGCGCTGCCGCGCCCGACCAATCTTGCAGCGCCACGTGTCCACCGCGCCGCCCCCGCGCCACCGGCCCGCCCGGGCCCGAGGCCGGCCATCGCGGCCCGCCTCTCTGCTCCGCCGCCGCTGGATCTCCTCCGCGCCGCCCGGCCGCAACCGTCGCCTCCTTCGCCGGCGCTCCTCGCCTCTGGCCGCCGCCCCGCCAACGCTTGCAGCCTCGCCGCCACGCGCATAGCTTGCCGCCTCTCCACCCGGCACCGTGCCGCGCCGCTCCGGCGACCGGCGTCATCCCCCGCTCGTTCCTCCGCCCGGATGCCGGCGAGCTCGCCACCGCCGTCCCCTCCTCTCCGGCGAACCCCTTCTTCGGAGAGCCTCGTAAACCGCGCCGCCCGGATCTAGATTTGAGAAACCTAGGGTTGACTTCAAATTTCCTCTAAGTATTTTATTTTTTGCATTTTCAAGCACTATTCATCATGCCATAACTCTGTCACCGTAGCTCCATTTTGCATGGATGATATATCAAATTGTTCATATGGATGTCCTCTTCATTTTGTTCCATTGTGCCATGCTTGTTTGAGTCCATCTTGATGCCCAAATTGTTGATGCAAGAGTGCTATAAAATGTTAGTTCCTGTTACTTAGCAGATTATGGGCATTTGTCATTTTTGCCATGATTATTGTGTGTTGCATATGGGCATGAGCTCTACATGTGTTTTGGGCTATGCCATGCCATCTTTACAGGGTTGTATGCCATGTATTTTTGTGATCAATGTGGTGACTAGCACATGCATGCAAAGTAGCTCTCGTAATATTGCTGATTTCAGGGACTTAGGATTTCACTAAGTCATTTCCCTGCTGTTATTTGTATGGCATGTATTCATGTTGCTACAGAGAGATCCATGCTTCTTTTGAGTATGTTCAGTAAGGATGATTTGGGCATATGGTTTTGATCTATACATCCATGCCCCTATTTGCATTTATGGAGTGACCTAGTATGACTCAATCTTGCTCTACTTTGGTTATAAAATGTTCCTGCCAGATTGTTTACGTGTTAATCAATTTTGCCAAGGTTGTTGTAGTTGATCCATGCATGCTATGAGCTTGTTCTTGCCTTGATTAGCTTCTTGAACATGTCTTCTTGCTGGTAGTATGTTTAGTTTGTCATGCAATTCCTTATGGTGAGTGAATCGATCTCACAAAGATGCATCCATAACTCTGTTTTTGCCATGTCCAGTTTTCTGCTAAGTCTGAATCTGTTGACGAAACTTGCTAGGTTTACATGGGTGCCATCATATTTTCTATGCCCTTTTGGCTTATGGTCAGTAAGGGACTTTTGTTATATGCTTTGAGTAGATCCATGCCATGCCTTGTATTGCTACGTTCTGGTCCTGTAGCATGTTGATATCTTCCTCTAAACATTGCTTCCTGATGTTAATTCCTGACATGTTAGTATTTTCACCAAGTCTGTGAAGCTGATATCTTTTGCACTTTTGCCATGCTTGTTTGAACATGCTATTGTGTGATTTAGCCGTAGCTCAGTTTTCATATTTTGTCAAGCATCTTGAGTAGATCTCTACCATGTGCTTCGTTGCTATGATAGAGTGCAGTAGCTTAGTTTCTTGTTGCATTTTAGATGGCATGGTGCTGTTAATCGGAGAATTGTGCCATTCTTGTTTTGCTTGCCATTTCCAAACCGTGCATCCGATTCTGGTGATCTTTATATCGATTTCGACCGAAATAAACTCATCTTTCTAGAGGCACACTTGGTTTGACAAGTTGAGGCCTGGTTAAATCTTTTCCTTCTGGAGCACGCATATGCATTGCATATTACATCCCGCATATCATGCCATGTTTTGCATCATGTTGCTTACGCATTGCACCGTGGTTGATTGTGGTTTCTTTTGCTTGTGATCTTGCTTTGGGTAGAGCCGGGAGACGAGTACATGATCAAGGAACCCGTTGAGTATGCTTTCGAGGATCAAGCTTACGTCAACTCGGAGAACTTTGCAGGCAAGATGATCATACCCTCGAAATCACTTCTATCTTTGCTTGCTAGTTGCTCGCTCTTTTGCTATGCCGCGATACCTACCACTTGCTTCATCATGCCTCCCATATTGCCATGTCAAGCCTCTAACCCACCTTTTCCTAGCAAACCGTTGTTTGGCTATGTTACCGCTTTGCTCAGCCCCTCTTATTGCGTTGATAGTTGCAAGTGAAGATGGAGTTTGTTCCTTGTTGGAACATGTTTATTGTTGGGATGTCATTATTATATCTTGTTTACTCTAATGCATCTTTATACTTGGTAAAGGGTGGAAGGCTCGGCCTTATGCCTGGGGTTTTGTTCCAGTCTTGCCGCCCTAGTTTCCGTCATACCGATGTTATGTTCCTTGATTTTGCGTTCCTTACGTAGTTGGGTTATAATGGGAACCCCTTGACAGTTCGCCTTGAATAAAACTCCTCCAGCAAGGCCCAACCTTGGTTTTACCATTTGCCACATAAGCCTTTTTCCCTTGGGTTCCGCGGACTCAAGGGTCATCTTTATTTTAAACCCCCCGGGCCAGTGCTCCTCTGAGTGTTGGGCCGAAACGAGTAGACTGCTGGGCCACCTCGGGGTAACTTGAGGTTTAGTTTTACTCGTAGGATGTCTCATCCGGTGTGCCCTGAGAACGAGATACGTGCGACTCCTATCGGGATTTGTCGGCACATCGGGCGGCTTTGCTGGTCTTGTTTTACCATTGTCGAAATGTCTTGTAACCGGGATTCCGAGTCTGATCGGGTCATCCTGGGAGAAGGAATATCCTTTGTTGACCGTGAGAGATTGTGACGGGCTAAGTTGGGACACCCCTATAGGGTTTTGAACTTTCGAAAGCCATGCCCGCGGTTATGGGTAGATGGGAATTTGTTAATATCCGGTTGTAGAAAACCTGACACTTAACTTAATTAAAATGAATCAATAGCGTGTGTAGCCATGATGGTCTCTTTTCAGCGGAGTCCGTGAAGAGAAAACGGTCTCGTGTTATGCTTGAACGTCAGTAGTACTAGGATCACTTCTTGATCTTATAGCTTCTCGACCGTGCTTTGCTCCTCTTCTCGCTCTCATTTGCGTAAGTTAGCCACCATATATGCTAGTGCTTGCAGCAGCTCCACCTCACCACCCTCTTTTCCTACCTTAAGCTTAAATAGTTTTGATCGCGAGGGTGTGAGATTGCTGAGTCCCCTTGACTCACAGATTACTTCCAAAGCCAGATGCAGGTGTCGACGATGCCAGTGCAGGGGACGCGACCGAACTCAAGTGGGAGTTCGACGAGGATTCAGGACGTTACTATGTGTCTTTTCCGGACGATTAGTAGAGGAGCCCAGTTGGGGCAATTGGGGATCTTTTGCATTAGGGGTGGTCTTTCTTTATTTGGTTCCGTAGTCGAACCTTGATTGTATCTGGATGATGTAATGCTATATTTATGTATTGCGTGAAGTGGCGATTGTAAGCCAACTCCTTATCCCTTTCTTATTCAGTACATGGGATGTGTAAAGATTACCCCTCTTGCGACATGCCTACTATGTGGTTATGCTGCTAAGTCATGCTCCGACACATGGGAGATATAGCCGCATCGTGGGTGTTACAGAACTGCTCTGGTACAGCGGGCTGAAAAGGTGGAATCTGCTCTTCAAGAGGTGACCACTGAGCTTACAGGTTTAAAACACCGTATATCCCAGATGGTTTCTGCTATCTTTGGTAAGTAGCTTTGTCAGCGTCAAAATTGAGTCTTATCTTGAATGTTACAAACCATCTCTGATCAATCCATTATCATTCCACAAGTCCCAGGAGTAGCAATCTTGGTCAAGGAATGATGGTGAAGCTTAAAGCCGTATATACGCTTGTTGAACATCTATATACCAGAACTCAGCGCACACTGGCCACGATATCTCCAACCAATCAGGACCACCCTGTTGAGTGATGTCTTGAAAAAACAGTCTATTCTCCCTACGAGAATTGAAGAGATAAAGCGGTCATCTGCAAGAGTCGGTGCCATGATGGTCTTAGGTCGGGCTAAGGCATGGGTACCAGAATTAAACCCGGCCGAGGTAGCTATGGGATATACAAGCTTGAAAGAAGATGGCACTCTGTTTGACCAAAAGGACTTCGCTACCTGTGTGAAGGAAATATGTCCTCTGGTGACTCTAATTGCTGATGAAATGAATCTATCAAAATATCAGCCAGCTTATGATACGGAGAATCAGAAGATGTCCACGCTGGCTTATAAAGTGATGGATTTGATCCCCCCAATCCGTAAGCATACTTTCGCCCCTGAAGTTGATCAGTCCGACCTTATAGATGATGAAGCTGAATTCCAAGCCTTGTGTGGCATTGATTGGTCATCACCAAACTTCCAGACGGCGGAGGACAACGAAGAACCAAAGAAGGATGATCCAGAAGCTTCAAGTTGTCAAGGCCAAGAAGATTGATCCGCTGGGCGGTTCAAATATTTGATCTTCTAAAAAACACTTGATCGTTTTGGCTCACTGAGTCATGTAATAGGCTAGTGAAACTTTGATCTGCCGTGCCATCGTGCATGTTTTGTTTTGCCCAAACTGCTGATCCGCTTGTTGAAAAACTACCACTTTATGCTTATGATAGCGTTGATTTATGCAGATCAGATTTCGCAATACCCTGCACACAAATAGATCACAAGTCCCCTAGCGGTTTACTGCAGGACAGGTCATAATACCCCATATAAAACCACTAGTGACTAAAACAGTTCATAACCACGGCCGGTTTAGTCATAACCACATATAATCAAAAAATATCGCACCTGTGATATTTGATCGTACTGCCAGCTTTGTCATACCAGTGTAGTAAGGGTGATAACCCAAAAGATTGAGCGTACAAAGCTTTGTGCAAGTTAACATATACCACCGGCTTAATACGCCGTATGCAGCAAGGGGTAATATCCCAAACTTAGAGCATAGCGCTTCCAAGTATCATCATATACTGGTGACTTATAGTCTGCCATCATGGCAGGTTATAAAAAACCCAAAGATGCTCAAATATGAGACAGACAGGGCTGCTTGGCCCGATTTGTGAAAACCATATGGTAAAAAAGGAGTGATATAAATCCAAGATAAATAAAACCCATAAAAATGAGGCTGTTAGAAATCTCCAAAACCAAATCTCAACATAAAACTTCAATGAAACTAGCATGATAGCCACCAGAGTATCCTCGCTTTCCGTAAGCCCACTCTCACATGACCCAATCGATGTTTTATCCTGGATAAGTTTAGGGTCTTGTTTAGAGATTGAGTTATTGAGAGTACACGAGATCGGAGTAGCATCATGCAAACAGGCAGGTTTAACCAAGTTTCAATGAAGGTGGTTTAATAGCTTGGATTCATCCTCGCTATCCGTAAGCCATGCGTTTAAACCTTAACGAGTTCAGGGTCTTGTTTAAAAGATTGACTGTTAAGAGTTTGGCAGGTCAATCAGTTACCTGATGGAGAAGCATCTGGCATACAGGCAGGATAATCCATAAGGGTTACATCCTCTTTGGTGAATACACCTATGTTTGAACAAGATAACCCAGTCAAGAGGGTAGTAACACTATGTTCTCTTTGGTGAATACACCTACGTTTGAACAGGAAGCCCCCAAGTGACATATTTGTGAGCTGTGCTCGCCGAGTACCTATGTTTGAGTTGTGCTGTGCAAAAAAACTCTCTTTGGTCCCGGTAAACCGGGCGTCAAGCCACGGAAGCAATCATATGATATGACAATAAAGACTCAGTTTTTGAGATTTGAAAACAATAGAGGCCCTGAATTATCAGGGGTGCTGATTTTATTATATTTATCATAGTATATACACTGGTATAAATATGTACATCTCAAGAGCCAATAGCTCATGTGTAATAAGGCCGAAGATGAGCAATATTCCATGGCCGGTGGGTCTCCTCCTCCGACATGCGTGAGTCCTTGTGGTCTCGAACATCGATAAGATAGTATGACCCATTGTTCAGATTTTTGCTGACCACGAAGGGCCCTTCCCAAGGTGAGTATAGCTTGTGCATATCAGTCTGATCATGGGTGAGCCGGAGCACCAAGTCACCTTCTTGAAAGGTTCTGGTTTTAACCCGGCGGCTGTGATAACGACATAGATCTAGTTGGTAAATTGCTGAATGAGCTACCGCAAGGTCACGCTCCTCATCTAATAGGTTAAGTGCATCCTAGCGTACCTTTTCATTGTCAGCTTCAACATAAGCCGCCACGCGGGGTGAGTTGTGACGGATGTCATTAGGGAGAACCGCCTCTGCTTAGTAAACCATGAAGAAGGGCATGTAACCCTTAGATCTGTTGGGGGTAGTATTGATACTCGATAACACTGAGGGTAACTCCTCCACCCAACAACCCAGCGTCCTCTGCAAAGGAACCATAAGCCGGGGCTTGATGCCTCTCAGGATCTCTTGATTAGCTCTCTCAGCTTGACCATTAGACTGGCGGTGAGCTATTGATGATACATCAAGCCGGATATGCTCATGTTGACAAAATTCCTCCATGGCACCCTTGGATAGATTGGTGCCATTATCAGTTATAATACTATGGGGAAAACCAAAACGAAAAATCAACTTTTTCATGAATTGAACCGTTGTCGCCACATCACATTTACTAATGGGCTCATCCTCAACCCACTTCGTAAACTTGTCAACTACCACCAGGAGGTGCGTTTTTTATCCTTGGACCTTTTGAAAGGCCCAGCCATATCAAGCCCCCAGACTGCAAATGGCCAAGTAATTGGAATAATCCTTAATTCTTGAGCTAGCACATGAGCTCGTCGTGAAAACTTGTGACAGCCATCACATTTACCGACTAGATCCTCAGCATCAGCGTGAGCCATCAGCCAATAAAATCCATGACGAAAAGCTTTGGCTACAAGAGACTTAGAACTGGCGTGATGACCACAATCTCCTTCATGAATCTCCCGCAGAATCTCACAGCCTTCTTGAGGAGAAATACAATGTTGAAGCGCCCCTGTGACACTGCAATGATGCAGCTCTCCATTGATAATAGTCATTGACTTGGATTGACAGGTTATCTGCCTGGCCAAAGTTTCATCCTCAGGTAACTCGCCTCGGGTCATATAAGCCGAATATGGAACCGTCCAGTTAGGGATAGCATGAAGAGCCGCTACCAATTGTGCTTCCGGGTCAGGAATAGCGAGATCCTCTTTTGTGGGCAATTTGATAGAAGGGTTATGCAGAATATATATGAAAGTATTAGGTGGCACCGGCTTACGCTGATACCCTAGCTGACTTAAAGCAGCAGCCGCCTCGTTTTTCCTGCGATCAACATGTTCAACCTGATATCCCTTGAAATTCCCAGCAATAGCATCAACCTCTCGACGATAAGCCGCCATGAGTGGATTCTTAGAATCCCATGTGCCAGAAACTTTCTGAGCTATCAGATCTGAGTCGCTGAAGCACCTCGCCCGGCTTAAGTTCATCTCCTTAGCCATCCGAAGACCATGGAGCAAGGCCTCATACTCAGCTACATTGTTAGTACAAGGGAACATCAACCTGAGGACATAAAAAAATTTATCACGTCGTGGGGAAGTCAAGACAATTCCAGCCCCCGAGCCTTCTAACTGTCTGGATCCATCAAAGTGAATAGTACAATATGTGTTATCCGGCTTTTCCTCACGCATCTACAACTCTGTCCAATCATTGATAAAATCCACAAGTGCTTGTGACTTGATAGCCGTGCGAGGCACATACTTCAAATGATGGGGTCCAAGCTCGATGGCCCATATACGAGCTTCTGCCAATGAATACCCCATATACGAGCTTCTGCCAATGCGGATACCTCTCCTTGGACTCAATAAGTACCTCACTAATGTAGTAAATCGGCCTTTGAACCGATACTCCTTGCTTGGCTCCTTCCTTTCCACCAAAATTGCTACACTGACGGCTTGGCCATTGGCAGCCACATATAACAACAAAGGGTCTTTATCAATGGGAGAAGCAAGAATGGGTGGCTTAGCCAACTGTTTCTTCAAGTCCTCAAACGCTTGATTAGCGGCATCACTCCAAACATAGTGATCTGTCTTCTTCATCATCTGGTACAGAGGGATAGCCTTCTCACCCAACCGGCTTATGAACCGGCTTAAGGCCGCAATAAGACCCACCAAATGCTGGACATCATTGATACACGATGACTTAGCCAGAGAGGTGATAGCCTTTATCTTCTCCGGGTTATCTTCAATACCCCCGTTCTGAAACTAGGAAACCCAAAAGCTTGCCAGCTGGTACACACACTTGGTCGGGTTAAGCATCATCTTATAAACCCGGAAATTGTCAAAGGTATCCTTCAAATCATCAATCAGTGTCTCTTTCTTCCTGGACTTCACCACAATATCATCCACATAAGCATGAACATTACGCCCGATCTGATCATGAAGGCAATTTTGCGCACACCATTTGTATGTCGCCTGGGCGCTCTTGAGCCCAAAAGGCATAGACACATAGTAGAAGGCCCCAAATGGAGTGATGAAAGCTGTCTTCTCCTGGTCCTTCACTGCCATCTTGATCTGATGATAACCAGAATAAGCATCCAAAAAGCTCAAACGCTCACAACCCGCCGTAGCATCAATAATTTGATCAATACAAGGGTGTAACGCCCCGATACCATATCCTTCGTTGACCGTGAGAGCTTGTGATGGGCTAAGTTGGGACACCCCTGCAGGGATTTGAACTTTCGAAAGCCGTGCCCACGGTTATGGGCAGATGGGAATTTGTTAATGTCCAGTTGTAGAAAACCTGAAGTTGACCTTAACTAAAATACATCAACCGCGTGTGTTACCGTGATGGTCTCTTCTCGGCGGGGTACGGGAAGTGAACACGGTGTTGGAGTTATGTTTGACGTAGGTTTTTCTAGGATCACTTCTTGATCATAGTTTTATCGATCGTGCCTTGCCTTCTCTTCTCGCTCTCTTTTGCGTATGTTAGCCACCATATATGCTAGTCACTTGCTGCAGCTCCACCTCATACCTTTGCCTTACCCATAAGCTTAAATAGTCTTGATTGCGAGGGTGTGAGATTGCTGAGTCCCCGTGACTCACTTATACTTCCAAAAACCATCTTGCAGGTGCCGATGAGATTGTGCAGATGACGCAACCGAGCTCAAGGAGGAGCTTGTCGGATTTCGGGTTCTGGCAGACCCTTGAGGTTCGAACACTAGGGTGCGCGCGGAGATTTTGCCTCCTACCTACTTGCGCCCCTCCGCCTCGCTAAGATCTCAGCTATGGAAAGAACAACACGAGAGACACAGGGTTTATACTGGTTCGGGCCACCGTTGTGGTGTAATACCCTAGTCCAGTGTCTGGTGGATTGCCTCTTGGGCTGATGATGATGAACAATACAAGGAAGAACAGCCTCGCGAGGGTCTGTTCTTGGCTGGGGGGATGAACTGCTGGGAGGAGTTCAGTCACCCTTCTCTCTCTCTCTTCTCGGTTGTCCTCTCTCACCTCTCGTGGGTGGCTGGTCCTATTTATAGAGGCCCTGGTCCTCTTCCCAAATATCAAGCGGGAAGGGAGCCAACAATGGCGGGCTAATTTGAAGGGGGACAGCTAGTACCAGCTATCCTGACAAAAGTAGTCTTCGCCTGCACAAAGCTCTGGTGGTGACGCCGTCTTGGGCTCCACGATGACCTCCATCTTGTAGTCCTCCTGGTCTTGGTCTTGTTGCACCGAAATGGCAACCTTTGCTTGATGCCTCGGTACTCCGCGGCTGCACTTGCCCCCTTTGCACCAAAGGGGAAAGGAGGACACTGCGTGGGCTGGCACCCGCCTGGCGCCCTTGGGCGTCATGGCTTGCATCACAGGCACCTCGTGAGGTACCCCGCCTTGATCTCTCTGCCTCCTCGCGAGCCAGCCTGATGAGGCCGTGCCTGAGGAAGCTCCGCGTCGTCCGCCCCGCGAGGCTTGGCCCCTCGCGAGGGTCTTGGGTTTGTGTTGATGAAGATGGGCCATGCTGGGCCCCCCTTTGAGCCACGCCGCAGGCCGCAGGCAGGCAAGTCTGGGGACCCCCGTTCCCAGAACACGGACAGTAGCCCCCGGTCCCAAGGCGCGCCCGGACTTGGCCGTGCAGGGAGGCGGAAGGGCAAGAGCAAAGCGCCGCGGGCCCTAACAGCCTGCGGCCTTGGACGCCGCGTGACGGCTGATTGGACGTGGGCGGCACTGTTCCCCCACGCCCTCCTTATTTTGCGCCATGCTAGGCGGACTCGTAGTCATACACATCCGTTCCCCTTTCTGTTGCTCGAGCGCCCTCTGTCCTTCCCCCGCTTAAACTCCGGCTTCTGTTTTCAACCCAATCTCGAACCTTCCCCCCCCCTTCCCATCGCCATGGCTCCGACGAAGAAGGGAAGAGGGAAGAAACCCGTGTCTCCGCCTTGCCCGCCGCTGTTGGCGGCCCCCGCCGAGGGCTTGGGCAAGGTCAGCTCGGCTCTGGCCACTATCTTCAACGAATGCGGGAGGACAATGGCTTGGCCCGCGTCCCACTGCTCCATCGAGAGGATAGTCACCGAGGTCCCATATTTTGCCGACGCCCTATGGGCGGGTCTGGTTCCTCCCTTTTCTGATTTCTTCAATGCCGTGCTTTCCCACTATCAGATCCACATGATGCATCTGGGTCCTGAATCCATCACTCTCCTTTCGGTCTTCGCCTTTGTTTGCGAGGCTATGATGGGCATCCTTCCTTCGGTTGCCTTGCTGCGCCACTTCTTCTCGCTGCGCCTTGTCGACCCTACCCAATGCTGGGCGTGCGTGAGCTTCGTTGCCGCGTCTGAGACAGCGGCCTCTGGGATTGACTTCAAGCTCCCCCTGCCTGCGGCTGGGTTCCGCGAGCGGTGGCTGTATGTGGACGCAGGGGTGCCCAGCCCCCTGCTATCGGAGCCAACTTCGCCCGCTGTCCCCAATTGGGCTGGGGCCAGGAGACGCTTGAGAGCCCCCGGCTCGTCTTCGTCTGGCACCGCTTCGCGTTCTTGAGGTCGCTTGGCGTGATAGCGCCCAAGGTGGTGAAGGAGTTCCTGCTACGCCGCGTTGCTCCTCTCCAACGCCACTCCCGCCGGATGTGGGCCTTCAGCGGGCGTGATGATCGTATGAGGCTCCAGGAAGAAGACCTGACTCCTAAAGTGCTGAGGATAGCGCTCTTGACCCTGACTGGGGACCCCAACCCTGGCAGCATCCAGCAGGGAGGGGCCTTGCTGTACCTTTGCCAAAGCAGGGGCGATTTTGTGAAGCAGATGCCTATCTTTGATGAGTGGGGGCCGCGCCCCGCCGGCCTCCAGGGGCCCCACGAGAACCCAGTGGTGGTGACTGCCCTTCCAGTCGGCCAAGGCGACTCTTCCTCAAGCGGCGGAACAGGGAGGCATGAGGCACCAGAGGCCGAGGGGGCTCCTGGCGGGGTGACAGCGTCGGGCGATGCTCATGAGGGAGCAGTTCTTGGGGCCCGTGCCGCTGAGGCTGAGGGTGACGAGCAGCTGCCCTCTGCGCCTGCGACTGAGGCCCCTGAGGCTCCGGCTGCTTCTCCTGGCGAGGCGATTGGCGGCGCACATCAGGCAGGCGCCCCTGATGTAGATCGCTTTGACGCTCCATCTTCGTCGCTGGTTGATCCCTGCGGCCAACTCTTAGGCCGCTTCCGCGTGGACTTTGAGTCCCTCCGGAAGAGAAGGGAGGCCCTGGGCGATGATTACCCTTGTCACCTGCTGAAGCGTAGGAAGTACTTCGCCACTGATGAGTAAGCCTTCTCCTTTCCCAGCTCCCGATCCTTCTGTTGCTTTTACTGACCCTTGCTCCGCAGGCCCCTTCCAGCCAAGCTTGCAGAGACGGCTGAGGAGCCGTCTCCCTTGGCTTCGCCCCCTCCACCGTCCTCCAGCACTCCGAGCAGAGGAGCCCTTGTGGTGAGGGCGATCGAAGAGGCGATCCGTCCCGAGGCGTATCGTGGCCCTCCGCACCTCGCGATCCTCCTTCGCGAGCCTTCTCGTGACATAGCCAGCCTGCCGTGGGCTTCTCGCCTGGTCGTGGACTGTGATTGGCTAAGGCGCTCCCTACGCTCTTCACCTAGGGACGGGCTGGCTCCAGGCCGGGCTTCTGGCGCGGCGTGCCCGGCCGTCACGAGGGTGCCAGCCCCCAGCCCCCCGCCCGGAGGGGGAGTGCTGATTCGTGGCCCCCAGCGCTTGCTTCGGGCAGATGATGGTGTGGAAGACGTGCTCGAGCGCGCTCGGGAGCGTCGCGCTCTCCGCCAAGGATTCCTTCGAAGGGCGGCTGACGCGGTGAGCCTGCTTGGTGAGGAGCTTGCTGATGAAGACGCGCGCCTTGAGGCCAAGGGCCTGCGCCTGGCTGCGGAGAGGCGCGAGCTGGAGGGCGCCATCGCCCTTGCGCGCCGTCAGCGCGATCTTGACGACGCGGAGGCCAAGGCGTCGCTGGTGGCCTCTTGGGAGGCCCGATCTTTGGCCGCTGAGGAGGCCCGGGAAGCCGAGTGGCGGCGAAAGGCGGCGGAGGAGCGGGCTCGGGAGCTCCTGGCCTGGTGCCACTCATTGGAGGAGCAGGTGGAGCTATGTGAGGCAGCCCTCGCGTCGATGAAGGTGGCCTCTGGCGACTCGGCAGAGCTCCAGAAGCGTGAGGAGGCACTGACGCTGGAAGCCGCCGAACGTACCCGCGAGTACGAGCGTCTGGAGACGAGGGAGCACTTGGTGACGCAGGCGGAGGATGATGTCACTACACAGGAAGCCCGCGTCCTGGAGGAGGTCGGACGTCGGGTGGCGATGGCGCATTTGAACCTCGAGCACGAGTTCGAAGAGAAGCTGGGGTTGATCTGGGCCGAAGCTGAAGGCAGAACTGCCACCTTGAGGGCCAAGCTGGAGGAGGCGACGCGGCAGGCCGATGCTTTCCGGGCAGCCCTTGAGGTGGCGCAAGGTGAGTTAACCACCTCCCAGGCCAAGGTGCTCCTTCTTCGCCAGCGGGTGGAGGAGGTTGAGGCCGTCGCGTGCCAGAATGCGGACGAGATACGTCAGCGGCGGATCCTGGAGGATGAGCACGGCCCCATGCTCACCACGCTCCGGGAGAGAGCCAACACAGCCTTGGGAAACATCTGCGAGGCGGCTGTTGGCGAGCCACACGCAGTCAACTACGCCGGCAATCTTCAGTTCTTCACTGAGGTGGTGACGCAGCTGGAGGCGCGGTCGGTCAGGGCTGACAGGTTGGTGGAGGAGAGGAGCCGTGCCCTGCTCGGGCGCGCCTTTTCTCGTGTCTTCAGCCATCTCCGGAACATGGATCCCCACTTCGATTTCGACGCCGCCATCGCCCCAGTCCCCAGGTTGTCCGAGACGACCTGGCGCACTGGGTAGAAGACAATGTGGATGCTCTTACCAGGGCCTTCGCTTCAGACGACGATGGTGTGATCGTGGCTACCGACGAGGGCGGCGTGGTGAACGGCCCTGACGCCGCTGGTGGCGAGGACAGCGATGGCGAGTTCAGCGACGCCAGCAACGGCTCAGGTGGTGCTCCTGAGGGCGCATTGGGGGATTTATCCGACTGATTGTGCATCGTCCCTACTTCTTTACCCTGCATGAATAGAACTCAGGTTTTGGCCTAATGGCGGTGAGAGCATTTTGGAGGGGGAGCCCCTTATGTAAAACTTGTGTTGATCGTGTTAGTAGATGCTATATTGCCCTTGTGCCCGCGCCAAGTGGTTGGCTTAAGTGACGTGCTGGTCGGCTAGTTTACCTTTGTCCCGCGCTGGCCCTGAGGTAGCCCGTGGGAGGCTGTGGTGTCCTGAGTGTTCCCTGATTGAATTCGTTGGATTTGCAGTAAAACACCCTCCTGAGAGGACGCGACGGCGGCAGTCTGGGCTGCGCGCAAGCTAGGCCTGACCCGGCTCGCGAGGGGCTCACGAGGGAGGCAGCTGAGGCGAAGTGGTAACCAAAACGCGAGAAATTGCTCGAACGAGACTAAGCACCCCTTCCCTGAACACACGCAAATCTCAAATTCGAATCCAACTTGAATCCAGCGGGGGAAAGTGACAACCAAAGGGAAAAGCAACGAAAGCAGACAAAAGGCCGCGTCCGGCACCTAGTCTAGTCTTGGACGTCTTCTCACCAGCGTGGAGCTAAGTGCTGCCACTGGGCGTGGGAGGGAGCCCCAGGGCCTGAGGCCGGCACCCCTGAGACTCCGGGGCTTGTACAACGCCACTCATTATTACGTGAGACTGTCACGGGGCGGCGAGCTTCATAGGCACTGGGCCTTCTTCATAGGTACCGGCCTTGCTTCATATCGCCAGATGAGGGCCCCACCTTGCGCCACACTCTAGTGCCATCAACGACGACCGGAAACCAGGACGCCGCCGATGGGGTAGAGCAGTCGCCAGCGGTTCCCCCGATGACCACGGGTCCTCCGCCGGGGGCAGGCCCTGAGGCACCTCCCCAGCGGAGGGCCTACCTCCTGAGAACACCTTGCTCTGAATGCCACGGTGGAGATGTCGGATCCCGGCCCCTCTCTTGCAGCCCCCTACGCCCTCCTCCCGAGGGGTAGGAGACTGTGGGAGCGGGGCAACTGCTCGCTGTGGCGACCTGCACCTCCTGCGATCCATGGTTAGCGTATGCCTGCTCCTGAAGAATTAGCGGTACCCGATAATCGTTGCCTCTAGCATGGCCAGTGGGACAGTCCCGGGGCTCCTGGAAAGGCTCAGCTCCTGGCGCCTCATCCCCCCAGCCTGGGTTGTGGAGCGAGCCTTGTTCGCTCTCGTGAGGGTGTTCTTGGTCCATCATGAGGGGCACGTATTCCTCCGGCGCCGTCATCCCGAAGGCCACGCCGTAGTGCCCCGTGTGCCACACGGTCCTGCCTGATGTGCCCACTTTGGGGTGGCAGCGCGGCTGTCCACTGGGGCCGCGGGTCGCGTCGAGTCCTTCTTCTTCGCGGACCGGGAGCGGGGGCAGCGCAGCCGCCGGTCCGGTGCTGACAGCTTCGCTGGCGTTGGAGTAGCCTTGGAGCCCACGGGCGCGCGTGGAGCCCCCGCGCGGGCCGCCCTAGGCTTGAGATGGGAGCTGGGTGCAGAAGGGGTGAGCCCCCGAGGCGGCGAAGCCCAGGAGCTCTGCCACCCGCTCCAGCAGCACGTCGCGGCCGCCCTCCAGCAGCCTGCACTGCAGCAGCTCTCGGGCCACCGTGAGCGCGGCCCTCGAGTAGGCCTGCTCCCGGCGGGTGTACGGTGTCGTGGTCGCGGCGTGATTGGAGGCCCTTGCCACCGACCGCGCCTGCCGCTGTGTGAGAGCTGTCAAAGCCTATCCGCGTCGCCCACGGCCCGCAGCGCCCTGTGGACCGCGAGCTGCCTGGGGCACGGGGTCGCCCGAGGCGAGCGGCTCTACGGGGCGGGCCACGCCGCCCATGGATCTGGGTTGCCCGCCTGGTCGCCGGACATGGTGATGATGACGCGACGGGGCACGAAGCGGTAGAAGGTGGATTCCGGCGCACCCCTACCTGGCACGCCAAATGTTGGATTTCGGGTTCCGGCAGACCCTTGAGGTTCGAACACTGGGGTGCGCGCGGAGATTTCGCCTCCTACCTACTTGCGCCCCTCCGCCTCGCTAAGATCTGAGCTATGGAAAGAACAACACGAGAGACACAGGGTTTATACTGGTTTGGGCCACCGTTGTGGTGTAATACCCTACTCCAGTGTGTGGTTGATTACCTCTTGGGCTGATGATGATGAACAATACAAGGAAGAACAGCCTCGCGAGGGTCTGTTCTTGGCTGGGGGGATGAACTGCTGGGAGGAGTTCAGTCACCCTTCTCTCTCTCTCTCTTCTCGGTTGTCCTCTCTCAGCTCTCGTGGGTGGCTGGTCCTATTTATAGAGGCCCTGGTCCTCTTCCCAAAATCAAGCGGGAAGGGAGCCAACAATGGCGGGCTAATTTGAAGGGGGGCAGCTAGTACCAGCTATCCTGACAAAAGTAGTCTTCGCCTGCACAAAGCTATGGTGGTGACGCCATCTTGGGCTCCACGATGACCTCCGTCTTGCAGTCCTCCTGGTCTTGGTCTTGTTGCACCGAAATCGCAACCTTTGCCTGATGCCTCGATACTCCGCGGCTGCGCTTGCCCAATTTGCACCAAAGGGGAAAGGAGGACACTGCGCGGGCTGGCACCCGCCTAGCGCCCATGGGCGTCATGGCTTGTGTGACGGGCACCTCGTGAGGTACCCCGCCTTGATCTCTCTGCCTCCTCGTGAGCCCGCCTGATGAGGTCGTGCCTGAGGAAGCTCCGCGTCGTCCAGCCCGCGAGGCTTGGCCCCTCGCGAGGGTCTTGGGTTTGTGTTGATGAAGATGGGCCGTGCTGGGCCCCCCTTTGAGCCACGCCACAGGCCGCAGGCAGGCAAGTCTGGGGACCCCCATTCCCAGAACGCCGACAGAGCTCGTTGAAGATCTTGTCCTTTGTGTTGTTTCGTTCTAGTCGATCAGTAGAGGAGCCCAGTTGGGGTCGATCGGGGATCTGTGTAGCTTTTGGGGTAGTCTTCTTTTATTTTGGTTCCGTAGTCGGACCTTGATTGTATCTTATTGATGTAATGCTTTATTCATGTAATTGTGTGAAGTGGCGATTGTACGCCAACTATGTATCTCTTTCCCTTATATATTATATGGGTTGTGTGAAGATTACCTCACCTGCGACATTGCTTTCAATGCGGTTATGCCTCTAAGTCGTGCTTCCACACATGGGAGATATAGCCGCATCGAGGGCGTTACAAGTTGGTAATTAGAGCCTTCCCCGACCTTAGGAGCCCCCTGCTTGATCGAATCATTGGCGTTGTTGAGTCTAGAAAAATGTTTTGAGTCATTTAGGTTTATATATATCGGAGAGTAGGATTCTTTTTACTCCTCAGTCCCTTCGTCGCTCTGGTGAGGCATCCTGACGTAGAGTTTTGACTCTTCTCTTCTCAAATTTCACTAAATTTTTTTAGGATCACGCAGGTATCTTGGAATCGTTCCGATTGATTTGTGACAAGAACATTGTTCTTGGTGCCTCCTGTCATTTAGGGGTTGTGGCAGTGTCCTGGGGAGTTGAGCTCCGAGATGTTGTCGTCACAATTTTATCGCTGCAGTTCTGGAATACCTGAGTTTAGTTTCGCCACATCGAAAATCTCTTTTATGCAGTTGTTGGTGAGATAACCTCTACGCCACCCAGTACTGGGGCGGGAGTTCGGGAGTATTGCCATAACTCGTATAACGGATGCTTTTCGAAGGTTGAGGTAAACGATTTCCGAAGATTTCTTGGTTATGTGTTGAAGGATGGATACAGTTGGATGTAGGATTTGCTAGTTTTCGGTGAGATATTACACTTCCCCTGTATCCCTAACACCCGATTGCATAACCAAAAACTTTCGGGAGTTTATAAGTGGGAATTCAAGTAGCTCTAAGGATATCTTTCCGACGGATGTATGATGTGAAATTGGGGTTCGACGTCTAGTGGTCCGCCTATTCACGGTTGGTTTTACAGTGGTCTCGTTGTGTCTTAAAGTGTCCTTGGCTATGCCGACTCGGGGACGGTTCGTATGTCATGTGCACTGCCTTGTACATGATCGTGCTGTGCGATCGAGCCCGTGTAGGCCCCACCACGAAAACTTCGGACGAAATTTCTATCATATGTTTGTTCTGGCTTATTCCGCAAGCCAATCCTTTGTTTTGATTTGGATTGTGGTATTTGAGTTGCTTCGAAGTAAAATGTTGATTCCATACCTGTTCCTAAGTGGTGTTCTCATACTCCGATGTGAATACTAATCCTTCATGACAATTGAGATTGTCATGTCAATCCTTTTCTACCGGTGTGCTTCTCTTCAAGTGGATCCGATCATTTCAACATCCGCAAGATCAACTCAAACTCTCTCAACGGTGTTTGTTTCATCCTTCCCAAGTTGCCTTTGTTTTCCCCCCCTCCCCCCCTTGGTTCTTTAAGGACTCAGATTTCTTATTCTAGTATCTATCTTATGTTTGTGAAGTCTCTCCATTCTTTTCCGTCAATGTTCTTATTCGGTGATTCTCACGAAGATCCTAACGGAGCCTCAAGTTCATCATTATTCGTTATCTTTATTCTCCAGTGGTTTCAAGTCAAGTTTTGTTGATCATTCCCTTTCCTCATTTCAATGCCATCTCATGCCAGTGCTCCTCTTAATTATTCACCTCCCACTATATATTTGTCCCGGAGTGCTCAAGATATCTCGAAGATTCGTGTTTCCACTCTGTTTTCGTTCCAGCTCTTTCAAGGTTGTTATCTCATTCTAGCCATTTAATTCAATCGGTGCTTTCTCTTTTTTAAATCGTTCTACAGTGTATCTTTTGAGTGAGCCCTAACCCACAGGTCTTTTCCCAGGATCTTAACTGACTCTTCTTATTTTCCTGGAGCTATCCTAAATTCTTTTCAAAGTTTGACGTAAGAATGAATTATCATCAATCTTATGTTTTTCTCCAAGATCTCGCGAATTCTTTTCATCATTGGCTCAACCTCTTCGTTTTTATTATTCTGGAGTGTCTAAATAATTCTTGGGGGTGTTTCTCATCGTCATTCTCTGCAGTTGAAGACCGAAGAAGATTTGCTCTCAATCTTTTCCATTCTCTTCAAGATTCATGGCTCTAGCTTCATGCCATCCTCTCATAATTGTTTTCGATTGTGAGATATTCTTTTCACCCATCCGGAGCAATTCAAGAGTCTTTTCAGTTTATTTCTCCGGAGCCCATCATCTCATAAGAATTATTCATTCCAGCTTTGAGCTCTTGTTCTCCAAATCTTACTGGTGCATCGTTCAAGTGATCTCTAATCAGTTCGTGATCCCTTCGTTCTCATGTATCTAGATTGTCTCAAGTAACTTCGTTCTTTTCAAAATTCGTACCCGGTGATTCTTCCCTAACTTCGTTCTTTTTCAATTCTTACGGTGGTTCGTTCAAGATTTCTCTTCTTTCTTTATCTTATCAATTCATTTGTTGTTCCAATCCTACCGGTGGTTTGTTGAAGACCTTCCCAAGTGACGCTATATCTGTCTTAATCCTTTATACGAGAATAAGTAGTTTGTCAAATCTGTTTGCTCGTCATCAATCTAATTGGTGAAGGATAAGCATAATGCAATTCTTATTCTTGTTTCATCAAGTAAAATCAATTTCTGCTTTTCGGAGTGGTTCATCATATCACATTCTCGGTTCGAGATGTTTATCTTTCCCTCCGGAGCCCCAGGTTTCCACTTTATCTCGTCGCAAAGTTTCTTCCAATCATTGCAAGGATTCACCTTGTGTTTCCAATTTCCCTCTCCTTTCATTTATCATTCTTTTATTACCGGAGTTACTCATGATGGTTTGTCAAGGATTCTTTTCATTCTTCAATTGTTTTTCAAGATATATCTCGAAGCTATGATCCGCCAAGATATACTTCAAGTTTTCTTCTTCTTGCATTCCGGAGTGCAATTCTTCCTATCGTATCATTGGACGTGGTATTATGTCATTCTTGATAATTTGAGTTCATGTTTCCTGATTCACATGTTGTTAAGAATGAGGTATTTAAATCCATCAACCTCTTCATTGGAGTTATCTTGGGTTATATTTCACCTAAAGCCTTCCCTAAGGTTTGTTGCTATCTATGGTGCTCATAAATGACCCAAGTTCTTCATTATCCTCCCGGTGAAATAGCTTCTCGTCTCCTTGTAATATCAATCCAATCAAATATTTTTCGTGAGTGGCAAGTTGTCACCTCATAATTTTGAGATGTCCTCTATAAGTCCATATCAAGCTAATCCTTTTCGTTGTTGATAATCCAACAACTCCGTTCTAGCCTTTGTTGGAAGCGTGCGCTGCCAAGATCTTGTTTTCAACTTCGTTCATTCCATTACTTTCTCTCATTTCTTCCGGAGGCATTGTGGTGTTGTTCTTTTCACCCATCATCTCGTTTTGTCAAAGATCATGTTCTTTCCTTTGTTTATCCATTCAACCGGAGTGTCGTGTTTTCATTCCAGTTCAATCATCTGATCAAGTTTTACCTCCATTCTCAACGGGAGTGATGTCTGAAATCTTTCTTACCCCTTGCGCCATTTTTTGCGATAGTTCTGGAGGCATTGTGTTATTGTTTTCGTCAAGTATCATCCCATCTCCTCAAATTCATGTTCAATTCCTTCCATTTACAGTCGGAGTGCTTTCCAAATTATATCATTCTGATTCCTTCTCTATTTTGTTTTGACCAGAGTGGCTTCAATGTCAATCCTGTCATTTAAGCTCGTCTTTTTTGCCGAATTTCTGGTTCCTTGTCTAACGGAGTGTTTTCCACTTCGTTCATCTTCATTGTATTCCTTTTCTCTCAATTTGTTCAACCTTGCAAGGTTCTTTGGTTTCACTCGCTTGTCAAAGAAGCAATTTAGTTTTGCCACTTCTCTTTATCTTCCTTTTTTCCCTCCGGTGCCATTCTAGATCTCGGGACGAGATCCTCTCATAGTGGTGGAGTGTAGTAATGCCCCGAGACCATTGCGCCAGGTGTCTTCCAGTTATTCGCTGTTGTTGCCATGTCATTCGCTTGCGTGTTGCATCTTGTCATGTCATCATGTGCATTGCATCATCATGTTTTCAAAACTTGCATCTGTTCCGGTCTCCTCGTTCTCTCTGTTGTTCGTTCTGAGCCCAGACACATTTGCACGCGCCCGCAGCACGTCCGAAATAGTATTTTATAAGTGGCCGGAGAATGTTCTCAGAATGGGATGAAAGTTGGCATGCGGTGTTGTTATGTTGTTAGTAGGTCGCCTGCCAAGTTTCATCGCATTCGGAGTCCGTTTGACGCCCCAACGTTAACTATAGCGGCAGTATAGTCGATCAAACGTCGGACATTTTCGGTCTCCGGAAATAGTCGCCGGGTCTCTCTCTCTCTTCTCAGCCCAAAGCTTTCTGCACAGTCCGCTGTCAACCGCCAGACCCCGAAACCCTCTCTGCACAGTGCATCGACCCCTCGCGCGTGTCCCAAACTTACCCGAACCCGACCCGGACAATTGTCACCGTTGGGTCCGGATCATCCCCAAACATCTACAAAACATCTCCGTTTTGTTAATTGGACTTCCTAACATATATTTTCTCGGTTGTCCGATTCTAATCGTACGGACCGAATACCCCCTAACCTAATCCCACCTGGTATATAAAGAGGCTAACCCTAGTCCTAACCTGTCCCATCCTCCTATTCACTGCCGCCGCCACCACTCACCATTCCACCTCGGGATCTCCTCCCGATCCAAATTCTCTCCGACCCTCTCCCTTGATTTCCGCCGCCACCCAACCAGTGCACTCCTTCCCAATCCATCGATCCCATCCTCTGCTCGCTCGTCCCCGAGCACCTTGATCCCGAGCGCAGCCACCTGCCCAAACTCCGAGACCCCGCCGCCTCGATCAAGAGCCTCCTCCTCCCTCTTCGATCCAGAGGAGTGGAGCTCCGCCGCTGCTCCCCTTCCCGCCATCTCTCCCTGCTGCTCCCTCTTCTCACATCTCTCCCTTTCTCTCCGTGTCTCGCAGGTTGCCATTGATGCCCAAATGCCTCCAGGACCCCGTCTGCCCCACCGTGTCGCGATTCGGACACTAGGAACCTCCACCGCCGCTGCCTCCGCCATGGATGCCAGGCCCCAAGGCCCCCGCGCCCGTCCTCATGGCGCCCCGCACCCTCTTCGTTGCTTCAGAGGTTCCTCGCGACGGACTCGCCTCCCGCGCCTGTCCTCGACAGGATCCGCGCCGCCGGAGGCTCTGTAGCAGCCGCACAGGACGGCATCGACCTTCGCTGCTCGCCTTCCTCCATGCATCCTTGCCGGTCTCCTCCACCTTCCTCCTATGCCCGCACCTGCAAGCTGCCTAGTCCAACGATGTGGCGCTGCCCTCACCTCGTCCTCTGAACCGCAAGCAGCCGTCGCCCGCCTCCTCTGCATCGAGCTCGTGCACTCATCCGCGTCACCCCGGTCCCACGACGACCGTCCTCTGCGTCCAGCGCCAAGTCCAACTACTGCCTGATCCGGTCGCGCCACCTTGTATCCGGCAAGTTTCCCATCGCCGCGCCAAGTCCAGCGTCGCCGTGGTGTTCTCTGCTTCCCCTGCAATGAGCCGCAGCTCCTCGCTCGTCGTCCCGTTAACCGCGCCCCCTCCACCTCCTTGTTCGGCTAAGCAGAGGCCCAGCCGCGCCAGATCCACCGGCCTGCTGTTTCCACCGCCTTGGGCCAAGGCCCACTGGGTGAGAACCCCCACTGTGCACTGTTGGTCCAGTCCAATTTGGCCCGCCTCTGTTTTTTTCAGATCTGCAATTTGTCTATTTTTCCAGAGGAGAGCATTTTTGCAGGAAAGCCCTTGTGGATCATGCATATAATAACTCACAATTGGTGCATCGGATCAAAATGAATTATATATGAAAGTTGCTTAGAATTTTGTCTAGTTTAATAATATGAAACTTTCATCCATGTTTAAAATATTTAAAATGCTATTTGATTAAATTTTCTCCTATGCCATGTTAAAATGCTTTAATTCATAACTAAATAATCGTAACTCAGAATTTAATAAACTTTATATGTAAATGGGGTAGAAAAATGCCTAGTTTAACATGATGGCTTTACTTTGCATGTTTAATAACTCTAAAATATGATTTAGGGCAGAACAGTACCAAACCGTAAAATATGCACATGAGGTTTTTCCGGAATTGTTGTTTGTTATTTCCGGCCTCATTTAAACTTGCCTAGATAGATAATTTCTTTATGCTTCATCTCTTGCCATACTAACAACATTTAATCTTGTTGGGTACATAAACGAGAGAGAACTAAATAAGTCATGTGGTGTTTTCTTCAATATGCAACTCCGTTGCATAATGAGCTCCACTTAATTTGTAGGATTGTTTGTGCACTTTGCCATGCCATGCTTCATTAAACCGGACATGCATCATACTCGATTGTGCATCATGCCATGTTGATGTGTTGGTTTTTACCTATGTTGTTTGCTTATTTCTGGTGTTGCTTCTTCGGGTTGGTTCCGATAACGTCGTGTGTGTGAGGATCCGTTCGACTACGTCCGTTTATCTTCTTCATGGACTCGTTCTTATTCCTTGCGGGATCTCAGGCAAGATGACCATACCCTTGAAATCACTTCTATCTTTGCTTGCTAGAAGCTCGCTCTTTTGATATGCCTATGTTGCGATACCTACCACTTGCTTATCATGCCTCCCATATTGTTAAGCCAAGCCTCTAACCCACCTTGTCCTAGCAAACCATTATTTGGCTATGTTACCGCTTTGCTCAGCCCCTCTTATAGCGTTGTTAGTTGCAGGTGAAGATTGTAGTTTGTTCCATGTTGGAACATGGATATTTTGTTGGGATATCACATTATCTCTTATTTAATTAATGCATCTATATACTTGGTAAAGGGTGGAAGGCTCGACCTTATGCCTGGTGTTTTGTTCCACTCTTGCTGCCCTAGTTTCCGTCATATCGGTGTTATGTTCCCGGATTTTTGCGTTCCTTACGCGGTTGGGTTATAATGGGAACCCCTTGACAGTTCGCTTTGAATAAAACTCCTCCAGCAAGGCCCAACCTTGGTTTTACCATTCGCCACCTAGCCTTTTCCCTTGGGAGTCGCGCATCCCGAGGGTCATCTTTATTTTACCCCCCCCCCCCGGGCCAGTGCTTGTCTAAGTATTGGTCCGAACTAGAGCCACTTACGGCGCCACCTCGGGGAAACTTGAGGGCTGGTTTTAGCTGTACGTAGTGTTCATCCAGTGTTGCCTGAGAACGAGATATGTGCAGCTCCTATCAGGATGTCGGCGCATCGGGCGGTCTTGCTGGACTTGTTTTACCATTGTCGAGGATGTCTTGTAACCGGGATGCCGAGTCTGATCGGATTGTCTTGGGAGAAGAAATATCCTTCGTTGACCGTGAGAGCTTGTGATGGGCTAAGTTGGGACACCCCTGCAGGGATTTGAACTTTCGAAAGCCGTGCCCGCGGTTATGGGCAGATGGGAATTTGTTAATGTCCGATTGTAGAAAACCTGATGTTGACCTTAATTAAAATACATAAACCGCGTGTGTTACCGTGATGGTCTCTTCTCGGCAAGGTCCGGGAAGTGAACATGGTGTTGGAGTTATGTTTGACGTAGGTTGTTCTAGGATCACTTCTTGATCATAGTTTTATCGATCGTGCATTGCCTTCTCTTCTCGCTCTCTTTTGCGTATGTTAGCCACCATATATGCTAGTCGCTTGCTGCAGCTCCACCTCATACCTTTGCCTTACCCATAAGCTTAAATAGTCTTGATCGCGAGGGTGTGAGATTGCTGAGTCCCCGTGACTCGCAGATACTTCCAAAAACCAGCTTGCAGGTGCCGATGAGACCGTGCAGATGATGCAACCGAGCTCAAGGAGGAGCTTGTTGAAGATCTTGTCATTTGTGTTGTTTCGTTCTAGTCGATCAGTAGTGGAGCCCAGTTGGGGTCGATCGGGGATCTGTGTAGCTTTTGGGGTAGTCTTCTTTTATTTTGGTTCCGTAGTCGGACCTTGATTGTATCTGACTGATGTGATGCTTTATTCATGTAGTTGTGTGAAGTGGCGATTGTAAGCCAACTATGTATCTCTTTCCCTTATGTATTACATGGGTTGTGTGAAGATTACCTCACTTGTGACATTGCTTTCAATGCGGTTATGCCTCTAAGTCGTGCTTCGACACGTGGGAGATATAGCCGCATCGAGGGCGTTACAAAGGGAGACCAAAGGATCAGCCGGACAAGCCTTGTTTAAGTCCGTCTAGTCCACACACGTACGCCAAGTGTCGTTCTTCTTAAGCACAAACACCGGGTTAGCCAACCACTCAGGATGAAAAACTTCAACAATGAACCCAGCCGCCAAGAGCCGGGCCACTTCTTCACCAATGGCCTTACGCCTCTCTTCATTAAAACGACGAAGGAATTGCTTGACCGTTTTAAACTTTCGATCAATATTAAGAGTGTGCTCAGCGAGTTCCCTTGGTACACCTGGCATGTCAAAAGGTTTCCATGCAAATATGTCTCGGTTCTCACGGATGAACTCGATGAGCACGCTTTTCTATTTCGGATCCAGATTAGCACTGATGTTGAACTGCTTGGATGAATCGCCAGGAACGAAATCAACTAGCTTAGTGTCATCTGCCGACTTAAACTTCAAGACCAGGTCATGCTTCGTAGTTGGATTTTTCAAAGATGTCATATCTACCGGGTCAACATTGTCTTTATAAAACTTCAATTCCTCTGTTGCGTAGACGGACTCAGCATAAGCAGCATCACCTTGTTCACACCACAAGGCTATCTTCCAGCTTCCATGCACCATGATGGTCCCCTTGTAACCCAGCATCATGAGCAGCAGATAAACGTAACAAGGCCGTGCCATGTACTTGGCATAAGCCGGACGTCCAAACAAAGCATGATAAGGGCTTTGAATCTTGACCACTTAAAAGGTTAGCGTCTTGGCCCTGGAGTCATGTTCATCCCCAAAAGCCACTTCCAAAGCAATCTTGCCTATAGGATATGCCGACTTACCAGGCACCACTCCATGAAAACAGTATTGGACGGCTTAAGATTTTTATCAGTCAACCCCATACGATGGAAAGTATCATAGTACAGGATATTAATGCTGCTACCTCATTTCGTGAGTACTTTAGTGAATTTGTATCCTCCCACCTGATGCGCCACCACCAAAGCCAAGTGACCCGGATTATCAACCCAGGGCGGCTGGTCTTCACGACTCCATACAATGGGATGTTCAGACCATCGCAAGTAACGGGGAACCGCCGGCTCAATGGCGTTCACAGCCCTTTCACGGAGCTTTTGATCCCGCTTTCATAAACTTTGGTGAAGACGTGGTACTGCCCACTATTCAGTTGCTTCAGATTACTTTGATAACCAGATTATTGCTGCTAAGTCCCCTGACCAAATTGTTGATGAAAACCACCTTGATTGCCTTGATTGCCCTAATTCCCCTAGCCCTGGAAACTGGAATTAGAACCGCCACCGCCGTAACCCGGACCATGAGAGCCGGAACCTGAGCCACCGCCCGACCCATGATTATCCTGAAAAAGATGGGAATTCCTGAATTCTTTCATGATGTAGCAATCCTTCCATAGATGAGTGGATGGCTTCTCACGCGATCCGTGCTTCAGGCACGACGGATTCAATAATGCTTCGAGGTTGACTTTTAACCCTTCAGCCTGAGCTGGCTTTCCCTTGCGCCGATGATTATAATTTCATGTGCCAGTGTTAGCCATGAAGTCCAAATTCCTATCAGCTCTGCGCTTACCATTGCCGCCCTGCTGCCCTTTCACACCGCTACTCTTCTTTCCCTTACCCGGTTTTTCCTCATCAGACTCGGGGTCCTTGGTACTATCAGAGTCAACAAATTTGGCAAGAGCCGCCATGAGCTCCCCCATATCATTACAGTGGCGCTTAAGCCGCCCAAGCTTCTGTTTAAGGGGCATAAAACGACAATTCATTTCTAACATTATGACCGCTGAGCCGGCGTTGATGTGATCCGATGAGTGCAGGATAGCCGAGACCTGGCGCACCCAATGGGTTGTTGACTCGCCCTCTTCTTGGAGACAGGCGTCCAAATACACAATTGACATAGGCTTCTTGCACGTATCTTTAAAATTCTGGATAAATCGGGCTTTTAACTCGGCCCATGACCCAATGGAGTTGGTTGGTAGGCCTTTCAACCAAGTACGGGTCATTCCTTCCAACATCATGGTGAAATACTTAGCACGTGCAACATCATCAACATCCAACAGCTCCATCGCCATCTCATAACTCTCAACCCACGCTTCAGGGGGTAAGTCAGTTGTGTAGTTGGGCACCTTACGAGGTCCCTTGAAATCCTTGGGCAAACGTACGTTATGCAAAGCCAGCACTAAACATGGCACTCCCAAGGTTTTGGAGGTTACACCTATCTCCACCGAAGTTGACGGATAAACCGAAGGATGCTGTTGAGCCGCTTGCTGAGCGCCAGCTCAGCCTCTTGATGGGCTCTACCCTGGTCCACCAAATCCCGAGCACCATCACGCGCCGGGTCATGTCCACGAGGCTGGTTATGGCGCCTGTCACTGCTTGAAATGGCATGTGAGTCAATGTGTCTGCTATAACTCCGGCTTGGGCGAGGGGTTGAATGAATCCTCTCACGACTATAAGAATAAGCCTCCTGCTACACCAATACTGTCTGAAGAAGTTCTCTAGCCCTCCGCATTTCAATCTCAACTAGAGACTCACCTTCAACTGGGAGAGTCGCCAATCGAGTTGCCGCATCGATCATATTATCCAAAGGATTAGAATAATGACCCGGTGGCGTCGGCACATAGTGTGGCAGGATATTATTCAGACGAGGCAGATCCTTTGTGCGTGGCTGAGCCGGCGCTCCAGTCCTAGGCATGGCTACCACCCGGTTTACCACTGGCGGGTCACTGGTCCCTGCACCAGGTGTGTTGAAGAGGTTCCTTGCCTCGTAAACCAGAGGCAGACGACTCTGGTGCCTTCTCCTCATGACTTCGTTTGAAGCTTCTGATCCAACGTGAGCCGGAAGGAATCAGCCTGGATCCATTGTGCGTGAGCATCCAGAGCAGCTTGCTCCACAGTCATCCTCGCGTCCTCAACCGCCAGATCTTCCTTAGCTTGGGCTATCTCATCTCGCAATTTTGCAACTTTCGTGTTATGTTGAGCTTGATTTGCCGGATTAAGCTCTGCTGTTAAAAATGTTGTCAAAGTGTCCAATAAGTCGGACAAGACCTGAGCCGGCGGGCGCACAGGACCTCCTGCCCCGGCCGCCGTCGCCGTTACTGACCCGGAAATCATTGCTGCTTCTGTCGTAGAATTCTGCCCTGGCTGTGTACCGGCCATGAAAATCGCAACCCGGTTCGGCGGCTCATAGGGATCCGGAATACTATTGCCATCGAAACAGCCCCCAAGCCTGTCGTCTTGCAGTTGATACAATGAAGTAGTCTCGCTCGTGGATGACACACCATCAGAATAGATGGTCGTCTCACCGCAAGACACAGATCCTTCTTCAAATTTCGCCCCATGGATGAATCCAACAAAGGCGTGCTTCATGGTAGGTTGCACCCGGGTGGGTCGTGCACGCTGAGCCATCTCGATGATGTCGGTGCAGATGTCCGGCTTAGGGCCCGGTTCACCGATCTTGCCGATGAAGACATGAATCCCACCGAAGGGGACCCGGTACTCGTACTCGATTGAGCCGGCCTCGGGGCCCCAGCCGCGACGACTCTTGGTCATCCAGCCCACAGCGTATCCTTTGATCCCTTCAAAGTTGCCCTCTAAGAACTCAAAACCACCGTGTGTTGGCCCCACGATGTGCGCCAACTGTCGTGGAATTTTCACGACAGATGTCCTAGCGGAAGGACTTAGTCGTCGAGCCATCGCAACAGGGTTAGCTTAAAGGGGTTAAATGGGACAAAGGATAGAAGGAGTTTATACTGGTTCGGCCCCTTGCGGTGAAGGTAATGGCCTAATCCAGTTTGAGGTGGTATTGCTTATGTCTCGATTACCAAGGAGCGAATACGCTTGACATAGCTTTTGATCTGTTGTCTCTTGCCTAAGCCGCCACCGGGTCGTCCCTTTATATACATAGATTGACGCCCAGCGGCTTACAGAGTCCCGGCCGGCTCATAAACAACGTGTCCGGCCTAGTGACTAATTACACTTGCCTTACAATACAAGTCATACATATATGGCGGTTTACACCTATGGGCCTTAAGCCGCCTTTGGGCTTTGGGCCCTTTAGTATGTCTACTTCATGAACCGTCATCTTCAACATCTTCATGGGCTTTGTTTTGATGAACCGCCATTGGGATAACCCAGCCCCTCCTGGGCAGGTCATACCCAATAGTCATATCCCCAACAATCTGGTTGAACCATTTCTGTTGTGTTGCCTAATTGAAAATAGTTCATCCGAGTGAACCGCATGTTGTATATCGCACACACCTTGATCTAGCTAATTGTTTCTTTTGTGTTGCCTAAGCACAAACAATTCATCTGAGTGAACCGTATGCTGTATATCCCACACACCTTCATCTGGCTCCCCGTTTCTTTTGTTCCTCCTCATCACAAACGATTCATTGAACTGAACCGTATGCCCTGGATCGCACATGCAACTAAAATCTAAACCGTGTTTGATGCATCCGTGATCGCAAATTTTTTGCACCTTCTTGATGGTTATTTTACAACATCGTTTGTGATTGTTGCATCGCACACAGTTTCGTCGAAGGGTCTCTGATCGTAGTGTCGTGTTAGAAGCATCCTGTAGTAGTGAGAGTTCGATGGACGTCATCAAGCTAAACGTATGCAGATCTCGAAGGTGCCATACGTTCGGTGCTTGATCGGCTGGATCGAGAAGACGTTCGACTACATCAACCGCGTTAAGTAAATGCTTCCGCTTTCGGTCTACGAGGGTACGTGGACACACTCTCCCCGTCTCGTTGTTATGCATCTTCTAGATAGATCTTGCATGAGCGTAGGAAAATTTTGAAATTGCATGCTACGTTCCCCAACACAACAACATAACCACAAGAAAATTATACCAACCATAGCAATTCACCAATTACTGATAGGCCAACAAAAATCTACTCAAACATCATAGGATGGCAACATATCATTGGTTAATAGTATGAAGCATAAAGCACCATGTTCAAGTAGAGGGTATGGCGGGTTGCGGGAGAGTGGACCGTTGAATATAGATGGGGGGAGGTGATGAAGATGTTGGTGAAGATGATAGAGTTGTTGGAGTAGATCGCTGTCACATGATGATTTCCCTAGTGGCGTTCCGGCGCCACCGGGAGAGAGGCGGAAAGAGCCCCCCTCCTTCTTATTCTTCCATGGCCTCCCCCTAGATGGGAGGAGAGTTCCCCTCTGGTCCATGGCCTCCGTGGCGGCGGAGGGGCGGGAGACCCTCCGAGATTGGTTCTCCCTCTCTGTTCTCTTCTGTTTCGATGTTCCCGTTTTCTGAAAACCGTTTCTTATATTCCTGGAGATCCGTTACTCCGATTGCATTGAGATTTTAACATGATTTTTTTCTGGATATAAGATTCCTTGCGCCCGAAGTAGAGCTCCAACCGATGTACGAGGAGGGCACAACCCACCACCACGCGTCTGGGCTGCCTGGCACGCCTAGGTGTCTTGTGGTGGTTGTGGGCCACCGTTTGTGATGATTCCACCTCCCAAAAATAACAAATATTCCAAAATAATTCTCTATAAATTTTTATCATGTTTGTACTTCGGTTGATATGGATATTTTGTGAAACAAAAGACATGCAACAAACAGGAACTGGCATTGGGCACTGGATCAATAGGTTAGTCCAATAAATCATATAAACTGTTGCCAAAAGTATGTAAAAGTTGTATAATATTGGCATGGAACAATAAAAAATTATCGATACGATGAAGACGTATCAGGTTCCCATCCCATTCTTGTTTTGAGGGGAGGAGGTATGAGTACCTCTAGCCGCTTCCTTGCCGGAATTGGCCTCCGACTTTGATGCAGTGGGATTAACCACAAGTAACGGAGCAGGAGGAGTTTTCAACCCCTCAAGTAATTCCTTGAGCATGGAATTGACCTCGGTCGTCATAGACGTTTTAAGTGAAGCCATAGCTTCATCTAAGTTGTCTCGGGTGATCGAAGTCAACTCCATGGCCTCGGTCACTTCATCCCCACTACCACCATCGTCAACCATACCCTTCGGGTGGTCAAACCCTTAATAAAGAGACATGGCTCTGATACCAATTGAAAGGACTGATATGGTTGACTAGAGGGGGTGAATAGGCAACTACCAATTTTTAACTTTTCTTAACAAATTAGGTTTAGCAACAAAAGGTTATCTAGAAGTGCAACTAGGTGAACAACCTATATGATGCTAACAACAACAACAAGAGCAAGCAAAGGATACAACACATTAATAGCTTGCACAAAGTAAAGGTAAGAGATAACCACAAGTGGAGCCGATGGAGACGAGGATGTGTTACCGAAGTTCCATCCCTTTGAGGGGAAGTACATCTCCGTTGGAGCGGTGTGGAGGCACAATGCTCCCCAAGAAGCCACTAGGGCCACCGTATTCTCCTCACGCCCTCACACAATGCGAGATGTCATGATTCCACTAGTGGTGCCCTTGAAGGTGGCGACTGAACCTTTACAAATAAGGTTGGGGCAATATCCATAAATTAATTGAAGCCTCCCAACAACATCACGAAGCTTCACCACAATGGAATGTGGCTCCAAGGTGACCTCAACCGTCTAGGGTGCTCAAACACCCAAGAGTAACAAGATCCGCAAGGGATTAGTGGGGGAAATCAAATTTCTCTTGGTGGAAGTGTAAATCGGGGCCTTCTCAACCAATCCCTAGATAATCAACAAGTTTGATTGGCTAGGGAGAGAGATCGGACGAAAATAGCTTTTTGAGCAACAATGGAGTTAGGGTAGGAACAGGTGAGTCTTCTTGAGGAAGAAGACCCCCTTTTATAGTGGGGAACAAATCCAACCGTTATGCACTCCTCAGCCCGCACACAAGCGGTACTACCGCTCCAGGAGTGGCAGTCACGGGTAGTAAGTGCAATGGCACAAGGCCAAGAGCCAGTAGTGCCGCCGGAGCAGTACTACCACTCTCCCCAATGATACTACCACTGGGGTTGCAATGCTACCGAGCGAAGGAAAAGGAGATGTGGTAGAACGCACATAGTGGTACTACCACTACTGCAGGATGCTGCTAACGCGACACTACAATCAGAGACCCTTCAACGAAACTATGTGCAATGCCATAATCGCAAACGGTGGTGTAAAAAACCGTCAAAAAAGGTGCAAAATGTTTGTGATGGCGGAGCCATCAAAAACAGTTCAGATTTTAGTTGCGAGTGAGATGCAGGGCATACAGTTCAGTTCAATTAACTGTTTGCGATGAGGAGGAACGAAAGAAACGGGAAGCCAGATGGAGGTGTGTGCGATATACAACATATGGTTCACTCGGATGAACTGTTTGTGATTAGGCAACACAAAAGAAACGGTCAGCCAGATGAAGGTGTGTGCGATATACGGCATGCGGTTCACTCGGATGAACTGTTTGCGTTGACACATGAGAACACAAATGGTTCAACTTAACAAGATGTGTGTGATACGCGGCAAACAGGACTATAATCAGAAATTTGTGTGAAGACCGATAATAACACAGACGGTTGCTGCTAATAAGACGTGTGTTTTGTGCAATGGGATTGCATATAGAACAACAACATATATATATATATATAAACACTATTCTGATCACGGAATCAGAATAATATTCTGATCACCACCTGACCTGCCCCGCTAGTAGTACGTTGAACTTCCCTGTGAACTAGGTTGTACTTCCACCAACACTGCCCAAATGGGGCTTGCGACATATGTTGGAAAGCTATGGACACCAATATCATGACCCAACTTAAATTTTTGGCAAAATATAAGCAGTTTAAGAGCAGTTTTGAAAACCGTTTTTTCTTCGCACAAAAAACGTGAATCGTATTTTCGATCGCATTTCTAAACCGTTTATCGGAATGAGGCATATAATATGGCATTGGAAAGCTGCTGCAAAACCGCTCCTTCCACATGTTGAAAGTTTTCTCTAATTCCCTATGGTTAACGAGTAATTTGAAAAAATATAAAATTTCATAAACCGAACAGCTGAGTTCGTTTTTTCGATGTCATTTCTAAACGGCTAATCCATGGAGGCATATGATACGGCGTTGGAAAGCTTATGAAAATGCGCTACTTTTTCATCTTGAAAGTTTTTTTTAAATTTTGAATGGTTTAAGAGTAATTTAGAAAATGGCCCAAGTCCTACCGAGTTCGTATTTTCGAGCTAATTTTTTAACCATGCGTCCGAATGTAGCAAATGATATGGCATTGGAAAGCTTGAACAAATGCGAAACTTTTTGGTATGTATTGTTTCTCCCAAATTTTTACGGTTTTAAGTCAGTTTCGAAAATGCAGAAAAAAATATTTTCACCGTAATTTCTACAAACGTTATCGGAACGGGGCAAATAATATACCGCTGAAAAGCTACGAAAAATGCGAAACTTTTTCATGTTGATGGTTTTCTCTGATTCCTAGCCGTTTTCAAGTAATTTCGAAAACGGCGGGATCATGCGTTCTGCCTTTATCGCGAAACAAAATCTTCGAAAATGCACCGCGTGAAGAACCTGAACTTCTCGATGCGTCTACCCGAACTTCACTCTGTTTTTCATGTGATTTTTTTGCCCGCAGCTCTCCATCCACTCACCGGAATTGAGCAAGTGATATACCGGTGGAAAGCTGCTGTAAGCACACAACTTTCCCGTGTTGATCGCTTTTTCATACTCGCGATGATTTTAAAAGTTTTTTATCTGAAATTCATTCAGCGTAGTAGTTGAACTTCATGATGTTTTCACGTTGAACTTCTGTGACGTACTTTCATTTATAATTATCTCATTCATTCGCCAGTGTTACACAAATAATATTCCTTTTGTACAAACCTCTCTCACAATAATTTTTCATCCGACCGAGGACTTGAACTTATAACAACAAAACTTTTAGTCTTTGCTCTTTTTTATTTTAATACAAAATGCACACCGTGTAGTACATGAACTTCTGATGGTTATCAATCTAAACTTCTCATGGTTACATGAAAATATCTGAGTTTTTTATGAATATTAATTTGATTTTCTTAATTTTTATAGGAAATTTTGAAGCGCTCTATTTTTTAAAAGTGAACTTCTTGTTATTTTATTTTTGAACTTCTTGTTTCCATTCTTTAATAACGAGGAAAATCTGAGTTTTCTATAATCATCGAACTTCTCCATCTTTTTAATATGAACTTTCTGGTTTTATTTCTTTATCCTTTTTTATGAATTTTCAAGTGCTCTATTTTTTAACAGTTGAATTTCTTGTTTTTTTATTTTTGAACTTCTTGTTTCCATTCTTTAATAACGAGGAAAATCCAAGTTTTCTATAATTATCGAACTTCTCCATCTTTTTAATATGGACTTCCTGGTTTTATTTCTTAATCTATTTTATGAAATTTTGAAGCGCTCTATCATTAAAAGTTGAACTTCTTGTTATTTAATTTTTAACTTCTTGTTTCCATTTTTTAATAACGAGGAAAAACCGAGTTTTCTATAATCATCGATCTTCTCCATCTTTTTAATTTAGACTTCCCGGTTTTATTTCTTTTAGTAACGGAAAATATCCTAATTTCTGATAGACATCGAGCCGCTCCCTTTTTAAATTTGAACTTCTAGGTTTATTTTAACAGAGAAATTGTTTTTTATGAAATTTTGAACTGCTCCATTAATTTAATTTGAACTTCTAGGTTTCTTTTAGAAACGAGAAAATCCATTTACTAATTAACTTTTTTGTTATTTTAATTTGAGTTTTCGTTGTGGAAACTTGTTGAACAAGAGGAACTTTTTGAATTTTCCCGGTCTGTGCACTTACACTTCTAGCAACAAAAAATTTGGACTTCGCCATTTTACTGCTATTTTCTCATACGAAACACACACCATGCAGTACGTGAACTTCCGTCTGTTTTCAATTTGAACTTCTGTCTATTTCACTTTAGTAACGGAAAAAATCTGAGTTTTTTATAGTTATAGTACCGCTCTAACTTTATTTTTCAACTTATTCCTGCGCTTTTTAGAAATGTGAAAAATGGAGTTTTGTTAGAAACGTTGAACTTCTTCGTTATTTTGAATAGATCTTATTGGTCTTATTCTTTAGTAACCGAAAAAACTGAGTTTTTCAAATAAATATCAAATACTCTGCTTTTAAAAGTTGAACTTCTTTGGTTTTATTATTTAGTAAAGAGAAAAAACTAAGTTTTTAATATGCATTGAACTACTCTATTTTTTAAATTGAACTTCCTGGTTTTAATCATTAGTATCGGGGAAATCTAAGATTTTTATAAACATCAAACAACTTCATTTTTTAATTAGGACTTTTGATGTTATTCATTTGTATAGGGGAAAAGTCCTTGTTATGTAATAAACATCGAACCACTCACTTATTTAAATTTGAACTTCCATATCTTTTTAGACTTTGACTTTTTATTCCTTTTTCGTATATGAAACACACTCCATGTAGGAGGAACTATTTTCAGATAGAGCATTTTTGTTTCTAATTTGTAATTGAATGAGGGAATTATTTTAAAACACCCAACATTTTCTTTGATCTTCCCATTTTTACTTAAATTTGAACGTCTAGAGTTCACATTTTGTCGGTGAGGGTTCTTTTTCTTCTTGGTTTATAAAGATCGAACTTCTCCATTATTTTAAATTGAACTTATTACCTTTTCCTTTAGTAACTTGAAATATCCGAGTTTTATATAAACATCAAATTGCTTGGGGTATTTTGATTTGAACTTCTACATTTTTTAGAAATGCGGAAAATACAGTCAACATCGAGCACCAACACGAACCATAAAAAACATCATTTAATCACTGTAAAATGAGCAGGCATCAAGAAAGACTGTTTGCGGATAAACGGAAGGAACATTTTTTGTCGGCCACAAGTGTTTTTGTGTGCCCCTGCATATACATGGACTTCAATTTTTCTGACAACATTAACTTTGTTGTTGTCGCTGTATATGAACGTCTCCTGTAAACTAAAGAGAGAGAGGATGCACTGAGCCAAGGTAAAAACTTACAAAAACTACACTTTTTCCTTTGAGGCATATACACAAACCGCTAGTTTGCAATGCCGGTGGTGGGGGGAGAAAGTGAGCTCAAGGGTGGGTCACTGGTAGGGGATATTGCATCGAATCGGCGGTCTAGGTAGGCAAGGGAGGGAAGAAGGCCACAGAGGCAGAGGAGGAAGGTCACGGCGGTAGAGGAGGAAGGAAGAAAGATCATGTCATAGAAGGTCGGATTCGGCCATCGCTGCTGTCTATGCGTGATAGCGAGTGCGCTGGTGGTCGCCGTCGGTATCCTTCGATCTCGGCTGTGTGCGGTCATCGAGACCCGTGGGGTGCAGCTGTGGAAGAAGGTGGAGGTGGCCTGCGTGGGTGTACAACTTACCATTTCCTGTGTCAACTCTTCTAATTTTCAAGCGAATTTGGTAGGTGGTGTTCTTTTTGTACAATAAATTTAAACGATAACATAATAGTTGAAATGCCACTAGCAACCACTTGCAAGATTCAAAATTTGGAACCATAATAATAACTTTCCAAACTATTTTTCCTTTGCATTCTAAACAAAAATTCATACATAGGGACATTGGTGCTTCCTTGTAACATCAAACTGAATCGTTGGTGTAACTCACATCAAACTGAATCGTCGGATGTGAATGATCTCATGGGTAGTCCAAAGCATCCCTTGGATCTGCTTGGACATGGCTTAGGTCACGAATTGACAATTCATATTGCCTTTTCTTCCTCTTCAGTTACTGCCTTTTGCTTATACAGTAGCGGTAGTAAGTAAAATCCTTGTCAGATCCGTGGTTCTATCTGTTTAGGTTATATAATCAATTTGGAGAGGATATTTTTTGCATTGACGACTAACTATTTGGCGAGCAGGTTCTTGTTTTCCCTCATTCCGTTTACGTTACTGCCGTAATCTGATTCCCATTTCCTCTACACTTCTTTTCTTGAACCAAACACACTCATAGATACCAGTGAGTATATCCTACATCTGACATGAATTAACCATCACCGGCCGGTGCAAGGCAATGTCTACAGGTCACCGTGACCATCCGAGTCAAAGAAACAACACGAAAACAAACGCTCAGCAAGACTATTCACTAGTGGTATAAGTGCAAATTAGCACTAGCATTCCGGATTAGCATGTTTGACTACTCTAAGATTAGGACTTAGGAGTCATTGTTGCTTGGTTTGCCCCATAGGGAAGCAACTACTAAATAGTTTTCAACATCCAAGCACTAGCAATAGATCGGTTAAAACAAAAAAATCCCAAGGACAACACCAGCAACTAAGCCATCTCAGAAATCTTTCCTCTCGCACTCAAGCTGAACTGCAGAATTGGTGCACCAACAGCAGCTCGACAGTGCTCGAGGAGAGGACGCTGCGGATAGTAGCTCACTGTTTGAGAGGAAAGACGACCTGCTGCTGGTGCTGGTGATGGACCTGCAGCTCGGTGTTGTCTACGTTCTGTACGGGGAGGTAGGAAAGACGACCTTCTGCTGCTGGTGGACGGTGACCCAGCAGCTCGGCAACCTCCTGGCCGGAGGGCGGCGTGCAAGATCCATCACCCAGCTGCCACTATCCTCTCTTCCGGATGCGGCCACCCAGCTGCAGGTCATGTTGTCCTCTTGCTGCAGGTCAAGCCATCCTCTAGCTACAGGTGGATGGCAGGTAGGCACAGTGGACGTCGGGTGGTGGCCGCCAGCGCATGGTGTCGATGGGGAGGCGAGTGGTGGCCGTCGGTGTGTCGCATCGAAGGGGAGGCAGGGGGTGCTGGCCGATGCAGCGGGGGCGACAGGCTCTCGCTGAGGTGGGCGGCGGTGGCTCGCCCGCGGCAGCACTATCGCATGGCATCTCGGGAGGAAACCGGCGACGATGCTCGATCTCGCGTAGGAGGAGGCAGTGGGATCCGATGGACACAACATGGGGTGGGGGCGGGGCGGCGTACTGATCCGGGGACGGGGCGGCGCACTGGCCGGACCAGGGAACGGGGGAGATCTGAGGGAGGGGCAGCGTGTGGCAGATCCAGGGCCGGCGGCAGCGTGCGGGATCCAGGGCGTGGGAGGGGGCGGTGGATCGAGAGGAATCGAGGGAAGTGGTGGATCGGTGGGGCGTGGCTGATTAGGAAGTTCGGGATCGATGCTATATAGGCGCGTTGTGATCATAATAACTATTTTGATCCCAAGATCAGAATAGTGTTACTATATATATATATATATATATATATATATATATATATATATATATATATATATACACACACTTAGACATGCTTGCATAACCAAATTAAACATTCACTTACATAAGTGGCTACTACAACCATGGCATTTGCACACATCAAAGTAAACTATTACATACATAATTACATAGATGGCTACTACACACATGACATTTCCACACACCAATAAAGTAAACTATATATTGCATGCATGATTAACTAGCATAAACGATCATCCGATCATCATCTACTTCTTGTGACGCTTTCTATGCTTGTAGCTCGATCCGGGCTCGTCGATTTGGGTAACGAGGCACTTCCTCATGTCAACGATCCTCCTGTGCATCTCATAGCATGTGTACACGCTCTTGGCTGTGAACCTAAGGTGAGGTTCATCCAGTTGCCGCATCCAGGCCCTGTGCCAGGATAGGGGACTTGTTCTCTCGGCATCCTGCTTCATCTTTTCGTAGTAGGGGTCGATGATGGCTAAGGCGAGTTCGACCAGGGAGTCCTTCTTCGTGCTTCCCTAGACCCTGTAGTGGTCACGGATTTCGACAAGGTTCTTGCAGCCCAAGCTCATAACACTGAGTGTGTTTACATCGTCAGTGGTTTCCACCGTGGTGAACTTGTAGTCGGTGCTGTTGACAAGCCTGTTGAAACGGTTGCAAGGCTCTGTGGTCATGCAGTAGTGGTAGATGAGGACATGATGGCCCACGCACAACTGGGCGACGGCAACCTTCTGATCTATGCCGAGACGACCGGTGGTGTACTGGAGGTTGATGCTGACCGCCTTGTACTTGTCTCGAGCAAGCAACTACTCAACGTTGTTGATGTAGTCGTCCACCACGTCCGGGTCGATGGTGTACACCACTGAGAGATCTGTCTCCCTCGCGTGGGTCTCCACTCTGTGCTCTCCGAATTTCATTGGAGCGCCGTTGGACATCCCCACTCTATATGTCATCGTGGGTGTGCTTGTTCTGCTGTGGGGCGCGATCGAAAGGTTGAATAGACTAAGGTTATAATGGCACGGGAATTAAAGGGGAAGCCAGACAGCTAGGAATAGCAGCAGGCCCTGATGGCAGTTCTAATTTGCAGCGCGTAACTCCAACGTGTCGCACATAACTGCATCGCATGGCAACGCGCGTGGCGCAACCGCATGCATATGGGCCCCCCGACGTGATCGTGCGCACGCCCAACCACTGGCAGAGAGCGTGCGAAGGGAAGCGAGTAGAGCGCTCCGCGGTCACCTCAACAGCGAGCAACTATATATATATATATATATATATATATATATATATATTCTGTTACCCCACTCTACCCCCCGCGCCCTATATAGGCACGACGCGCCGACTACCGTACAATCCCCCCGACCCAGCCCGAACCGAACCCAACCCACCTTCTTCCGCCGGAGGCAGCCATCGTGGGTGAGCGAGCGACGGCGGCAGCCGGAGCGAGGGAGCCCGTGGTGCCGTGACGGGCCGGTGAGGGATCCGCCACCATCTCCTGCCTCCGTCCGTCGCCGGATCCATCGACGGGGCCGTGATCCGTCGTCTCCTGCCTCCTTCCATCGCCGGATCCATCGACGGGCCGTGATCCGCCGTCTCCTAGCTCCCTTCGTCGTCGGATCCAACGACGGGGATGTGGTCCGCCGTCTCCTGCCTCCCTCCGTCGCCGGGGCTCCTTCTCCGGGGCAGTGATCCCCGCAAGACGCTGTCTCCCCAAACCTCTTCGCCAGACGTCCACCACAAGCAGGAGCTGCATCAATGGCGCCGCCTTCCAAGAACATGCCAGTATGCCGACCACGAGAGGAAGAAGAAGAAGTCAGTCAACTGGAGGTAATATCTGCTTCCCACGTTTGTGTCAGTACATCAGTTCATCAGTCCTGCTATGGAAAGAAGAACCTGCTAGTACATTGCAAATGCCAGATCAGTTCATTACACCCCTGCCACTTGATGCACAATTTGGATGTCGAGGTTACTGTCAGTACCTCTAATATGATAGCTTCAGTTCAAAACCAAAAAACACAAACTTATGCATCAGTCCAAGGAGCTACTAGGCTTTATATAAGGTTCAACTGCCACTGCAAGTTGTATCATGTTATTTCTAATAGTGCATGCCGTGTAGTTGCGTCAGTTCGAACTAGTGAAAGAATGTTGTTGAAAAAAAATACACATGCTACACAGTAAGTTCAATGATACATAAACTAGGAGTACTTCTAGTGTACTTGCATAAGTTATAGATGAACAAAAGAGAAGACATGCATCAGTTATATATATCCATACATCTCTGAAGTTCAACAACCAGCGATGCAAGTTCAACTTCTACAATTCCTTCAGTGCATGACATGTTACCCATAGCATGTATACGAGAAAAATGCAGAAAAGATTAATCCCAAAACTGTTGTATGTCATTGCAGAAGCGAGCAAGGTGGCGCACGCAGCGAGCGTTTGATCAGCCAAGCAGATATGGGGCACCACCTGGTTGGGTAACACTAGAAATACCACCTGGATACTTCAACAATACAGGCAGATTTCAAGATACACCGGAATCATCAGAAGCACGGACAAGTTCTTCTATGCAGCAAACACCAATATCTGGGAATACAAGCTTTGTCACTCGTGGGTTGCAACAAGGCCAACAATATCCCCAACAACAAATGTTTTCCTTCCCTAGCGCATGCAGAAAGCCAAGGACAGGATGCCGTCGATGGGTTGCAACAAGGCTTCCACCAGTCGCTCTGTCAACATCAATCATCCGTGCTGAAAAAGCAGTTGCGACGAGAAGACCAGGCCAAAGAGACAGAAATTTTGGCCGCTCTAGCAGGTTCCAAAGTACAAGATATGAGCCATATATACAGGAGCAACCTCACAATGAATCTGAGGGGAGACGGCCGTACAATGAGAGACGGAGATCTTCGTCAACATTGCTCCCTCCAAGAGATGCATTGCGGCATGTGCCAAGGGTGACACCACCCATGCCCATACACCAGGGTGAACAGCAAACACCGGAGGCAGCACAGAGCTATACACATGTAAGTATCCATATAAAAAAACATACAAGCACAGTCCATACCATGGTACTGTGACCACCCCATCTAACATTTTCATAACTGCATTTTTGTTTGCTCACTGTTGCGTGCAGCCACCTAACATTGAAGCTTATGTTCTGCCAAGGCTAGAGATGCGCTTTGAAACTTTTGAAGAAGCAAAGAACTTCTACAACCTCTATGCGAAGCACGCGGGTTTTGCTGTCAGGGAAGGCTCCAAGTTTAAGACCAGAGCCTACCTTTATTACACGTGCTATGGAGTCTATCATTCGAAGGTGTCTGAAGCAAATAGACAGCGGAACAAAACGACAGCCAGGACTAACTGCGGGGCTGAAATGAGGCTGAAGATTGAAAAGGATGGAACACTTGTCGTAAAAGAGATAGTCTGGGAACACAACCACAGGCTACAGCTCACTCCGCAAATGCTTGTCTTCTTGCACTCCCACAAAAACTTTGACAAAACAATCTTGGAGTACGTCAAGTACCTGCAGTTCAAAGGCATTGAACACGCGCAAATCATGAGCATACTGGGCGGTGATGACCCTGGTAGCTACTTCCTCGAAATGAATGCCAAAGACCTGATTAACCTGTAAGTACAAACTTGTTCTCCTCCCATAAACCGCCTATGTATTTTTTCCTCTGTCAGTACAAACATATTACGCAACGCATGACCTATTGCCAGTTCAACATGCATTTTTGAATGACTATTCACTTTTAATATCCAGGAAAGCAAAGAATTCAAGGATGGATGATGTGGACGATGTCCTAAAGACTGTCAACTTCTTTAGGGAGATGAAAGCTATAAACAGGGAATTCTTCTGTGACATGCAACTCGATGAGTCCCACAGAGTTAAGAACATATTCTAGGCGAATGCAAGCTGCCGAGGGGCCTATCAGGACTTCGGTGACTGCGTAACATTTGACACCACATATAAGACCAACAAGTACCATATGCCACTTGGGGTGTTTGTCAGTACTAACAACCACTTTCAGACTACATTCTTTGGTTTCGCCCTGATAAGAGATGAGGATGCAGAATCATTCAGATGGCTGTTCAAGACGTTTTTAAGGTGCATGAGAGGGAAGGCTCCTACATGCATCCTCACAGGTACAACCGCGAAAACCACCCCCAACCATCACCACCACCACCCCCTTCCCCCAAAAAACTAAAAGGAAAATAACACGTTAAAAAATGTTGTGTCAGTTCTATTTGTATATATGCACCACCATATGCTGACCACTCCACATATCTTTTCTCATTACCAGACCAGTGCCCGGCAATGGCTTTGGCGATACCAAAAGTTTTCAAGAACATAGTACACAAGTTGTGCCGCTGGCACATTATGAAGAAGTACAGGGAACACCTCGCATACCTGTACTACCTGCACGAAGACTTGAAAGAAGAATTCACATCAATCCTCAACTGGCCCCTCATGCCAACTGAGTTTCAGGATGCCTGGAAAGGACTCATCGATAGGTACAACCTCCATGATGATGCCACGATGCTGGCCATGTGGAATGAGCGTGAGAAATGGATATCAGCCTACTTCAAAGAAATTTTCTGCGCCAGAATGACATCCACACAGCGAAGTGAGAGCATGAACTATGTGCTCAATAAGAACTTTGTAAGTGAGAGACAAAACCTACACCGGTTTGTCAGCCAGGTAAACTCCTGCGTCAAAACTAGGAGGCAGACAGAGAACCAAGAGACAATGGGTAATAGGGTATAGCTCTATCACCTGTCGTGAAACAAAAAAACATGCTTACTAAAGTAAAACTTTATTAGTTAGACAACTTTTTGCTGCGAGAAAACTAACAATTTGGTCATCATTCTTGCATGTGCAGAAGGAACAAAACACGTTGACCTTCTATGGGTTTGACACCCAGATGGCAAAGGTTTACTCGCGAGCTGTGTATAGCGAGATCAGAAAAAGGCTAAAACTGAGCACACTCTTCACGACGACAGAGACGGAAGAGCCCACAAAGTACCTCGTGCGCTACAACAACCCGCAAAAACTGTTGCATGGTCTCAGCACGCGTTCCAGGTGGTTGCAGACCCTGTGGGAGAAACATATGAGTGCGAGTGCAGGCTATGGGACCACACAGGTGAGGACTGCAAAAAAAAGATGTTACATACTGTACTACTTTATTTGCAAAGTTTTTGTTCGAATGAAATGACAAAAAACATGCACCTCTTCCAAAAACAAATACAGGTCTTTTCTGCGTGCATGTCCTGTGCATAATGCAGACAATTAAGGCTCCCAGTGTTCCAGAGAAATATATCTTCAGGAGATACACCAAACACCCAAACATCCAGCCAACATTCGACAGAAATGACTTGAGGACAGTAGCATCAAACAAGGCAACCCAATAATGCATTGAAAGCTCACTGCTGACGCTCAACTAGTGGCGTGCTACTAATGGTGCACTGGTAATGCGCCATTAGTAGGCAAAACCAGTGCGCCATTAGTAGGCCTTTTCCTAGTAGTGAGAGAAACAGATCAAGAACAGATGATATGTGAGGTGTCCAGTGTGTGAGGATTTGAAGGAAACACCTTTTGAAGATTTGAAGAAAACATTCGAATCAACAAGGGTAGTAAAAGTAACTTTTAATTAGCCTGGACGAAGAACACGAAAAACTGGGAAGTCTAGATTTGAAGCTCATCAGTTCAGATCTTCCACGCCCTAACTTGGCCGAGGAAGACAGCTACGGCGGCGGCGGAGTGAAGAAATCCACGTCCGGCGTGAGTACGGCGGCGACGAGGTCGAGGCAGTGAAGCCCTTCCTCACTGGCGACGATGGAAGTAGCGGCGGCACTAGGGTTTGAGAGCTCGAGCGAGGGAGTGAGGTCGAGCGGAGTAAAAACAAAGTGAGGAAGGGGGAGGGGTATTTATAGCTGAAATGAAAAACTGTTTGCCCAAAGAAATAGGAAGAACGTGCCCCTGACCCTTCTCATTCGCGTGACATGTGTCACCCATGTACTGAGAGGTGACGATCGTGTGCGATCGTGGGTGAATAGGATAAGTATTATCATGGAAGGTGTAACGGTTTGAGCGGCAAAGGCCGAAAATTCAGATAAGATAAGTTTAAAGTTCCGTTCGCAATTTCTTCAGCTGACAAGGACACAATGAATATTTTGAACGAGTTTCAAATAGAACGCACATGAAGAATTTGTGAATAGATTAGGTTGAGTTAAGCATAGAGGGGGAAGGGTCCGATCACATTCACTTAGCAGAACAAGCAACTTGAAGAAAATAGCAAAAAGTGAATGTTGTAGAGGACATAAACTCATCTATATATAGCCAATGAAGAAATACGACGGAAAGAGTGAAGACACTGCAAGTTGAATAACAACTGAGGAATTTCAAAGCTGAGGAAAAACTCAAATTGAAGATTTTCAACTTTTGGTGGTGGCGTGACCCACCGTATAAGAATGATGATTTCAGACACTGCGTACAATTGTCGTAGGGTTCTGAGAATCAGATTCTTCATTAATTTCTTCACACTTAGAGTGTTATTCTTCATTGATTTAAGAAAAACGTTTCTTCATGTGTTGCACATCTAAGTCATGAATTTTGTGTAAGTGTTAGGATGAGAGTCCTTTTCAAAGAACATTCAAAGATTCTAGGATATTTAGCTCACACTGCAACTTGATAAATCTCTTCTCATCCAAGGTCTTAGTGAAGATATCGGCTAGCTGTTCTTCAGTCTTCACATGTTCAATAGAGATGTTTCCCTTCAACACATGATCACGAATAAAATCATGATGAATCTGAATGTGCTTTGTCTTCGAGTGTTGAACTGGGTTATGAGCAATCTTGATGGCACTCTCATTGTCACAGTAGAGTGGCACATTCTTCACGTTGACGCCGTAGTCCTTGAGAGTTTGCTTCATCCATAGCAGTTGAGCATAGCAAGAACCAGCAGCAATGTACTCAGCTTCAACAGTAGACACAGTTCTGTTTCTTCGAGGACCAACAGACCAAGGATCGTCTGAGGAAATGGCATGTGCCAGATGTTGACTTGTGGTCCACACGATCACCAGCATAGTTAGAGTCTGAATATCCAATGAGATCAAAATCCGAGCCCTTGGGGTACCATAATCCAAGTGTTGGTGTGTGAGCTAGATATCGAAGAATACGCTTCACAACCTTATGGTGTGATTCCTTCGGTGTAGCTTGAAATCGGGCACACATGCAAACACTAAGCATAATATTTTGCCTAGATGCACATAAGTACAATAAAGAACCAATCATGGAGCGGTATACCTTTTGATTGAAGTTAGTACCATTTTCATCAGTGCATAGATGGCCATTTGTGGGCATAGGGATTTTGACTCCTTTGCAATCTTTCTTGCCGAATTTCCTCAGTACATCCTTGAGATTTTCTCCTGAGATATGAATATTCCATTGCGCTGTTGATGAATCTGAAGACCTAAGAAGAATTTCAATTCTCCCATCATAGACATTTGATATTATTCACTCATCATATAGGCAAATTCATCACTGTAACGTTGGTCAGTACAGCCGAAAATGATATCATCAACATAAATTTGGCACACAAACAATTCACCATCATATGATTTAGTGAAAAGAGTTGGGTTAAGTGAACCGGGTTTGAAGCCTTTCTTCATGAGGAATTCCTTCAAAGTATCATACCACACCCGTGGGGCCTGCTTGAGGCCATAGAGGGCCTTATTGAGTCTGAAGACTTTGTTAGGATGCTTTGGATCTTCAAAACTTGGGGGTTGACCAACATATACTTCT